>NC_083512.1:10050000-11250000 GCF_032362555.1 Amyelois transitella
TACATACTAGTGGGTCACTCCGCTTCGCATGGGTAACATTTATAGATATGAACCTACCTGAGAGAATCCTTTTTCTAACATTTCAACCAGGAACAAAATCCATTCACGATTTTCCGAGATTCGCGTATACATACAAACAGAGAAAATAGAAAATGGTCGAACTTTATAATAAGTAGTGATTAATTTAGGAAAACAAATATGTTATCCAGTAAAGCTTTAAAATACTATTGAACGTCCTTTAGCAAAACTCCGTATATATGTATACCCATATTATAAAAACTCCCCAACAGGGTTCAGTTGACCTTAAGACGGAAGCTTTACTAATTTTCACACATTCTTCTTTAGCGGACCACGGACATTTACAGCAAAAAATGCGATAGACATAAGAGCTTTGAACTTAGAACCTATTATTTATTTTAAGCTTAAACTTAAGAACCAGTAGCCTTAATACAGTTTTTCTAAAGAAAATATCTGTTTCATTGGAAAATCTTAACAAAAAAAATAAAAAACTTCGCAACTGCCATCCTTAATGAGCGATGCAAATTAACAGCTCAGTGTTTACGTTTTAATACGGCTGGCCGATCAATAAGTTCTTCTCCCGCATATTAAAAACTGACTTTGTTTGTGAACACTCTATTTTAATTGCTTTTTCTTATTTTGTTTGTTTATTTGTAAAGTCTTTTTTACAAAACACGGCCTCTGTGGCGCAGCGGTAGTGCCATCTGTGACACTGGAGATCCCGGGTTCGAATCCCGATCAGGGCATGATGAGAAATGATCTTTTTCTGATTGGCCTGGGGTCTTGGATGTTTATTTACAAAAGTATTTATTGTAAAATTTAGTGTCGTTGAGTTGGTATCTCGTAACACAAGTCTCGAACTTACTTCGAGGCTAACTCAATCTGTGTAATTTGTTCCGTATAAAAAAAAGAGATTCATCGCTATCAGTCTCTTCAAGACTGTTAGCTCTGTCAACCCCGCAAGGGATACAGACGTGTTTATATGTATGTATGTAAGGTTTTGTAACAGGTTCGTGTTATAAAGGGGGCGTACCTCAATCAAACTTCCAACACATGGAAATTAAGATGGAGCACCAGGCATGAGGGTCATTAATCACCGCCAATGGGTCACGGGGTGCGGCCGAACTCTGGATTAATTGCAGCCCGGATTGTGCCTCATCTTATCGCGGGATATATATTTTTCGCATCTTTAAGGAGTCCGGTTAGACCATTGTCAAAGTGAGAGTTAGTTAAAAAATAAGTTTAGGTAAAGTACTCTATACGGATAATGTAAGTTAAATATGTAGTCTTTACTTACCGCTGCGGGAAAGAAAAGTGGTTTTTATTTTTGTGCCGTGTGGTTTCCGGCACCAATAAAAAAGAGAATAGGACCACTCCAACTCTTGTTCATGGATGTCGTAAAAGGCGACTAAGGGATAGGCATACAAAATTGGGATTCTTTTTTGGGCGATGGGTTAGCAACCTGTCACTATTTGAATCTCAATTCTATCATTAAGCCAAATAGCTGAACGTGGCCATTCAGTCTTTTCAAGACTGTTGGCTGTCTACCCCGCAAGAGATATAGACGTGACCATATGTATGTGTGAAATGACTAGAGTACGCCCGCAGTCACCGCCGGCGTAACAAAGATTCCCGTTAATATCCCGTGGGAATTTCGGGAAAGCCTCGTTTACTTGACTAAAAAAAACTTACATAAGTCATCTAACTTTCTGTACCTCTGTACATTCGACCTGATTTTTCATCATAAAGTCCCCTTTTTTCCTAACGTTCATATTTATTCTTATTAGCAAAGGGTATTTTTTGAGCTACATACACATATATTTATACACATATGGGTATGATTAGCACAGCTAATATTTATTATCAACAAATTATAAAAATTTAGCTGATAATATTAGCTGCTGATTATAATTGAGCAACGCTAGAAATGGGTCGCGCTGACGCTCAATTTTGTGTGATACAACCAAAAGTCTACAGTGTCCACACCATACTATGGTCTTTTGTCATTTACTTAAAGTATTAGTCATCTAAAGAGATAATTAAATCAGTAATAGGATAACTGTTATTTTAACGTTATTATTCAATCAATTAAATAAGGGACAACACTAGCACAACATTCTTACGTGCTCTGCGTCCCGTTACCAAATAGAAGTCCAATAACATGTTGTCTTTTCACTAAAAGGGTATTCGCCCTAGGCGACTAAGGGATAAGCTTAACGTAACGTAACGTAACTTTATTTAGTATCCAGAAAGTGATAACTTTATTTAGTATCCAGAAAGATCATCCATTGCAATGGAGGTAGAGATAATCAGTGTTGCCAGGATAACTCAGTGTTGCTAACATTCTGCTTTTATTAAAATTCAAATTTTTTATTCATATTTATAGGACACTTCATATCACTTAATAATTGTCATATCTTTTGAATCACGACATTACTTTAAACTTCATTTACTTCCGCTTCCAAAGCAGAAGAAGCGGTAACAAACTGCACAGCAGCATTTCCTTCAACAACGTCAACCTCTCACGTCTTTGCTTTTTGCCTTCCACCACAACATACATAGATAATTCAACTAAGTACTGTTTAATAAAAACAATTGTAAAACATGACAAATATGTCTCTTCTAATTCACAGCAAATAAACGCTTGATTACAATTTAATTATTTCGTTCCGTACGAAATTCAAAATTAGATAAAAAAGCCCAAATTAGCTTTGGGTCGGCTCGTGCTAACCTCAAATTTCACGTTCCATTGCTCCCAAACGTTTAATCAACTAATAAACAAACAAATACAAATGAAAGGAGAGACCACATTTGAGCCGCGTATTGGTTACATTGACATTTTTTGTGGAATCAACTTTTTGATAATAATCTTATGTCATCTGACTAAACTGTTGATGAGTGAAAATCAGAAGGCTTTATGAAGATCTATGCCGCGAGGTGGTTACAAAATCTTAGAATAGGTCTAATCTAGATCTTTTTACATACATACACACATACAAACATACGGCACGTCTATATCCCTTGAGAGGTAGATAAAGTCAACGGTCTTAAAAAAACTGATAGACTGACACTGATAGATAGACACTTTCAGCTGTTTGGCTTAATGATAGAATTGAGATTCAAATAGTAACAGGTTGCTAGCTCATCGCCTAAAAGAAGAATGCTAAGTTTAAAAGCCCTTTACGACCATTAGTCGCCCTTTACGATATCCATAGGAACGAAATGGGCCTATTCTTTTTCTATTGGTGCCGGGAACCACATCTCTCTCTCTCTTTATATATTTGTATCATTTTATATTTATAATAAGTATATATTTATTGAGAATGATCTTAGCTGGATTTCACCTCTTAGAACACAATATCTATATCGAGTAAACATGTCTTTAACCAAGAAATTTTTACCAATCTAGCAAAATCGGCAAAACTGTCACTTATTTTTTTTTACAAAAATCACAATCAAAGATCTGATCTTTTGATTATATCCAGTACAGTGCAAGTGCATAACCCCTTGTACCTAACACCAGCATTTAGCAATAATCAGGGAATTCCGGCCATAAATACCGGACCGCCAATCCCGCCGCTGCAAATGACGCGGTGACCGTAGCACCCGCAAATTTGAATACGTTGCTAATTTTAAATCGCATCGTAAAATTGCGGCTGTAATACCATTTATTGTTAAAGCAAATGTAATTAAATTTCGCCTAATGAAAGTTTTACATAAACGATCTTTACAAAATAATTATTAACGTTTACGTTCTTATATAAACGGTGCGTGTGCCGTTCCCGGCACCAATAAAAAAAAGGAATAGGACTACTCTATCTCTTTCCAATGGATGTCGTAAAAGGCTACTTAGGGATAGAGTTTTAAACTTAGCATTCTTTTAGGTGATGGGCTCGCAACCTTCTAAAGCCATCGTGGCCTTTCAGTCTTTTCAAAACTCTTGGCTCTTTCTATCCCACAAGGGATATGGACGTGATTATAAGTATGCACTGCAATGTGATGTGGTCTCTGCCTATCCAGTTAGGTAGGCAGAGACCAATCCTTCCACTTACCACAATCTCTGCATACTTATATCGCTTCATTCACATTCATAACTCTCTTAATGCAACTTCGACGGTTTACGGCTACTCTTAACCTCGACTCTTGATCATTTATTTTTAGGTAAGTATATCATAGAAAATTCGAAAAGTTGTGAATTATGAAACTCATAGTGCTTGTGTTCTTCCTAAGCACGAGTCTAGGGCCCGTCTTTATTTGAATAAAGCTAATTTTACGTCCGAAAAAAATACATCATTAAAAATTTATACATACATACTACTCCTACTAATATTAGTCGGAAAATGTGTCTCTTTAATTTTTATGGCTATTCAATAAGAAAGGCTTAAGGTACTTTTGATCTCTGAAAAAAGTACTATTCCCAAAAGAATAGACGTCAAAATAGGCGACCACACAGCAATAACTTCGGTTATTATTATAACTTTGGTTATTATTATTAACAAGATTATATATGTAAACTATGGATGGATGGATTTAATGTCGCAAGACACCGTTAGTACCTCGGATACGTTTGCTAGATAACCAGCCGCCTGTCTGACAATATACGTGACAGCGACAGCGCATTATCTGTGTCACATTGTTCTAGCTCACTGGGATTCTGTGCGTGCCCTGAGTTCGCTTTATAGAGTGCGCAGCTAGTATGATCATGTTTTTTATATGTTATTATAGCAGTAAACAATTTATTTTATTATTTTACAGTTCAAAGTAAACTATGCGAAATTTAAAAATAATTTAATTTTGACTGATGTAAAAATTTTGCCCGTGCTATCCATAAATTATATCTTTCGATTAATAAGACAAACCTACTATAAAGACAAAACTGCCAGAAAGACACCGTTAGAACTTCGGATACGTTTGCTAGATAACCAGCCGCCTGCCCGACAATATACGTGACAGCGACAGCGCATTATCTGTGTCACATTGTTCTAGCTCACTGGGATTCTGGGCGTGCCCTGAGTTCGCTTTATAGAGTGCGCAGCTAGTATTATGATCATGTTTTTCAATTGATTTTGTTTCTTTCAATTATACATATATTATTGGAGCAGTAAACGATTTATTTTATTATGTTACAGTTCAAATTATCAATGCGAAATTTCAAAAACATAAATTAATTTTGTCTGATGTTGTGATGATGTGTAAATTTGAATGTAAAACATAAGGTTATATTTGCTTACAATTATGTGGCTCGCACAAAAAGTAAACATTTCGATTTAAAAGAAAAACTTTCTACAAAATTACGGCAAAAGAAAACACCAAAAGGAAACCTGAACAAGCAGAGTAAGATTATTTTGCAGGGTAGCGGTCAAATGGTAATTGCTTCGTATAATTTTAAAAGGTCGTGGTATACATACGAGTACTGTGGTCCACTTTTAAAAATAGAATGCCATCAGTATAATGATTAAACATGCATAGATTAAAGCATATTGACTGAAGAAATAAAATATTCTTTATTTGATTTACTGGCTATATATAAAAAAAAATCACTATCTCAATTTCTCAATTTGTACTCAATATACTCAATTTCTATACTTTTTAAATTGAAAAAGCACACTCTATATGAAACATAATATTTATACTTACTCTTACTGTATGTACATGTAGCAATTATTATGTCATACAGTGTAAAATATTAGCTTCGGAAAATTCTTGTCACGTCACGTCTTTCTTTGTCCCCAATGGAATGGCAGAGCCTAACATTATTAAACAAAGGTCAAGTTTACATTTTCGTACTTATGCCAAAGAAATAAATCTCAATTCTATTAATACGCCATCCAGGGGAGATAAATATTGGCCTCTCTCTTCCCAGTGAGGGATAAAATCATTATGCGTGTGTTTTCATGTTTTTTTTTGTTTATTCGTTAGTAACACTCACATATACCTTAAGGGGGAGGAGGTTCTGAAAATTGTCGAAAGCCATTTTAAGCTAAATGGTCTTATCTTTAACTTACTTATATAGGCTCATGTTGTCTGAAATAAACATATTTTATTTTTATTTACTTTAAATAGATAAAGGTTCAGATAATGACAGTTTTCAATCCCAAGTCCTTTGAACTCTCTCGATCAACTTTAATAATCTGAGCTAGAGGAAAAGTAGCTAGCACACACTATATTTTTTAAGGGTCATTCTTGTTTAAGAAACTAATCTGTGGCGCCATCTCTACGCCACTCGTCACAACATCCAATCTCACAACAACTGTCAATCATCGCGAAGAAATTGACGCTCTCAACCAATAGCAGCGAAGAATCTAAATCGCGATTTCAAAGATTTCACGGATTGGAGCTATATATACAACCTCCGACACAACATCGTCTGTCGCGCGGTTCCCCAGGCATAACACCTAGCCTGGCGGAAGATCTTCCCTTTGGTGGCGGTCGAGCCGATTCATCGCTCCCGCTACAAAGCGATACAAGAAGTGTTCTCCTTCTTCTTCCTGCTAGCTTTAGTCTCGGTTGCATCTTCACCGCCCTATAGAGGAGCCCGGGTATGCTTTTGACCATGGATCCTGGATTGGGTGAGTCAAGGTTTTACACAAAGGGACTCACATCTGACCTACGCAACCTTTGCAGGGGAACTTGACCCGTATTGTATAATATGGTTACACATCCAGTTGCCTGATTTTGCAGGTTTCCTTACGATGTTTACCCTCACCGTAAGAGCATTGGTTAGTATTCCAACTAATGTACATAAATTCGAAAATAATCATTGGTACATGGGCGGGGTGGGATTCGAACCTGTGCCTTTTTACGCCACACGTATTTTAACCAGGCACCGATTACCAATTCGACCACTGACTTCCAGTTCTAAAAGTAAATCTAGGACTGAAACGTTTGCTCATTCTGCTCGAGTTAACAGCCTCTTGATCTAAATAGTGTTGTATAAATAGAGCTTCGCAATGTTTGTGTGTGGCAAGTTAAACTTACTTGATTAGAAATGGTTAGATATAGAAATAAAAAAAAAAGATTTTAGAAATAATTAAGTTTTAAAAAGGATTGTTATATATCAATCGCAATTTCATAAATACGAAATTAAATTGTTACTGGCCACATTAAAAACAAAATATATAATCGTATACAAATACTAAATAAACATTCTGTTTCATTGTCATACAGAGTAAAACATTTTGTAATAAAAATTTTAAATTATAATAGCCCAGTTTAAATCCATCCGAACGTCAACTCCATAACCCATCATTCGTTTCCTTATTTTGTAATAGCTTTACCTCCTACTGTGACCTGTTCATGGACATATTGTCTATTGATATGCCCGGGAACGGGTGATGGCAAGAGAACAACATAACATGCAAAATCTATCACATAGATTTAACTAAAACATTCATAGCTCTCATTAAAATAATATATAAGAAACAATTTTAACGTGACGGAAGTCGCGGAGGAAGGCATACCCCGGGCTCCTCTCCAGGGTGGTGAGGATGCAAGGGGCTAAAGCCAGGAGGAAGAAGAAAGAGGCCGCGGACGAAATGCTACCAAATTCATATATATTTCTTGACAAAAATACACGCGATCTCTTACAAAAGTAGCAGTGATATTTTAGAATCGGATAATATTCATATGCTCAGATTTAACTATACGGTTGCTTGAGCATTCTTTAATCCCGAAGTTGGGATCAAAGGGATTATTCCCGGTTTTGATGTGTATCCAGGAAAAATGTGTATTCAACCTTTTTTGATTTCAATGAACTGTTCCTAAGTAGTTTGAATGTAGGTATAAATAACCTTACTCGTGTGTAAGATTATACATAGATACTTCTTAATATTGAAATTATTGAAAGACCAATTAAATGGTTAAAATAATTTCTGTTAAATAGTTAAAATCTGTGTAAGTATTTATTTATTTAAAACTTTATTGCACAAAAAAAAATATACAAAAGGCGGCCTTAATGCCGTTTGGCATTCCTTAATAGTCTACCAGCTGATTAAAAAGAAAAACTTTAAGTCGGTGGTGCGATAAAGTGCACGTATGTTAAAAAGGAAAATGATTGACTAACTGACTGACAATATGGACGCACAGCCCAAACGGCTGGGTTTAGGCTCTTGAAAATTTGCATGTTAGTTTTAGTATGTGGTCTAAGATTTCTGATTTCCCGAAACTCCCACACGAATGGGAAATAAACGGAATTTTTCATTTTAAATTAAACACTAGTTTGATATCAGCTCTGTTTTTATTCCAGCACAGATTGTAAAACTCAAAATATAACGCCCGGCCCCCGTAGCATAACACGCGCGACGCCGATTTTATCGCGCGAAAAACTAAACGCTGTTTCGCCTTTTATTATAACGTGAAACGGGAGAGCGATAATTTTGTCTTTTTTTTTGTATATATTTCTCATCCAAAATCCCAGATGAGTTATATCATAAACGCGCAATTTTAATAAGTTTATTTATTTGTTTGTTGTTGAAGTAATCTTCTTAAATTTTTGTGTATATATAATTATCTGCCTGGGAAAAAGATATAGGATAGTTTTCATCCCGGTAAAAACTATAGTATTTTTTTGAAGGTGGCGCTAAATTTTTCGCTTTTTGTAGGTAACGCTAAATTCGTTGATATATATAGAGGGTGTTAAGTTTGTTGCTTTTTGTAGGTAACGCTAAATTCGTTGATATATGTAGAGGGTGTTAAGTTTGTTGCTTTTTGTAGGTAACGCTAAATTCGTTGATATATATAGAGGGTGTTAAGTTTGTTGCCTTTTGTAGGTAACGCTAAATTCGTTGATATATGTAGAGGGTGTTAAGTTTGTTGCCTTTTGTAGGTAACGCTAAATTCGTTGATATATGTAGAGGGTGTTAAGTTTGTTGCTTTTTGTAGGTAACGCTAAATTCGTTGATATATATAGAGGGTGTTAAGTTTGTTGCTTTTTGTAGGTAACGCTAAATTCGTTGATATATGAAGAGGGTGTTAAGTTTGTTGCTTTTTGTGGGTGGCGCTAAATTCTTCGCGTCTTGTAGGTGACGATAAATTTGTTGCTTTATGAAGTTGGCGTTAAATTCGTCGCTTTAGTGTGTGGCGCTTTTGTTGCTTTTTGTAGGTGGCGCTGAGTTCGGTGCTTTTTGCAGGTATTCCTAAATTCGCGCAGATGAAACTGCCGGTAAAAACTAGTAAAAATAAAATTAAAAATATATATTTAGTGCTTAGTAATACTTAGTACATTTTATGCTGATATTTGAAAACCCCTGTGACGTAGTCCTATAATCCAGGATATTCATTCCTTCGCCGAGATGGGCCTTGGATCAGTAAGCGAGATCAAAGTAAAAGGGCACAAAGTTTATCAGCCCTTTGATTAGAATCAATTTGAACCATGATGATATTATTTTTAGTAAAATTTCACATTATTAGTATGAAAATAGGGATTGGACACAAAAACCTTCTATAAATTGAAGCGAAAATAGCTATAACGATTTCGTTGAAATTTGAAATATAGGTCGTGAAAATCGATTAAGCTGGGTCCCATCGGAAAATTCGTTTTTCCATATTATCGCCCAAAATAATTTTCCCCTGTAAGATGGTCGCTAGGCAACGTTAAGCCCTATTGGTCAGAGCGATCGGTTTACACGTTGGAGGACCCGGGTTCGATCCCAAGCAACGGATACTTTTTTTGATCGTACTATTTTTCAACAAAATCTGCAGTTGAACCAAGCCAAAGAATTTACATTTATCAATACATACAGTCGTCACGTCCATATCCGTTGCGGGGTAGGCAGAACCAACAGTCTTGAAAAGAATAAAAGGCCATGTTTAGCTGTAAGGCTAAACAATGGAATTGAGATTCAACGAGTTGCAGGTTGCTAGCCCATCCAGAAAAATCCCAAGTTTATAAGCCTATCCCTTAGTCCCCTGGCATACTTTTATTACTATTTTTCAATAAAATGTGCAGTAAAAGTAAGCCAAAGAATTTCACGATGAAATTTCTTCCTCTGTGGCGACAATCGAAAAATCAACCCTCCAAGATATGTTTGATACACGATCCGATAGTGTCTATTTTCCAGAAATGATTGGTCTTCGGATTGCCATTTCTTCCTTTCGTGAAATAAGTTTAGAGAAACAATGTTAGGGGGGCTATTCTCGAACGGATTTGTCTCTGAATAGCATGAAGAAGGAAAGAAACTATAAAACCGTTTTAGTTACTACAACTATAGGTCGAGAAAGGTCAGAGTGGGAAGACCTAGACGAACGTATCTTGATCAAATTAAGGACGTCCTGGTAAAGGGTCAGGTCAAAAGTACCCGAAACCGCCGAGCTTACATGAAGACAGTTATGAATGTGGATGACGCGAAGGAAGTATACAGAGATCGTGGCAAGTGGTAAGAGGTAGTCTCTGCCTACCCCTCCGGGAAAGAGTCGTGATTTTATGTATGTATAAAATATGTATGTAGTAACGAAATCTCAAATTATATTTTACAGTTAAACTCAGTGCTTTTACATTTTCATTTCAATATTTTATTTCCTTTACATTTCCATTTCAGATTCGAATCAAAACCTTAAATTAAACCAAAATAAATAAATAAACTTCATCACGGAAAAACTTTAGTGCAATAAAATACGAAGTATGTAAAGATACAATATTTATGTTACATGCACTATAATTATTATGCGAATGCGTATTCAAATTCAAAATTTTTATTCATTATTATGTGACATTTCAACATCACTTAATAATTGTCATATGTTTTAGTTTCACAACATTGGTTAACGTCAAATAAATTACTTAAAACTGATTTTACTGCCTTTTTCAAAGCGTCATAAAGAAGATGCGGTAACAAACTGCATTACAGCATTTTATTCAATAACGTCAACTTCACAATTATCTTAATTTAGAATAGAATTGTGGACGAGAGAATACATTGTTAAGATAAATTGATTTATATGGAAATTAAATAAGTTTGAAATTTGTAATTTAAAAATATAATTGTTATCTAAAAATCTTACATTTGGTTATTCAGTGAACGGATGCTGTGGTTTTATTTCGTAATTTTTTTTTTTCTTCAGAATAACCTCAAGACAAGAGATTCGCGGGGTTAACCAGTTAGCACGGCTGTGGAAGACTCTTATTTGTCAACGTCGAGTGTCAAATAGCAGCCATTAACATCCGTAAAGGGAGACGCTCTCTGACTATTTTTGTTTAGTACACACTGTTGTCGCGGACGGAGAGCATAAACATTTTATATCTTTGTCTCTTACGTGAGACTAACTCATCCTGTGTAATTTGTCACGGATATGTTTAGTTATTTGCCACATGACCAGCTTTTTTGTTTTGGTGCCGTGTAGTTCCGGCACCAATACAAAAAAGAATAGGACCACTCCATCTCTTTATATTTTACGTACGTATATTAATAATGAAAAATGATTTACAGACATCGCCTTATATCTTTCCCCTAAATTGACTTTTACAATCAGTACAAAAAAAGGAAGCAATCATGTTTTTCTTTCCTCTTAACTATTTTAAGTAAAGCAAAGAGATCTTTGCTCTGGGAATTTGTCAAAGGAGTTCTATAATGCGTTTGTATAGGATAAGACAGTTATTTTAAATTGCATTTACATGTCAATTTAACTGTGGAGGTAATTGAATGTAGATTTTAATTTCAGTTTGTTCTTGTGACGCAAAATTTAGATTTTTATTATTATACACCACATCGCTGGACACTTTTAATTATTTCAAGACAAACAGTTAATTTTTTACAATAATTCATAGGTTGCGTCGACGAGCATTTCTCATCTTTGCAAGTACTCAAATCTTATCGGCCGTGTGTCCCTAACCTCTGTAATGTGCGTAACTCGGCGTCATTCCGCGTGATCCCATCGGAATGATTGCATCTTTATACAGAATTATACGTCGGTTCAGCAACTTAATTTACCACTCGTTTAGTTCTGTCGATAATGTAATTAGAAATCTTTGTTCTAAAAAATTATTTCATTAACTAAGGAATTCATATTATTTTTTAATGTGACATTTTTTTTTAAATTATCCGTCGTTTCTCCAATGTCACGAACTATTTAAAAAACTTTGAAAAAATAAAGCATTAAGTCCGCCAATTGTGCTATACATTTGTATTTTGTACAATAAAGTTAAAATAAATGATTAAAAACTTTTTGTCATTGTACCTAGCTGCAGCTACTATCCCTTTACATAATATATTTTTTGAAATACCTGGTTGACTGGAAGAAATCCCTCACAGGGATAAGTCCGCCCTTGTACGTCGTTATTTTTAATCTTTTTTATGTATTACTTATAATTTGTTATGTACAATAAAGATGATGTGCCGTGTGGTTCCGGCACCAACACAAAAAAGAATAGGACCACTCCAGCTCTTTTCCATGGATGTCGTAAAAGGCGACTAAGGGATAGGCTTACAAACTTGGGATTCTTTTTTAGGCGTTGGGTTAGCAACCTGTCACTATTTGAATCTCAATTCTATCATTAAGCCAAATAGCTGAACGTGGCCATTCAGCCTTTTTAAGACTGTTGGCTCTGTCTACCCCGCAAGGGATATAGACGTGACCATATGTATGTATGTATGTACAATAAAGAATTTACAAACAAACAAACAAACAAAAACTACGGGTGCGAAGTTGGGTAAAATTTTCAATTTTTAGATAATCTTTTTGCGTGTTTGACTCTTACATAAATTCTTGGTTGTCAAATACATTCATCTCCCTGGTTTTAATCAAAGTAGTATTAACTATTACTTTCTACTACACGGTTGAGTGCTTATTACCAAAACGATAAAAGTTTTTATTGAGTTCATAAAATAGTAGACTTCACAATTCCACAAATCCTAGCGGTAAAAATGGTACGAACGTCAATTTATTTTTCTGAACGCGAAAACCGTCATTTCTAATAAAATATCCTGGATATAGCTCGGAGCTACTTCCGACTATATCCAGATTAAGTAGATGGCATCTTACAGGTTAAGCTTTAGGAATCTGTGTCATTATTATGATAGGGGGTGGATTTAGTTTGGATATAATTAGCAGTAAAAGTGGCTCAGATTTTTAAAGACGGTATATATTTTTTTATTCTAGAAAAGGGCTAAGATAATAAACTCGGTATTCTTTATAAATAAATAAATAAATAAATAAATATATACGGGACAAATTACACTGATTGAGTTAGCCTCGAAGTAAGTTCTAAACTTGTGTTACGAGATACTAACTCAACGATACTATATTTTATAATAAATACTTATATAGATAAACATCCAAGACCCAAGACAATCAGAAAAAGTTCTTTTCTCATCATGCCCTGACCGGGATTCGAACCCGGGACCTCCGGTGTCACAGACAAGCGTAGTACCGCTGAGCCACAGAGGCCGTCACGTTTATGTATAGGCGATGGGTTAGCAACCTGTCACTATTTGAATCACAATTCCATCATCAATACAGCTGAACGTGTTGTTCAGTATTTTCAAGATTGTAGGCTCTGTCTACCCCGCAAAAGATATGGACGTGATTATATGTGTGTATGTACCATTCTACCGTTTATCCCAGTTGCCTCCTCATAGCTCTAGAAAGGAGCCCTGGGTTCGCTTGTGAACACGATCTATGATAGTTCAAGTTTTCACACGTAGCCGTTTGACCTTCACAACTGACATGCCCAATTCAATTGTTCAAAGACAAAATGACGGGCTCCTCTTCAGAACTGTTAGGCTTAAAACCTAGGACTAACGCAATAAGCTTAAAGAAGTCATTATTATCTTGCTTAAGCACGGTACAACAGAAAAAAACACTAACGAATCATGATGACTTTGACAAAAATCAGTATCATTATAGTCATAACAGTACCAGCATCTTGGCTGTCATACCAAGTTCTCAATGTTTAATTATCTCCACGAACACTGAACAATTAAAACTTGGATCATTAATAACGGGATTCACTTGTAAGTCGACGCAGATGATATGACGTATGTGGTGATATAGCTATGTATGGTTTTGTGAAGGTTACGTAACTAAAGGGTTAAGATATATTGGCAAATAGCTGTGCCCGCGACTTCGTCCGCGTAGAATAGTTATTTTGGGCAACATTGAATCATCAAGAATGATTAATTTTTATCGTTTTTTTTTCACATTTTCCATTTAACATAGTTGCAGTGTGATGTTATATAGCCTAAAGCCTTCCTCTATAAATGATCTATTCAACGCAAAAATAATTTTTCAATTCGAACCAGTAGTTCCTGAGATTAGCGCGTTCAAACAAACAAACTCTTCAGCTTTATAATATTAGTATAGATTCCTATGATATTTGTAAAAAGGGTGAAACCCACGTGCTGGAATTCCCAGGGTAGGACGGCCTCCCGCAAAATGGACTGATGATCTGGTGAAGACCACGGGGAAATGTTGGATGCAGGTCGCCCCCTACAGAGTGAGGTGGAAGTTATTGATGATGATGTTAAAACGCTAGCTTTTTCCCATTGCCCCGCTCGCGTGAAAAGTACCCTATATCCTGCTTTGCACTATCCACTATAAGTATGTAAATTTTTTATGAGGCCGGTTTCAGGTGTTTCGACGTGAAAGACGGACAAACAAATACTCTTCCACATTTATATTTGTATGGACAAGTTAAAATATATTGAGGTTTTTTGTAGGGAATTGATTTCTATCTATCTTTTCGGCCCGATTTTGATGAAACTTGACACAGTAGTAAACTGAAACTTCTGGAGTAACATTAACTATATATTCACGTTCTCTTATGGGAACGTTCGTGAAAAAAAAGAATATCTTTCAAAGAATCCCTTATAAGTAAGTAATTGTCCTTAATTGTATCTGTCTAGCTTAATGCAAAGATTTAAGGAATTCCAAGCCAAGCCAACAACTTAAGCAACTAGCAGGTTTATGTGGTGGGCTGTGACCAGACTGTGCATAGATAAACATCTAAATAGATATCTCATCCGCTGTGCATCATATAAACATATATATTTTTTTTTATTTATTTAAACTTTATACACGTAAACGTAACGTGCCGTGTGGTTCCCGGTACCAGTGCCGTGTGGTTCCCGGCACCAATACAAAAAATAATAGGACAACTCCATCTCTTTCCCATGGATGTCGTAAAAGGCGACTAAGGGATAGGCTTACAAACTTGGGATTCTTTTTTAGGCGATGGGTTAGCAACCTGTCACTATTTGAATCTCAATTCTATCATTAAGCCAAATAGCTGAACGTGGCCATTCAGTCTTTTTAAGACTGTTGGCTCTGTATACCCCGCAAGGGATATAGACGTGACCATATGTATGTTAATACACGCAAAATGTCTAACAGGTGGACTAAATGCCACGAGGCATTCTCTGCCAGTAGAACCTTCGGACCAAACTGAAATGGATTAGTGATGGAAAAGAGTGAACTGTAAAAGAAATAATAACATAAATATGTATAATAGATTGTAAGCGTAATAATGATTCAAATTAGTGTATAGTCGTGACTCATCCAGTAACTAAATATGCAGGTTTCCTTCCAATATTTCTCGTACAGTAAAAACAATGGTTAGCAATTAAATTAATTTACGTAACACAAGAACGTATCAAATATCACCC
The DNA here is from genome assembly GCF_032362555.1 of Amyelois transitella. Taxonomy (NCBI): domain Eukaryota; kingdom Metazoa; phylum Arthropoda; class Insecta; order Lepidoptera; family Pyralidae; genus Amyelois; species Amyelois transitella. The sequence continues at coordinate 10,065,615 of NC_083512.1, forward strand.
GGGTAGGTTTCAAACCTGTTCATGGCGGTTTTTTTAAAGTACACACAACTGCGGTATCTATCTGAATTATATCAATATCAGCACCTGTGTTCCAAAGGTATTACCTCCATGCAATTAAAGTAGTTACCAACTTGAATAATTTAGGAGCCCGGGACATTCGTAATCTACTTACTTAATTTGTTGGAAATGGACTCCGCTTGAAGCTTTTATGTTTAGTTCATTCGAATCAAAGGCTTTGGTGCTGATGAGGTGAAAGCATTTGTGTGAAATGGCAATTTTTCTGTTATAATATAATTATATATATATATTAGAGAATGTTTTTTTATCTGTCATTTATAGCACAAATTTATATGATTAGTATGGACTAGAATTCGCCCATCTGATTATCGGTTCTTGTCTAAATTTCGGGCAATCTTTTTATAATGCATCCTTAGTCTTCAGATCACATTAAGAATCTCAATTCCATCATAAAGACATCCAACTTAACGTAGACGTAGGGTACGTAGGGTAGACGGAGCAAAGCTTAATGTTAGAATTGAGATTCAACTAGTGACAGGTTGCTGGCCCATCGCCTAAAAAAGAATCCCAAGTTTGTAAGCCTATCCCTTAGTCGCTTTTTACGACATCCATGGGAAAGAGATGGAGTGGTCCTATTCTTTTTTTTATTGGTGCCGGGAACCACACGGCATAATTTCAATTTGGTTGACTATAATATCATAAATGAAGCCACACCTTATACCGCCTGTTGCCTAGCCCCGTGGAAACTGACAAACGACACGATAGCGACGTTGCAACCGACTAAATGGACCGTTAAAACTGCTTGTTGCATGCCGCAGACGGAGATTAGGTTTATGAGGTGCTCGTTATCTTGAAACGCATGTTACACGAGATCATAATGCTTGGAATAAAGTTACTTACTTGTTTTTTTAACCGCGTTTTAGGTGGGTTCTTTTTCATGTTGCAGTCTGCGTGATTAATTTATTTAAGGTATTGTTAGATTAATTGTTTACAGTGAAAGTGTTAAATACTTATAAAAAGAGATCAGACATAGCGGCGATCACATGTTTTGATGAGTAATTATACATACATACATACATATAATCACGTCTATATCCCTTGCGGGGTAGACAGAGCCAAACAGTCTTGTAGAGAGTGATAGGCCACGTTCAGCTATTTGGCTTTAAGATAGAATTGAGATTCAAATATTCACAAGTTGCTAGCCCATTGACTAAAAGATGAATTCTAAGTTTATAAGCCTACCCCTTAGTCGCCTTTTACGACATCCATGGAAGGGAGATGGAGTGGTCCTATTCTTTTTCTATTGGTGCCGGGAACCACACGGCACTATTACGTGTTATTATAATGCAATTCAAAGGAGAATAACCCTTTTTTAATACAAATAATTTATGACAATAATTGCAATGAAAATAACAATTTTGTTTTACCTTTCCAGATGATTTATGTATATTGAAACAGGCAGAGTTCTTATATTCTTATATTAATTATCTGATCCGAAAGAATTATAACTTGTTAATGGCTATAAATAAATAATTGAAAACATATCATTTAAAAAAGTATGTTTTTGTATTTTAACACAACGAAAACATAATATAATTAGGGAACTGATTAATCGAATTCTGGACGATGAATGATGCATATATGTATAGCTATACAATGTCGTTCCCTAGTACATAAATTGTCTATAACGCCAAGTAGGATACGGGTATCTTACCTCGATCAATCAGTTTGAAGTTTCGGGTCTTACTGATCTAGTTTGACGTTTGAACAAATAAGTGACTTGTGGTCTAAAACTTTGTCATGTTAATTTCATGAGAGTTTTCGATTCCAGTCAACAGTTCAATGAGAAATTGTCAACACTTTTTCAAGTATGTATGATAAAAAAATAAGATATATCTAATAAAAGGTGTGATTTATTTATGTAGTTATAATAATATATATCATACATATACATTGTGTGATTTATTTATGTATATATAATTATATATATCATACATGCTTTAATAATGGTAATAAAGTAAGGGTATAAGATAATTTAAGAGCAAATTATAAATTTACCTGTAATCATGTATCCAGTCTTTTAGAGACTGTTGGCTTTGTCTTGGTGGCTTGGAACGTGGCAAGTGGAAAGGTGTAGTCTCTGCCTACTCCTCCGGGAAAGAGGTGTAATTTACGTATGTATGTAAGCTCTTAGGCTAAGTACATAATCGCCTTTTGCTGCTATGTTTTTTATACATGATTGTGAATTTGCTGTAATTTATTGTCGTTAAGAAATAGTAATTGTATTGTATTGTATTGTATTGTATTGTATAATCGAAGTAAGCAATCCAACTAAGACACGAGTGCCTAAATCCATTAATAGTTATCCTAATCGAAATTACTTGGCATCTGTTTATCTTCGGCCATTATGTCTGTTAAGTAAACATTTGGAAGTGGGTATTAAAGCAGAAACTCAATTATATACTTACATGTATATAGGTACCTTTATATCCCTTGCGGGGTAGACAGAGCAAACAGTTTTGAAAAGACTGTAAGGCCACGTTCAGCTTTATGATGGAATTGAGATTCTAATATTGACAGGTTGCCAGCCCATCGTCAACAAAAGGAATCCCAAGTTTATAAGCTTATCATTTAGTTGAGTTTTACGACATCCATGAGAAAGTTATGGCACTAACTTATGTTTTATTTTTTATAACTTTATTATAACTCAAAAACAATCCAGGAAATAAATATAAATGCTATCAACATTAATTTATATAGGTACTAAATTTACAAATAATTATTACTCGTATTTTTAAAATTTTGCTTGGTACGATTGAACTCATAAACTTTTGACCTCCAGGAGTATAGGCTACTTTAGTTCCTGTATATTTTCACTAATTTCCAAGTACTGAGGAAACCTGAGAAAACGCGGCTCTGACGATGTTGTGTTGGAGGTTGTATGCATGCTCCAATCCTTGTAATCTTTGCTTGCGCGATTTAGATTTTACGCCGTTTTTGACTGATAGCGTCTCGTGATTGGTTGTTGTGTCTTGTGGCATAGAGACTGATGTCGCCACTGTATCATTATAATCTATTAATATCATATCTAGCTAGATATGATATCAATCGATTTTTATTATCTAGCTAGATATGATATTAATCGATTTTTATTATCTAGCTAGATATGATATTAATCGATTTTATATATTTATCTAGCTAGATATGATATTAATCGATTATAATGATACTGTGGAGAGTTTATTAGCTAATAAAAACCTAACATCGTAATAACGAGATAGAGTATACATTTCCTGCTATTCGAGACAGATTCAAAATCGATATTACTTCACGACGCAATGTTTACAAGTCGTATAGGCATAATGCTGCAGGCGGTGCCCTAATAGCCTATAAGAGGTAGGCCTCCAGATTGAAGTGTTTATTATGATGCCAGATTGCCACAGTGAAGATTTTTCCTTATGTATCCAATGGTAGGACCAAACTGCGGATAGAAAGAGACACTAGATTTTTCTTTTCATTTCCTATTTGAAAACAAATAGAATGCAATTCGATTGGATGATGTTAGGAGTACCCGTAATTGTCTAATGTGCATGAAAAGAATAATATGTGTGGGGGAAGCGGGAGAGGTATGTGAGGATCGTAGACGGTCGCTCGTGTTAATTGGACATCCATAGTCTCTGCCTACCCCAATGGAAGACAGGTGTGATGTTTGTAGAAGTTTAAATAAAATATATATGTATTAACTAGAATATATTTAATAAGTATAAATATGTACATATATAATATTACACATCCAGAAGATAGTAGTGGTATACTTACCATTTACCACAAGCGATCGTCTTTATATTATTAAGTCAAACTATCACTATCTGAAATTCAATTCTATATTTTAAAACCATAAATCTTTACTAATATTATAAAGCTGAAGAGTTTGTTTGTTTGTTTAAACGCATTAATCTCAGGAACAACTGGTTCGAATTGAAAAATTCTTTTTACGTTGAATAGACCATTTATCAAAGAAGGCTTTAGGCTGAAATATCACGCTGCAACTATAAGGAACAAAAAAATAATGGAAAATGTGAAAAAAAAAAACGGGGAAAGTTATTTATCCTTGAGGGCTTCAATATAACTATTCCACCCAGATGAAGTTGCGGGTACAGCTAGCTATAAATTATATCAAATAAATATATACAGGACAAATTTCACAGATTGAGTTAACCTCGAAGTGAGTTTGAGATATACCTACTCACCGATACTACATATTTTCTACTCGTAAAACATAAACTCAGGCCAATTATAAAAAGTATGTTTCTCATCATGCCCTGTTCGGTATTTGAACCCGGGACCTAGTATGTCACAAGAAAAGTAAAGCTTGTTTCGTTGTTAAAAATCATTATTTTAAACAGAATTCAAGAACCAATGGGCAAGCAACCTGTCACTATTTGAATCTCAATTCTATCCTTAAGCCTTACAGCTGAACTTGGCCTGTCAGCCTTTCAAAACTGCTGGCTCTCTCTACCCCGCAAGGGATATAGACGTGATTATATGAATGAATGAATGAATTGAAGAACCAAAGAGATCAAACCTTTCAACGCTGTTTTATGTGTACGTCATTACTGGTTCACTCGTGTCATACATTTTACTATTTATAAAATGTGTTCCACGGAAATTATGCGGACTGAAAAAATGGAAGTCTTTTATGAAGACGTCTACCTACACGAACTCATTATTGTCGTAAAAGATATTTCTATTAGGAAAGGTAATGTTTAGCACACATGCTTGTTCATATAACGTTATACGGTATTTTTCCGTTTTATTTTGTTATATTGTTATTTTTATTAGCAACTTCATAAAATTCTAGACAAATATTGTTGTTCATTTTGTTCTTAACATGTTTTTAATTTTTCTTTTTTGTTTGCTTTTTAGTTTGTTTTATGGTTACGAGTATATATAAAATACGGTCAGCTTCTTAAATTGTATTTTATGTCGTAAAGTGCGACTAAGGGATAGGGTTATAAACTTGGGATTCGTCTTGTTGGCGACGGGTTAGCGACCTGTCACTGTTTCAATCTCAATTCCATCATAAAGCCATACAGCTGAACGTAGCCTTTCAGTCTTTACATTATTACTTGGCTCTGTCTACCCCGCAAGAGATATAGACTACAGGTGTACAGGAAATGTGTAACCAAATAACAATATAGTAACCCATGATTAATAATACATTTTATAAAAAGACTGATTAAAAATCTAAGGAAATCTGTTTAGTTGTTTTTTGCGTGAAAGAGTACCAAACATACAGACATCCACACATCCATAATGGATTCCACCCAACAACTCTCGCGATAATTTTCTTATCAAGGAATTCCCATCATGCCTCAATCCTATCTTGGAGACGCCTCCTCTACTAACGATCGCCTTAATGACAGGATAACGACAAATAATCCTCCCTCTGGTAATATCTCATAAATTATTCATTAAACAATTAATATCAGATCCCAGTAAAGAGTGGAACAGGTGCGAGGGAACAGCTGGAAATTTCATTAAGAAAGTTATCGCCGATAATACTTATAATGACTCGGAGTAAGAAAATCGTGTTACAAACATTCTTAGAAAATTATAACGTTTTCAGGTGATTTTGTTTACGCGTATTTTTCTGTGTGGTTCCCGATACCAAAGTATAGGATCACTTCATGCTTTTCCCATGCATGTCGTAAAAGTCGTCTAAGGAATAGGCTTACAAACTTGATATTCTTCTTTTAGGTGACGGGCTAGCAACCTGTCAATATTTGAATTTCGCCTCTAGTCGCCTTTTACGACATCTATGGGAACGAGATGGAGTGGTCCTATTCTTTTTTTATTGGTGCCAGGAACTACACGGCCTTTGTCTACCTCACGAGGAATATAGACGTGATTATATGTATGCATGTTATTTTTGTGATACTTCAAAAAATTTTCACTCGAACATTTTCACAACTGTACTTCACCAATGCTTGCTATAAAATAAATGTAAGAACAGAGTTATTTTATGCTATTTAAAACGCCTAGTAAAGTTTATCGGCTGGTAGTTTTGGCAATGTATAATACCTAGACCGATTTAGATGATGTTTGTCATAGAGACAGAAAAAACCTTAAATAGAGTATTTTTCATGAAAATTCCACGCGAGCGTATCCCCGCGCAAAAGCTTATCATTCATAATTATATCCAAAGCGACATAACCCTAAAGTGTAGAGCTATATCACTTACGTTATATGATATCCCGCGACCTCCATTAAACTGTGAACCGCATCATTTACCTTTGTTTTTACACTGGCAGACAAAAAACTGGCGTCATATTGCGCTAATTCGAGTTTTGGCTCATAACGCCGCGATAAATTGGTCGGGAGTGTACAACTGTGATTTGTTTCTCTGCCAGGTTTATATGATTACTTCGTATTAATAATGAGAACCAATGTTTGTTTCGAATTTTTGTTTTACTTTTGATTTTAAACTTGGAATTCTTCTTGACTGCCCGAGTGCCGTGTGGTTCCAGGCACCATTAAAAAAATTAGAATAGGACCACTCAATCTCTTTCCCGTGGATGTCGTAAAAGGCCACTGAGGGATATGCTTAAAAACTTGGGATTCTTCTTTTAGGCGAAAGGCTAGCAACCTGTCACTATTTGAATCTCAATTCTATCATTCTATCTTTAAGCCAAATAGCTGAAGGTGGCGATTTAGTCTTTTCAAGACCGTTGGCTCTGTCTATCCCGCAAGGGATATAGACGTGATCATATGTATGTATTTATGTATAGTTTTCGTGGGATTTCCGAAAAATCTATAGTCGTTTGTAAGTAGCGCTTAATACGCGCGGGCAAAGCTGTGTAAAACACTATTATATCATACGCAAGCACTAATTCCAAAACAGTCCAGTACACACGTATCAAATTCAGATAGCATGTCAGGCTGTCTAGTTCGTAAACGAATACTGTTATTTTAATTCGAATTCGCGCATATTATCATAAATTTAAATCATCTGCTGCGTTGAGTGCCATTCGCTGTGATAATCACTGGCGTACACTCGCAAATAAATATTGCGATTTGATTTATGGTTTTAAATCAATGATTAAATTATTACGGGATATGCTTACAAACTTGAGATTCTTTTTTTAGCCTTAAAGCCAAATAGCTGAACGTGGCCCAACAGTCCGCTCAGGACTGTTGGCTCTGTCTACCCCGCAAGGGACATAGACGTGATTATATGTATGTATGATTAAATTTCAATGACATGATTTGCGTAAACCCTAAGTCCCGTTAACTTCCCTCTTGGCGAGGATTCCTGGAAATTTTATCTTAGCTAGACTACTTATAGGAACACACATGCAAAATTTTAATCTTTGGACTCTAGATCTAGCAATTTAGTCTGAGCGTTTATATTCAGCCAATCAGTCAGTCAATGTCCTCTTTTCTGTAAAATTATGTTTGTGTATGTGATTCATACAACTAAGGGATTTTCAAGGTAAGAGTGAATATTATTTGAGCTTACATGCAACATCTTAGGCCTCATTTTGCTTACCACCAGGCAGATTGAAGTCAATAACACTCAAATCTATGTATTACATTAAAAATAATCAGTATCATTAAGTAACCTAACATAAAACTTATCAACGCTGCAAGATATTTAAGGATTAAAACTAATGTTTCCATTAGCATAAATAAATTGAATAGAAAAGAATATCGAATTCGTCGTACAAGCACATTCAAAAGAACTATTTTCAGTTGTAAATCCTGTTAGTGTATAAGCGACACTGGAAACGTGCAAAAAGACATCGACTTTGTTATATTCATAACTCGTGCTTCGTTGGAAAACGTATGTAAAAAGTACCTATTTCGTTTTGCCAAAACGGAATATTCCCATTTGTGCCAGTGGATTATTAATACGAGTATTATTACTGGTATTTATTGGAGATACATAAATTGTTATAATTGAACAAATGAGAGGATAAGGACATTACTTGAAGTATGAACTAAATTAGGCTAAAACTATTGCTATAACTTAAACTTGAATGAACCTCTTAGAAAATATAAAAATAGAAAACGTTTAATAAGTATAACATAATATAACTTTCGGCCGTGGTGAGTACGCAATGCACTCTAAAATCTATTAATAATTACATTAACACAAGCGAGCAAGCGATAAGCGAGCAAGCGAGAAAGTGAACAAGCGAATAAGTAAATAATTGACGCCCGCAGCTCCGCCCGTAAAAAAAATCCCGTTAATTCCCGTAAGTACTGGAAATCCTCTCTTAGTGTACCCCTAGACCACTTAAGGCACGTTTATGCCAAATTTCAAGTCCTTAGACCCAGCGGTTTGGGCTGTGCGTTGTTCGCCAGTCTCTTAGACTTAGTCAGAAAGAGTTATAATATTGATAAGTTGTATTATAAGGAAATCGAGAAATAAAATAAAAAAGGGGACTATTAACTCGAATCAATTGAGTCATGGCAATGAACGGTTGCTGAAATAAATATGAAAAAATGCCGCCGACACGGAAATACTGCGCGTGACTCGTATTCCTGATTTGATTTTTACATGGACAGAGTATACTGAATATTGCGTGGGTTTTGTACAAAATAATCCGTTTTTTTTAAATTGATCGTTAAAGCTAAATGTACATACATACATACATAAAATCACGTCTATAACCTTACGAGGTTGACAGAGCTAACAGTCTTGAAAAGATTGGTAGGCCAAGTTCAGCTGTTTGGCTCGACGATAGAATTGAGATTAAAATAATCTGTCCCTATTATGTTGCTAGACCATCGCCTAGAAGAATCTCTAGTTCTCAAAAAAACTAAACTTAACGTATTAAAACTAAATTAAAAAATCTATTGACCAAAATTTCCCCGTGGATTGTACTCGGTTCAAAGGTATCCGTACCACAATGGCGGGATTTCCCCTTTAACATTAGTCCTATCATTTGAACAAGCTACCCTGAGTTGTAGCCAAAATCTCCAATACTCATCATACCTGTAGTTTGGTTATTATAATTTGTCTTGGTTGCGTTCTCACCCATCTGGAGAAGAGTCCAAGGTGTGCCTAAGACCCTGCCCCGTATGACGTCGTTTCAACTGCGCGAAAAACTGTCGCCGTTTCATTTCTTATTATGATGTGAAACGGGACAGCTATATAGTTTACCGCGTGAACAAGACAGCGTCGCGCGTGCTTTGCTAGATGGTTGGATTGGATAAGTCAGATTTATATTAAAAAGACGATTTTCCACCGACCCGTTCGTCCGTCCCGCATTTGTAATAAGACCATAACCATCTGTGTCTCGTGGATGCCGGTAAAAAGGCGTCTAAGGAAATAGGCAAATTCCAACATTAAATATTATCGGGATTAACACCTGGAGAAAGAAGAAGAAGAAAACCTAACCGAGATAATGATTTTTGTCTTTGTAAGTATTTATTATCTATACTAATATTATAAAGCTGAAGAGTTTGTTTGTTTGTTTGAAGGCGCTAATTCCAGGAACTGCTGGTTCGAATTAAAAAATTATAATTGTGTTGAATAGACCATTTATCAAGGAAGGCTTAAGGCTATATAACATCACGCTGCAACTATAAGGAGCGAAGAAATAATGGAAAATGTGAAAAAAAAACGGGGAAAATTATTCATCCTTGAAAGCTTCAATAACTATTCCACGCGGACGAAGTTGCGGGCACAGTCCTACTTAAATTTAGTTGGAAAACAGTTAGAAGTACTTACCCAAATTTAGCGCTAAAAAACCGTCCCATTTTTGTATCAAATCTATAACATCGTGCTCTGAAACCAGAATCTCAATGTACCTATATAATAATAATAATAAAATACGTTTATTTTCCTCTTTACAAAGGTGAGCCTTAAGATTATTTTATAACTAGGTTTTATACATTTTTATATATATATATACATGGTAATGTGGACTTTTTACCGGAATCTTCACTTTGGCTACCAGTTGAAATGCAAATCCGCCGAGTTCACTACTTTGTGAAGTTATAACTAGATTTTGAAGTAGTCCCCGTGCTATGACTCAACTTTTCTGGTTGTAAAATCAGTTTGTGGTATGTAGTTGGACTATTTTAAATTGTTTGCCAGGCGGTGAATAAGGAAAAGATAGAGCAAAGATTTATCATACGCTATTCAACAATGTTAGTATGATGTTGTTATTTTTATTCAGATCTATGTGTTTTTATTTGAGTGATGAGATAAATTGGTATCACTCTGATTAAATTTCGAACTGCTTCTAATGTTTCCAAAGGTTTTTGTGCATTCTATAAACATATATGTCTTTCTATTAAATTTACTTTTATTACATTCATTGAAATGATTTGTTTGATCAATTAGAAATTTGTAATGAAACCTAAGGTTAATTTTAGCATTTCATTAATTCTTATTTCTATTGTATAAACAAGGGTAAATAGTTCTTAACCAAGACTTACCTAAAAAGGAGATAAATTAGTCATTGCTTTGTGCCATTTGAATAGATTGTGAAATTCCTATATAAGAGTAATGTCTCCGGAAAGTTGAAACTATACAAAAATATAAATGAACAGAAAAATAATAAAACTTTTAAAACGTAGAATGTTTGTCAGCTGGAGAGATAAAAACAGAACACTCAATCTAAATGAGTGGTGTTTGTTCACTTCATATGTTTAGTTTTCCAGTCACAGGCCGCAGGGGCCGGACATAAAATCAAATTAGAGCACTAATAAACCAAGGACACAAAATATTTAGAATGTAGAAGAATACCCTTCATTTTACGTTGAGCTTAAGTACTGTTCATTTTTTATTCAATATTGCAAACAAAAGCTTGAATTTGTTTTAATACCTTTTATTTTGTTTTATAACATTAATAATCTCTTTTCTATTACAATTATCAAAATAAATTTGTATAATTATTTATCAATCTTAAAAAATATTTTTATGTTCTTGTTCAAAAAAAAAATATTTTTAGTTATATTTTTATTTGTTAAAAAAAAATATTTCTGCTTTCTATCGAAATAGTAAATTGCAACCGTGTTGTGATTTTTATATATATATTTTTTTATTATGCGTTGATTTATCTGTAACTCTCTACAATTTATGCCGGGCAATCCGCTTTGCGCCAATTTAATGTGCGCTGCACTTTACTCTTTTTTTCGGCTCGCTTCTGGGTTTAGGGGCAGATTAATGAGGTGGTCAGTGTTATGGCTCATTTACAGTAAAATTCGAATGCAGAATGTAACGGTTTTTTGGACATGTTGCGACAAAACGTCCACTTTTGCAGATTTTTTTGTGTTCTATTTTTGTGTGATTTCGGATTGTGTTTTGAAGGTTATGTTTTAACAATGGCAGATAAATGCTATACTGTACTCGAAACCAAAGAAATAACGGGTCGTTGTCTAGTATAGTTGTAAAGCTCTCAAAAAAAAAACTGAATCGAGCAGCAAGATGAAAAAGCAAAGCTTTAATTGAATTGTTTCTTACTTTAAGTGTACATACATATAATCACGTCTAAATCCCTTGCGGGGCAGAAACTTATAGTATCGTTGGGTTAGTATCTTGTAACACAAGTCTCGAACTTACTTTGAGGCTAACTTAATCTGTGTAATCTGTTCCGAATATATTTTCAATATTAGCTGTCCCAGCAAACGTTGTTTTGCTATATATGTAAATAATTCTAAAGTAATTTCTAGTATAAAAAAAATGTTAAGGGTGGCCAACCCTTATTACTAAGGGGTATTAAATTCTCAAACCTACTCAATATGCTCACAAAATTTCATAAGAATCAAGCCGTTTCGGAGGAGTACGGGAACGAACATTGTGACACGAGAATTATATATATAAGATTAATTCTTTTATATACCCTATTGCTATGAAAACAATATCTCAGACCACTGGTGACTGACAGATGTTGTCAAAACCATCACTAACATTCCGCACTACTTCAAAAGACATTATATTTCGAATTCCACGTTCATTCTAATGCATGATATATATGTACTGTTATACCTCAATTGTGTTTGAAATCAAGTGAACAAGCAGGCTAAATGCGGTCGCTTAGTGGTCGATTTGAACCATACGAGGCCAGCGGAGGGTTAACTGAGAGGTATTACGCACTTGAAAGAATCTGGTGAATTATTGACGGGAAAATGGCGAAGTGATTCAATGTAATACATACATACATACATACATAAATATGGTCACGTCTATATCCCTTGCGAGGTAGACAGAGCCAACAGTCTTAAAAAGACTGAATGGCCACGTTCAGCTATTTGGCTTAATGATAGAATTGAGATTTAAATATTGACAGGTTGCTAGCCCATCGCATAAAAAAGAATGCCAAGTTGGTAAGCCTATCTCTTAGTCACCTTTTACGACATCCATGGGAAAGAGATGGAGTGGTCCTATTCTTTTTTGTATTGGTGCCGGGAACCACATGGCAATGTAATACTTTGGACTATATCTTTTATGTGTCGTGTAGTTTTATGGAATCAATAAATGCTTATTTAAAATTGTTTTTGTGTGATTTGGTGAAATTTAAATCTTTATTTTCCTCATTTATCTGTATATCAGTATTATCTTAGAATAGAACCTCTTCATGTCTTTCTCATGGATGTCGTAAAAGGCGACTAAGGGATAAGTTTATACGTCCAGTCGCTTTATATGACATCCAAATTAAAAATTACAAGAGCTTCCAAGTTTGTTGAAAACAAGTTCACAAATGAAAAATTAGTACCCCTAACAGAAAAACATCGCCTTAGCTCGATATGAAACATAAAACATAACATTTTCCCTAGTTACATGATTCGATTCCAAGAAAAATGTCTAAGGTCTTACTGCGATATTGTATTTTACTCATGTCTTTTCGAAACAAATAGCACAAAGTAGTTTCCTTGACAAATGAGTTCCTTAGGGAGCTAGGACGGCCTATGTGACTGGTTTCTATACTTTATACATATATATCATCACGTCTATATCCCTTGCGAGGTAGACAGAGCAACTATCTTGAAAAGTGTGAAAGGCCACGTTCAGCTGTTTGGCTTATTGATAGAATTGAGATTAATACTTTATCCTACTTCAAAAAAGGGGCAAAAATAATAGAACACACAAACATATACATATCATATACCACGTTTATATCCATTGCGGGGTAGACAGAACCAACAGTCTTGAAAAGACTAAAAACCATGTTTAGCTGTTGTTGGCTAAATGACAGGTTGCAAGCCCGTCGCATTTAAGAAGAATCACAAGTTATATGTAGCTTATCTCTTAGTCATCATTTACGACGAGATGGAGTGGTCCTTATCTACTGCAATTACTAACATTTACATATAATATTAGTTGAAATGGAATTCGCATAAAGAAGATATGAACAAAGAGATGTACGGTCGCGTTCATAATTGCAGTCATAGTTCGCAAAACTTTATAGCTTGCACCGCTGCTACCACTCACACATTCACACAAATAACACAATAAACAACAAGCGGTGAAACGTTGGGTAACGCGCCATCAAGAAGAGGGTAGTGTAAAAAGTCGACCGCGCAGCGACCGTCGTCCGCTAATAATCAACACAGCGACAGCCACACAGCGGAGATCCATGGTGGAACAGTACGAAAATAATGGCTTCATACCGACCAGAATATTTGCGGAACAGTTCGACACATTAGTGGTTACTGTTCGTCGAGTTTGCATCGTGAGGGACTACACCACAGACAGCCAGCAAGAAAGCCGTATTTATCCGAAATAAATAAGCAAAGACGTTTAGAATTTGCTGGGCAGTATTTGGATTTTGCCTGGAAAGAAGCGATATTTACGGACGAAAAGTTCGTTTATGTCATCACTACACGGTAGGCTTCATTTATGGCGAAGAAATGCAACTCGGTATGAAGAAAAAAATATTGTGCCAAATATGGAGTCTGGACACATATCTGTAAATATGTGGGGCTGGATGAGTGCTGCTGGACCTGGGGAACAGGGGGCCAATCGCGGTAAATTTAACGTATTAACCAAAACAAAACTACAACCAAATACGTTACGTTATGCATATTTCGTATCGCGCTAATTGTCGAACGGAAACGGTTCAACTTTGGTTTGGAAGATACGTTCATGGAACGTTTGACATTTGGTTCGACCGAAGAAATGGCATCGCGCTATTTTTTGACAGCGGTTTTATCCTAAACAAAACCTAGAACGTTTCGTTAGGCGCGCTTAACCGCTGTCAAACGAACGATTTTGAATTTTTTGGTTCAGAGTAACTTTTTCGACGCGGCAGTGGCACGTAGTGGTTGAAAGTACAAAATTATTTAATTAATTTTGTTACAAATAAAATGCTGGGAGTATATTTAGACGTGTTGGAAGCTTCCCACGAGGCCGATGTGGCTGAAGCGCGAGCATCCAGCCGTAGAGCTAATGCAGCTCTACGGCAAGAAATTTTAAATGTGTCGGAAGCACAATTCCGAAAGAGATATCGACTCTCTACAGACCAATATTCTAAATTGGTCACCGAAATAGAACCCTATATTTCCACCCCTTTACGGACAGATGGGCTCGATGTGGAGACAAAGGTAAGCACTACCAAATTTTCTGATTCATACCTTTGTTTAGTTCAAGGGTCAGATAGTTAATGGAATAGTATGGCACATTTATTATTATAATGATATGTTACAGATTTTAATAGCCTTGTCATTTTACGCGACTGGCTCGTACCAGACACCAGTGGGAGACAGCAAATTTCACCCTGCATCCCAAGCCAGCGTCAGCAAGGCCCTCGAGGAGGTGACAGTGGCACTAAATAGGCCTGAAATATTTCACAAATATGTGAAATTTCCATTAAGTCGCCATGAGAGGGAGAAAGTGAAAAGAAAGTGAGAAACTAATTTTTAGTCATCATTGCTTAATGGTTTAGTACTCAATGTTTTTATTTATACTTACCTACTTATTTTAGATTTTATAGATCTACAAGACTGCCCGGGGTTCTAGGCTGTGTGGATGGAACCCATGTGGCAATTGTGACACCCCACGAACACGAGGAGCGGTATTTTAACAGGAAGGGGTATCATTCTCTAAATGTTTTGATAGTAAGTACTTTCAATAAAGCATATGTACCTACCTAAGAAACAAATTAATGAAAACCGTAAAGATTATAGCTAACACGCTGTCTAATTTATAGGTATGAATAGATTGGTTAAGGAATTTTAACCAACCCGCTATAGAGGAACATAGAATGTACATATCACAACCCTTTAGTGCCCCACTGCAGGGGCATGGGTCTACTCTCATTATGAGAGTAGTGTACATTACATCTATAACAAGCTTCATAATATATATACTCTGGTGGAACAAGGAAAGAAAGACCTATTGCAAGTTCTAAAAATAAGTCCACTCAACCTTAGTCAGGTAGATGTCATTTCAATTAATTGTTTTAATTTTACAGTTATGTGACGCTGATCTGATGATCATGAGTGTAGACCCGAGTTACCCAGGGGCTACACATGATAGCAAAATTTGGGAAAACCACCCATTAAAAGGTTTAATGGAAAGATTATATGAGGAGGAAGAAGACATTTACTTTTTAGGTAAATAAATTAAATAATAATAACAATTAATTAAATTTACCTATTTTAATTGTGCACATACACAAAGCTATTAATAATAATTATACCTATACAACGTATTATTTACCTACAATATAAATTGTTATGTTGCAGGAGATTCTGGGTATCCTCTCAGGGCCACTCTGATGACACCCATTGAGAACGCCTTGCCAGGGTCTCCAGAAGCTCACTACACCAGTCTTCATGTGTCTGGACGCTGTTGTGTTGAGCGATGCATAGGAGTGTTAAAGGCTCGCTTTAGGTAGATAAAACCTACCTATCACCTCTAATATTGTTCTCTGAATAAGTATAAAACTTGGAATAATAATTCCTCGATAATAACTGAATAAATAGAATGCAATATTTTTTATTTTCATTTTGTACATAATACTAGAATATTTTTTTTGTGCCTAGGGTGGGCAGGGCACTAATGAACATAGGGCACGTCATGCATTAAGCTACTTATAGTGTCATTTAGGCCAATAACTTGCCACTTTAAACTTAGTTTAAAGGGTCACAGGTTCAACAAAATATTGGTTTGTGGTGGCAGGTTGTAAGTCATTTACAGTTCACAATAACCAGGGACGAGAATGTATTAAATTAAATAAAAATAACAAAAATTCGCAGATGTCTTCTGGCTGACCGCCGGCGTCATTACTCGCCGGAGAAAGCAGCGAGAATAACCAACGCCTGCTGCGTACTCCATAACATCGCCCACGCTGGCGGCATCGAGTACGAGCCACTGACCGAGGAGGAGGCACGCCGCGAGCGCCAGCTCACCGAGGGCGCGTCGCCCCGCGCCCCGCCCGCGCCGGAGGACCCGGCGTCGGTCGCGCGCGCCCTGCGTGCCGGTCGTGAGCGCCGTCATCGTCTAGTCAACCAGCTGTGGCGCCAAAGACATATTCTTCCACGCTAGTGATTTAGTGGTTTTTTTTAGTGGTTGCTGAGTATGTTTGGAATGTAAATTAAACAATTTTAAACCATAACGATATGTATTTTAATCTTAAAATAGAGTCGGACAGTTAGCGCACATGTGCGCCACAGCAGATTAGGGTGATGGCGCATATATGCGCCACAGCAGCTGAGTCAATGGTACTCCACCGTCTTACTAATCTTCAGATGATAGCTGAAAAAAAAAAGTCTACAATGGATGGCTTCTTTATCACCTTGCTTAACCATTACCATATGTTGTACTGTATTCTCATTCAGTACTGACACTGGACTAGTAATTAATTTTAAATTTGATTTCGCTGATTTCCGAATTCTAACTATATATCACTTACTAAGTGCAGCAACTACATCATTACATACATACATTTCGTACGGGGTGGGCAGCATTCTTTCATGCATTTAGCTATTAATGTGCTCAAATTAAGCTTAATGTCTTCAACTTGAAAAAAAAACCAACCGTTCTCATCCGCGTCCTGGCTAGGCCCATTAAATACTGGCGACATGCCGGCACCAGGCTGCTCACGGACTGCGCTACAAGCATATGGGCCTCAGCGCTTATTTTGGCTGCCTCAGCGCTTATTTTGGCTGCCTCAGCCTGCGCTTTGGCAGCTTCGGCTTGCAGGAGCGCAGTCTTGGCAAGCATACTATCCGTGCCGGCACGTAGCTCCTCAATACGCATCATTGTCCTTCGACTCTCATCCAGGGCACTTGATCTTGCTGTGGACAAAATAAGAAATGAGACATTAGTAAAATAAACAATTCAATGTGGCTATACAGTGGTTCGCCCAACTTAATATCTGTTATCTATCATGCAATGAAACTGATAGCGCAAAACGCTAGCGCCAAGATCAAAATTTGCCTTTAATCGTCTCCAACTACAAATGGGATGTAGGCAAGTTCTTGGTTCTATTTAGTTAGCTACTTACTCTGCGCTAAATTAACTCTAGAGTCCGCCCTAGCCCTCTGTCGCCGTCGCCGCGGCACTTCTGGCGGTGCTGGTGGCAGCTCAGGCGCAGGCTCTGGCGGCGGAGTCGACCGCACTGGCGACTGCATCCGCCGCCGGATTGGCGGAGGGGTCTCGAGGTCGGATGGCGCGCGCGATAAACGCGGAGGCGAAAGTACAACATTGACTTCATTTCTGTAATATTAATACTTAATCATATCTGGCAAATTATGCAATAATTTAAGTTCCAACCAAGCATGTAGCAGTCACAAGCGCTTTTCAATGCGGAAGGTGCGAGGCAGGCCTCCTACCCTACGCCTGCCTAGGTTTCAATGCAATCATTTGCCCTTTCAAACCACGAATCAACCAATATAAAAACATTTTTATTTACTAGAGTGCCTTCTTAAATATTGAAAGCGGAAGGTGCGAGGCAGGCCTCCTACCCTACGCCTGCCTAGGTTTCAATGCAATCATTTGCCCTTTCAAACCACGAATCAACCAATATAAAAACATTGTTATTTACTAGAGTGCCTTCTTAAATATTGAAAATTAAATTTGTATCATATCAGCACCTTTGCACATAGCTACAGTAAAAATGAATAACAGATATATATTTTTTTTTTTCGCATAAATAATAATCAGGGAAGGTGAGCAGACGGTAATGACCATAGGCCACTTCATGCATTGGTCGCTAGTGCTCTGCCCACCCTGTTAATGAATATGGCCAATGTATGTCAATAATTATAATATCTATCACTATAGGTAGAGTAGAGTTAAATGAAGAATGTCAATGCAAATGTAAAAAGCTGTAAGGGACAGCTATCCAGAAACTGAAACCGTGACTACTTGACGAAACTCCTAGAAAAGTATTTTATATTTGTATTTTATTTTAAAGTATTTTTTTTTTTTACATTGTGAGAAGTCAAAATTTCAAGGAACATCAGTTTCAATTCAGACTTTCAGTTTCTTAATAACTAACTCACCCAGACTGCTCCCCGTCCACCTCTTCAATCTCCAACTCGTCAGGTGGCACATGCTCAAGCTAAGCAAAACCAAAAAAAATTAACAAGCAAAAAAAAAATATGACCATGTGCTATGGTTAGTGCAGATAAGACATTATAATAAACAAAAATAAATATTTGTGTTTAAAGCAGAAGGTGTAAGGAATTATAGCACAAACAAACTCCTGTTAAAGTGAAATTGGCATACCTGAAGTGGGTTCAATGCAATATTGGGCATAGGACCAATATCACGCCCTATGATGTTGGCCACCCTCTCTTCTAGGGGTGTTAGCACTATTTGTGCATTGGGCCCCCCACCAGTGCCCTGTTGGGACACGTTTATCGTTGTTAATTTGTGTCGTACACGACATTTCATATCGTTCCATACCTGAAATCAGATTTGCATAATTGTAACTGGTTATGCATAGTACCATGGTATTATAAATATGTCTTTGACGGTATGTTTAGTTTGCCAACCTGCACTGATATCAATTAGAATAATAGGTACTCACTTTAACCCACTCCTTGGGAAGCCTAGCAGGTCCTTCTGCATTAAGGTTGGTAGAGCATTGCTCCCACAGCCTCTTTGATAATGCTCGCGCCTCCTTGCTCCGGAGTCTGCCAAGGGCTAAATCTATATTTTCCTCGGCAAACTCCAGCAGCAATTCCAATTGCCTAATTGTAGAAGTTCTGCGCCTTGTGGCATCCATTTTAGACTAAAAATATTGGTAAAAAATCACAATCAATGACTTTTCATAGCAAGCCCACAATAGGAACATAAAATACTTTATTTGCAACTAAATACAAGTGCAGAAATATATAATACTTACCCCGTTTCAAGTTGGTTTCAAGTTCAACTGCCGGCGCGAACGAACAATCATTGCAGAAGATAGGTTGTTTTTTTTTATTGACATTTGCACGTCACGTCATTGACATATTATCGTAAGAAATAGTGCTGCCAACATCGCTATTTCTATAATCAATCATCGATTACAAAAGTAACACATAGTATTTTGTAAATACTCATGAAAGCCCTAAACGTCTCACGTTCGTCTTTTCTGCGGAAACGTTTCGGTAACGTCAACGATTCAACTGCTAGCGCGATACCATTTTTGGTAACGTAAAAACTAAAACTAAACCGAAGCTAAACTAAAACCAAAAACGTTACGCTAAACGATTAAACCTTTGTAAAATACCGCGATTGCCCCCCAGGTGTAGATAGCAGGACGCGCTATAGCTGCTCATTATGTGCAAGTGCTGGAAGAAACCATGTTACCAACTGTGCGGTATATTTATCCGATTGATGATATGCCAACAATATCATTTGTGCCCTGTGCATCGAGTCCATATAGTGCGTGAAAGGTTCTGCCAGTTTATATTACAACTACTAATTACTTAGATAGTATTTAAGGACAGCTTCAATATCTTTTCTTTATGAAAACGAATAATTAAGCTGTAACCTTAATAACAGGAGATAAGTAGATGATACAATTAGTGTAATATGCTGTATGTATAGCTTTATATAATCATCAACATGTAAACAAAACTATAGGTAAACTGTTTCAATAAAATTTACTAATTTTAATTATTGAATGTTTTATTTTCTCCCTCTTGTTTAATATTTCTTGCTGATTTCCGTGTTTGAAGACAACTTTCCGTGTTTGTAATTCTTAGATATCAGTTAGTTAGTCAGTCAGTTACTTAGTTCAAATGGCACCTTGAAACATTAAAAATTGTCAGTAACACAATTTTTTTTTAATAGGAAAAAAAATTCCTTGAATAACTTCGAAATCCAAGTAACGCTAGTAACTAGAACAAGCGAGTGTGAGCAAGCGAGATTATCTAATATATCTTAGATCTCACTTGCTCACACAAGTAATAAAATTGCTACCCAATAACTTTCAAAGGAACCACTACCTACGTTAGGGTCGTGTGCAGATAAACTTTCAACCTTATTGAAATGTCATAAGTCTGGCAGTCGCAGGCTTCCATCTATAGGCAAATCTTATGCAAATAATGAGAGACGACGATATCTCGATCGACAATTATCGGGCCCAGTTCGGCCATCGTTGATTACCGTCTCTTTCTGTTTTGTTATGTTATATGTCATAGAATAATAAACTGTTTTTCTTAGTAATCATTGGTTTTAAAGACCGTATTCATTTGATGAAATATTTATTCTTTTTAAATATGCATGTGTGTGTGTATCTATTGGAACCACAGTGCACGCTATTTTAACCCGTAAGAATTTTAAAACTATGACTGCAGATATGAACGCGATCGTACAATGCCTTCCGCAATCTGATTCTAAGGAACATTTACTCAATTACATAATTGTAGGTGTATCTTTTCCCCAATTCCGAGTAAGAACTCAAAACACACAGCGCAGCTTACACAACTCTTCACTCAAACTCTCATGTTATTAATGTATTTAAGTATTTAAAACCTAACACTGACTTATTTTCTTAATGCTTTCTATGGCATTGTCGTTTTTGTGTTACAATTTGTAATTTTAACCTATAATAATAATTTTTCCTTATGCCGTGTGGTTTCCGGGACCAATTGAAAAAGTATAGGAGTGGCCATCTCGTTCCGTTATAAACTTGGGATTCTTTTAGGCGATGGACTAGCAACCTGTCACTGTGTGAATCTCAATTCTATCAGCAAGCCAAACAGATGAACGTGGCCTATCAGTATTTTCAAGACTGTTGGCTCTGTCTACCCCGCAAGGGATATATACGGGATTATATGTATGTTTGTATGTTCAACAACAACAATTTGCACAATGTCAACGTAACCAGTTAATAATTTTCTCAAATTAACAGTTAAAAAGTAAGTTTACTGTACTTATCATCATTCTTAATTTATGTTTCAAAATATGTTTCATAATTATTTATTTATCACTAGACTCATAACTGGGCCTGGCTCAATTTTATTTTACTTTAGCTAACTATCTGCTTGTAAAGCTGTCAATCCATTGCTGAGCTATAAATATTATTTCTAGTATCTAGTACAAAATTATTCAATGCAAGTTTCATAAATTGTGTGAGTTTTTGTCTACATACATATATGTAAAAGTAAACTGTTATCAATATGGTGTCCTCTATTTTATCTGTCCAAAGATTTTATTTTACTATCCTACTACTATTATAAAGGCGAAAGTTTGCATGGATGTATGGATGTTTGTTACTCTTTCACGCAAAAACTACTGAACCGATTACCATGAAATTTGGTATGTAGGTAGCTGAAGACCAAGAATAACACATAGGCTACTTTTTGTCCCAGAGTTCCCGCGGGATTGATAGGGTTTCCATGCGGACGAAGTCGCGGGCGGCCTCTAGTAAATATATAAAAATATGAATCAAAGCATCGGCGAATGTCAGGTAAGCGAGTTCGAATCTTATGGTCCTATCCGGATTATTCTATCAGATGAAATGACTTAACAGCTCCTGCCCGGGGGTATATTATGCTACGGGTATCAATGCGCACACGACGCCATTTTCTATTAAACTATCAATTTCTCGTTTCACGTTACTATAAAAAGCGAAACAGCGATAGTTTTTCGCGCGATAAAAGCGACGTCGCGTGTGTCTATGGAGGTAGGAGCGGGAACATCTGCCTTTTCTTCATGTAAAATTAAACATAATTATATATATAATCCTCGCCATGACGATATTTATTTATTTATTTTTTATTGTAACAATTACAATTTGTACAGTACAATAGGCGGACTTAATGCTAGTAGCATTATCTAACAGTCTACCATTGGGTTAAGTAGAGAACCTTTGTGTGAGCGATAATAATAATGTATAATAAACATACTTACTATTCCATTTATACTATAAACCTATCCTTAATATAAACAAATACCTACGTATAAACTACACAGCCGATTACGTACTTAAAGACGTATTTAACGAGATCCAGCGTGATACAGATAATATAGCGTGTCTATCTTATTTACCAGTGGGTACACGGCTTTACATTATTCCATGCAAAATTAATGAGGCTCTGGCCATGCAGTAAATAGGCAGGACACAATTGAATTAGCCTAATGATCTAAAAGAGCCTTTGAAATATTCGCAAAATTACGAGTATCTGCGCTCTTCGTAAATATTCCTTTACAAATGAAGCGAAATGTGGGATTTCTGAACGTTATTAGGCCGGTTCGTGGCGTTTTGAGGTTCATTTAGAAAAAAATGTGAATTGTAGATAAGATTAATTTTTGTGCCGTGTGGTTCCCGGCACCAGTACAAAAAAAAGAATAGGGCATTTTAATGAAATTTGGTACACAGGTAGAATATAACCTGTAAGAATATAATATGTACTTTTATTCTGAAATTCTCACGGAAGCGAAGGCCCGAGGCGTAGCTAGTAAGGTAAGAGGTGGGTATTAAGTACGATATTTGTGTAAAGGTTAACAATGCCTCCTACATATAATTAATAAGGAAATAATTAAGACAAATTCCTTTGCTATAAACTTCTGTTTTCAGAAGTCTTTTTTTAGAAATTAAAGCCTATTCATTAGTAAATTTAAGTCGTAGCCCAAATGTTTAATATTCATTGCTACCAATTTACTTTGCATAAACTTGTAACATACAGGGTTTAAGGAGGTAAGTTTAATTAGGCGCTTGTTTAATTATAATTACAAGAAACAATTCAAATGTTATTAAGAAATAGAAGTTAATAATGAAATTATTATTATTTAGGTCAGTGCCGTGTGGTTCCCGGCACCAATACAAAAAGGATAGGACCACTCCATCTTTTTCCTATGGATGTCGTAAAAGTCGACTAAGGGATAGACTTGTAAACTTGCGATTCTTTTTTTTTTAGGCGATGGGCTAGCTACCTCTCACTATTTGAATCTCAATTCTATCATTAAGCCAAACAGCTGAACGTGGCCTGTCAGTCTTTTCAAGACTGTTGGCTCTGTCTACCCCGCATGGGATATAGATGTGATTATGTAGGTTATACAGAACGATCTCAAAGTGTTACGTGGTCGGAGCGCCGGTGGCCGAATCGATAAGGTTCGGTAATGCTGAATGTCAGTGGTCAAGTAGTTAAGTTATCCGAATAAGAAACGCGTGCCTGTTCCAAAAGAGCTCTGATTCGAATCCATCCACGGTAATGTAAAAATTACTCTTTTCCAAATGTCTCAGTTAAAATTGATGATTTTAAATTAAGAAAAACATACATATGTTAATATTAAAAGACAAATCTACTTCATTATTTTAGAGAAATAACACCTTTAATTATATTAGAAAGAGATACAGTACAATTTATACAAAACAAAATCCCAACTTATAAATGCAAATGTAAGTTTATTTGTTTGACACCTCTTTACTGTCTACTCAACCTACTCGTATCTTATCTTAAAAACTTACGCTAAATAATTAGGTGTAAGGATTCATTCGTAGCAGTCTACGAGGTGTCTACGTATCACGAGAATCGTAGCACGTCGTTGATAGGCTACGAAGATCTTAAATTATCTAAGGCCAAACTTTTCGGCTATTTTTTTAGTTTTGTAAATTTATTAAATTTACAAAACCATTAAAGACATATTAGGCTAATTTTCGTTTTCGGTTGAAGTCTGGAGGTTAAAAAAATATATAGGTATATAAGATATTATTATACTAATACCAGTATTATGTGAAATAATGTGATAAAGCTCACTTAATCTAAATCCTTACTGAGATTGTTTTTAACTTAGTTGTTTTGATCTTGTGTGTTTGTTAACTCTTTATTTGTATTCCGACGCCTCGAGAGGTAAAACATATATGCACACAAATGTATGTATCTCTAGATAGTTAAGACTTATTGTAACCTTACTCGAGGTAGAAATGATTGTTATTATAATTCGCAAGAAATGAACAAATTACAAAACAGACATTGGACTCTTTAAAAATATATACAATAGCGGACTTACTCTAATTGGGTCTTTGTACTTTTTTCACCCAAATTTCAATTTTCAAGGAATAGCTTCATCTCTCATTACATATACTCTGGCAACTGAATGTGTGACCATGATCGATCCAATACGGGTTAGGTTCCCCTGCAAAGGTCGCGGAGGTCAGATAGGAGTCGCTTTGTGTAAAAACCTGACTCACCCAATCCAGGATCCATGGTCAAAGGCATACCCCAAAAATGTCCAGAGTGGTGAGGATGCAAAGGGGACTATAGCCAGGAGGAAGAAGTTTTATCTTTCTATATAATTGTTTTGTTAGTGGTCTAAAAAGTAATTTATAGTTTCAACTTAATCATAATTCCTATGGCATTCTACGTGGTAACCAAATGAACAGTTTCAAACATCTTCAGCTTGAACTATAACACCAGGTAAACAATGAATACCTACAAAGTTATTGCCTTTAAAAATTAACTAAACAATTTAACTTCCAAAATAAACTACTCCAAGCAAATAAAACTTTATCCATTAGTTAGTATCCTGTCATATAATCATTACGAGGCATTACTCCCTTTACACCCAAATAAGCCTCGTAAAAGGGTTATGACTTGAATTTATACTAAACTTCGTTGGCGGCGTTTGATAGCTTATATTTTAGTTAGTTACGAGTCAGAGTAAACATATACTTAGGACCCTAAAACGTGTGACAAAATAAAATAAATAGGTATGTCACGAAAAAACTCGTTGCTCCAGTCGTGTGAATTCCCGTTCTAGTGTGAATTTCGGGAAATTCTCTTTTGGTGTTCTACCACACCACTTAATGAACTTACATTCCAAATTCAAAATATCTTGACTTACTAATGTAAGTCGAGATGTTTTGATATATACATATATATATATATTTTGAATTTGGAAAAGAATCTGAAATTGATCAATTTTGTAACTCCGTGTCTAGACTTGAATTAGCGGTGCTAGAGGCATCACAATCATCTTTTATTAAATTACAAAAAAAATATAAAACTTCCTTTTCTGAAGTCGGTCAAAAAGGGAACGGCCTAACGCCACACTTGAACTATGAATTTACACTCGCACTACCCTCAGTAGTAACAAAACGACAAAAGCACTCTTAAAGTGATGTTTCCATTCATAGCTCCTTTCTTATTCATAAATGCTTACCAACGTTTTACCACTTTTTCCACGCGAACCCTTTCTCCATATATCGGAATGTTTTCACACGGCATAACTACGTACATACGACCAGTACCACATGACCCTTGCCGATGAAAAGGCTGCTCACGAAAAGAGCCCTACGGAGGTCCAAGTTAAATGGTGGCGCATTTCAAGAGAAAAAGTACGACCCACTTCTGAGCATTTTAGGGCAGGCCACAGATTAGTAATAGTAGCGGTCTCGTAAGAAATATTTTATGAAAATTGCGTTCGGATATTTCTACCAATATTTTCGGTATTAAAGGGGAAAACGTATTGTGGATGGTAACAATGGGTTGTTGATTCGTACTTGTGTAAAAGGGAAAAAAATGTTAGGGCATTGTTTGCGTTGCTATGCAGCAGACAAGCCAGCCGATTTGGATGTATTGTGAAGGATCTACTTTGTAATTGTAGTCATTTCGCGAGGACGGATGAGTTTGAAAAAAATCTTTCCTTGATTGTTTGTTTATTGTTCGTTTATACCATACCCAAGGGCATTACGCAAATGAAAATTAAATATAATGCATTATATTTATTTTTCATTTCAGTAATGCGTAATTATACCTTAGGGGGTAGACAGAGGTGATTGCCCCAAGACTTGAAGGCCACGTTTATGTTTATTGAATTTAGATTCGGAGAGATACTCATAAAAAGGTCATACAGTATTCTTCACGCGGACGGAGTCGCGCGCAAAATATATTGTTTATTTTTTTTCCACTTCTTCAGCGGCTGATTCAGCCGGAGAACCACCACGCTGTTCCGAGCATCGGCTTCTAAAATTAAAATTACCCTGACGCTGACAACCTACGTTAGAAGAGGAACTTTATGGAGAAGAAGTATGTATTTATTTCTTTATATTAAGACTAGCTGTGCCCGCAGGTTTGTCCGCGTGGAATAGTTATTTTGGGCATCATTGAAGCCCTCAAGGATGAATAATTTACCCCGTTTTTTTTTTCACATTTTTCATTATTTCTTTGCTTCTTATTGTTGGAGTGTGTTGTTTTATAGCCTAAAGCCTTATCGATAAAATCCGACGCAAAAATCATTTTTCAATTCGAACCAGTAGTTGCTAAAATTAGCGCGTACAAACAAACAAAGCTCTTCAGCTTTATAATTTTAGTATAGGTTTGAAAATCAAAAGTAAAATCCTTTTGACTAACCAATAAGTTAATTCTATTCACGATGAATGAGCAGTAAAAAGAAATTTACCGCCGAATTTTGTTTCGCATTTGTGTCTATAGCAACTGTACACAAACTTTTCACCGTTATGATGAATCACGGAAGTTTGATAGTACATTTACCTAGGCAAAATACTTGTTTATTCTAAACTAAATAGTAATTACTTAGATGTGATGTGTAAATTATTAATTAATTAAATTTAATTATAGTACCTATTGTTATGTAAAAGCTATTTCGGTTTGAAGTAATGAATTTGTGATTATTGAATTATTGCATCCAATAAATACTATGGCGGTATTAGGAATTTTCCTTAGTATTAAAACTGTTAATAATTCTTTAATAAATATTTAGTGCCGTGTGGTTCCCGGCGCCAATATAAAAAAAGAAAAGGACCACTCCATCTATTTCCAATGGATATCGTAAAAGGAGACTAAGGGATAGTCTTATATACTTAGGATTCTTCTTTTATTCTAGCAACCTGTCACTACATATTTGAATCTCCAAGCCAAACAGCTAAACCTGGTAAGAGTACTAAGCTTGGGATCCTTCTTGGAGACGATCGGGCTAGCAATCTGAAAAGGGCCTTATTTTAAAGAAACTAAGTTAAAAAAAAATTGGTTTCTACGAGACCCGTGTAATCTTAGATGTAAAATAAGCTTGAATATAAAAAATAAAACAAAGCATTTCCTTAAAATGCTCCAATTTATTTACTTACACTGATTTTCAGTTCACTTACCGCTATATACAAAAATTTAATTATCACAATTAAAGTAGCGATGAAATCACAAACAATGTCTAGTAACACCAATTATGGTTCGTATAATATATTTTATTTAACTAAAGCAACTTTATACATAAATAATAAATTAAAACTCTAAAATTACATATTCTACGTTTGAAGTCACCTTCATTTACGAGTACAAATTATAATATAATTCACCTTTCGTAAGTGTAGTTATTTGGGTTGTCTAAACTGTAATCACAAAGAACAAGTAAATCTTTCTTTTTTTTTATTATACGTTATGGATATTTAAATTTAAGTGTTTATTTAAAATAGACGTTGCGAAGTATCAATTTAAAAAAATTAAAATCACAATTATTCTTTTTTTTTTACTGATGGTACTGGCGGCTTTCGAATAGTTTATCTGAAACGTTTGTTTCCATCGTAATTTCTACATACATATGTACATACAATCACGTTTATATCTCTTGCGGGGTAGACAGAGCCAACAGTCTTGAAAAGACTGAAGGGTCACCTTCAGCTGTTTGGTTTAATCATAGAATTGAGATTCAAATGGTGACAGGTTGCTAGCCCATAGCCAAAAGAAGGATCACAAGTTTATAAGCCTTCTTCCTAATATATCATCCTTCAGTCGCCTTTTGCGACATCTATTCTTACATACTATTCTTTTTGTTTCGTGCCGGGAACCACACAGGACTTAACTTTTAACTGATCGACCTTACTTTTTTATTATGAAGTTAACAAAACAACTTCAGCTTTCGTGTCATCTGACATAATGTGGTCTTTCAGAAAAAAAATATCAACGGAAAAAAATAAAGCTGACTTCAAAGTGACTAACAAAAGTTACACTTCATATTCACATAGGTATATCATATTGACTATATTTATTAATAGCACACAACGTGTTTTGCTTGTTGCATTACATAACATGTACAAATGTACAGTACATATACAGAAATCGGAATAATACAAGACAATAGAAATGTCATACATTATTTGAAATTTTTGGAATGTTCTGCGGTCATGCAGCGCACTCGGTTTTTGAAGTTTTAAATAAAAAACATTGGAAAGATTTGTGCAAACGTTATGACGATTACCATAAGTTGTAGCTACACATTTTTCCGTACTTATAACTTTACTCGTACAGCCGTATAATAGATAGATAGATAGATAAAACTCTTTATTGCACCATAAGGGTAAAACATAAAAATTAAAAATAATAATCAGGTGTTCATCGTATATCAGACAGAGACAACAATGTCGAAAATAATGAAAGGTACGTTCAGCTTAATGATTAAATTGAGATTAAAATAATGATATCTCAATTGTAGAACTGCCATTTCTACAGTCTAATATTATTCAGAATTCTGAGTAGATTTCAAAGAAATAGGGTTCAGTTTCCCCTGAGACAGGGTCGTCATGGTGACATATCCCTGGCCTTATTATGGTAATCCACAAGTCATTGTGGCTTGAAAAGTAGAAACAAATGGTGTTGTTTTGTTGGATATTTAGCAGAAACCTTCAGTCAAAATTCCATAGGGATAACAATTCATTTTACTTTTGTATAGGGATACATACATATACACATTTTAATCACGTCTATATCCCTTACGGGAGAGACAAAGCCAACAATCTTGAAGAAACTGATAGGTCACGTTCAGCTGCATGGCTAAATGATAGAATTGAGAGTCAAATGGTGACATGTTGCTAGCCCATCGCCTAAAACAAAAATTCCAAGTTTATAAGCCTACCCCTTAATCGCCTTATACGACATCCATGGGAAAGAGATGGAGTGGTCCTATTCTATAGTGATTACTGTCGTAAAGGTGACTTTTTTCTTATATTTACATGTCCCCGGTTCCACATTAGCTAGTATGGTTCAGAGTCAAGGCTTATCTTTTCGCTATTTTTTATCTCCATTTTATACAGTCTTACTATCCATTATTACCTTATTTGAGCTATCATTAGTTGTAACGTATTACTGATACGATTATCACGTAGTTGCAAAATCTGATATCAATACAAAAGTACTTTCAAGTGGTTTGTTAGCGGCCCAGAATACTTTCTTTTGACTTAGCGCAATCAGTGTATAGTTTATTTTAGTTTTAAGACCTTTTTATCATCTTTTCTTTGAAAACTGAACAGAAAACATAACAAGACTTGTTTATTTCCATTCCTTTGAACGATGGAATTGAAAAATTCACAGCGGTATATATTCTATATTCGTGGAAATAAATCTGATGAAAAGATCTCGCTCAACATCTAAGTATATGTTGTGCTGAAATGATTTTTCGTTCTACCAATCCAATGATGGCGACCTTTCGCAATTTGATTATTTTGGGCACACCGCCTTTATTTAGTTAGGACCCCACAGTAATCTGTTTTGGAAGATGAAGATTGCACCAAATTTCTTTGTCACAACTACT
The DNA here is from genome assembly GCF_032362555.1 of Amyelois transitella. Classification (NCBI taxonomy): domain Eukaryota; kingdom Metazoa; phylum Arthropoda; class Insecta; order Lepidoptera; family Pyralidae; genus Amyelois; species Amyelois transitella. The sequence continues at coordinate 10,095,574 of NC_083512.1, forward strand.
AGCCAAAATCTAGAACACTTTAATCAATATGTCAGGTCGCGTAACCGAATTTCAGCCTAATGAACTCTGGAGGTTAACCTGAAACCTTTTCTTTATTAGGTTACTGGGAGGAAGTCAAAATTTGCTTCGTTAAGATCTTTGCCAATTTAAGTCTGGTTTAATAAAAAAAAACTCATCAAAAATGGCGCATATAAAATATTAAATCTGTGTAGTTATCTAGTAACTTTTAGGAGATATTTATTATAGCAACGGGAACTTTCATTCGCAAATTCACTTCACTTCAGTTGCAAGAAATACAATAGTCACCAATAGTCTGACCGTAATTAAAACCTGAAAAGATTTACTGTATATAGATCAACTTACATCCCAGGTTCTATACAACTAAGTCTTCCAAGTAAATCAAAATAGGCACTCTTTTTTCGCAGCCGTACTAATATTGATTACTTAGAGAAAAAAGTTTTTAATGTTTTTAAAAATAACGTCTCCTTAAATTAAGAAATCAAAATCAAGATGGCGTAAAGCAAGATGGCGGCGGAGTTGTGAGGCGCGCGCGACGCTAGCGCCGACGCTGGGTTGCGGACGCACGATCGAAAATCACTGTAGTCTGCGCGGGTTATTGCGCAGTAGTGAACGTGTACGCAAGCCGCATCGCAGTCCGAAATATCTGTTGAGTGTTTCACTCGGAGAGCTGATAAGTACCTGGTAATTTTAAAAATAAATTGTAAATAAAAATGATTACTTTTCGCCCAATTTCCTAATATACAAAGGTGGTATGTTTAATAGTAGCTTTCTTTGCATGACGCATTGTTACCATACGAATTGCCACCTTAATATCTAATCATTCCATCGTACGCTAAATAAAATCACCTTCCGCTTGATTCATTAGTAACCTAACAGTAATCATTACCTTTAGCGATTAATCCGCGTATCATGATAAGCGGATACAATTACTTATTGCAAATTGGATTTGAATAATACATTGCCAACAACAAAACGAGTTACAATGTAGACAAAACAAGTCTAGAATCACTGCGTGAAACCTAAGAATATACAAAAAAAGGCAAAACTCACTTAGCAAATGACCCTCTGTCATTGTGATTCCTTATTCTATCTGCTAAAGCGTTCAATGATGTTGCGCTGACCTCCCGAAGACCGTAATATTGGGTCAAATTGTATTCTATAGACCAGTGCAGCTCTCCTCTTGGGTTCGTCACGTCTAGGTAGTACTGTGTGTAGTCCAGGACCTGTGCAAAAAGTATTAATTTACAATCAATTTGACAATGCTGCCAGCGTTCTGGGCACATTTCAAAAAATTGCTAAATATTCGATGGTGTGTCCAAATAGAAAGAAATTAAAATCAACTTTTTTAGACACAATGAAACCATTTTGTTAGCAGAATGGTATGTTGTTATATTTGAAACCAGATCAAACAGACACATATGTCCAATGCTGAATGTTTTGGTTTTTGTAACTCTTTATAATGAATTGTGAATACTCGAATATCATTCGTGTTGAACTTGAAAATAAAACGTCCAATTGAGAGAGACAAAACACTCAACCTATCGCTGACAAAATCACGCTCATCATAATTCAGTTTGTTCATTAATTATATCAGTATTTACCTTGGATTAAACTAGTTAATTACCGATAAATCTACTAGCTCGAGGCTTTGCGCTTATCAAGAATTATCCATCTTGGTTTTGGTAACCCCTTCAATTAGCTACATTTCATTATCTCCCAACAAAGTATATTGTTTTAAACATCAATACAACCTATCAAGCTAGCTTAGTGATTAATTAAGCTCAAAATATTTTCGACATTTTCCAAACATAATTCCGACGTCTTTGTAAAAGTAACGTCAATAATAATTAATTAAAATGTTCTCAAGGAACAATATTCCTTACAAATTTTAGTTATTTTAGTAACAGACATTCATTATGTTCCGCCAATAAACTTGTAATTTTGATTGACGTCAGAGCTCGTCAAATAATACCTACGTAAATTTTCGTTAATTGATGTTAAGTCAGGTGATTGAACTCGGAGTTGTAAATACCATATACACCTGAAAAATACCTGTATAATTACTATTTGCATATTTTTTCTGATCAGCCATTTTCTTACATTGGATTTTTCTACTTCAAAGAACAACTTTATATGAAATTAACAAAGCTATATAAGTACTTGCTATCCCAGCAAACGTTGTTTTGATTTATGTGGGTATGAAAAATAGACGTTGGCCGTTTCTCAGACCTACTCAATATGCTCACAAAATTTAATGAGAATCGGTCAATCCGTTTCGGAGGAGTACGGGAACCAACATTGTGACACGAGAATTTTATATATTATAACAATATAATAAATACCTTTCCAGTATTGGAGTCAAATTTGTAAAGTCTCAATCCGGGGTTGGAGACGCTTCCTGCACCCCGTGGTGTCACAGACGGGGCTAAAAGAGCCCATGACACAGGTCGCCCTGCAACAAATATACAATGAAACTACTTAAACTATTGTGGAGTGATGCATTAGAATGACCACTATAACAAATATCGACTTAAAAGAACAAAAATACATGTGTATTATCTCTAGATAATCCGACTTCTAAGTCGTGTGAAAATATTTAAGGTCAACTCTAGTGATATATCAAAATTATTTATTTATTTATTTAAACTTCATTGCACAAAATACCAATGTATAGTAAGTAGCCTAATTGGCGGACTTTATGCTAGAAGCATTATCTACCAGTCAACTATTGGGTCTGACAAATAACTTTATGTGGGGTCAAACTTAATAAATATACATATATGTATACCTACATAGAATATAACATAGAATAATTATAATATACATACAGAAGAACTACATTAAAAAAACAATATACATAAATAAATAAGTGCAGCGATTACCGAAATAAGTGAATTTTTGGATTTGATTGCCTTTTTTTGATAAGTTGAAATTTATCAGTGGTATCACTGATCTACGAATAATAAATTTCTGGCATTTCTTTTTTTGGCAAAATTTTGTCAGTCGAGCGACTAGTCTTCCGAGGCAAATTAATCTTATACCTAGTATGCCTATAAGGGCTAAATACATAATATACTCCTATTATCACATCTATGCCCTACAGCGGCAGAGACTATGGATTTCCACTTGCTACTATCCTTACATACCTCAGGATAGGGCCAAAATAACTATTTCATTATAATCACGTCTATATACCTACATATATCCCTTGCAGGGTAGACAGAGCCAACAGTCTTGAAAATACTGATAGGCCACATTCAGCTGTTTGGCTTATAGATAGAATTGAGATTCATAAAAGTGACAAATTGCTAGCCCGTCGTCGTAAAAACTAATCCTAACTTTACAACCATATCCCTTAGTCGCCTTTTACGACATCCATGGGATAGATAATGGAGTGGTTATTTCCGTATTCCTTAGACGCCTTTTATGACATGAACAATTGAACATTTAAGAGAGATCAAGTGGTTATTTCTACTAACCTTCACTATATATAAGACGGAAAGTGTCAGCGTGTCTGTGCCCGTAGAACTGTCCAGCGATGACGTCACTGAACGCCCTGATGACATGGAGAAGCCTGGCGTTCGCTGCTGGCGTCAGTTCTCCCCCACCCGCCGCCGTTGAACTGCCTGCGTTGTGACGCTCTTCCACTCCTGGGCCAGCGTGGGCTACTAGGTATACCTGGGCGAAAAGAGTAATGTTTACTTAGATCACTAGAGAGAAAAAGGTTGGTAAGGACCTTTAATTTAAATTGAGGAGCTGCTTATTAACAGGGTCGCGATTGAAGTTGCCTTATGTAGTCATGTGACTTACATATGTAAAATCACGTCTATATCCCTTGCGGGGCAGACAGAGCCAACAGTCTTTAAAGACTGATAGGCCTGCTATTTGACTTTAAAATAGCATTGAGATTGAAATAGTGACAGATTGCTAGCCCATCGCCTAAAAGAAGAATCCCAAGTTTATAAACCTACCATTCCTACCATCCCATGGATGTCGTAAAAAGCGAGATGGAGTGGTCCTATTCTTTTTTCTATTGGTGCCGGGAACCACACGGTGACTTGCACCAAAATTTAGTTAATAGTTAATGACAAATCTCTAGTTCTGCTTCAGGGATAATCACGTGGCATATGATTAATTTAATTAACTGATTTCTACAAGGGAATTGGTTAATATGAACAAGGGGACAGTTTCCTCTGATCTCCGATTAGAAATTGAAATCATTGTTTGCCAGTCTTTCGCAGAGAGGAGGCCTTTTTGCACAAGAATGATATTTATTGTGACTAGTTTTTCAATGTACATACATACATATAGTCCCGTCTATATCCCTTACGGGGTAGACAGAGCCAATAGTCCCGAAAAGACTGAATGGCCACGTTCAGCTGCTCGGCTAAATGATGAAATTTAGATCCAAATAGCGACAGGTTGTTAGCCCATCGCCTAAAAAAGTGGATCGCAATTTAATAAGCCTATCCCTTAGTCGCCTTTGACGACATCCACGGGAAAGAGATGGAGTCGTCCTATTCTTTTTTGTATCGGTGCCGGGAACCACACGGCACAATATGATGGTAAATATGTATCATAATCATGAGTGTGCCCACGGTCTTTAAGTAAGTAGGTAAAGTTACAAATTCTGTTTAAAAAACATTGCCTCAAAAATAAATTAACCTGATGACAAAAATCTATGCCGTGTGGTTCCCGGCACCAATACAAAAAGAATAGGACCACTCCATCTCTTTCCCATGGATGTCGTAAAAGGCGAGTAAGGGATAGGCTTACAAACTTGGGATTCTTTTTTAGGGGATCTATTTCTATCATTAAGCCAAATAGCTGAACGTGGCCATTTAATCTTTCAAGACTGTTGGCTCTGTCTACCCCGCAAGGGATATAGACGTGACCATAATGTATGTATGTATGTACAAAAATCTACATGAGAGCAATTTTAGACTCACCATTTCCTTTTTCCTCCTAGCCGTTATAAGGATGTGTTCTAGCCACTCCCACTGGGTCCTGCCTCTGTGTGGGTGGGGATTATCATTGGTGGTGGCACCACCAGACCAGAGGACGCTGTTCAGCACCACGATGCGCAGTTTGCTGTGCGACTGCTCTATTGTGTAGTATCCACCTTGGAGATAGAAAAATAATCAGGTCTTGCTAAGTGACAGGAAAAAAAAGTAAGAGTGTCTTCGCAATATTTCGTGTAATTTTTTTGTTGCTTGCCCGTCGTTTTGAAGCGAAATTTTTAGTACATTATCTATTGATAGATATATGATCAAATTAAGGACGTCCTGGTAAAGGGTCAGGTCAAAAGTACCTGAAACCGCCGAGCTTGCATGAAGAGAGTTATGAATGTGGATAAAGCGAAGGAAGTATGCAGAGATCGTGGCAAGTGAAAAGAGGTAGTCTCTGCCTACCCCTCCGGGAAAGAGGCGTGATTTTATGTATGTATGATAGATTGACATTAATTGCCTATTTCCTTGGTCGCTTTAACGACATCCATGGAAAAGATATGGAGCTAGTGGTCCTCTCCTTAACAAATAGAATAAATACATTAATTTTATTGTTTGTGTCACATACATATATCATTATCACAAAAACTTATCATAATTTTGACCTGGTAGATTTTTATGTCACATATTTATGATCACACTTTATCATGACCCTTATGTACATCTTTCCGTATTCTAATTTCATAAGTAACAAAACAAAAACAAAACGAAATCTCACCAAAAATATGCGAAGTACATTTTACAAGCTAATTCTAAAACCAATCTTGATACAAGTACGCCATTTAGATTATCTCTAACAAAACACTGAAACGTAGGTCCCTGCCGGATATCTACCTACCTTAATCACGTTCTATCTTTTCGGCAAAAACTCCCGCAAAAAACCGCTTACGTAGTTAAAGTATAAAACACCGAGATAACGGGAGTAGAGCATGCACATATTCATTTTTATCTGTCATTATCATCATAATTTTAGGCACTAGATTAAATGATGAAATTTCATAACAAAAAGGCCTTAATCTTATTAGCATCAGTGAAAAAAAGACAACTTAAATGGCAAATTATTTTGCCTTTAGAATTTCTTTGCTTCTATCTCTAATATTTACGAGATATGAATCTTGACTATTTTGTGTTCATCCTACTACTATTATAAAGGCGAAAGTTTGTATGGATGTATGGATGTTTGTTACTCTTTCACGCAAAAACTACTGAACCGATTACCATGAAATTTGGTATGTAGGTAGCTGAAGACCCAGAATAACACATAGGCTACTTTTTATCCCAGAGTTCCCGCGGGATTGATAGGGTTTCCATGCGGACGAAGTCGCGGGCGGCCTCTAGTTTTATGATAAGGCTTAAAAGAATGTCACAAAAATTACACAAAGGCTTTAAAAAAACGATGGCAGCAATTTTTGTGGAGCTCAGATTCGGAGAGGGCTTGCTGTCACAAAACGCTACACGTTTAACTTCTATACATTCATCATTTTTCAGGCCACGATATCGGAAGGTTGGGATCCACGAAAAAATATAACTCGAGTTACATTTCACGCGGCTGTTCTTGATGAGAACGGCTTTTTAAACTTTTTTATGACGTGATATCCGTCTCGACTTGTGATTAAACGAAATCTGTGCGATAAAATTTCAATTTCATACATCAGAAGAGGGATTGGAAGTGCTTTTGGCACCCCTCTGGTGGCCATATCATTTGCAAAAAATATAAATCACGTTGAAACAGGAGACTTAACAGGGGGGCGTGAAAGAAAAATGTGGGTGTTACTTTTTAGGTCACATTATTTTTTAAGACTAACTTTATAGGAATGTTAAGGTGTGTAATTGAAATGACTGGTGTAACTTTTTAGGTCACATTATTTTTGTAAAGACATATTTAAAGGATTGTTAAGGTGTGTAATTAAAATGACGATTTGTAATATCTGTAATTAGTCCGCCCATATACAGACCGCACGGCAATTGGATGCCGCTAGATCGAGGGCAAATTTTCAATTGCCTGGAGAAGAACAATAGACAGGATCTTACGACAAGGGCAAAGTTAAAGTCTGTTCATAGGATGAATAGTTCTTACAACAACATCATATTAATGAGCTGTAGGACTCCCCCAAATGTTTCAACCGCGCTTTCATCATCCATACACGCTTTCCAGACAAACAAACACCATACAGCTTTCGAATGTCGCAAGGTCTTTTCCGGAGCTCGAGGCTTCTAGAGAATTTGTGAGTCTATGATAAAATATCTTTTGTCAATAGATTACCTGTGACAAAAGTCTGCAACGCCTCAGTTGGTAGCCATTGCATCCACATATCTACTAGTTTCCTTGAAGGCGGTGGGTCGTTGTGGCCCAGCGCTGGGAACACGAACTGGCTGCTGAATGTCCTGCTGAGGATATCCGTGACGTTCCTCACGGCTTCTAACTTGATCCTGTCGCTGGCGTGCTCCATTGATGATGAGAGGATATCCCTGTGAAAAAATTAATGTATTGAAAAAATGATATTGTAAGAGATTGAATTCTCGAACCAGATTTGCGTTGTTCTTCCTTGGAATACAATTCAAATGTCATATCAATGGGAAATCAATTTTCTTGTTGATAATAATTTTGAAATTATTAACAAGGAATATAAATCTAGGAACATTAAAAAAAGATATATAGTTAAACATATAAACATACCATCACGCGTTTCTCCCATTGGGTTAGATGCTTTGATCCTTACAGACCGAAACAGGAGAGTTATATAGTTTAAGACTACAAATAAAAGGTTTTATATACAAAAGGTGAACTTAATGATAATACCATTCTCTACCAGTCAACCTTTAGAAAACAGATAACATCTGATGTCAATTTGAGATACAAAAAATCTCAAATTTTTCAGTAAAACACCAATAGCTGTAGCCATAAATGTGAAGGGATATCGTTTATGAAAACATATAAAAAACTTTCAAAGGGTTGATTAAATCTAAGTATAAACTTGATACTTTGCGTGTAAGCTTAGGATTTTATAACCGGCATAAAAGTGATGTAAAATACCGTTTTAATATTATGCACGTTCATGGCGTCAGGAGCTAAAAACATTAAATATTTTATGAAATCTCTTTAGTGCGTTGTCGTCTTATAGATTTTTTTGTCCAGGTATTACAGCTATTGACGGTTAGATTTTGCGGTGACGACGGTAGTTGAATTTTTACATAATTTTTGTAATAGTGTCCGTCTTACCCAGTCCAAAGTACAAACTCCAGGGTGTCTGGGTGCCTCTCGGCCATCAGGGCTGCTGCGCTCTGTATCAGGGGCCAGGAGCTGTCGCACGTGTGGTCTCTGTGCCTGTTGTTGTGGTGGTTGTGGTCGTTATTGCCTCTGTTGTGTTTGCATCCTAAGAAAAAAATATTATAATCCTATTAACTTAGATTTAACTTACAAGTTAATATTATACAGTGCCGTGTGGTTCCCGGCACTAATAAAAAAAAGAATAGGACCACTCCATCTCTTTCCCATGGATGTCGTAAAAGGCGACTAAGGGATAGGCTTATAAACTTGAGATTCTTCTTTTAGGCGATGGGCTAGCAATTTATCAATATTTGAGTCTCAATTCTATCTTAAAGCCAAATAGCAGAACGTATCCTATCAGTCTTTTCATGACTGTTGGCTCTCCTGAGCCTTTCCCTGAGTGGCCCTTTACGACATCCATGAGAAGGAGATGGAGTGGTCCTATTCTTTTTTCTTTTAGTGCCGGGAACCGCACGGCACAAAAATCCCCCTTAACTGATAATTAACAATAGAGTATTAATTTCTGAAATTTTAAATATAACTCTATGCAGCCTGAAATATTAAATTTAACCGTAAAATTAACTCACCCCTATGAAACTCCGGGGAATTATGATAGGGGTCATAATGAAGATCTGTGATGTGCCAGAAGTACCCTGTAACAAAATAAATGAACTTAGCGAACCAATAAAGGTGGGGTTATACTGCTTTAATTATTAAGATATTAACCTTATGTGAGACTCGGCTTTAGTAGGAATTTCATAATTTATTTTAGTAAAAGATGAATCATGACTAATAATGCTACGGTAGTCTAATTAACACCCAAAGGTCGACTGGAAGTGATTGCATTAGCGATAAGTCTGCCTTTGTACCTGTTTATTGAACTTACAAAATATATTATATATACACATTTCTGAAATATAAGCAAAGAGAAGGATTTGTAGGTGTCGTGATGAAAACTGCAGAATAAGCTATGTAAATTGCAGTGTATTATCTAAATTATGTATGATTACACCTTTACAATATGCACTGATGAACTAACTATTCAAATTTTTAAAGGACTTCAAATAATTAAAACATCTAGAGGCCGCCCGCGACTTCGTCCGCGTGGAATCAAACCCGCGGGAACTCCGGGATAAAAAGTAGCCTATATGTTATTCTGGGTCTTCAGCTACCTACTTACCAAATTTCATCGTAATCGGTTCAGTAGTTTTTGCGTGAAAGAGTAACAAACATCAATAATGACATCTTGACATACTCATAAACTTTCGCATTCATAATATTAATAGGATAAGTTTAACTAAACAATAAACACAAACTTAAATATATTATGGTTTAATTAATAATCCATTTTTGTTCCTTTTTTTAAATTTCATTCGTTTTTCATTTGTTTTCCAGCCAGGATTACCTACTAACCAATGAGGTGTTTGACTGCCTTAGTGACCAGTACTATCTCTGTCAGTTTTGTATGTTTTACTCTTATGGTGCAATAAAGAGTTTTATCTAGCTATCTAATTAAGCTATTTGTAATTAATCTGGAGAATGTGTTTTCCTATCAGGATAAACTAGTTTGGTCTAGACTAAACTGATTTCTATCAGGCTAGGCACGAACTGGATAAACCTAAGATATACTGGTGTATTGAACAAGTTTGATTTAAGCAAAACTAGTTAATTCATTCATTTATATAATCAAATCTATATCCCTTGTGAGGAAGACAGAAACAGCAGTCTTGAAAGACTGATAGGCCACGTTCAGTTATTAGGCTTAATAATAGAATTGACATTCGAATAGTGACAGGTTGCTAGCCCATCGCCTAAAAGAAGACTCAAGTTAATAAACTTATCCCTTAGTCGCCTTTTAAAACGTCCATGGGAAATAGATAAAGCGGTCACATGTGGTAACATTATATAATTATACTAGTTATTATGGATATGATAACAGATTAAACTAATACCAATAAGTAAGTCTGAACTACCCTTTAGCAAGATAATCTCCAGGGATAACCCGGGGCTAAATGCAAGGAATTAAATTAATTAAACTGTGAAGTGTGTAAATCACTTGAGAAACCCAGTTATTTGGTGTTTGTTTATAGGTATTTATTATACCCTAGCTGTTTTTCGATTCATATATTGACGGCCTCTGTGGCGCAGCGGTAGTTCGCTTACCTGTGACACCGGAGGTCCCGGGTTCGAATCCCGGCCAGGCATGATGAGAAACGAACTTTTTCTGATTGGCCTGGTTCTTGGATGATTATCTATATAAAATACTAGCTGTGCCCGCGACTTCGTCCGCGTGGAATACCTAGTTATTTTGAGCATCATATTTATTTTTGCAAATATCCTCCTCGGCTTTATCAATTATAGGGTCACGCGGTCACGCGTATTAGAAAGGAACGCTCTGGTTCGCCGTATTAAATGTTTTGCGTTTTGCTGCAAATTGCTTATAACGACTATATCTCAAAACCTATTCGTCTGATTTATATACTGTAAATGGCAATTTTAGTCTACATGAAAAGCCGAAAGTAATAAACATATTTATTTGGATAAGGATTAATACTGAATTAAAGAAAATTGGTTTCAAAATAACTTATGTTTAAAATGAAAAAATAATCTTAAAAAATGAACATAAAAGTGGTTTTTGTAAGTAAACCTTAAGAGATAGATATATATATGCTCTCGCGGACTTTTTTGTGGCAAAAAATGAGTACTTCGCATCTTTAGTACATTGTTTTACTATATCTTTGTTGGTTTGCGCAGCGTTCGCGTGGAAAGCTCGCAAATGGCCGACTCATTCAACTTTCACCTACATTGTTGACGTTTCCCGTAGGAAACCCGGGATAAAATGTAGCCTATAGCCTTCCTCGATAAATAGACTATCTAACAGTGAAAGAATTATTCAAATTAGTTCAGTAGTTTCTGAGATTAGCGCGTTTAAACAAACAAACAAACAAACAAAACAAACTCTTCAGCTTTATAATATTAGTATAGATTTATTTTAAAAAAGTATCGTTGGGTTAGTATCTCGTAACACAAGTGTCGAACTTACTACGAGGCTAACGCAATCTGTGTAAATTGTACCAAAAAAAAAAAAATATATATATAAAGACTATACTCTATAAAGATGATCAGATATCGCCTTTAATGCCTGTAGTATACATGGCCGAGGTAGGAATTGAACCTGTGTCCCGAAATAATAATGCTTATTTTAGCCGGACACTTTAACCGTTCGACCATCGACGCTCTTATGTGCTTTGTGTTCTTTACTTATTACTAAGAGTATGTATATGACAAAGAGTATAAGCGCCGATGTAAGTAATGAATCCTTAAATTAATAAGCCTTTTGATATCGCACGAAAGTCGACGTCTGAAAAGGTCGAAAGATTAATATTGAGCAGTAATTAAACTCCTATAGAAATAAAAGCATAGAATACATATGCGTTCATGATTTTCTCATATTCATACATACATACCATTAAGCTTGTTTCCCGGTAGGGTAGGCAGGGATCCTTATAGACCTCTCCCGCTTCCTCCACACTCATTACTCTTTTCATAAATATTCGACGATGATGGGTAGTCCTAACATCACACATTTATAAGACATTCGAAATTTGGTCCTTGAAAGGTCACCGATAAATGTTCTCATATACGCTTTTGTATATATAGAAAAAAGAGTAAAATCGCTCCATCGCTTTCCCTAATTGTCGTAGGAGGTAACTAAGGGATAGGATTCAGAACTTGGAATTCTCTTAGCCGATGAGCTAGCAATCTGTAACTATTTAAATCTCAACCCTATCATTAAGCAAAACAGCTGAACTTGACCTGTCAGAATGTTGACTCTGTCTACCCCGCAAGAGATATAGACGTAATTACTACATGTACGCTTTGAAATATGTTATAATTTTTTCAAGGTTTCACCGTCCGTTCTCATTACGCAAATAACCGTTCAGAATTGGCTTCAATTGAAGTTCTTCATGTTAATTTCTCGTATTTAAGTCGTTCATTTAATATTCGTTCTGTAAATCTGTTTCTGATTTAAGTTCCTCGAAAGGACCATGAAGGATTTAATTGCTTTTAATTCCGCGGGCATCTATTTTTAGATACGAATTTATTTTCAAAAGATTTCGATTATAAGTTATTCTAATGTCAGGAGTAAATATTATTTACAAACAATCATGTTTTTATACACAACAAGCTAGACGGAGCTAATAGAAAAAAGATTTGAACACTACGTTGAGATAGCTGGCTTGATCTATACTACGAGTAATATTATAAAGCTGATGTTTGTTTGTATGTTGGAACGCGCTAATCTCAGGAACTACTGGTTCGAATTTAAAAATTATTTTTGTGTTGAATATACCAATTATCAAAGAAGGCTTTAGGTTATATTACATCACACTGCAACTTTAAGGAGCGAAGAAATAATGGAAAATTAAAAAAAAAACGGGGAACATTATTCATCCTTGAGGGCTTCAATGATACCCAAAATAACTATTCAATGCGGACGAAGTCGCGGGCACAGCTAGTGTAATAATGTAATGGAGATTTAAAAAATAAAGTCACAGTGCAAGCTCCTGTACTCCTTTGATTAACTTTTACGATCCACGCGGGAAGAAAAAGAGCTTCTACAGCTTGCAAGCAGCTTGCAGAAGATTATGTGCACACAAGAACTCTGTGTGCTCAATATTTTATTCAAAATTTATTTTTGTCTTCATTTACAAATGATACATTCAATTTGGATAGAATTCCTACATGGGACTTCGAGTATATATATGTGACTTACAATTTGGTGCCGTGCGCCAGTACCAATAGAAAAAATAATAGGACTAGAACATCTCTTTCCAATGGATGTCGTAAAAGGCCGCTTAAAGATAAGCTTATAAACCTGTAACTTTTTAAATCTCAATTATATCATTAAGCCAGCTGTCTGTCCACCCCTAATGGATTCAAACGTGATTATTTGTATGTATGTAAAATTTGGCAAAATTTCAGTTAGCAAAAATATTACACACGGTTTACAATTACTCATTTATATGGCCTTTCTAATACCTGTGATACACAAAAAAATAATTTTAGAGTTTGAAAAATAAATACTTTACCAATTTTAGCATCAGTCAAGTTGAGCCACAGCAGGCCAGTGATGTACAACACGAAGCTACTGGGACTCATGTTACAGCATTACATGGTGACCCTGCCATGCGGTTTTGTCTCTAGGAATCATCTCTGGATTGTTGTACCTGTGGACGAAAATAAATTATTTTATAGTAAATATATATATGTATATGTAATGTCGTGTGGTTCCCGGCACCAATACAAAAAATAATAGGACCACTCCATCTCTTTCCCATGGATGTCGTAAAAGGCGACTAAGGGATAGGCTTACAAACTTGGGATTCTCTTTTAGGCGATGGGCTAGCAACCTGTCACTATTTGAATCTCAATTCTATCATTAGGCCAAATAGCTGAACGTGGCCATTCAGTCTTTTCAAGACTGTTGGCGCTGTCTACCCCGCAAGGGATATAGACGTGACCATATGTATTTATGTATGTAAATATATGTATATAGGCTTATGAACTTAATATTCCTCATGCAGGCGATGGGCTAGCAACCTGTCACTATTTGAATCTCAACTCTATAATTTTGCCATACAGCTGAACGTTGCGTTTCAGTCTTTTCGTGGCTGTTGGCTCTGTCAACCCCGCAGGGGATATTGACGTGACTATATGTATGTATATGTTCTATATACTATGTACATGCTCCCGGGATAAGAAGAGTCTACGTCTTTCCACTTGTCAAAATCTTTGCATACATATTTCGCTTCATCCACTTTCATCAATCCCTTCATGCATAGCATCATGCCTCTTTACCGGAGGGATAGGTAGAGACTAAGACGACCACTTGCTAAAATCCCTGCATTCTTATTTCGCTTCTTCCACATTCATCACTCCCATTGCATAACATAATGCCCTTTTACCGGAGGGATAGGTAGAGACTACGTCTTTTCACTTGGCAAATTCCATAATACATCTTTAGCTTTATTTACATTATTTAATCTTTTTATGCAAGCTTGTAGATAGAGAGTATGGTAAAGTGTAAAATTTTAAAGTATAAATGTTAGATGGGTGAGAATTTGCCCTTTAGTCTACTGACGAAAACGTACATAATATAATCGTTTAACCTATAAATATACATTACTTTCACATTGCTTTTATACGAATATTTAAAAATAAATACATTAAAATATTACCTTTAATTAAAAAAATACATGTTCTGTATAAATCACTGATAAAAATAACAAAATAATAACAAAAACAAAGTAAAAAAAAACTATTATGCATTTAGCCAATTCAAACGTTACAGTATAAACAATATACATACACACATAGAGAGAATACTTCCTCAAACTTTTCTCAAAGTATTACCTTTGACCTGCGAAGTTCAAAGAACCGGGAACTTCGAACTAAATGGAACACGCCGGGAACTAAGAAAGAAAATGGAGTGTTTTTGTGTTCTGTAATTACCTTCCTTATCTTGCCTCTCCAAACATACTCGCAGCAAGCACATATATTCTCGGAAGACGTTTTCAAATTGCTATATTTTCAATAATATGCAATAGAGAAGTCTTAATTACAAGTAATATTTGTGTGGTAAAATATATATTTAATTTTTTGTTAATAAGATTAAACTTTGACATTCATACATAAAAAAGACAATTATATTATTGTGATACGTAGGTTTTATAGCTACATGTTTTAATAACTTATTCAAGTAACTTGTATTAAAATTATTTTTTTGCACTATCGTTTCTTTGAAAATTTGAAGGCTGTTCAAATTATAACTCTTTATCGACATCTGGTGGTAATGATATAAATCATGTGAATATTAATTTGGTGCCGAAATATCGAAAGTAGAAAGTCCGCGCAAAAACCTGTGGAAATTGTAAACGTAAATTATAAATTATTATGCACTGAAAATGTTTCAAAGTACCTCGTGATATGATTGTAAAATAATAATATTGTTTCTGATGAAAAGCAGATAACAAACGCGGCCAAGTCACTAGCGACAGACGTGACAAAACCTCACTGGAGCTTCTTAAGAAGGCCACCATACAAAGATCTGTTCACAGGCCACCCTCAAAGGCTGAACCCATCTATTTGTGTTTACTCCCTCTAAATTACTCCGTATTTGTACTGAACTCGTCTTTTAGGGGCCCACTTCAACACAGACATTCAATCATGAGAATAAAGGATTTTAATTGTACCTTATTTATCCAAGAACGTACCTAGCGATGTTTAATTAAATTTCCTCTGGAAAATTAAGGGAATAACCTCTCGTAAAATGTTAATTTCCATTTTGCTTAAAGTGGAACGCACGAAACCCACATGAGCCGTGTTTGCTTCATTCTTTACATTTTCCTTGAGAATAAAGCTTTTAAAGAGATTACTTATAATTGTATTATTTAAATAATTCCCTTTTTAAAGGCTATAGTATATAACAAGTATTGGTAAATTCACAGAAATCTCAACTAATATTATAAATGCAAAAGTAAGTTTATTTATTTGTTTGTTTCTTGCCATTATCGCCCAGTATCTACAATTGCCAAAAACAAGACGTGACCACTGACCATATGTATGTATGTATATGTGATATTAGCTGCAAAGCAAAGAGGCGAACGTAGTGTGCATCTAAAAACACCTAAAGACGAGCGAGCTACGAATTTATGATTACAATTCCTATAAAAAATAAACTACGTATAATATTTTTTTAATTAATATTATAGTATGAACGGAACCCTCCCAACAAAATCCCTCTCCCGCCGCCCTCAACCCGTCAGCTGGCCCCGGGCTTGTTTGCCGTCCGCGATGTGACTTCTGCCAACATCTTTTCAGTTCCTATTAAAGTTTGAAATAAAGAAAAATATTAACTCTCTCCTGTCCAGCATCTAAGTCGCAAGTTACACAGACTTACAAGTTTCTTTCGTACCACGCTGCTTATGGACTACGGGTATTTGTCTTAGTTTGTAATTCGTATTTTTATGTGTTTAACTGTCTTTGGGATTTTATTTCGTTAATTGTCGAAAAAGCTGATTGAGGTATCTCGTGACCGGAGGGCTGGAAATTATCTGGCTCAGAGAATCAGCATTGCCATTGAAATTGGCAATGCTGCCAGCCTTGTGGGCACACTCCCGCATGTTTATGTTATGCAGGAACTGTACAATTTATAAATTAAATTTTAGTTTGCAATCATCTTTTTTCTTTCTTTTTTATAAGTAGTTTTAGTTTAAATTTGATTTGAAGTTTTAGGAGCATATATGTAAATGTGATATTATTACGACGCTTTGGGAATTGTGTTTCGTCTGTTATCTCGTAATTTTCTATTTTAAGGGGATTTTACCTTCTGGAAATCTAGTCTCAGCCTTCCGGTCGCCCAATGGAAAACTAGATGTCGATATTCAGATTTGACTCTTAAGATATTAAAAAAAAATATATTTATGATCTCGAGGCATCGCCTCTGTGGGATTTTCCAGAAAATAGGAGGCAATATTTGACCTAGGAAAGAAAGAGATTGCATTAGTGATAAGTCTTCCTTTGTACCATATTTGTCTGTTTTATGCTGTTATATATGTTTTACTCTTATATTTATCAAGAGATAGAGATAGTTCTATCTTTCTAGGATAACTATTTTAATTTAAAACCGCATAAACTTGTAAAATTTAAATGTGAAGGTACCTTAATTATTTAAATCGACTTTACATACACATAACATAACAACACGCCTTATCCCTTGCGGGGTACACAGAGCCAACATCCTTACCAACAGCCTTAAAAAGACTGACACGTTCAGCTGTTTGGCTTATGATAGAATTGAGATTCAAATACTGACAGATTTTTAGCCCTTCGCCTAAAAGAAGAATTTCGATTATAAAAGCCTATCCCGTAGTGGCCTTTAACGACATCCATAGGAAAGAGATGAAGTGGTCCTACCTTTTCCTTTCGTTGCCGGGAACCACACGGCATTATCTTTATACATTAGTTTTTGCTTTGTCTTTCTATCTCAAGAAGGAATATTCCAATTTCAATTTAAAATATTTATATAATAATCGACTACACGCGTGAATCGACAAAGATAATTGGTATCGATAACGTAACATCGTTTAAATCACCAGCAGCTCATTATTTAAACATGACTGCACGGTTCATGATATCAATGGAGCTTATGTTTAATGTTTAATTACCAAGTTCCAGGAAATATAAAAACCCAAGACCAGTAGGAAACCAACATGTCAAATATGCCATCGTATAGTCCATATATAAATATGGACTATACGATAATCGTATCCTCTTATATTTTCATGGAGTATAGCGATCTCGAAATACTTCATTAATATAAATATAGTACGTGATATAAGGACTAAAAAAAACATAGCGTTTAACTACAATCACTAAGTTAGTCTTCTTGTTTGCCTCTGATATAAAGTTCAGAGTTTAATCACCGGAAAAAATAACTTGAGATTATAATTTCTAAAGAAATTCTTAAAATTTTGCACTTACATTATCGACTATACGTATACATATATACTGTATATCCCTTGGGGGGTAGACATAGCCAACAGTCTTACAAAGACTGAATGGCCACGTTCAGCTATTAGGCTTAATGTTAGAATGGAGATTCAAATAGTGACAGGTTGCTAGCCCATCGCCTTAATACGAATCCCAAGTTTGTAAGCCTATCCCTTATAGATATAGGTATTAAGTATAAAAATAGGTTAAAATTAATCTGAGCACAAACATTTATTAAAACTGTAACTATAATGTACAAGGTATATTACGCTGCCAATTACAAACGTTGATTTACGCCACGAGATTGGACGAGCGGGCACGTAAGGTGCGTCAAATTTATGGCATAGGGCATTGGGTCGGGTAATATGGGAAATGTTTATGTCGTAAATTACTTGTGAATGGTATATAGTGTAATGTTATGGGGGTTTTAGACTCCGTAAAAAGGGTGAAATGAAAGAGATACGTAGTAAATTTCCAATATGAAATAAAAGGATAAAATAAGCTGAAAATACTAATTTTCACTTCTTAACATTAAAACTGTGAATTTTTATTATACAGTATATTTTTAATTGTTTTTGAAATTATTATGCTTTTAACCCAATGATTTTGCTCCTTATGGTAGATTCGAAAATTATTAATCGTTTTCATAATATTAGTCTCTATTGAACTTTGATAAAAATGTGTCAACTGAATCGTCTGTTCATGAAACATTACTATGAATTTTATATCTTCATTCATAAATTACATTTCAAAAATTTAACCTTATTTATTTGCATGTCTTCTTGTCTTATTATAGTTGATCAAGAACCTTTTTTTCAAAGCTGTTATTCAGACAGAAAAAAATCTCGTTTTCGATCAAGTCTTTCATTGTAACTAAGGTATTGACTTTAATTAAAATATAAGAGCAGCGATCGAGTGAACAGCATCTCCCCAAGCTTGTTAAAGCTCACATTTTCTCAGCTAACAAAAAAGGTGTTAAGCCAAACAAATTGGATGGAACAGAGTACTGACAAACAGACAAGGAACAGTTAACAAAAAATCTCATTTGCACTCACTGCGACGACTGTACGTCCATCTCTCAGGGCAACGATCGTTAAGTGGGGTTAGTTTTGAGCGCGAATCATAAGCGATAGCGATTTGTTTGTTAATTAGGATATCAGTTCCGAAATTAACGGTAAATGTATGTCAATGATTCCATGAGTAAATTTATTGTAGATTTTTTGAACACTATCAAAGTTTTACATTTATCTTACATTTGAGTCCTCGGATTTTAACAATATTTATACAAATCTATTCTCATTTAAAGTGATGCTACCTTTTCTTCTTACTTCGTTATATCTTTTGAAAACCTAGTAATGTAAGAGTTCTATAATTAAACATTTTTATTTAAGATCGTTCTATTTTTAGGGTATCTATTCAAGAACATAATTTAACATTTTTCCTGCTTTATTCAAGTATTATTAGAAATATAACCGTTAACATACACGTTGCAAAAAAATTAAATAGGAAACCTTTGATATAATTCTAATTTATTAATTAATTAGAAATATATCAAATATTTTGTTAAAAAATAACTGATACATTTCTTTCCAAAATGAAATTCATTATTTTCGAAGATTTTTGTAAAGTCTTCATCCTCTTTCGCTTATAAATTAACCCGCGCGTTAACCAAGCGGTTCGAGTAACTCGCTTCAAGTGGCCATTTGTCCGTCACACTGGTCCAAGTGGTCGAGAGGCGGTTTTGTTTGTGTTTTGCTTCGTTTGCTTAGGCCCTGTCCGGGGACTGCCGATAATGTTAAGGAACAAGGGTTACATTTGTTTCTGATAGCTGAAGGAATTAATAAAATATGATGTGTTTTTGTTGTAATTGTAGCCATGTTTCTGGTTCAATCGGCATAAAGGCAAGATTTTCCGTCACGCTATGTGTAATGCCTGGGGAACCGCGGTTCTAATAATGTTGAGTCTGAGATAGATGGATAGATAAAACTCTTTATTTCACCATAAGAGTAAAACATACAACAGCACAGAGCAGATAGAGATGGTACAAAGGCGGACTTATCGCTAATGCAATCTCTTCCAGTCAACCTTTGGGTGGAAGGACCAAACAGGAGATTGGCGTTGGCGCAGAGCAAGATAAATAAATGTTTAAACTTAATAAAATGCACGCAGAATATATATAGGTATATATGGTTCCCAGCCAAAAAGGAATACAACCACTCCATCTCTTTCCCGTGGATGTCGTAAAAGGCGATAACAGATAGGCTTATAAAATGGAATGGTGATTTTAAGATGATTTACGATGGACTGGCAACTTGTCACTATTTGAATCTCAATTCCATCATTTAAAGCCAAACAGCTGAACGTGGCCTATTAGTCTTTTCAAGACAGTTGGCCCTGTCTACCCTGCGAGAGATATAGATAGTGATTATACGTATGTATTGTATGTATGTATATACTAAACATCCGTCACACTGGTCCGAGCGGTTGAGAAGCGTTCTTGTTTATGTTATGTCGTACGTTTGCTTAGGCCACGTATGGCGACTAGCGATAGTGTAAAGAACTAGCTTGTTGCGTGATTAATGTGTTACTGAATGAACAAATGTAACGTATTCGTTTATAGTTGCATAACTTTTCATCATAATTATTGTGCTGTGTGGTATTTGACACTTTAGAATAGCTATAATATAAACTCTATATGTTTTCCGTGAATGTCGTAAAAGGCGACTAAGGGATAGGCTTATAAACTCGGGATTCCTCTTGTTGGCGATGGGTTAACAACCTGTCACCATTTGAATGTTAAATCTATTTTAAAACTATACATCTAAACGTGGCCTTTCAGTCTTTTCAAGATCTGTTAATTTTTTACGTTTAATTTCTTTTATGAATACAATTTTACCTTAAGTAAAAATTAATACTATTGTTGCTAGCACATTTGTCTAGCGTTATCCAATACATCAAAGGGAAACTGATCGAATAAACAGCTGTGCAATTGACCTTACAATATCCCTTAAAATCTAAAGTAAATCCAATTAAAAGTTCCCGACCTTACAACCCCGACCCAGCGAGAACAAAATACTTTTGCTGATTCAACTACGAAGAAATCGTTTTTCAGATTCAATGAGGATTTAAACTCGAACTGAGTAGTACCTACGTAACTTACTTTTAAACAATTTTAACATTTTAGTACAGTAACAGTGCCGTGTGGTTCCCGGCGCCAATATAAAAAAGAATAGGACCACTCCATCTCTTTCCCATGGATGTCGTAAAAGCCGACTAAGGGGTAGGCTTACAAACTTGGGATTCTTTTTTAGGCGACAGGCTAGCAACCTGTCACTATTTGAATCTCAATTCTATCATTAAGCCAAATAACTAAACGTGGCCTTTCAGTCTTTTCAAGACTGTTGGCTCTGTCTACCCCGTAAGGGATATATACGTGATGATATGTAAGTATGTATGTTAACATTTTACGCGATGTTTCAAAATCACGTGTTCACTTGACTAAAACAGAATTAAAGTGAATTTATATAGAAGTGTGAGCTGGAAGAACAAAGATTACAATATTTTTCTATTGATTCGAAGTTCAGTGAAAATAGGTGAAAAGAGACTTTTTGATCTCCCAACTGAGTTGACGTGTGGTTCCCGGCGCCAATATAAAAAAGAATGGGACCACTCCATCTCATTTCCCATGGATGTCTTAAGAGGCAGCTAAGGAATAGGCTTATAAATTTGGGATTCTTATTTTAGGCGATGGGCTAGCAACCTGTCACTATTTGAATCTCAATTCTATCATTAAGCCAAATAACTAAACGTGGCCATTCAGTCTTTTCAAGACTGTTGGCTCTGTCTACCCCGCAGAGGATATAGACGTGACATTTCAGGACACAAAAATGTGGAATTTGGTCACCCAGATGATATCACCTGGGTGATCAATGTGGTATAAACCATAATGATATGTAAAGGTGAAGTAAATTACTGAAAAACGCCTGTCAATCAATATGCTAAATACCGATACGTTATTAATTCCGAGTTCAGCCTGAAAATCAAATGGTATTTGAAATAACCTTTATCAAGGGCTTATTGCGTGATAGGTCGACGTTGAATTATATTCTTCAATGATAATTCAGATTATGTTGCTAGGCCGATTTATAGAATCCTATCCTACTAATATATGCGAAAGTTTGTGAGTATGTCAGGATGTCAGTATGGATGTTTGTTACTCTTTCACGAAAAAACTACTGAAGCGATTACGATTAAAATTGGTATGTAGGTAGCTGAAGATCCAGAATAACATACAGGCTACTTTTTATCCCGGAGTTCCCGCGGGGTTGATTGTTATATTATGATAGGGTTTCTACGTGAACGTAGTCGCGGGCGGCCTCTAGTAATATATATGTAGGAAGGTTCGCTCCTGTGACAATTTCGGAATAAAATAGCCTAAAAGCGCAATATAAAACTATTTATCAAAGATAATCATTTGAGTTTAACCTTTAAAAAAATTCAAATCTCTTAAGTAAATATTTATTATTCTGCCAAAGTGCGGATAACAATTCAGTGTTAATGATTTCGAAATTTTTTTAAGCTGCAGTGTAGTTTGTTCCGCCGCTTTTTCTACACATGCGCTTTGGAAGTGGCAGTAGATGTAATTAGATTTAAGTTATGTGACGTTAATAAATGATACCTTGTATCCAATTTTGAAAACAAATCTATTCTATTCTATGCCAAAGCTAAGAAATCTAAAAAAATGCTTCAAATCTCTAAATTTCTGAACCCTCTGATAAACCTACGAAACGTGTAAATAAACATGACCGTTTCTTCAATTACACCATCAAGCCAAACGTGGCCTCGGAAACGGCTGACTCTGTCCACCCCGCTGCGGATAAAGACGTGATATATGTATTTATTCATTCGTATTAAAGCCCAGAAGTCCACAGTCGCAGGTGTTTCCTTGTCCGCTTGATTAATAATTTAAGCCTACCCTTTGTTTACGCCCGAGTTTTGAGACAGGAGCGTATTATTACCCAACGCCAGGAAAATAGGCGTTATGTTTTTATATTATATATTCTGTTTTTTTATCTCATTTTCGATTTACTTATATAAGTTTATGATTACAACTGTATATGTAGTATGTATGTATGTATGGACGTCCTGCCAAAGGGTCAGGTCAAGAGTACCTGAAACCGCCGAGCTTGCATGAAGAGAGTTATCAATGTGGAAGTGGAGAAGGAAGTACACAAAGATCGTGACAAGTGGAAAGATGTAGTCTCTGCCTACCCCTCCGGGAAAGAGGCCTGATTTTATGTATGTATGCAGTATGGCAACGATGGTTCGTAACAATATGATCATTGATAAGCAATTGTGCATTAAAATTATAATGTCTTAACTTAGAAGTGTTGGTATAAGACAAAAAAATAGTTAGGTTTACAGGGTTATTGCGAACATGTACACTTTAGAACAGGCGTCTCGTTTTTTTTTTATACACAGATTGAGTTAGCCTTGAAGTAAGTTCGAGACTTGTGTTACGACATACTAACTCAACGATACTTTATTTTATAATAAATACTTATATAGATAAACATCCAAGACCCAGGCCAATCAGACAAAGTTCTTTTCTCATCATGCCCTGACCGGGATTCGAACCCGGGACCTCCGGTGACACAGACAAGCGTACTACCGCTGCGCCACAGAGGCCGTCAAGATTTTCTGTATTGGTACGTCGTTATATATTAATGATCAAGGCATTCATTAATATAATCACGTATTTCCCTTGCGGGGTAGACAGAGCCAGTAGTCTTGAAAGACTGAGAGGCCACATTCAGCTGTATGGCTTAATGATATAATTGAGATTCAATTAGTGACAGGTTGCTAACCCATCGCATAAAAAAAAAACAAATTTATAAGCCTATCCCTTAGTCGACTTTTACGACATCCATGGGAAAGAGATGGACTGGTCCAATTCATATTTATTTTGATGTCACACGGCGTACGATCAAAGCAATTGATAAACGATATTCTGTGTATAAAGAAAGAAATAAAATCAGTATTTTTATGAATTCGTGACATCAAAGCCAAAAGAACTTGATATTATAGTTATGCCAAAATAACTTAGGCGTAACTTTAACATGAGAAAAGGTACAGTAGTCAAAAGATACTAAACCTTTGTATAACTTTGAAAATTCATGAGAGTGCAGCTGAATTAGTGAATATCTCCGAGAAGCTGAAGTATTCATTTGAACCGGTAAAACTAACTACTAACAATTTTGTAATCTGTTATATTTGTTTTTATGTGCGATTTAGAGTTTACAAACAAAGAAAAACAAATGAGGTGTATCCTATTCACATTATAAATGCGAAAGTTTGTAAGTATGTATGTATGGATGTTTAAATCTTTATAAATCATGAAATGAAAGACCCACAAAAATAGAATAGATTTACTTTCAAAGTTGGACACAAGATATCACTAATTGACGTCACATTAATTAAATCTAATTATATCTACTACCACTTCCGAAGAGCATGTGTAGAAGAAACGACGGAACAAACTACACTGCAGCATTTTCACCGGACGTCGATTGTTAACGTCAAAACAAAAAAAAAGTATAAGATATCTGTGGAAGTGCACTACAATTTTGCATTAATAGTTTCAAAAATGGATAACGTAGCTATAAATGGGAAATTAATTTTGCATGTAACATGTATATAGGTATTCCTGTACACTTGTCAATGGCATGTACCGCCCCAGGCTCAATTAGATCGGACGGGATTCTGATGGTTTGCGAGTTACTACATGCCGGGAGATTCCACTGTATTCACGGAGAAATAATTTAATATATTTTATATTGAATATCAGCTTTTGGCTATTATTCGAATCTAATAATTACATGCATGCATGCATATAATCACGTTTATATCCTTTGTGGAGTAGACAGAGCCAATAGTCTTGTAAAGACTAGTAAGCCACGTTCACTCTGCTTTGTTTGCGATCTTATTTCACAACCCTCTTTTTTGGAAGAGAGTTTTTCTCAAAGTAATTTTTAGTTGTGTTGTGTGGTTTCTGGCACCAATTAAAAAAAAGATTAGGACTACTTCGTGTCATTCCCATGGATGTTGTTAAAGGCGACTACGGGAAAGGCTTATTAACTTGAGTTCTATTTTAGGCGATGGGCAATCGCATTGCATCAGCAACCTGTCACTATTTGAATCCCGATTTTATCATTAAGCCAAATAATACATACATACATATAGTCACGTCTATATCCCTTGTGGGGTAGACAGAGCCAACAGTCTTAAAAAGACTGATCGGCCATGTTCAGCTATTTGGCTTAATGATAGAATTGAGATCCAAATAGTGTCAGGTTGCTAGCCCATCGCCTAAAAAAAGAATCCCAAGTTTGTAAGCCTATCCCTTAGTCGCCTTTTACGACATCAATGGGAAAAAGATGGAGTGGTCCTATTCTTTTTTGTATTGGTGTCGGGAACCACACGGCACGGCCAAATAATTCAACGTGATTTATCAGTTTTTCAAGACTGCTCTGTCTACCTCGCAAGGGATATAGTCGTGATTACATTGATGCATGTAGAAATTTCAATTTTACTGCAAAACCTTGTGAAACATAAATCTGAATGTTCAACCGAGTGGATTCGCCCTAGACCTCGCATCGTGTATTTAAGGGCGTGGGTTGACGAGTGGGCTTCACAACATCTCTTGATATCGGTGGCTTGATTCCACGTCAATAAATACAAAGTGAATTATACTGATTGTTCGACGGATATGTCTGATATTATACAAAAGGTATGAGTGTAACGTATCTGTGTAGTTTACGGTAAATTAGAATGGGTTAATTATTTGAGTTTAACTCTGCAAATTCATTTTTGACGGCCTCTGTGGCGCAGCGGTAGTACGCTTATCTGGGACACCGGAGGTCCCGGGTTCAAATCCTCGCCAGGGCATAATGAGAAAAGAACTTTTTCTGATTGGCCTGGGTCTTGGATGTTTATCTATGTAAGTATTTATAATAAAATATAGTATCGTTGTGTTAGTATCTCGTAACACAAGTCTCGAACTTACTTCGAGGCGAACTCAATCTGTGTAATTTGTCCCGTATATATTTATTCATTTATTGGATCACGATTTTATCTCGTAGGAATTAGACAACATCTGTTGATCTAATTGTTGTTGAGATCGACAGGAATATTGTCACAAGCTTCCCCCCGTAGCATGACACGCGCGACGCAGTTTTTATAGCTCGAAAAACTAGTGCTGTTTCATATTTTATTATGACTTGAAACGGGACAGCGATAGATTTTCATGCGATAAAAACGGCGTCGCGAGTGCCATGCCACGCGGGTTGGAGGGGTAGACAGAGGCTACATCTTTCCACATGCCACGATACCTACATTTATCACTTTATTTCATGCAAGCTCTTCGGTTAATGGTTGTCTTAACTTTTCACCAAAACTTCCACAATTTGATCAAGAAATAAATCGTCTTGACAGAAAGTTGAAAGTTTCCATTTCTTTCTTAAATTAACCTGCACAAATAATGTAAGTGATCAAAAATCTACTTTATTTCACGACTCTATAAAAAAGGCAATTGACATAGAGTAGCT
Organism: Amyelois transitella; assembly: GCF_032362555.1. Taxonomy (NCBI): domain Eukaryota; kingdom Metazoa; phylum Arthropoda; class Insecta; order Lepidoptera; family Pyralidae; genus Amyelois; species Amyelois transitella. Next base: position 10,122,030 of record NC_083512.1, read on the forward strand.
TAGCTCAATGGGAACCTACCTCCGATCTGAGTTACGCGAACAACATGTTTTTTGCAACGGCCAATTTGAGTCCGGAATATATGCAGTTGCCACAGAAAGATTTTCTGATTTATAAGCGGTTTTACTCAAATGTACTTACCCCTTGGCAGATTAAAAATGAAGATAATAAAGCAACGAAACCTTTACATCGTTGTAATTTTAATTAAAATACCAATTAAAACATAAAGCTCATTATAACCGTTCTGTGGGATCAATTCTGTAATCTTCAAGCTTAAAGCACTTTGTGCAATTCTCGACTTTATATAAATAATTATATGGTATAATTTATCACTCCGCGAACGATAATGACTGGATCCAAGGCGATTTTGCGTTAGATCTTACGATGATCGTAAAAACCTCGTTATGACACGGATCTTGAGAAATGGCCGTATTATAAGAAGCAGTGAAAAATATGCTTCCTTTTTGAGTAAAACTGTTGAATTTTTAATTCGCTTTAATTTTTGTTGTAATAAATTGTGATACAAAAGGGGAATGTCAATATTTTTGTTTATGGAAAGCTATTTGTAACTGATTTGAATTTCGTTAAAAAACTAAGAATACTGCTAAATTGTAAATAATAATTGTAAACTGTTCGTTGCGCTATTATAAAATATTATGTACACTTTATCCAACCCCCTTATAATAAATATAGGCTCTGGAATTCACTTCCCGAGTCAATCAGGACACCCCCAAGTCGTTCTAGTTTCAAATCACGGATATACGGGTATATTTAATACCTATAAGACTTTTCACTCATTTCGGTAAACGCTGCACCTATTTATTTATGTGTATTGTTTATTTATTGTAGTTTTTATGTATGTACATTACAATTATTTTATTATTATTCTGTGTAGATATAGATACATTTTTATTTAGTTTGACCCCACATAAAGTTCTCTGTCAGACCCAATGGCTGACTGGTAGATAATGCTTCTAGCATTAAGTTCGCTAATTGTGCTATACATTTGTATTTTGTGCAATGAAGTTTAAATAAATAAGTAAAAGTTGCAATATTTAAATTTATTAAACTTATAAACAAATCAAAATCTTTATTCATTAAGATGGGGCATCGCTTAATAATTATCATATCTTTTAGTTTCACAACATTGGTTGATGTCAAATAAATAACTTAAAACTAAGTTTACTGCCGTTTCGAATGCGTCAGTGCAGAAGAAGCGGTAACAAACTGCACTGCAGCATTTTCTTCATTAACGTCAACTCCAACCAATCAACGTTAACACTATTATTGTTACGGGTAAGTCAAATTTAACGTGAACTATAGCTTTAGTGCAATATGGACCAAATAATTGGCTGAAGTTTTAAAAAAAAATGTGAGATATTTTACTGTGACACAGACATAAAGGAATGTGCATATTACTGAAATATAAATAACAGAGTTCTCTTTAACGCCGTGACAGACAAAATGTACGAGTTATATCGAAAATTTTATGTAAATTTATATAAAAGAGCACATTTAAATTTTCTCATACTTGCATACCAAATGATTTATTATGCGGAAGTAAGTTTCTTAAATACACACATAAAATCACGTCTATACTCCTTGCGGGGTATACAGAGCCAACAGTCTTCGAAAGATTGATAGGTCACGTTCAGCTGTTTTGATGATAGAATTAAGATTCGAGTAGACAAAGGTTGCTAGCCCATCGCTTAAAAGAAGAATCTCAAGTTGCCGTAAAAGCGGTCTAAGGGATAGGCTTAAAAACTTAAGATTCTTCTTGTAGGCGATTGACAGCAACCTGTCAGTCGCCGAATCATAATTCCATCATTCAGCCATAAAGCTAAATCGTAGCCTTTCAGTATTTTCAAGACTATTGACTCTGTCTACCGCAAGGGATATAATACGTGATTATATCTATGTAAATGTACAAAATGGATGCGAAGGATTTAAGTGTCATTTCTAGTCTTACTATGATTTATGTTAACATGCTTCTATGTTAATTTTAAGTGCAGTCTTTCATTTGGTATGTTATTTTTACCTGAAAGGTTCATCCAAAAATGAACAGGCATATTTTATATGAAGCCGCTTTTGATGTATTTAATTTTACATTTAAACATTTATAAAATCATGCCTCTTTTCCGGAGGGGTAAGCAGAGATTACATCTTTTCACTTGCTACGGTCCATGCTTACTTGTTTCGCTTCATACACATTCATAAATATGTTCATGCACATTGGTCGGTTTCAGATACTCTTGACCTGACCTTTTGCTAGAACGTCACCGATTTGATCAAAGTTCGTTTGTCTAGGTCTTCCCATTTACACTTCTCTTATATATTGGCTTAGTTCATTCATCCTCTCCACATGACCGAATCATCTAAGCATTCCCTTTTCTATTCCTGTCCCTATATCTTCTTTCACATAATATACAAACCACATTATATATTTATTTAATATGCTATATTCTAATATTATATAAAAGCTGGTCCATTAGTAATTAAGAAAAAAATCTACTTTTGACAAAAACTAAAAATGATTCTACGTATTTAATTACGATAAACAAACAAAAATTAAAACTGCAAGTTAATTAAAATGTTCCTCAAAATAAAAAGCTTGTTAAGTTAATACAAAACTGTAGTTCTAAAATAGACCATTAAAATCGTGCGCTGAAAACAATAGTCCGATCATTATAAGGGTTGTCCATAATAATTAAACTAATTAAGTAAGTTTATTCGAATTCCGCCTATTTACATAAAGTTAAGCTTTAGTGGCAATTAAAGGGCCCTCTTGGAATGTAATGACAGGGCAGGAGCAAAAGGTATTAGAGGCCAGAGGTAATAGTGTCCAATTAAGTAGGTAAAGTTTTTCACACTTTCGCTGGAACTGTGGCAGTTTTTGGAAACTTCCAGCGGAATCATGCCGCCCTTGTGGATTTTATTTTGCTTGTTAATTACCCGCTGCGACCTTAATAAAACACCGAATTCTCCCTTAAATTAGTTATACGTCTCGTTTACAACTCCGAATAGGTAGGTATAATTTCATTTGTTTTATTTTTTGTTCTTCCTATTGAGTGCTATCCTGAAACACATTGAACACTGTATTTGTTTTTGTCCGTATGAGAAAAGCGGTAACAAGTGTTTGTATGATATAAAAATCTTTTGCAATACACAAACAACAAACTGCTTTGACTAAAAATTTGAATTACTACCAGTGAAAATTCAGATTATGTTGATAGAAGAAGGGCCGGGATTAATAAAAGCGAGTAAATATATAATCCCGAGATAATATTTACATATTACAGTTAGTCTTTTTTTATTGGTGCCGTATGGTTTTCGGCACCAATCAAAAAAGGACCACTCCATCTCGTTCCCATGGATGTCGAAAAAGGCGACTAAGGGATAGGCTTTTAAACTTGGGGTTCTTCTTTTAGGCGAAGGGCAAGCAACCTCTCACTATTTGAAACTCAATTCTATCATCGAGCCAAAAAGCTGAACGTGGCCTGTCAGTCTTTTCAATACTGGTGGCTATGTCGCGCAGCGCTAACTTTACGCGGATGAATCTGCAGGTAAAAGTTAGTTAATTACTCTTAAAAAATATTTTTATAGTCTAAATTCAACTGATTAAGCTAGACATAAACGATTTTTTTCTTAAAGTAAATTTCATTAATATAGATAGCAAACAAGAAGTTGCTTCCATTATAAGAAAATAAACTCTAAATTAAATTTAGTTACGCAAGCAATAAAAGAGCGATAAATGAGCAAAAATGCTTAATTTAATCACACGGAATAAGAAGTGGAGATTGAAAATAATCTCATTAAAACATGATTACTTTTTTGACAAAAATATCTCTGAGCAGATTCTTGAAAACATTTTTCCTCTTACAAAATGACAATGAATTTGACCGAAATGAAATCGGTAAAAAAACATGTTTTGTTTAAAATATATATATAGGTATTTAAACAAAACAGGCTTTCCATTTAAGTCTGTATCACTCAGTCGGAGAGAACATAACATTGTGTTAATGCTCTTAAAAATCTTAAGATGATACCATTTTCGCAAGAGCTTATATTCTCCAGTGAGCTTTACGCCTCTCGTGTGATGGAGCATCAGACAGGATTTCACACATGGAAATCAACTCCCTAATTCTCCAAATGCGAGATATTTGACGACGTCACGATGAAATTAAATGTTGGAAATCGTTTGGTTTCCATCAGAGTAGAAAATTAAAGTAAGTAAGTAAAAAAAGTTTATGATTTGATTAATTGCTTTGATATCTTCTTTAAAAAAACTTAAAAAAAAACAGACTATCAATCAAAAAAATCAATGTTTTATTCAGAAAATAAGCCATCGTAGGCAGCTAAAGAGTTTTTAATGTGTAACTTTGTAACAACGTCTTCTTAACGATCTCTCTTATTCAAACTAAATACAATAAAAGCAGACAATGTAAGGGTGAGGACAAATTAAAGAAACTAGCATCAAGTTTCGCCGTTCGCCCAATTAGGGAGCAAAAGTTGGTCTTGCAGTTGGAGCTCCGAAATTCCATGTGTAGACTATGCCGTTTTTGTTCTGTTACAACTTTTCATATATTAGCCTTTTGAATGTTACGTTTGGGAGTTGTTAATTACGTTCTTGACGTAATTTGACTGTATGGAGAGTTGACTTTTTACGAGAGTGTGAAATTAGTTTAAAAAAATATATATTTATGCAAACGAACTGTCATTCTGATTCTACTGCCTTGAAATATAACCTGTAAATGTATAAACATAAATTACATAAACTTATATATATAAGTATATAAGTTGTTAATATTAATATTGTTATACATGTATATACTACTTTTATGTCTATGTGTTAAACTTTCACGGCATAACCGCTAATTTTTTGTTACGATTAAAGTTCATAATCCAAGATTAAACATAGGCTTCTTTTCAGGTGTAACAATTGAAAATGAGCGGAGCTGCGTACAATATCTAGTCAAAAATAAATTCACTTATGATAAAGTTTTGATCTGTTTCAATTTCAGTCACTAAGTGACTTCGCGTGGGTGTAAATTTTATCGATAAACAATTTACTTTTTACTCGCGCCTCAACTAATGCTTCTTTGATGATAGTACTTTTGTTAAGGGCGTTTGCCTTTGAAAACAAAAAAAGAATTATATTTTATATTTGAACAACTTCAATACTAAATATACATATTTTATGTTATTTGTCTGATTATCGAGTGCATAATATGAAAATCTTTCAAATAAATAAAATATATTATTTCGTACCCCGGGCTCCTCTCCAGAGTGATGAGGGTGCAACCCGTTCTAAAGTCAGGACGAAGCAGAAGATCTTACAGAAGTACAAAGCAGAAAAATAAGAAATGTCATTGTTTTAGACGTTACGATATCTTAGACGTAATATGGAGTTTTGGGGCAGGACAACCTTTATTTGGCACACTATAAAAAGGTTACGACCGTTCCCTGCATAAAGTTATATGCGGGCTTTTAAGACGCTCTTGAAATAGGGCCAGGAAATTAACAATAATATTAATGAAAATAGAATAAATTCAACCATAATGTTCCGACAAAGTCTATGGAATTTTTTTCTAGAGATGACAAAAAATAATGCCCGGTTAAAATGCGTGATGCGTAGAAGGCACAGGTTCAAATCCCACCTCGGTCATGTACCAATGACTATTTTTGAAAGTTACATTAGTTTGAATACTAACCGATGCTCTTACGGCGAGGGAAAATATCGTGAGGAAACACACATTCAGGCAAATGGATGTGTAACCATGGATCAAATACAGGTTAGATATACCTGCAAAGGTTGCGGGGTTCAGATGGGAGTCGCTGCGTGTAAAAACCTAACTTACCCAATGTAGGATCCATGGTCAAAGTCATACCCCGGGCTCTTCTGCAAGAGGTGAGGATGCAACCGGGACTAGAGCCAGGAGGAAGAAGACTGCTTTAGCTATAATCCGAAATCACCAATTGGGAACAAAAGGTTCACGGTTTCTCACAGTGAGACCTAGTTTGCGATCAGTGCTGTTCTGTAATTTCACTTACCATGCTTATAAATGAATGTGGATGAAGCAAAGGAAATATGCAGAGATCGTGGCAAGTGGAAAGAGGTAGACTCTGCCTACCCCTCCGGGAAAGACGCGTGATTTTATGTATGTATGTATGTATGCTTATAAAAATTTTAAGTCTTACCAATATTAATTTCCTTTCAAACGAAGAAAGCTTAGTCTCATCATTTCTCGAGTTTCATAGCCACCTTAAGCCACGGAGCCTTCCTCAGAATATAATTATTATAACAACGACAGGAACGATAGCGGACGCGAGCCGGGTAATCCCTGGAGTATACCCGGGCGAGTATACCCGACTGCATAAACGAGGGTAATGTATATAATAGTCCTCTTCCTTTAATCTCCCTTAACGTCTCTCCGAGAACAAAATGTGCGTCTCTTTAGGACCGTCTATAAATTTCAATGTGCGCTTTTTAACGTGTTTTGAGGATTAATATTGTTCTGTTTTTTAAAGGGATTTCCATTTTTATTTTCTGGTGTTATTTACGCTGACATTTAAAAATACTTAGTCAATGTTTTTAAGCTTTAAAAATGGTAGCAAGAGGTCGAAGTTGTGTTTTGTTTTTTTTACAACATTCCGGGAATGAGAAAGTTTATTTTTAGCCTGATAAGCAAGCTGAAAGCTTTGTAAAAGGAATATTTTTTTATTTTCTTAAATAATAGGCTAGTTGAGTCTTTTTTCAAGTTGGTGACCAATAGTTCAAATTTGTTATCTGGATCAAAAAAAATATAACAACATTTTCAAATACCTCGTTTTTAAATCTCGCACTTTTAATTATAAAAGAGGCGTGATTTTATATATATAAACTGACTGACTGATTGACTAACACACCACGCGAGACCCTTTCATTATTTGACCTGTACTTAGTCACCAGGATTAATTACTCCACGTGAACCTTGTTCATTACTCAAGTAAGAAGTCGAATCGCAACTCAGCTGCGACAAAATTTAAACAGTATAATTAATTGAATGAAACATTTACTTTACATTTGAATGAAGAAACCTACACGTGAGTTTATTAACTGATTATATTTCCATCTTTAACAGGTGGGCTGTCCGATAAATCACATTAACCAAATCAATTGTTGAAACTATTTTAGGTGACTGCAAGAAATCCCGATTGAGATAAGTCCGCTATTGTACATAATATCCTTCTTAATCCAATGTCAGTTATATTTCTTTTGATCTGCAATAAAAAGTTTACACACAAACAAACTATTCCTATATTTTATGAACATAGAATCTATTATTAAGATAAATACAATAATAGAAGAGGTGGTGGTGGTAACCCAGGTATTTACCTCCCGGTTATACCAAGCCAGATCATGAAATAAGTGTTCTGCTCTTACATTTGCTTAAAAGAAGAATCTCATAAAAATAAGTATTTCCTTTGATCTTATTTTTAAGCAACGCGGGAAGAAAATAAACTTGCCAGCATTCATAAAACTTTTAATATTTGAGTATATATGTGTTCTTAAAAATAGTTGTAAGGTCTAGAATTTGACGCGCCGACCTACACACTTTACACCTCGATTGACTATTGAACATTGCCAAATTCCGCTGACAATATTAAACATTGACGTGAATATATTAGAAGAATTAATTTCACCCTTTTTTCTAAGAAATTGGAACTCGTGCCGTCCGTAAAAGGGCAAAACATTTTTAGTTGTTTTGTATGTCTTCCACGAGCCGTATCGTTTTTATGGCTCGTTTGGTTATATAAAGTTCAAAGCAGAGTTCAAACGATTTTCCAGATAAATGTTTTATGTATGGGTTGAGTTTGTTTTGATATGGAATAGTTCGAGTGTGGGGAAGGACATGTGTGTCGGATTACTGCATATCCCTTTTTTGCTAACTTAAAGTAAGTTCATTTTATTCTCTTTTCACGCATTTATGATGGTCGGTTACTTTTCAAAAAAAATCCTAGCAAAAATAAAAATACATTTTTCTATTTCATTTGTTCTCAGCTTACCAAAAGATATAAATAAATTCAAACATTTCATTTATTCTATCTACAAACTAACTTGAAATAACGAAGCAATTCTCTATAGAAAATAAAACAGTTAATACAAAAGTTACCAAGAAATTCTAGGAAGACATTCAAATTAAATAGTACCAAGAATATTGAACATACAAAAGAAAAAGTAATTAAAACCAGAAAACTTTAAAGCAAAATACAAACACTGACCCGTGTAATACCGGCTACGGCGTAGCAACTACGGCGTAGCGGCTACGAAGTAGCTACGAATGTATTTTAACTTTGCTACGCTCTCACCGCGATAACTTGAACTTAAATATACTACAACTACTTCTTAACAGTTAAATTATAAAAAAATAGTTTTTTAATCTGATTGAATTTAAATGAACCAGATTAAGCTTCATTAAAAACATAAAATCAACACTTTTGGTACCTACACTGCATTTTTTTTTCATCAAATCACATCCCATAGAATTTGTAATGAATTAAAATAACTTATTCTCGAGCCACCTAAACGCAAGCAAAACCACGGATAAAAGCTAGTCAAAAGCAACAAAGAACGTGTGGAGCCATCAATTAATTAATCCCTCCTTTATTTAACTTCCTCGGTTAAGTTTGTTTAGGTCAATCTTGAAATCAAACTTTACTTCCCCTTTTCAAATTGCAGTGAAATTATGTTAACACCGGGAACAAAGTTTGTACAGTGTACATGATTAATACCCACTGGTCTGCTAAAGGAAATTTCTTTTACAAATTAACTGCACCTTTGTAATTTTCATTGTAACTTTTATATTATTCTACACTAGCTTACTTGGTACAGTGAATATAAAATAAGTACATTCAAGAAATAATGTTAAACGATTGTAACTCAAGCATAAATACAAGTATCACGTCTCTATCCGTTTCGGGTTAGACAGAGCATTAATTGTCGCAACCACGTCGAGGTTGCCTTATGACGGTATTGAGATAATAATAAGAATATTGTATGTGTGTTTGTGTCAATAGAAATCTTTAAAAGAGTGGGCTGTAGGTCCGCATGAATTTTTAAAGATATTAAATATTTTTTTGTAAATTACGTTTATTTTACCTTTAAGTATGACATCATATTGAAAATAAAAATTCTTTACTTAAAATTTCTAATGGTATTCGATTTTAATTAAGAAATAGTGTATTTACGAGTATTATACAAATAAAATGTATGTTTAAATTTATGGTTATAAATTAAATTTATGGTATGAAATATTTATAGTATTCGATTTTAATTAAGATAAAATGTATTTATTATACACTAAAAAGAAACATTAACTTTAGCGACCATATATGGTAAGAGGTTAAAACGAATTAAAAAAAAGTTATTTTTATTTAAACTTAGAATTTCCTATCGTACAAAAAAGAAATATTCACTTAGATAGACAGGACAGCGGAGCGCACTTTCCTTCCTTTTTCTATCTATTTTGCTATTTCAAATTCGCAAACCTTAAAATATCACCCTCTTTGTTATTCAAAGTGACGGTTCTATTTTTCACTTTAACTAGCACGCCTGAATTCTGAAACAAAAATTCCACTAATTTTTATTTCGAAATGTTGTCGACCCCGGAAGGGATATAGACGTGACTATATGTATGCAATAGAAGTCATCAGAAGGAAAATAATTCTGCGGGGAAGTCACGCTTCTTAGTAATAAAACGCGAAAAAGAGAGAGAGATATATATTTATGTACCTACTTACTTGATATCTACGTATTTATTGTAAAACATATGGTACATCAATAAACCCATATAAACCAATTGAACTCCTATAGCGTTTGGATAGTAGTCCCGAGGGAGGTGGCCTCATAAAAAAGGTCATGTTTGAGGGCCAGTAAGGCAATAAATATTTGTATAGGGTACTTTGGACAAGTGCGTAACGCACTTTATAGATATGCGTCGAACAAGATTTTCGTGGTGTGAATGTAAATTATTTTTATACAGTTAAAATATTTTTTGTTTAAAAGGATGTTTCTGTAAGTTTAATGACCACCAGATTTTGTAATAAGCCTTACACAAAGAAGTCACAGCAAATGTAGACTTGAAGATTTTGGGAAATTTTCGGGATATCGACATTTCAATTTCCTCACACATAGAGTTAGTAATACCACTTCTGAAAAATACATTGTATAACTTATCTTCAACTTTTAATAACTCAGATTTCAACCAAATATATAAATAATTGGAAATTCTTCTTTACCGACATTTCGTCCTCACACATTGAGTATACCCTTCTTCAGTTTATCCGATCACTTCTTTTTATACATTTACATCAGGCCTTTTGCCAAATCACAACCTACCTCTCAGAGACTATACCATTTCACATTCCACTCTCCCTGCATACTCGTACTTAATTTGATTCCATCCACGTTCATCAACTTTTTTGTATACAAGCTTATGGTGTTATGACGGCCTCTGTGACGCAGCGGTAATACGCTTGTCTGCGTCATCGGAGGTCCCGGATTCGAATCCCGGTCAGGGCATGATGAAAAACGAACTTTCTCTAATTGGTCCTAGTCTTGGATGTTTATCTATCTAGGTATTTATTATAAAATATAGTATCGTTGAGTAAGTATCTCGTAACACAAGTTTCGAACTTACTTCGAGGCTAGCTGAATCTGTGCAATTTGTCCCGTATATATTTATTTTATTTATATTTATGTTACCTTTTTTGTCCTGATGTGACCAAACCATCTAAACTTTCTATGCCAATCTATTATTTTATCTCCTGTCACATCGCAGTATCTAATTCTACCACTCAATTTGACACCGATCGTACGGTCATACTCTTCCATATCGACATTCCATCTCGTCATACATAGAGTTGGTAATACCACCTCGGGGAATTACATACAATTGTGTGACTGATGTCGCTCGCGACCTATTGCCCTACTGAGAATCATCTCGTATAAAATAGTAAAGTATAGATGCTACAGATGTTGCATTTCATAAGAGAGATTTGAAATTACCGCAAAATTTCCGAGATAAGCGAAGAGCATACATGAGACAGAGACACAAAATGGGGGGAGGTTACAATATGTAGTAAAACTAAGATAATTTATAACTATAATGTACTTTATGATCTAAAACAGCATTCAACAAGGTAAGCATTCGCATTTATTACTAGCATTACAAAGTCACTGTCATTGTACGTTTACAACTGCAGCAGTGAGACAATCTTCTGTACGTTCCATATTTTATGCTATTGCCCTACTGAGGATGGTTCCACATAAAACGGGTAATAAAGCTGTAAAACTTAATACACGTGAGTGAGAGATGCGGGTAGCAGACGTGTATTCCACAAACTTTCACATTTAGAAATAATAGCGTCTTTCCGATGTCGTCTTTTTCGATTTAAGAGTTAGCTTTTGTTTGCAAATAAATGTGTAATTAATAGATATCTATAAAGAATTATTTTAACTGGTCATTCGGCACGAATATAGAGCTACTAATTATATTTAGTGCCAACTAGTAAGATATTACTATATTTTTTTCTGTTTCATTAATAAGTAGCTAAAAATGTACTTTACTAAAGGTTTTATAGTTCTCGAATTTTATCAATATTAAATCATTCGCTCAAGGGTTGCATTAAAACAGAGCTATATCATATTAAAAATTTAAAATACAACACAAATTTATTGTCCTAACTCAAATTAACAATTTACCATTTGTCTATAAAGTTTTTACTAAAGCTAAAAATTTTCAATGAAATTTTTATGTAAATAAAAGAAAATTAAAGTCAACAGTAGTGTAAAGACTAAAAAAGACCATGTTCAACTGTATACGAGTAGCTTAATTATGGACGCGAAAGACCGCTACAAACAAAATATTAGTTTATCTTAAAATGTATACAAGAAAAAGAAATTCGCTTTAACTGAAACTAAATCACAACAAAATAAACAGGTGGACTTGAGAAAACAGGTAAATTTAGTTTTCAGATCTGGCAACTTATTGGATTCATTTGTCGGCGTTATTGCCCCTAAATCCTTCCCTGGAAACAAGATTAGGGTAGGGTTTGGATGTTATTAGATAAAATGTCGTGTAATACATATATAATGGAACGTTTTGGCATTACTTGCAACTTTTATTAGACGACGTGTAATCAATTTATTTTTCGAATAGAAATTGTTTTTTTCTTTTGGAAGTGAGTTCTTATTGTTTTTATTTTTTAAATATAGGCTTAATATAAATTTTTATAGACCCAAATAATTTATTTTTATCTTCAAACATTGCGACTATAGCCACAAGCCTCGAAAGATACGTTTGTTTCAATGGCTTTATGAAGAAAAATTCCAACTTATACTTAAATGCGAAAGTAAGTTCACTTGTTTGCTTGTTCACGCGTTAACTAATAATGCAATCTTCCTGAAATTTAATGCATAAATACCTTAGTAAGAGTCTGAAGAAGGACATAGAGAACCTACTTGCCGGTATCCCGAAAACTATAGTTCCCGTAGGATTAGCGAAAATACTGTATTCTTTTGTAGGTGGCGTTAAATTGGCGCGGGTGAAGTTGCGGATAAAAGCTGGCAGTTTTACAAATCATTGTAATTTGATATTAAAGGGCGGGAAGGGATTTTAAAGGGGAATACATATTACATATAATCACGTCTATGTCCCTTGCAGGGTAGACAGAGCCAGTCTTAAAAAGACTGATAGGCCACGTTCAGATGTTTTGCTTAATGATAGAATTAAGATTCAAATAGTGAATGGTTGCTAGCCTAAAAGAAGAATCTCTAGTTCATAAGCCTATCCCTTAGTCGCCTTTTTCGACATCCATAGGAAAGAGATGGAGTGGTCGTATTCCTTTTTTCTATTGGTGCCGGTAACCACACAGCGGGAAGAGAACCTTACACACACCACGTTTCTACCAAGCTAATAGACCTGAGTAATTGATTTTGCTCCAATCTACTCGTAATTTCATAGACTGAAAAGGTCAGGTCAGGTCAAACTTTGTACTATTTCACTGAACCAGCGTGCTCTCGCCGCCTCGCTTTATTTCCAAACCACATTTAGATATGTAATGAAACTTTTCCAATATCGCTATATGAGATCAAAGTTGGAACATACATACAAATAAAGTACTGTGGGTTTTATTCCTATAGTATATACTGTAAATCTACGAGATGGTAGGGATAGTGTCAAGCAGAAATATTAAGTCTCCGCCTACCCCTCCGAAAAAGGGCATTATGTATACGTCTTTCTATACTAATATTATAAAGCTGAAAAGTTCGTTTGAACGCGCTTATCTCAGGATCTACTGGTTTGAGTTGAAAAAATCTTTTTGAGTTGAATAGACAATTTATTGAGGAAGGCTTTAGGCTATATAACATCACGCTGCAACTATAAGGAGTGAAGACAAAATAAAAAAAAATACGGGGGAAATTATTCATCCTTAAGGGCTTCAATGAAGCCCAATATAAATCACCGCGGACGAAGTCGTCAGCTAGTGTTCTATAAAGAGCATTCTTCTGTGCTCTTCTAAAAACTATTAATTTCTATTATTTGCTTTGTCGATTTGCGCGAGCGTTTGCGTATAATCTTGTTCTTTAAACAATGTACTATCTTTTGTACGAGGCTTCGTTCCTGTGGGAAATTCCAGAAAAAAGTAACCTAGGAGTAAACCTGAAGGTTTGTTCTACATCTGTGCCAAATTTTATGAAATCAATTCAGTAATTTTTGGAGTTTATTCGTTACAAATATACAAAAATACAAATCTCTTTAATATTGATGTGGATTAAGATTCAGGTTTATAAATTCGACACAAAATTCGATAGTCACAAAAAATATCTATGTATTATTTTCATCTCGGTATTACTCTTCAATTTTTTTCTTACACAGCGAAGGAAATACAAATAAGTAAGGACTCCTTAAAAGGAAACGCGTAATATTGAAGCCACAAAAATTCTGCGTCATACGTTTTATTGAATTTCCGCTATTTTGCGGAAAAGTGGGGCAAGGTTCTGTCACTCGTCTCTTGCCAGATTATACCAATCATACATACGTACAGTCATGTCTATATCCCTTGCGGGGTAGACAGAGCCATCAGCCTTGTAAAGACTGGTAGTCCAAGATCAGCTATTTGGCTTAATGATAGTATTGAGATTCAAACAGTGACAGGTCACTTGCCCATCACCTAAAAGAAGAATCCCAAGTTTATAACACTATACCTTAGTCGCCTGTTGTGACAAATGAATGTAATAAAAATATATGTTAAATACATCTTACACAGTCGTAAATACTTAGAGCATTGTTAAATACTGAACATTAAGTACTATCGTCTTCCTCTTAGTTGACTTGGTGAGTCAAAGCTTTATTAAGTTCCCGGGGCCTGTATTGAACTGAGCTTTAAGTCCCGGCAGACAACTGTAAACTTGTCTCTTATCCAACAAACAATAGCTGAACGTTTTTTAACTCAGACATTTCGCAGTTCTAATGTTTGTTTCAACGATATTAAAAACGCATTTTAAATGTAAATGTATGTATGTTACATACATTAAATGCTGTGTGGTTCCCGGCACCAATAAAAAAAGAATAGGACCACTTTATCTCGTTCCCATGGATATCGTAAAAGGCGGCTAAGGGATAAGCTTATAAACTTGGGATTCTTTTAGGCGATGGGCTAGCAACCTGTCGCTATTTTAATCTCAATTCTATCGATAAGCCAAACAGCTAAACGTGGCATATCAGTCTTTTCAAGACTGTTGGCTCTGTCTACCCCGCAAGGCGCGTTCAAATATACCTGTGTTTAAATAGTAAAGTGGCAAAAACAATTTCATCCGATCCAAAATAGGCATAACAATTACATTGAGGCCTACAAAACAATTCCTTTGTAATGAGACACTAGAAATGCTTTAGTGGATACATTCCTTCCACAAAGCTCGTGAAAGTAAGTATGAGTACATCAGATTCGAATCTAACAATTAAATAAAGTCATGATGTAGTGCCGTGTGGTTGCCGGTACTTTGTAATTGAATCATCTTTCCCGTGGATGAAGCAAAAGGTGACTAAGGGATAGGCCTATAAGCTTGGGATTAATCTTGTAGGCGATCGGTTGACAACCTGTCTCTATTTATATCTCAATTCCATCATAAAGTCAGTCACTCATAAAGTCTGAAAAGACTGAAATCTGTAAGTATAGTACTTACATACAGATTTCAGTCTTTTCAGACTGTCGATTCTGTCTACCCCGCAAGGGATAAAGACGTGACTATATGTACGTATATTTTTACGTGGTACTTTATATGCATTCTCTATTAATCAGTAATGATTGAGTGCAAAGTCTTATATTATTTTTAGTTACATAGTGATAATCCTTTCTTGAAGAGCATCGATGGTCCAATGGGTAAGTTGCCCGGTTAAAATGCGTAATGCAGACGGGCACAGGTGCAGGTCCCACTTCGGCAATGTACCAATGACTTTCGAAATTATGTACATTAGTTTGAATACTAACTTATGCTCTTACCGCGAGGGAAACATCGTGAGGAAACTTGCGCATTCAGGCAATTGGATGTGTAACCGTTATCGATTCAATAGCTGCAAAGGTTGCGGAGGTCAGATGGGAGTCGCTTCGTGTAAAAACCTGACTCACTCACTTCAGGATCCATGGTCAAAGGCATACCCTGGGCTCCTCTCCAGAGTGATGAGAATACAACCGGCACTAAAGCCAGGAAGAAGAAAAAAAAGTGTATAATCATTTCTAAAGTTCTGGAAGCCACAAGAAACAAAAAAATGAACTTAAATATAATTCTATGCTTACATTCAAAACGTACAACGATTTCATTTACATGCAGGAAATGTTAACAAGGAAACCCTTACTGCATCCCTCGTGTTTTGTTCAAAATACATGTGGCATGCAAGTGGCTGCAGCGAGCATGTAAGTGCATGAACGATATCGACAATCAACCACGGAGCGGAAGGCTGGTTTATTTGCATGAGTGAACGAGCCCCATTAAAGCAAATACGGGTTTATGTTCATAATATACATACATACATATAGTCACGTCTATATCCCTTACGGGGTAGACAGAGCCAATAGTCCCGAAAAGACGAATGGCCACGTTCAGCTGCTCGGCTTAATGATGGAATTGAGATCAGAATAGTGACAGGTTGCTAGCCCATCGCCTAAAAAAAGGATCGCAATTTTATAAGCCTATCCCTTAGTCACCTTTTACGACATCCATGGGAAAGAGATGGAGTGGTCCTATTCTTTTTTGTATTGGTGCCTGGAACCACACGGCACTGTTAATAATATTAAAGATTTTCTTATTTATTTTATTATCTCTTTTGTCTACTCTCAGCTGGGGCAAAAGCAGACTTAAGAAAAGATCGGAAGACATATTCAAATTCAAATTTGTACATTCATTTCATTATAATGGGACAATTCAATGTAACTTTTTGATTGTCATATCTTTTGGTTTCACAAAATTGGTTAACGAATAAATTATTTAAAACTTAGTTTACGGCCGCTTCTAAAGCGTCAGTGCAGAAGAAGAGGTACAAACTGCACTGCATAATTTACTTTAATAACGTCAACTTTGCAATTGTCCTAACTTAGAATAGGAAAGGGGCGTGATTTTATGTATGTATGTAGAATAGAAATGTGGATGAGAGAATACATTGTTATGATCAATTGATTTTTACGAAATTTAAATAATAAAAATATAATTAAAATTAAACTCACTCCATTTACCAACAAACTTAGACCCTCGGGACATCTACACGAAAGAAATGGAGTGATCCTATCCTTTTATGTCGAAACTCAAAGGGAACAAACTTGCAGAATGTGCTCAGTGGTAATAATAATTAAAATACTTAAAACGAACTGCGACAGAAATAGGTTATGTGTTTTATTTAACCTAACATTAGACCGTTTCAAAGTATCACGTAATCGTGACAAAACTCACGTGTGAAATAAAATCGATGCATTCCTGCAAGTACGATGCATTTTATTTCACAGATATTGAACGAGATTGTGGAGAACTGGGTTAACGGTAACACTGTGTAATCACAGTTACCACTTCTGAGACTTCAATTTTATTACTTACATGATTATTTTCTAGCTTTCAGGATTTGTAAGACACATGTTTTCTCTTTTCTTCACTCTTTGAAAGTAATTTTTTGAAATATATATTAACATGTTTTGTTTTTAACGCGATAACTTCGGACCGCTCCGATTTTGATGAAATATAAACTGTATGTAGGATGTGTCAATGGAAGTTTTAAGTTCGTGGGGCATCAAAATCGGTCAAGTAATGTTTGAAATATTTACAGTTTTATAAAAATTTAAGAAGGTTCGCGAGGCCTGTATTCGCGAGGTCTGTGTTCGCGTGGTCTGCATTCGTGAAGTGTGTTCGCGAGGTCTATATTCGCGGCGAACAACTAGTGTTTCGATGTTATTACCATTTACCAGTACTTCGCGAGGCCTGTATTCGCGAGGTCTGTGTTCGCGTGGTCTGCATTCGCGTGGTGTATATTCGCGGCAAACAACTAGTGTTTCGATGTCATTAGCATTTACCAGTACTTACCACTTCTATAAATTTAAATTATTCAAATTACTATGCGCAGCATACTTCAGTACTCAGTGTAGAAAATAAAGAACATACATACACACATATGGTCACGTCTATATCCCTTGCGGGGTAGACAGAGCCAACAGTCTTGAAAGACTGAATGGTCACGTTCAGCTATTTGGCTTAATGATAGGAATAGAGATTAAAAAAAAAAACTAGAAAATAAAGAAGAAGAACATTAATGCGTATGCGACAAATTTTGATACCGAACCCCATTTACCGAAGAACAAAGTTCCATAAATGCATCGTTAACCCACTTCCTGTGACGTGCACAATCTTCGCTCAATATCTCAAAATATGCGCTGTGCCATATTAGTGCCGTGGCATGATCGAATTTGCATCACATTTGCGATGTTTTGTAAGAAATAAAGTTAGTTATGTTCTGTGGTCGACGTATAGTAATTCAATATTAGAATATTGTACGTACTCTAAGCGAAATTTTCTTTGTGGCTTTGCATACAGGTTTTTCTAGTTGTTTCTTTTTGTGTCTCGAGTTATGTCGACTAATAAAAGGTTTAAATGTTTTTAATATTTTTCTTTAATTACTCGGTGAGAACAAACATCTTGATATGTGCAACTATAAGCCAAAATGTATTAGATTCCGAAGCTAATTAATTTATTATTTGAGTTTGTGTGCACGACCTTAGGCCTCATCTTGCTTATCACCAGATTGAGGTCAAACGCACTCAAACTATTATAAAAAATACATATACATATAGTCACGTCTCCCTTGCGGGGTAGACAGAGCCAATAGTCTTGAGAAGACTGACAGGCCACGTTCAGCTTTTTGATAGAATTGAGTGAGATTCAAATAGTGACAGGTTGCTAGCCCATCGCCTAAAGGAGGAATCCCAAGTTTATAAGCCTATTCCTTAGTCGCCTTTTACGACATCCATGGGAACGAGATGGAGTGGGCCTATTCTTTTTTTATATTGGTGCCGGAACCCACACGGCACAATAAATATATTAAACTAACACACTACAAATGAAAGTGTCTCTTCAAATTAAAACTTGTTAACAGCCCAATTTTCAGGACATGCGCAGAGGAAGAGGAATCTATGCGACACTTGATGTGTAGTTGGGTTGGGCTGGTAAGCGAATGAGGCTTTTCGGGTCGGCTTATTTCGAGCTGTAGGACTACAGGCACTTCGTAACAGGTCACATTCTGAAATTCATGCAGTCCCTGTTCAAAAGGCCTGATGCGAGTGAATATTGCGTGAGGTAAGTAAGTAATTAAGTACAATACAACCCAAAATTTCGACGTACTTCCGAAAAATCGGCTTCTCTACTCTTATAAGATAATATACTCGTAAGATACCCATTACAAAATTGTGGTTGTAGCGGGAGCGATGATTCGGCTCGACCGCCACCAAAGGGAAGATCTTCCGCCAGGCTAGGTGTTATGCCTGGGGAATCGCGGCTCCGACGATGTTGTGTCGGAGGTTGTATATATAGCTCCAATCCGTGAAATCTTTGAAATCGCGTCTTAGATTCTTCGCTGCTATTGGTCGAGCGCGTCAATTTCTTCGCGATGATTGACAGTAGTTGTTTGATTTTTGATGTTGTGACGAGTGGCGTAGAGATGTCGCCACAGTGGTTATAGGCAGACCTAATTCATCATTTTTAAATAAAATTATGACCAAAATTGGACAATTTTCATCAAACGTCTCGTACATTGCGTAATTATAAACACACCTGAAACTAAAAACTCACATGTAAAGCAAATAAAAATTTTTTTATCTTCCAAATAAAAAATATCATATCCAAACTGGAAACAATAAAGTGTTATGTTAATTTTCTAATATACACGAGGGAAACACAAAAACTTGCGCGCCAAGTTCGCCTTTATTGTTGACATAATTAGATTTGGGAACAAACTTCGATATTGAATTTTGAAGCAATGATTTGTTAAATTGCGCGATATTGTTCCGATTTATGTATTTACTCATACAAGAGAAAACTTTTTGTTTGTATGTATATTGATATATACATCCCTAGGATTAGGCAGAGACTACATCTTTCCACTTGTTTTTTTTCTCCGACTATTTCCACGAGCTCTGTGTGTACTTCAATTACTTGACTTATGATTTTATACAAAACCAGAAAGTCGTGCATCATTGACATCAAAATTTTCGGACTTAAAACGGTTGACTTTTGCTACACTCACGGATATCGGTCTATTAACGTCACAATATTTTATTGAGGATTGCGTTTCCTTTTACCCTTTCTGAAAATACACTTTCATAATGTATCGAAAATCTTCATTAGTTTATTTTGATTGTAAGAAAAACAAATTAGAAACAGACATTATCCTAATTAAAATCTGAAGTTACCTTAATTTTTTTTTATGAAACTAAAACCAGCCAGGTACAAATTGTATATTTATAGCCAGAAACATAAAATTAAAAGTTTATGCTATTTATTATGCCTACAAGCTTAAAGATTTTTTTTCCAAAATAATAATTAGATTTACATAAATAAAACATTTTAGACAGGCACATTCTGTGCTATAATTCATCTACAACACACTATTGTAAATTATGTTATACCACCGCTGGACTATTGCCAAACACTTACCAGTTATAGGACGTGATTAATACCTTGATCGGCTTTAGATAGAATAGGGATATATTGCATAATTGAATAAGGAAAGGGAGGAAACATAATATTTTGATTTGTAGGTCTACGGACAACAAAATGTTACAGGTATATTTTGATCAAAAATTACAATGTAGTTATTTTTTTTTCAATACCTTAATATACTTTTGTAATTGTTTTATATTATTTCTTTGCCTCTCTATTAAGATATGTGCAGAGTATGCCAAACATACATACATACATATAGTCACGTCTATATCCCTCGCGGGGCAGACAGAGGCTGTTGCCTCAGTCCCGAAAAGACTGAGACGCCACGCTCAGCTGTTTCGCCCAATGATAAAGATTCAAACAGTGACAGGTTGCTAGCCCATCGCCTAAAAGAAGAATTTCAAGTATATAAACCTATATATACCTGTTTTTATTAATTTTAATTATATTTAACAATAAATTCTTTTATTTTTAGATGTGTACGTGGTTTACGGAACTTTAAAATAGAACCACTCTTCTCAATTTTTTCTCATAGATGTAGTAAAAGGCGACTAAATGATAGACTAATTAACTTGGAATTCTTCTTTAAGGCGATGGTCTAGCAACCTGTCACTATTTGAATCTCAATTCCATCTTCAAGCTATACAGCTGAATTAGTCTTTTAGCCTTTGCGAGACTGTAAGCTCTGTCTACCCCGTAAGTAATAGAGATAACATGCAAACAAATATTATTTTCGTATTCCAAGTAAACACACCTAAATGTAAATATCCCGTGAATTTCAGATACACCGAAGCGGATAGTATTCTGCGAACTGTATATTTCACAGTCGCGATAACGTCACCGCGGCCATCAATCGTGCGGCTCACCGCTACACCACTGTACTGCACCAAACCCACTCGATGCGGTACATACATACGTATCATCACGTCTATATCCCTAGCGGGGTAGACAGAGCCACCAGTCTTGAAAAGACTGATAGGCCACGTTCAGCTGTTTGGCTTAGTGATAGAATTGAGATTCAAATAGTGACAGGTTGCTAGCCCATCGCCTAAAAGAGGAATCCCAAGTTTATAAGCCTATCCCTTAGTCGCCTTTTACGACATCCGTGTGAAAGAGATGGAGTGGTCCTATTCTTTTTTGTAATGGTGCCGGGAACCACACGGCACTGCAGTATTGCAGATTATCGTCCCGTGAATTTCAGATATACCGAAGCTGATAGTATTCTGCGAACTGTATATTTCACAGTCGCGATAACGTCACCGCGGCCATCAATCGTGCGGCTCACCGCTACACCACTGTACTGCACCAAACTCACTCGATGCGGTACATACATACGTATGATCACGTCTATATCCCTAGCGGGGTAGACAGAGCCACCAGTCTTGAAAAGACTGATAGGCCACGTTCAGCTGTTTGGCTTAGTGATAGAATTGAGATTCAAATAGTGACAGGTTGCTAGCCCATCGCCTAAAAGAGGAATCCCAAGTTTATAAGCCTATCCCTTAGTCGCCTTTTACGACATCCGTGTGAAAGAGATGGAGTGGTCCTATTCTTTTTTGTAATGGTGCCGGGAACCACACGGCACTGCAGTATTGCAGATTATCGTCCCGTGAATTTCAGATACACCGAAGCGGATAGTATTCTGCGAACTGTATATTTCACAGTCGCGATAACGTCACCGCGGCCATCAATCGTGCGGCTCACCGCTACACCACTGTACTGCACCAAACCCACTCGATGCGGTATTGCAGATTAATCTTGATACATTGATATAGTATGTAAAAGAAGGTTCTTACTCTAATGTAGACAGTTAAAGTCAACAAACATACATATAGTCACGTCTATATCGCTTGAGGAGTAGACAGAGCAAAAAGTCTTAAAAAGACTGAAAGGCCTCAGGTTTTTACTTGATGATAGAATTCAGATTCGAATAGTGAAAGGTTAGGTAGTGATAGGTAGCCCATCGCCTAAAAGAAGAATCCCAACCATCACCCAAAATAAGAATCCAAAGTTTATAAGTATATACCTTAGTCGCCTTTTACGACATCCATGAGTAAAAAAGGAGTGATCCTACGTGTCTCTTATTATTTTAGCCGAGAACCACATGAACAAGCTTTTCAGCTAAACGTAGCCCTCTTAATTTGTGACTATCGGCTCTGTGTGCCCCGTATCGGACAAAGACGTTTGTATATTTAGCAAGCGGAAATTAACACGAACATACCGTCCATAATCATCATGCGACGCTAAAGTTTTATAGTATTAAAATCGTTTGTATACGTGTGCATACATTTGTGGTGAAAAAGGCAGAAAATATCGTTAAAAATGTATTAGAGGCTGCCCGCGACTTCGTCCGCATGGAAACCCTATCAATCCCGCGGGAACTCCGGGATAAAAAGTAGCCTATATGTTATTCTGGGTATTCAGCTACCTACATACCGAATTTCATCGTAATCGGTTCAGTAGTTTTTTGCGTGAAAGAGTAGCAAACATCCATACTGACATACTCACAAACTTTCGCATTTATAATATTAGTCGGTATTCATCTAAAATTATTTAAAAAAGTTATATTATTTATTCTATAGTTAGTCTATATTATCTAGTCATCCCATCAACGAGGGCGTCGCATCAAAGAAAGTGTTTTTGACGCCCAAAAATTCAAAACCCAAGGTCATAAATTCAATGAATAATGAAAAGAATCTCTTATAAAGCCGCTTATCGAGATGTCAGTAGGCGATAGCGTCGCCCGCATTCATCAATCGTCGGGGCTTGTGAAGAGATTCCATTGGATTCTCAGACAGTACGCCTAGACGATTGAAGATACTACAGAATACAGTCAATGGATTTATGTTCTTGTCGAGAATCTTAATTCTATCCTTAAGCCGAACAGCTGAACGTGGCATATCAGTCTTTACGAGACTGTTGGCTCTGTCTACCCCGCAAGGGATATAGACGTGATTATATGTATGAAGGTCGTGAACCATTTTTGTTTTTGTTTTGTCGTGACATTTTAAAAATAAACTTTTAATTTGGTTATAAATGTATACTGCAATTCCGTTACGTTTTTGGGAGAATATGATGGTTAAATTCCGTAGAAGTTTCTAAAGATAAAACTTGAGATTATTTTTATAGGCTATGGGGCTAGCAACCTGTCACTATTTGAATCTCAATTCCACCATTAAGCCCTACAATTGAACGTGACCTTTCCAGCTTATTTTCAAGACTGTTGGCTCTGTCTATCCTACAAGGGATAAAGTCACGACAATATGAATGTATGCACTATTAAGTAACTATAATCGGCCAATTACTATAATTTCATTTATTTTTAAACATTCACCACAATAACTTAAACCTGACTTTAATTGAAATCAAAGTACATTTATAACAGCTGAACGTGGACTTTCAAGACTTCTGGCTCTGTCTGCCCCGCGAGGGACAGAGACGTCATTATATAAATGAATGAATGAGACGCAAGTACCAAACGTACATAAATCTACATTAGAATTCGGTGTATCCCAAAGGAACGCTAAGCCAACATGCTCCAGGGACCCTGATTGATAGACGAGCGTTATCAAGGTTGTGATTAATGCAAGGCTTTACGTGATAATTAACGACTCCATGTATGTGGGAAAGACAATAGCGTAATTAAAAGTTCGTAATTGCGACTTCCATTGTGTACGTAGATACATATTGTCACGTCTTAATCCCTTGCGGGGTAGACAGAGCCAACAGTTTTGAAATGACTTTAAGATATTTGGCTTTAAGATAGAAATGAGATTCAAATAGTGACAGGTTTCTAGCCCATCGCCTAAAAGAAGAATCCCAAGTTTATAAGCCTATTCCTTAGTCGTCTTTTACGACATCCATGGGAAAGAGCCATCTCTTACTCCACTTACACCGCTCCATAGTGGTCCTATTCTTTTTTCTATTGGTTCCGGGAACCACGCGGCACTGTGTAAAATTGTGTCTATCAAAGAATATGGTAAATATGACATCACGACATTTATTTAACTTATAATTATCATTACAGAAATTGTTTTTTGTATCTCTTGCAAAAGCAATATTGTTTTTTTTTTTAAACTTTAAATCAATATTGTCTGTCTGCCCCCGTATTTAGCCCTACGACTTTAGGTCATGGGATCAGTAACATTCAATAGAATAGATATGCTTTAGTATAATAGATAGATATAAGAGGGATAATACTTTCTATTCTATTATTTGGCTATTTTTTTCAAACAAAACACAAAATGTGGATGATGCGAAGAAAGTATGCAGAGATCATGGCAAGTGGAAAGAGGTAGTTTCTGCCTACCCCTCCGGGAAAGAGGCGTGATTTTATGTATATATGTATGTATGAAACACAAAAGAAACTCTGCTTTTTTATGGTTTTCGTATCTTCGAATTAAACTTGTATCAAGATTTTGGTTCAGCAATTAGTGTCTAATTGAATAACCTTTTATAGTGCGGTAATTGACTAAATGGAAATGTTGTTTACGAATGCGTACAATTAGAACAGTTTTGCCATGACATTAATGAGTTTACCAAGACACCATAAAGTAAGAATAAATTTATACTAAGAAAGATAATATATTAAGATAGAACTACGATTGTTCTTACCATTGTCTAAGTACAAAGTGAATTTATTTTATTTTACAAATATCACCAATTTTTTACATAAAATTACTCCACTTTTCCAGAGAGGTAGGCAGAGACTACGGTAAGTTTAGGGTAATCTTGATCTGACTTTTTCCACGTCCTTAATTTGATCAAGATACGTTCGCCTAGGCCTTCCCTCTCGCACCTTTTCATTCACACTCTCCTTATATATTTGTTTAGTTAACCTGCTTTCAATCATCACTTCACGCACCAAACCAAACAAATATTTATACAATTATAATATAAATAAATAAATATATATGGGACAAATTACACAGATTGAGTAAGCCTCGAAGTAAGTTCGAGACTTGTGTTACGAGATACCAACTCAACGCTCCTATATTTAATAAAAGATACTTATATAGATAAACATCCAAGAAAGACCCAGACCAATCAGAAAAAGTTCTTTTCTCATCATGCCCTGGCCGGGATTCGAGCCTGTGACCTCCGGTGTCACAGACAAGCGTACTACCGCTGCGCCACAGAGGCCGTCACAACAATTTACAATACAATATACATACAATTTTTCAGATAATTTATTTTTACAAATTCCTTTTCTTTGAAACATTATATAAAATCTGTGCAAAGTAAGCGCATTACCATCTGAAGTAAATGAGGTATGAGAAGGGATAGCGTGCCCAGGATGTATGGACAAATTACCCTGACATGGTTTCAAAGTCTTGTGGTCGTGTAAGTTGTAAATTTTGCGTTCAATCATTCGAATAAATTTGGAAAGGTAAGATTCGTTTAATAAATTTAATAAAATTGGTATGTTACGTCAGCAGAGATACTGTTATAGATAAATGTGATTCGCTTAACTGTTTTAAAGTCATCTTATAGAACAGTACTGCAGTGCTGAGAACCAAACGGCAATACACACACATACATACATATAGTGACGTCTAGATCCCTTGGGGAGAAAGAGTTGAGAGAAAGATGAGATGAAGAGTTGAGAGAGAGAAAGAGAGAAAAAGTTCAGCTTTTTGACTTGATGATAGAATTGAGATTCGAATAGAGAGGTTGCTAGCCCATATAAACCTATCCCTTATAATACATATCATGCTCATAAAACATTATATTATGTATGTCATTCACAGAAATCGAAATAATAATACAAAAAATTATGATATAGAAATATTAAGCAAAGTCTGAAGAAATAGCTAGTTTCGAAATGAATGAGAAAAATAAACGATTTATCGAGACAAGGCGTAGCAACCTTAATGTTAATCCGTAGCACTCAGCTACGAGGCGGCGTAGCACTGCTACGAGACATTTTTAATGGATATCTCTAATTTGTTTTATAACGAGAAGTCCTACGACATCTCTTTTATTATTTCTTTTATATTTTTCTTGTTCACATGGTGCATTTTTAGATCTGTAAATGTAAATGTATAGTAAGTGTTAAATCGTAGCACTCAGCTCTACGAGACGGCGTAGCAGTGCTACGACAACATGTCGATAGGTATTTCAAACTTTGTTTTATTATAAGACTGATACTACAGTTTCTGGTTATAAATCTGTTTTTTATAACTGTCATAATTTTTTAAAATCTAAAATTAATGTCAGTTGCTCAGTGTCAAATTTAAGAATCTTTGAAAAATAAAATTCTTAAATTTGACACTGAGATAAAAACTCCAAGTTTACTTAACGCTCCTTTTGAATTAAAAATTCCGCTGAAACGCCGCTCATACAAAAGTCATATAAAATATTTTGCTATGAAGGAATTTTAATAGTGTAATATTATTTTACAACTTAAGTTACGTAGTAAGTTAAGGCTTTTCAAGTGATGCGGCACATAGTCGTTCTGAGTTTCTTTTTTGAACTTATTCCTTCCTTTTGAAGACTACACTAATGAAATGTTTTTCGGTAAATATTAAATTATAAAAAATTACAAAAAAATTACAAAAAATAATTTTAGTACATATATTAATAAAATTTTTACCTCTAGTGAAAATATTTCAGAATATACATCAAAATTTATATAGTCAATTACAATAAACATAACGTAAGATTATATAGTTCCGTAGCTAAATTTCAACTTTAATGTAAATGTATTACACTTTTATTTAAGTAATTTTCACAAGTAAAAAAAAACACTCAACCCACCGTCAAAAGGCTTAATTTTAAAAGCCGACCACGCAAAAACATTTTAAACACACCAAAAACATTGGAACCCAAACAAATCCGACTTGCCCATTCAAACAGTACTAACACTAAACATTAATGAACCTGAACCCTTCAGAGAAACAATGCTATTAGCATAAAAAAGGACTCACGTATTGCGTATTCCATCGACGTTCCGGAAAAATTACGCACACGGGGAAAAAATAAAAATATATATATAAATATCACGAGATAATGTTATCAACACGATTTTTCACACGCGAGAGGGGAGCGGCGTTAGCACGACCGCGCGGTACGGCGTTTGGACACCGAATGGCAGTCAGGTGCAGGCCAGAGACGTACTAAGGGTATGTTTGTAAAGGTATGTGTACACATGGAGGTATGTATTGGTAGGTTGGGTTTTGCGTGGTTTATTGGTGATTACATACATACACAAAATCACGCCTCTTTCACAGAGGGGTAGGCAGAGACTACCTCTTTCAACTTGCCATGATCTCTGCACTTACATAAAATCACGCCTCTTTCACGGAGGGGTAGGCAGAGACTACCTCTTTCCACTTGCCACGATCTCTGCATACTTCCTTCGCTTCATCCACATTCATAACTCTCTTCATTCAAGCTCGGGTTTTCGGGTACTTTTATTTGTGATTAATTGTATTTAATAATATATTATTTAAGGATTTATACATATAAGAAGGCTAAAACTTTGTAAACTTATTGATATCAAGTGTAATTATTGTTGCATACTTGTAATCTGTTTTGACAAATAAATGAATGTTACATGATTGATCGACTTTGAGACTTTGACTTTCGAGATCATGTTTATAGTCAAGTACAAATCCTAGCCTAGCCTAGATAGAAATAATTAACTAAACAAACACTGTCTTTTGCTATTACCACGGTCTGTCACTGCAAGTACTCGACGCCTTGAAACGAATTCCAAGTCTACAAATCTTTAACTGTTACACCAACAACGCTCTCGTAACCCATGTGTGAACGCAGCTTAATTCGAAAACTGAATTTGGAAGTTTCCTCGGGTTTTAGAGTTAGGGTTCATTGATGATATATTGACGGCTGATAAGGTATTCAATTTTGTTTGTGGTGTGTTGGTAAAATTTGCTATTGGCGAAAGTTAACGAAGTTGGAAATCAATGTGTTTCGAAAGTTTTCCGTTACAGCCATTTTATTGAAAGCTGCGTAGTAGGTAATGTCGATTCACCGTTTTTGTTGAGCCGTGTTTTAAAATATTTATTGTTAAAACAATACTGACATTTGTAATAGCGACATAAAAACATAATACCAAAAACTGCATTTCTCAAAATATTTACAAATATAGCTAGTAAGTAGGTGAGCGCGGCGCTGACTGATGTAATTGTTCATATAATTGTTACATACATACATTAATCACGCCTATATCCCTTGCGGGGTAGACAGAGCCACGTTCAGCTGTTTGGCTTAATGATAGGATTGAGATTCAAATAGTGACAGGTTACTAGCTTAAAAGAAGAATAACAAGTTAATAAGCCTTTCTCAAAGTCGCATTTTACAACTTCCATAGGAAATATAAAGAGTACTCCCTTTTCTTAAGTGCTGGGAACCACACGGCGGAACAAACAAATCTGCTTGTAAATTACAAAAACACATTTTAGCTTACTTGAAATTGGCCGGCAGTTTAGTCTTACGTTAGTTTTTCTTTTCACGAAACGTGCCGAAATTGCCGTTTCGGTTTAGTTCGCGATTTTCGGCAAAAATTTACTTATGTGTATTTGGCTGTGTGCCAATATGGTCTAAACAAATATTGGTATACATAAAACTGCGTTGGGAAATGTTTTCTACGATTTTAAAGTTCTCGACTGGCCATAGAGAGTTATGTAATATGTAACCCGAAAATAATCAGAAATATTTGTTTGGTTGATTGAAATTTTCATCAAAACCGTAGTGATTCGACTAAACATTTTGAGGGGGGCAGAAATGTATAATCTATCCCAATCAATATTAAAAATGCGAAATTAAGTTTGTTTTTTGTATTCCTTCACGCGTTATTACGCGCGTAAATATCTCCACGCGTTGTCTATTGAACCAATATGTCTGGAGAGGGACATAAGCTATTTATCCCGGTAAAACTGCATGCTGTATTTCGGATTTGCGACAAACCTGAACTTTTTTGTAGGTGGCGCAAAATTTTTGCGGGTGAAGCTTCGGGTAGATACTAATAACTCTACATACATACATACATATGGTCACGTCATATCCCTTGCGGGTAGACAGAGCCAACAGCCTTGAAAAGCCTGAATGCCCACGTTCAGCTATTAAGCTTAATGATAGAATTGAGATTGAAATAGTGACAGTTTGCTAGCCCATCGCATTAAAAAAATCAAGTTTGTAAGCCTATCCCTTAGTCGCCTTTTACGACATTGGTGCCGGGAACCACACGGCACTAATAGATCTATAAGTCTTATAGTATGCAGATACACATCTATAAGTATTGACGTACAAACTTCAAGTAACTTATAGTTCACGAGTTCCAATACTCTTGGCCAATTTTAATTGCCATTTGCCATCAACTCGTAATTAAAGTGAGGAATCTTAAGGATTCCCAATCAATGAGTTTTCTTACAAAATATTGATTATACAAAAAGGAACCTACACTTTCTACAGTGTTTATTTTGACTTAAGAGACGTGTTACAAAAACAAAATTAACATTTGTAAAAACTCACTAGTTTGTAGTGAGTAAGTAAGTGTTAAGTTTTGATGTTTCCAAATATTATTTTGTACTATTTTTCTATTCTCCTGACTCGGATTTGAAAAAACATGTGTAATTTCTTCCACTAGAATTTTGTTTTAAAAAACTAACATATCTATAAATTAAATTTATCTTTTATTGTTTAACATATACGATAAATGGAAAATAAATTATCAAATAAATAAACCGACAGTTATAATTTAAGTCTGTTTTTGTTTCACTTGAAAATATTTTTTCCGACTTGATAATAAAATTTTCTTTAAAAATATATTGTAAGGTTGACTTTTAATCTGTTATAAAATATATGGAATTAATAGATTTTTTTCATTCCAGTTTTTGAGTTCCTTATCATTTATTAAACTACCTCTTAAACAAGACAAGAAACAGCAAGTGCTTCTCATCTGTAAACACCCTTATTTTGCACTCCTTTTGTAAAGTTTATTCAGGCAATTAAAATTTGGAGCCGCTCAGTGATTGTTTCAAATTTGAATGTTCATTTCGGCTATTATTTTGAAGTTGAATATTGTAATGAAATAGAAATTATAATCCATAAATTGTTTAATTTAAAGATTCTTGCATTAAATGAGTTGTTATAAGTTATCTTTGATAAGTGTTCTAATGGCGTATATATAAATAAACATACATACATATGATCACGTCTTTATCCCTTGTGGGGTAGACAGAGCCAACAGACTTGAAAAGACTAATAGGCCTCGTTCAGCTATTTGGCTTAATTATAGAATTGAGATTTAAATACTGACAGGTTGCTTGCCCATTGCCTTAAAGCAGAATCCCAAGTTTATAAGCCTATCCCTTAGTCATCTTTTACGACGTCCATGGGAAAGACATGAATTGGTCCTATTCTTTATAAAATTCTTCAAAAATCACGTACATGAAGCGATGAATATGTAATAAATACGAACATAGCGACACCTACAAAAGAAAACAAATTTTCGCAAAATCCTACAGTTACAGTTATTTTAGTTTTTACCAGGATGAAAAGAACTCTATTTCCCTCCCAGATTCTTTATTATATATACGCAAAATTTCAAGAACACAGAAGCATTCAAACTTACTTTCGCATTTACTTTTACATACTTATATTGTATACAATAGATATACCAATTAAGTACGCATCTTTCACACCGATTCACTTCATCTAATTCGTCTTTCACACCGATTCACTTGATATAACTACTCGTATATTTCAATGCGAGTTCAGTTCTATAGGGCTGATTGGTTTTGGTAACAATTGCATAGGACTTAGTGGGTGAGTGATTGCGCACAGTTCGCATAAAGGGAATTACAGCTGGCTTCATACTGGACTATTCAGTGGTAACCTATAACTATTCAGTGGTGCCTGCGAATAATTTTGAGTGAATCAGTATTCGCATTAATTTATTAATTAAATGATTTACTATTACCCGCAGCGTCGTCTGCGTGAATTAAGCGCCATCTACGAAAAGCGACGAATTTAACGCCATCTACGAAAGAAAGCGACAAAATTAGCACCTAATAAGAAAAGGTACAAAAGGCGACAAATTTAACGCAATTTACATTAAAAAAATCTACATAATTAGCGCCACCTACAAGAAAAAACTAATTTAGCGCCACTAATCACGTTCACATCCCTTGCGATATAGACAGGGTTAGCAGTCTTGAAAGACTGATAGGCCACGTTGAGCTGTTAGCGACAAGTTGCTAGCCCGTCGCCTAAAAGAAGAATCTCAAGTTAAGAAACCTATCCCTTTGTCTTCTATACGCCATCCATGGGAAAGAGAAGGAGTGGTCTTAATCTTTGTTTGGTGCCGGGAACCACACGGCACATATTTATTCGCAAAGTATATATTTATAGCAAGTATTATTCCGCCTACGGTTGATACTTGGGTTCAGTTCAGGCATAACACTTGATTCCCAGCTATCTAAATATCTACCTTGTGATACCTAACTCGAGCATATCATTAAAAATATTAACATAAATCCTAGGCTGTAGGCAATACTAACCGATGCTTTAACGGCGAGGGAAAACATCGTGAGGAAACCTGCACATTCAGGCAACTGGATGTGTAACTACGGATCCAATTCGGGTTAGGTTCCCCTGCAAAATGCTGCGGAGGCCAGATGGGAGTCGCTTCGTGTAAAAACCTGACTCACCCTATCTAGGATCCATGGTCAAATGCAGACCCCGGGCTCCTCTCCAGTGATGTGAGGATGCAAGCAGGACTAAAGCCAGGAGGAAGAAGATCCGAGGCTGTAAGCAGACCAAACAACATAGATGATACAACCGGAAGAAACAGTAGAAAGTCACTGATGATAAAATAATTTTACATCGAAGGCTTCTGCTAATTTGGAAACAAAATTCTGTACTCATCTTGACCTGACCAGGAATAGAACATAAAGTACGTAGTTTAGGTGTAAAAGCGTTAACATTTTGTCACAAAGAACTTAATCTATTGGAAAATATTAAACCCTCAATTTTACTTGTGCTCATTGAAAACAACAGAGTCTCCATTTTCCTTGAAAAAAAAACTAACAAAAGTCATTCTGTTACTAAAACAGTAAACAAAAAAAGTTGTTCAACAGAAGAATAATACAACGAGGGGAAAAAAACTATAAGGATAGTTCCCGACAGTTATCTCACGGAGCTGACATTGTTTTATTTTCCACATCTGCCCGAAACTTTGTGAAATAAAAAGTGTGATTAGTTGCGAAGTACGCCGGCGCCTTATTTTGATGAGATTATACCGCGCCTTTGTAAAATGAGGATCCGTGGGAGAGCATCTTTTTTCAAAGAACATTTATTCCGTGTCATTTGTAAAACAGAAACATTTTTCTACATAAAAGAAAATGCGCCGTGTGGTTCTCGGCACCAATAGAAACAATATAATAGGACCACTCCATTTCTTCAGCATGAATGTCGTAAAAGATGACGGCCACATAATGAGCAGTGGAGACTATGTTGTGCAAATCGCCTTCAACCTACCAGAATCTTAAAGATGTAAATACAAACTTCATTCAGGAAAGTGAAATTTGCATTTTTTTTAAACAATACAACAAATAATCGTTACATAACTCCTTAATTACATACATACATATGGTCACGTCTATATCCCTTGTGGGGTAGACAGAGCCAACAGTCTTGAAAAGACTGATCGGCCACGTTCAGCTATTTGGCTTAATGATAGAATTGAGATCCAAATAGTGACAGGTTGCTAGCCCATCGCCTAAAAAAAGAATCCCAAGTTGGTTAGCCTATCCCTTACTCGCCTTTTACGACATCCATGGGAAAGAGATGGAGTGGTCCTATTCTTTTTTATATTGGTGCCAGGAACCACACGGCACTCCTTAATTCCTTACGTATTTAAAAGAACTCGTGCGTGTTTCATCGTGTGAACATTATGTGAAGTGTGTGTGTGTAAATGTTGATATCGAAAACACCTAGTAAGGTCCACATGGCGTGACTGAATTGATTAGCACGCCGTAAACACAGGGCTAACTCTTAACGACTGCCTACTTTCAAACCTGAGTGCCTTTTAAGTTTTTTCCCCGTCACTTATTTTGTTTATTTACAAAAAGTGTAATTGAAATGTAATTGATTTTGCTAGCGAGGAGAGACGCCAAATAAAATTTTACTTGTATATAGTTACGTCTATATTCCTTACGGGGTAGACAGAGCCAACAGTCTTGAGGAGACTGATAAGCCAAGTAGCACGTTCAGCTTTTTGGCTACATAGAATGCCTATGCCTTAGTCGCTTTTTACGATATCCATGGAATGAAAGAGAAGTAGTGGTCCTATTTCTATTTAAAACAATTAAATGGAATTAAGCACCGATATGAATTGGCTTTTAAAAGAAACATTACTTTTATTAAAATTCCCATAGATACAATTCTCGGGGAAAAAAATCAATGATTATCAAATTTCTTCACCCAATCAATAAGCAGTTGAAAGATATATCGATTTTAATTTATTATAAAAGGCATTTCGCAAAAGCAATCAGAGTATTTCTATGAAAATCGTCAACGGCCAACAATCAAATGTTGATTTCGTTCGCCAAATCGGCAGTATTGGTAAAATATTTGTAACAGTTCGATGCTTAACACAAACTTTGGTAATGCGTTTGACATTTTAATTTACAGCAAATGTTTCTGCATAAATTAAAATCGGTTATGTGATTGTAAATTAATCTAAATAAATGAGTTTTTGCTCATATGTATTTAAAAATCTGCATTCACTAGAATAGATTTATTTTCAAATTGGATTCAAGGTATCACTTGTTGACGTCACGTCAATTAAACCTAATTTTATCTACTAGCACTTCCAAAGCGTATGTGTAGAAGACGCAGCGGAATAAACTACACTGCAGCGTTTACACCGAACGTCAATTTACATATATAGATCTCTTACATCTAAATCGTGGACGAAAGCACATTGTTCATTACTTGTGCAACATTTACATTTTTTTAGCTATCTTCTGCCAAAATTTAATGAAATTCGTACGTTTGTTGTTTTAAGATATCTATCCCGATATATAAAAGAATGCAATCCTTTACAGTTATCCAAAGCATGACTAAAAATAATTTTATTATAAGCTGTTTTTTGGAGACATTGACGCTTATTCTCGGGGTATTCTGCGCGGTAGACAGAGCCAACAGACTTGAAAAGACTGATAGGTCACGTTCAGCTGTGCGGCTTTCAAAATTCAAATAGTGACAGATTGCTAGCTAAAGAGAAATCCCTAGTTAACAAGCCTATTCCTTAGTCGCCTTTTGCGACATCCATGGGAAAGACATGGCGTGGTATTATTTTAAAGTTATGAAAACCACACGGTGACAACTTTCCTTATAGGCAAACACTACAGCGTTATATTTTAACGATCAATTTGAATAAGAACAGCGAAAGCGAGTATTTCAACATAGTTAATCTAGCGTGCAAGAAAATGGACCCGAAGTGCGACCGTAAAATTGCTATAAAAATCCCAACATTATAATAAACAAACACACAAGAGACGGGCAAAAAGAGGCCATTACGAGTTCACAGTTCGCCGCCTTTCATACAATCCACCATACAATCATTTTCCCTTTGAAAAAACCCACTGAATTCGAAGTCACGGCTTGTTAAGGCGTACTTTTAGTAATTTGGGCCTAAATAGTTCCGGGCCTTTTGTAGAATTTCTGGAATAAGATATTTTATTTGAGAAAATAAACCCACATTTTGGGTCGTGTATGAATTTCTTTAGTAATAAGTGACTGATATTACAGGACACGATTACAATGAAAAATTCGGCACATTATATTACTAAAGCCATACATCTGAGCGTGGCCGTTCTGTATTTTCAAGACTTTTGGCTCTGTAGACCCCACAAGGAATACATACATACATATGGTCACGTCTATATCCCTTGTTCCCTTGTGGGGTAGACAGAGCCAACAGTCTTGAAAAGTCTGACAGGCCACGTTCAGCTTTTTGGGCTCGATGTTTGTATATATATATATGTATGTATCTTCCTCAAAAGTAAAATAAAGATCTAAGTGATTCCTCTGGGTTAAACAGGGATGTGCTAATTGTTTAGATTGGAATATTACATCAGAACTTTTCTTTAGAATTACATAGGTATGTATATTCCCTGAATTTATTTAATAATCGAATCAAAGACGACTTTACAAAACATCAACACACAAAGGACAAAAATTCTGGTACGGCAATCCGACATTTTAAAAGAGCAATCAAACACCTTATACATTTTAAGGCAGACAAAGCAATGTAATTCGGCTGTACATAGGCGGCGGTGATTTGGTATAAACTTTAAGGTCGAGATTCATTACATTCGAAAAAGCGTTTTAGGAAAAAGTTTTTAACTTCTGATTCGCAAATACCTAAAATCAGTTTTGAACGATATTTCAAAACCTATTTTGTTTCATTTTAAACCTTATCTAGACTGTGTAAGAAATGATTTAGCTCGTAGAGGAGTTCGTCTGCTTTGGCTCAATTCAGCAACATTATTTTGATACATACATTCAGCTTTTAACAATACTTCCTATCTTGAATTAACAAGTCCGTTTAGTGTTCCCTCCATTTTGTTTCATTTCTTATCTCTTTCTCATCAGCCATTGCACAGCAAGTAATTCATTTTTAATATTAAATAGTATTTCATTGCAATGTTTGAATTGTATTTTACAACACAAAGAAAAGGTGAACAGATTAGTCATATTAAGTAAGACAGAGCCAAAAGTCTAGGTAATAGGCCACATTCAGCTGTTTGGTTTAATGATAGAATTAAATAGTGACAGGTTACTAGCCCATTGCCCAAAAACTTATCCCAAATATATAAGCCTATCCCTTAGTCGCCTTTTACGACATCCATTGGAAAGAGATGGAATATGGTTTTATTCTTTTTTTGTATTGGTGCCGGGATCCACACGGCACATTGGCCATATCAATGGAAATTTTACAATATAAGATAATGATAATTTTAAATAAAGAAAATAATTATATAACGCTAATGATTCCACCAAAACCCCTCCCTAACGTAAGGTAAAACAGCAAAAACCGCGCGGGCGACCGTAAACTTTGATTAGATTTTGTAACACGCCCGTTCCGTACATTAGAATGCGTGAATCGCGGCCGTAGTAATTGAATTTTCTAGGTCATTGCCTGATTTTGGGGGCTAAGATTATGCATTGCCTTCCACTGGATTTCCTGGGTATAATCCGATTTTCTTAGCAAC
Source organism: Amyelois transitella (assembly GCF_032362555.1). Taxonomy (NCBI): domain Eukaryota; kingdom Metazoa; phylum Arthropoda; class Insecta; order Lepidoptera; family Pyralidae; genus Amyelois; species Amyelois transitella. Next base: position 10,158,511 of record NC_083512.1, read on the forward strand.
AGGTATTGGTACACTTGTTGATGTAGATTGATTTGAGATAACGAAAAAGTATGTAGCCGTGAGGTTTCATTAAATCTTACTGATATCAGTATAATTGATTTGATTTCATACACATTCATTCTTTTGTTCGATTCCTTCGAAAGCTGACTTACTAATTAGTTTTTTTTTTAACTACGTACGTATTTCTTAAGTTCAGTACAGTGACTATATCATAATATAAAGTATGCTTGAATTTAAAAATTATATTCAACAGTGTGAAATTATATCATTGTATATTATATAAACACGTCTTTATCCCTCACGAGGTAGACAAACCTAAAAATCTCGAATTGACGTGAATTCCACGTTCAACTAAATGATGAAATAATAATTGAGATTCAGATAATGACAGATTGCGTTGCTTAAAGGAAATATCTCAAGTTCATGAAAGAAGCCTTCTATTCATTTCATTTGACTATTGGCTTTGCCTACCGCGTTAGATATAAAAACCAGTCATACCATCTTACAGTTCACATCTAAATGCTTCACTAAAACCGCTTCCCACGCTCGAATCTACAAGTACAATATTCCCTTCATAATTCTTACTTTGCGCGAAACGCTCCCACATTCTACCGACAGTCCCTTTTATAAATATTCCACTCACATAAATATTGTCATGAAAATAGTTGCCCTCGTAAATAATAGTATGCGCGTCACGGACGTCCCTTAATAAATATATACGTTTGTCTGTTTGTTTCACCTGTAATTTGATGTATAGCAGAAACTATTCTTATGAGATTTATTGTGATAAACGAGAAAACATGAGTGTTGGTTTTTGTTTTAGCTGGATTTATAGTGGAACACACAAATCTGAATATTATGCGAATATTTCAATATGGAACTTTCAGATGTCTGATTGATTAAGAGAAATCTCTTCTGCGTACAAGTTGGTTAAAAATGTCTTTTTTTGTCACAGGATTTAATGGATAAGTAATAAAAAAATTAGGATACAAATTTTGGCGCGCTAGCGTACACAGAAGCGTACACAGTACAAGAAATTCAAAATTCGAAAATTAACGTGTGCGTGAATATAAAAGAAAAATATTTTTCCAAACCAGAAACAATTCATGGGGACCCCTAGCTCTTAAAAATCGGCATATTAAGTCTAAACAATTGAAATTTAAAACTTAAAAAAATTAACAAGATAAGCCTACCTATATTTACAAGTTCAAATCTAAGAAAGTGCGTCGGTAACAAGTTCTGTGTAATAGATAGAACCATACCTCCTAAATTCAATTGAATATCTGAGGTCAGCCTACGACCACAATCCTAGATTGGGTAAGTCAGGTTTTAAGCAAAGCAATCTGACCTCCACAACTTTTCAGGAAACTGACCGCAAATTGGATCATGGTTACCTACATATACAGTTGTCTGAATAGCGATGTTTATTCTCCACTAGCGACCCAACCCGGTTTTGCATGGGTAGCATTTATAGATATAAACCTACATCAGAAAACTTTCCAACATTTCAAAAAGGAACAAAATCCGTCCACGGTATTACCAAAATACGCGTATACATACACACAGATAAAATACGAGTCTTTAAATATAGTAGTGATGACAAACAAGGAAATTTGTTAGCAATCTAACAAATGTGTAACAATGTGATCTTCTTTTAAGTAAATTTTTCAATTATCTTATTTTACATTCAGTCAGAAAAGTATCGGGAATGGATTATTTATTTATGGTTCCAAATTCAAATTTTTGTTTTTTTTTTGTTGTTGTTAGATTGGCACAACTGTTTTCCATTTTGGCGCGGAGTTTGAGTTGCATCTGTTGTTTACATTAAATACAGTGCTATTTTTAGTTATATCATATCTAGTGTGTATTGCTAATTTCATAATGGATAAAAACATCGAACAAAGAGTTTGTCTTAAATTTTGCATTGCCAATGGAATATCGTGTTCGGAGTCACTGAAAATGTTACAGAAGGCTTACGGTGAATCGACTTTATCAAAAACTCGTGCTTATGAGTGGTACAAAGCGTTCAAAAGCGGTCGAGATGTGATGGAAGATTTGCCTCGCTCTGGTAGGCCATCAACGTCTGCAACTGAAGTTAACATCGCAAAAGTGAAGGAAATAGTGACTGAAAATCCTCATTCAACTTTGAGAGAGATAGCCACCGAACTTTCTGTATCTCACGAGTCGATCCGTACCATTTTAACTAATAATTTGGGTATGAAACATGTTGCCGCTCGGCTAGTCCCAAAAGACCTGAATTTTTTTCAAAAACTCAATCGCATGAGAGTCTCTGAGGACATGCTAGAACGAGTCAATTCCGACCCAACATTCATGAAACGCATTGTTACTGGTGACGAGACGTGGGTTTACGAGTTTGACATGCAAACTAGTCAACAAGCTTCGGAGTGGCGCCTTCCAACTGAACCGAAACCGAGAAAACCACGCCAAAGTCGTTCAAAAGTCAAAGTCATGTTGACTGTTTTCTTTGACTATCGCGGTGTTGTGCACTCGGAATTCTTGCCGGAAGGTCAAACGGTAAATAAGGAATATTATTTGAGTGTTATGCGGCGTTTAAGAGAGCAAATCCGACGAAAAAGGCCAGATTTGTGGAAAGAAAATTCTTGGATTTTGCACCATGATAATGCACCTTCGCACAAGGCCATCATTGTGAACGAATTTTTAACCAAACACTCAACAAATACCATCGAGCAACCACCATATTCACCAGATATGGCTCCAGCCGACTTTTTTCTTTTTCCTAAACTCAAATTACCACTTCGTGGCACCCGTTTTCAATCGGTAGAAGACATAAAAGAGAATTCGCGGCGAGAACTGACCTCAATTCCGGAAACAGCGTTTAAAAAATGTTTTGATGATTGGATTATTCGTTGGCGTAAGTGTATCGTTTCTAAAGGAGCATATTTTGAAGGTGATAAAATAAATTTGGATGAATAACAAACAGTTTGTGTATTATTGATCTTTTCCTGCTACTTTCTTGACAGAGTAGTATATAAAATTCTACATACATACATAAAATCACACCTCTTTCCCGGAGGAGTAGGCAAAGGCTATAACTTTCCACTTGCCATGATCTCAGCATACTTTTTTCGCTTCATCCACATTCATAACTCTCTTCATGCAAACTCGGCGGTTTCGTGTTCATTCCCGTACTCCTCCATCGACTTGACCAATTCTCATGAAATTTTGTGAGCTTATTGAGCAGGTCTGAGAATCAGCCAACATCTATTACTCAGCAATTACTATTAAGACAATACTTTTACTTGAATTCTCACAGGCTTTGCCATCACTGATAATTATAATCTTTATGATAATTATTCAGCAATCAATACATGTTGCACAATTCCCTTTAAAAACACTCTTCCTTTAATCGGCTTTAGATCAAAAGCTCCACTTTATTTTGACACGTAATCTCAAACAAAACAGCCGCGTAAGGAAGCGTTACGAAAAGGGATTAAGGATTTCGTTTCTGCTCGAAACGTAAGAGGATTAAGAAAAATGAGTGAAGTGTATATATGTGTGGCAGGTAATGGTTAATTTGTTTAAACTTTATTGGTAAAAAATACAAATTTATAGCACAATTGGCAGACTTAATGTAATAAAGTAATCTACAACTCAATCATTGGGTTTGACAGACAACTTTAGGTTAGATTAAACTAAATAAATATATTTATCTTTACACAAAAAACAATACTTGATTCAAATAAATATACATAAAAACTACAATATATATAACAATATACGCAAATAAATAGGTGCAGCGATTGCTTAGCCTGGAGTTTCATTTAATAAGTCTACTTCATCAGTCATCAGAAGTACTGTTCTTTAAGATAAAAGCATTTGTTACTATTGCACAAAAAAGATTGACAGCCCAACATATAACATATACATATAACATTATTATTCCTTAATAGTTTAACAGGGGCGATTGATACAAGATTCAAAGGTGTCGTTGATTAAGATGGCTTAATGATGGAATTAAGAGTCAATTAATGATTCTTTACAAGTCCATCGCTTTTCACTTGTGTGACTTTAACGAAATTTAAAATAGGACAGTTAGCCATAAAAACTTTGCCGAGATAACGTGCCTACTCACGAAATATTATATTTTATGTTTGTCATGATCACCCATGCCTTTCTAAGCGTGGAACTATACATACATACATACATAAAATCTCGCCTTTTTCCCGGAGGGTTAAGCAGAGACTACATCTTTCCACTTGCCATGATCTCTTCATACTTTTTTCCATTCATCCATATACATAAATCTCTTCATGCAAGCTCGGCGGTCTCAGGTATTCTCGACCTGACATTTTGCCAGTACGTCTTTAAATTGATCAGGGTACGTTCGTCTAGGCCTACCTTTTTATCCACATTCTCCTTGTATAACTGCTTAGTCAAACTGCTTTCATTCTGATGATCCACATAACATGGCCAAACCGTGGAACAATTCCGTAATTAATATCATTGGACATATAACTATTTCTAATAGAAACAGGAGTTGAAGAATTCCTTAGTTATTATTTTGAGTTTACGGTACTACAAACAGACTCATACGGAAGGGTCGTTCTGTGAATATATTCCGATTATCGAAGCTAAATTTAAGCTACATTTCACACAACATAAATGATACAGCACAATAACAATAGGTACCTAATTTCCCAAAGATCCCAATTGGGAAGCGAATTACAATCAAAACTATCTGTACTGTGACAGATGAGCGAAAACCCGAATTAACTAAGTTACTGCGCGACGTGACGGAAAGCAAACATTGACGGCCAAACTTATCGTTATGGAAATGGGGCTCGATCCTTAGAGTAGCTATCTAATTATAGAAGTCTCTCAAACAGAAATGCTGTAGAACTAGATATATTTTCCTTTTCATGTCCTCATGCCCCTGATATGTCTGCCATAAGCCCTAACCTAACGCTAACGCCCTCATGTATTTAAATTTTATTTTTTCATACATATGTACTTACATATTATCACATCTATATTCCTTGCGGGGTAGACGGAGCCTACAGGTTTGAAAAACTGAGAGGCCACGTTCAGCTGTTTGAATTAATGATGGAAGTGAGATTCAAACAGTGAAATGTTGCTAGCCCATTGCCTAAAAGAAGAATCTAAAGTACCTATATTAGTCGCCTTTTACGACATCAATTTGAAAGAGATAGAGTGACCGTGAAAAAAAAGCCTATCCCTTAGTTGCCTTATACGACATCCAAATGAAAGTGATGGAGTGATCCTATTCTTTTTTGTAATAGTGCCGGGAACCACACGGCACGGTAAATAAATTGATATTGAAAGATTTAATATTAACAAACGCGCGCGCTCTATAACTGACACCCAAAACTACACAACCTCTACGTATCCGCCCATTTCGAACTAAAACAATGTACCAGCACTTTCATATTGGAAAGTTAGCTACCCATTTGCCAAAAGGGATATAAAGTTTTATCATAATCTAGGGATGAGAAGAAGTGTCGGTTCGACCAATATCACGGACTGGTTTTAATACCTTTTTGAGTTACATACAGTTGAACAATTCGCAACCCATTGCCATTTTGGGCGGCTTAAATACTTACGGTGTTATCATTTTGGTCCCGAGTCTATGGAACATTTTTTTATTCGATTCAAATGTAATTTTTTTTTATTATTATAGAACGAGGTGATCATCACATAAAAGGTGTCATTACCTTTTGGTTTCACAACATTGGTTGTCGTCGGATAAATTACTTAGAACTAAGTTTCTTAGTTAAATAAGGTTTTAAGTTGACTGAGTCGGTGCAGAGTGGCAACCACAAAATAATCCAAACTAAGAATTAGAATTGAACGATACAATGTAGACAGGAGAATACATTGTTATTATGATTAGATTTAATTTAAATTAAAGTAATAAAATTTGATTATCATTATTAATGTAAAAGTGTACCGAATTTAAATTTGTACCGACTACAATCTTTACAAGTTTCCTGTGCCGAACTTTTAATAAAGTTTAGTTTAGTTATTTTTTTTTAAAGAAGTTGGTTAAAAATTTGAAGTAATATCATGGACTAATTTTAATACCTTTTTGAGTTACATACGCTTGAACAATTCGCAAGGCCTTGCTATTTTGGGCGGCTTAAATACTTCGGTATTTAATTTAATTACTTTTTAATTTACATCATGCTTTTTCATTGCTTGTGAAATAAAAATTTCTCTATATAATACTGAATAAACATCCAATACTCAGGTTAATCAGAAAATGATCTTTTGTCATCATGCCCTGGCCGGGATTCGAACCCATCACCAATCATGTCACAGACGGTGTTAACTAAATTCCTCAACTTTGATGTGAAATTTTTGCTTTTCAATGAAATGAAGTACACGGCAAAACCATCAAAAATATTACTCTGTCAAAGGCAAGAAAATCTTTTTTACTTTTGCTGGAAATTTCTAGTAATCAATCTCGTAGCGTTCCACAAACTAACTCCGGATTTTGATGAAACCGACACGTAGGCAACGAATGAATTTTAGGGTGTTTATCCATTACTGAGTACTAATAGCTAAGCTATATGTATACATAGCTTTTTATCATCATCATAAAGTTAAATGATGATAAATAATGTAGTTTTACGGTGTTATGTCGTCAATGGAGGCAAAACAGCCAGTCCTCATCTCGCGCAGAGATAGCGGTTGCTATTTAGCGCAAAAATGCTTCCGGATTTCTTGCTGCCATAACTTCCAGATTTTTAAATTGAAATGTAGATAAAATTCTTTGGAAATAATTGAAATAAAACAATTATTTCAGCTGTGTACTCCATCTTGTTCAATTTTCCATACTAGTCTAATAGAAAAAAAGTGATGAAGTAACAGTTTCCACTTCTTTTTTACGTTGCAAATTGTAAAAAGCGATCTGATCCAAGTTCTGAATTTCTATCTTGCAACCTGTCACTATTAGAATCTCAATTCCTTTCAGTCTTTTCAATGTGTTGACTCCGTCTTTTTCGTAAGGGATACAAACTTGATATATGTATGTACACAATATTGGCTAATCTCCTATTCATCTAGATTTTTATCCCAAGGTAGTATAGCTAAGCGTCAGTGGAACACAAACTTACCCGCTGATGAATAAAAGAGTTTCAAAACACGAATTTCCAAAGCATTCGATACGTACCTCGATACCTATTCACAAGCTATGCAAATGACGTGAGTTTTGCTGTTTGTCGTGTGTGTGTAAAAACAAAACGAACTCCCTAACTAGAGCAAACATTCGTTTTGTCTGTTCAGAATTAGACTGGCAGACAAAGACAGCTTGTGAATGGATGTGACATTAATTATTTTTCGGATATTTCGCAGTCAGATATTCAGATGCTTTGCATGCTAACTATTTGTTTTAAATTGGAAAGAAAAATACAATTTAATTTAAATAAGTAGTAATAAGTATGTCGGGGAATCATTTTTTTCTTAATTTTTCCTTGCGGATAATTGTTGTAAAGGTTTGATAATTTTGTGAAATGTTCTCTTCTCCTGTCTTTTTAACTACGCAGTGGATAATATTTTTATCGAATTCAATAAAAGCAAAAATGCTTTGGACTAAAGATGTAAGAGTGATGTCATTGAAACACACTACGGCACTTATCTTAATGATCACTTATTTATCCAAAATAAATGTTTGATTAGAAAAAACGCAATGAAAATATGAGCGCTTAGGAGTATTGATATAAAATTGACTGACAAGATTAGAAACAGCGTGATAAGGGAATGTTGTGATGTGAAAGAAGATAATGGGAATGCTAAGATGGTTTGGTCATATCGAGAGGACAAATGAAAGTAGGTTGACTAAGCAAAAATAGAAAGGGAGTGTCAATGGGACTGTTGGAGTGGGTAGATGAACGCACCTTAATCAAATCGGTGACGTTCTAGCAAAAGGTCAGGTCATGAGAACCCGACAAGCTAGCATGAAGAAAGTTATGTATGTGGATGATGCGAAAGAAGTATGCAGGGATCATGGCAAATGGAGAGATATGGTCTCTGCCTACCTCTCGGGGAAAGAGGCGTGATTTATTTATGTATGTATGTGTTGTTTTTTGTCGATATCCACTCAAACATCTAGCGCTTATTATTCAACTATATACCTCTAACACTAAGCTTGTGTATCAAATATGTCAATACTGCTTTGAAGTATTTGTTCCTTCATATAACATTTCTTCAGATTTAAAACCAAGATAACAGACTCTTCTTTTAGTTTGTTAGAGGAGAAAATAAAGCTAACTCCTCAGCTTTAACCCAATATTATTTATTAAACTCCACAAAGGCTCTGTTCAGTTCTGTAGTCCCAGACGTAAACTTTGTCTTCCAGTTAGAAATCTAGGACTTGTTTGTTTTAATATGGACGTTAGAATGAACTTTGATCTCTAAATGTGTTTGCAGTTTTCTAGAATCCTTTGTAATGTTATGTTTGTTAACTTAATGCTAACTGCATATTTATTTATTTATTTTATTTAATTATGGGCAGCTTTTTTTTGATCAGACAATAAAATTTAGCATCTAACCAAATTTTAAGCAATAGCAAAATTTAAAGGCCAAGGCATTAGCCAAGCAATGAGACCATTACATACTGCAAAGAAATTAAACTACATACATTAAATCTCGCCTCTTTCCCGGAGGGGTAGGCAGAGACTACCTCTTTCCACTTGCAACGATCTCTGCATACTTCCTTCGCTTCATCCACATTCATAACTCTCTTCATGCAAGCTCGGCGGTTTTGGGAAATTAAACTAAGCTGAATAAAATGTGTATGTAACTATTTAACTTTCATCCCGGAGGAGTAGGCAGAGACTACTGTGATAGAAAATTAGTGCCGACAGTTACCTTGATTAGTTTTATAAAAGAAAAAAAAACATGAAAGTGTTATTTATTATTGTATATAAAAATAAATTATATCACTTCAACAACCCTTCTGTACGAACACAAAACTTAGATTAGATTTCCCTGTTCCTGCCTATCTTTTAAAATGCAGGTGGACATCCGAATAATTGAATTTTTCCAAGTCATCGAACAACATTTTTTTCCCGCCGAGTCCTACTACCGTTCCTGTTAGGGTTCAGTATCCTAAAGTAAAAACGGGAAGCTATACTCTTTATGCAAAGGAAAATCCTTCATAAATACATATAATCACGTCTTTATCCCTTGTGGGGTAGACAGAGCCACCAGTCTTGAAAAGACTGATAGGTCACGTTCAGCTGTTCGGCTTAATGATAGAATTGAGATTCAAATAGTGACAGGTTGCAAGCCCATCGCCAAAAAGAAGAATCTGTGTGGTTGCAGGCACCAATACAAAAAAGAATACGACCACTCCATCTCTTTCCAACTGATGTCGTAAAAGAAACAAATAAACAAATTCTTCAGGTTTATAATATTAGTATAGATTCATTCTAATCCCAAAATCTAAGCATTCCCTGTTGTATTTCTGTCACTATATCTTCACGGCTATCTGGAACCCTCCAAATATATATTCTACAGGCGCTTGGCCAATTTTATTTTCTCATCGTATCCCACTACCCTTTTTTTAAACTGTTCGTGTCTACGAACCGTGATTTATGAATGAGAACGAATAGTTTTATGCATTGTCAGCAGAAAACTTCATTGTTTTTATCATTGAATTGAGTATTTATAACATGGTGGATGGTATACTACTGTTATAACAACAATCTTAAGTTTGTAAGCGTATCCCTTAGTCGCCTTTTACTTATTATTTTTTTTAGGCGATGGGCTAGCAACCTGTCACTATTTGAATCTCAATTCTATTTTATAGTTAAACAGCCGAACTTGGCCTATCAGTCTTTTCAGGGCTGTTGGCTCTGTCTTCCCCACAAGGGATAAAGACGTGACCCATATGTATGTATTACAACAATACGTCTTCTTCATCATGCTTTAATGTAATGAAAATATTTGTTCATTATTCTTTGTGACAAAAAAGAAAATTAAATAATAATTAAATTTTGATGAAATATGTCATAGATACCTCTGTGCCGACTAAAGACTACTAATTTTTGTGGTAATTCCCTCGGGAGGTCAGCTGTGGTCAAAAGTACAGTTAGTTATTTATTGAAATGGATCACTTATCCAAAGCGTAACAGTTGAGACAAAGAAAAATACCATTCCTTTTGAACTGTCATTAGTACAGAGCAATGACCTTTCTTACAGTCTACTTTCTACATATTTAACTAACTAACCAGAACATTGACAGGGTAATTGGCTGCCTGATGGAGAGCCTCGCGTGAAAGGTCGTGTTGTGATCAAGATTAGTGTTATTTTTCTATTATCTTATCAATCACAAATTAAAGAGTGTAATTATATATATTTTTAGCTAAGTTTCGAAGTAGTTTCTTGATAAGTTATAAATTTCAGGCTAAACAGTTTTAAATGTAACCACTTGCGTCCGCTTCAGTTATTGCTTAATTATTATATATATTGATCATAAAATCGTTGTTGTGAGACATCTTACAGAAATTAACGTTAAGAACTAATCATACTTTCTTATCGCGTGTTTTAAAATCTGAAAGTTGTTAAAATTAGTTTTTTGTTTGATTATCACAACCATTTTTATTTTTGTTATATTCTTCTTATACATATTAAAAAAGAAATTCTTCAAGCTTCATTTGTCAATATGTCATATTTTTCAACCCACTGATAAGAAAATCAACGATATTTACACACCCAAAAACTATTCAATATTCAGTGACTTGGGTACAAATGTTACAAAATGTAGGTTATTTTTTATCAGAGCACAATCAGTGTGCTGTATCGCGCACACAAAGAATCATCCAATGTTCAAAATATGAAAAAATTGGGACTGAAACTTCAGAGGAAAAAACACATCTTCTTTTTATTTTCAAGGTTACATTATATAATGTTTAAATGTGACTCTTTATTTTTGAGTTATATACAAAACATTGAGTCTTACGGTGAGAGAAAACATCGTGAGGAAACCTGCACATTCAGACAACTGGATGTGTAATCATATGATCCAATACGGGTTAGGTTCCCCTGCAATGGTTATGGAGGTCAGACGGGAGTCGCTTCGTGTAAAAACCTGACTCGCCCAATCCAGGATCCATAGTCAAGAGCTTATATATCAAGGTATTTTTTAAAGTTCTAAACCTTCATGTTGTCCATCTGTGCCGCTTATATTCCGCGACCAATGGATGCCGTTTTTGCCATTTCACATTTCACCCATTTTTGCCATTCTCGCTCAGAATGGTCGAATGGAACGCACATTCAAATAACATTCAGTTTGGTGTGATGAGCACGAAGAACGGAGGTGGCATTTTTAACAGATATATTTTTTTTCAATTAAATTCTTGAATTTTATTTAAATCTATAAATTTTTGGGAACAGGAATTATTTAAAGTAACTCTCGATCAAATTCAATTTCAAAGGCAGATGTGGTCATTTACGTTATAACATACCTACATATTATCAAGTAGGTATCCCTTGCGGGGTAGACAGAGCCAACAGTTGTGAAAAGACTGATAGGCCACGTCAGCTGTTTGGCTTGGTGATAGAATTGAAGTTCCAATAATGACAGGTTGCTAGCCCATCGCCTAAAGAAGAATCCCAATTTTATAAGCCTATCCCTTAGTCGCGTATAACACAAATTAGTAGCTCCGTGCATAATCGTGGCGCCCGTGAACCGAGTGAATGACTGCGGGAGGTGTCGCGGGAGTGAAATGTAACAAAAAAAAAAAACAAAAAAAAAAATAGCACTATCGGTAAATTGCGAAACAAAAGTGCGGTAAAAAGTGGCCGCGGTAAAAACACGATAAAATGCGGTAAAAAGCCGCGTTGCACGTAAAATACTCCGGGCCACTGGGTTTGTTTCGTCCGCATGATACTGTCGTGTGATGTAGTGGTTCTATATTGAATTACCTTTTATATGTCAAATTACAATGTGATGTTTGAGCTTCGCACAAGCGACTTTTGCTTTGTGAAATGTATATATGTTAAGTGGTACACACGTAATCAGCATGTAAGGAAATAACTTTAAATCTTTTAGTTTACAACATAAACAGAGAGAAAAGCCGCGGATGTCGTAAGAGATAATAAGGGAATTACCAATAGCTTAGTCCATCCAAAAAAGTTAGTAAATCGTGGTCTTTGCGAAATTTAAACTGCATTTTTCATAATGCCCTGGCCGTGATTTGAACCCGGGATCTTTCTGTGCCACATGTAAGCACATTACCTACTGCGCCATAGAGGCCATAGAAGTGTATGATAAATATGTATGTCAAGAGGAATTTCTGTAACTTAATTTTGTTTAAGAAATAGTTACGTAGAAGGCGATTAAGGGAAACGCTAATAAACTTAGAATACTTTTCTTGGGCGATGGGCTACCAACCTGTCACCATCTGAACCTCAACTCTCTCTCTCTCAAACCATTGCACTGAACACGGCCTTTAGTCTTTTCGAGACTGTTGGTAGACTCTTTCTACCTTGTAAAGCATAAAATCATGAAATAATATAATTATGTAAGCATGTACAAACTTTGTTGTTTCTGCTTGTAACCACCTGTTTTTGTAAGGTTGTTAATGATTTACTCGTGACCCTGTTCAGTAAAGTGAGTTTAATAATTCCATCCTACTAATATTATAAATGCGAAAGTTTGTGAGTACGTCAGGATGTCAGCATGGATGTTTGTTACTCTTTCATGCAAAAACTACTAAACCGATCGCAATGAAATTTAGTATGTAGGTAGCTGAAGACCCAGCATAACATAAAGGCTACTTTTTATCCCGGAGTTCCCGCGGGATTGATTCCACGCGGACGAAGTCGCGGGCGGCTTCTAGTATTACTATACATTACCGCACATCAAGTCCACGAATGTAATTTTATTTAGTACTCGTATCCAGAGGGTGGGTAATGTGCCGTGTAGTTCCCGGCACCAATACAAAAAAAGAATAGGACCACTCCATCTCTTTCCCATGGAAGTCGTAAAAGGCGACTAAGGGATAGGCTTACAAACTTGGGATTCTTCTTTTAGGCGATGGGCTAGCAACCTGTCACTATTTGAATCTCAATTCTATTATTAAGCCAAATAGCTGAACGTGGCCATTCAGTCTTTTCGGGATTGTTGGCCCTGTCTACCCCGCAAGGGATTACTTAACTTATGTTACTATTACTTAACTTATGTTAAGTAATGTATGTATACATATGGTCACGTCTATATCCCTTGCGGGGTAGACAGGGCCAACAATCCCGAAAAGACTGAATGGCCACGTTCAGCTATTTGGCTTAATGATGTATGTTTTATTTGACCATATGTATTAATTTGACCGTATGTATTAATTGACTATATGTATGTATGTGTGGGTAATACATTAAAAGCAATCTAACCCGACATTTCTCCGTAATACCGGCACCACAATCATTCTTTAATCTCCGCAGGAGTGCACACTAATCGGATTTCACTCGGACCACGATTGAACCACTATTCTCTTTAGGGCTGTTACACACGGTAGATGTTTTGTAGCGACACGGGATTTGGAAATACTAGATTTTAAAAATAAATTTGAACACTGAAAAAAAATTGTTAAGAATTATGAATCCTATAATATAGATAAAAAAAAATTGAACACTGTAAAAAATTGAATTATGTCACAGGTCATTTGTCATTCATTCATTTCAGTCATTGAGAATGCGATAGACGTTTGTTTTGTCAGAGTTCGAGATAATTTGAAAGATAATTCTTGCCTTCTTAGAACATACATACATAGGTACATACATATGGTCACGTCTATATCCCTTGCGGGGTAGACAGAGCCAACAGGCTTGAAAAGACTGAATGGCCACGTTCAGCTATTTGGCTTTATGATAGAATTGAAATTCAAATAGTGACCGGTTGCTAACCCATCACCTAAAAAAGAATCCCAAGTTTGTAAGCCTATCCCTTAGTCCCCTTTTACGACATCCGTGGGAAAGAGTCCTATTCTTTTTTGTATTGGTGCCGGGAACCACACGACACATCTTCTACCTTCTTAGAAATCAATAGGAAAGCAAAAAGGGACAATACCTATTAGTTAAAATATTGTTTATTAAGAAGACCTCGATTACTGAATTAGGTACTATAATAAATTAACTAAACTGTATTTTTGGTTGTTACAAGTCTATACTAACTGACCGAATTTTTGATAATATTTGGCACAGAAGCAGGCGAAATATTCAGAAGTAACATAGGTACACTTCTTTTTTTAATATTCACACAAAAGTTAAGCCAAACAGCTGAACGTAGCCTATCAGCCTTTCAAGACTGTTGGCTCTATCTACTCCGCAAGGGATATCCCTTGCGGATTATACATATAATCACGTCTATATAGACGTGATTATATGTATGTATGTTAAGTCCCATAGGCCAATTGTAAATGATGTTGATCAAACAGCAGCTGTCAAGACTTTAAATCTCTTAGTCATGACCTGATCCATTCTTCATCTGAAGATTCCGTCTCAAGGACAGATAGCTGGAGCGAACTGACTCATGCCAATGCCAAATACTGACCTCACCTTTTCACCTTTTAAAAAGAAGTTCTAAAAAAAACAACGTGTTGTAAATTACATTAGCACATTCACGGGGTTTTTTCCCAACGAAATCACCGGTAATTGTAAACACGTGAGTGATCGACAATCAGTAATGACTGCCCGTCTGTCTGTCACTGGACACGCCACGACTCAGGCGCATGAGTCAGAAAAATAATATTAACAGTAATATATAAAAAGCCTAAGTATTATAAGGTTTTTAGCTTCGAAATGTTTTTTTGTTAGCCGACTAAGGGGTAGGCTTATAAACTTGGGATTCTTCTTTTAGGCGATGGGCTAGCAACCTGTCACTATTTAAATCTCAATTCTATCTTAAAGCCAAATAGCTGAACGAGGCCTATCAGTCTTTACAAGACCGTTGGGTCTGTCTACCCCGCAAGGGATATAGACGTGATTGTATATATGTATGTATGTTTTTTTGGGAATATTTTTAATTCAATTTGTGTTGTAACTGATAACGGTGGGGTAAAACATCATGAGGAAACATGTTTATTTAGGCAACTGGTCGTGTTACCATAATTCAATAAGGCCAGTTTCCCTTGCAAAGTTGTCGAGGTCAGACGGAAGGCGCTTCGTGAAGAAACCTGACTTATTAAATCCGGGATCATGGTCAAAACGCGCACCCTGGCCTCCTCTCGCCAGCAAAATACATATACACGCGAAGTAAAAGAAGACTAAAGGTATGCAGTAATTGTTGAAGACAGTGTTATTAAGTACAATTCTCACGTGTGCTACGTGAAACGCGCGACGTCGTTTTTATCGCGCGAAAAATTATTGGTTTTTATTATGACATGAAAGGGATAGCTAGTTTTTAAGTTAAGGTTCAAGTCAGGTCATGAGTTAAGTTGGACCCTAGGTGATTTCTTAAAAATGCAAAGATTAATAATGATAAACGGAAAGAGACTCACTGATATTAAAACGCATAGCCGAAGCCACTGAAAACTGCTTTAACCCTGAACAAATTAATCTGATCCCAATCACGTGTCCAAATTAAATATATTTTTAATCTATACTTATATTATAAAGCTGAAGAGTTTGTTTGTTTGTTCGAACGCGCTAATCCCAGAAACTACCGGTACGAATTGAAAAATTCTTTTTGTGTTGAATAGACCATTTATCGAGGAAGGCTTTAGGCTATATAACATTATGCTGCAACTATTATGGGCGAAGAAATAATGGAAAATGTGAAAAAAACGGGGAAAATGATTCATCCTTGAGGGCTTCAATGATGCCCAAAATAACTGTTCCATGCGGACAAAGTCGCGGGCATAGCTAGTTTCATACATACAACAAAAACACATCCAGGGGATGTCTCGTTAAGAGTTACAAGATTTAATGCATTGCCGTCATATCACAATATATTTTAACAACACACATTTTTCTCTAACAATCCTCACTTTTCTGCCGACCTTACTGTGGATAATTATACGTCTACACGTAACAAGTTCCGACGTTTCAACGTATATGCGACTTTTACTGGCAATTATATCAACGTAGAAGGCGATAAGGAGGAAATTACTCTGCTATCGATTTAAATAGTACAAGCAATAGAAAAATAGGATCATTCCCTCTATTTTCCATGTGGCGGTCGTAAAAGGTGAATAAGAAAAAGGCTAATAAACTTGGAATTTTGTTTTAGGCGATGGTCGCTCGTGCTCTTTACATTACCAAATCATATAAGTTTAATTTTTCTATTTCATACATACAAATGATCAGGTCTTAATCTCTTGCGAACTAGACAGAGTCTACAGTCCCGAAAAGATTGATAGGCCACGTCAGCTATTTGGCTTGATGATAGAATTTTTGATATATATATGTTACTGTAAAAGCCCGAACTGTGGTAAATCCTAAGATTTTCCGGTAAAACCTAAGATTTACCAACTTTCCATGGTAAAAGTCCGAACGTTCTTTTATTTCGAACTTTTACCACCATGTAATTGGTAAATCTTAGGATTTACCATAATGCCACGGTAAAAAAAAAAATGTAACTGTCTCAAAAAATGCTTGTCGAAGAAATGCGCTTGCAAGTCATCAGGATTACTTTGTATCTAATTCTAAGTGCCACAATAGCACTCCGTGTTGTAACAAATAATATTTTTCTTAGGTACTTAGTACCTACTAATTAATGACGATTGTCTTTTTTTTCAACTTTGTTCCTTAAAATACCAAATTATAAGAATCATACCGATTTAGTGAGATTTAATTAGCCAACTTAAGCGTTATGTTTGTGAGAAGATATTTTATTTTTGTAATTTAAATACATAATTATGTAAGATTCATAAATACATGCCTATTATAATGCTAAAGGTAGAAATAAATGATTAAGAATAATATTTTTTTTTTATTCCCAAAACTAATATGTACCATTCATCATTGGTAAAACCTAGCATTTACTTAATTCTTATAGTAAAAAAATCATTTTCAATATTTACCGTGCTCTTGAGGTAAATCCTAAGATTTACCTAGTGAATGGTGGTAAAAGTTCGAAATAAAAGAACTGTTCGGACTTTTACCATGGAAAGTTGGTAAATCTTAGGTTTTACCGGAAAATCTTAGGATTTACCACAGTTCGGGCTTTTACAGTAACATATATATATATATATATAATTGACACTTTAATTATGAATAGAGAGAGACTGATAGGCCAAATTCAGCTGAGTGGCTTAATTATGAATTAATATTCAAATAGTGACAGCGTAGCCTATGTATAAAGTCGCGCGTATAACTACGAGATTGAAAATTTCGAACATTTCAGTCACTATTTAACTGTATCAGGCAGTTTTATAATTAAAAAACTATTCTCTTAATTCAACGTCACTCATACTGACAATACAAAAACTGTTATTATTTCGTACGTTTTTAATTGACTGCGGGATGTGTTGGGAAGATTGATGATGGGAGGGTTAAACAATATGTTTCCTTTCGGGCCATTCCGAAATAAACTTTAAATTTGAATGCGAAAGGTTTTATTTTACGATTCATTAATATTGTAAGCTTAGTGGTGCTTTGCTTTGTTTTGGTGGCAAACATGAATTTTGCGGGGCGATGAAGCTATTGTATTTTTGGATGTATGTGCAGCTATTATATATCATTTGCACATTATGGTCGCGTTCGTCTGTCATATATCTTTCGTATTTTCATTACGTACCTTTTATCCTATGCTTAGTTTGTTCTTTTTTATTTATTTATTACTACAGTTTATTCTTTATTTATATTACGTTGACAAAATGTGATTATTACAATTCCTTAACTGTACTATTATTATATCTACCTAATTAAAAAAAAGTAAAATTCCTAAACTACAAATTAAAAAAATATATATCATTAAGGTTAGGACCCCTCTTGGACCCCTTGGTCTTTTCGAGACTGTTTGCTCTGTCTGCCCTATAAGGGATATAAACGTGATAATATGTATGTATAAAGTATAGTATCACTAGTCATCTCTGCCTTAAAAAATCCTACCTTTCGTAAGTAACATTTTACATTCAAAATTGGAAATTCAAGTATATGAAGATTATACATTAACAATATCAAGATTTATGTCAAGTACAAGGTTGTTGGACTACAATCATTAGACATGTCGGGGCGACATGACGCGTACGGCGTGACAGTGTGAAATCGCCCAATATTTTCTTTTGCCCTTAAACTTCTGACAGGTAATTACTGGGTCGAATCACCCCTGCTTTCTAGTAAAATACCGAATTAAAATGTTCTACAAACAAGCGAAAATATCTTTTAAGTTCTTCGGAATAAGAGTGTTACTAAAGACTAAATAAAGTTGGTATTTCAGTAGGGTTAGGTACGTACGAAATAATCGCGTGACTGTGGTTTATTGTGTTATTTATTAGGCTTTAATACGTTTTCAATGGGGAAATATTTTGCGGTAAAAACCTCTGAAATATTTTTACGTAAAAAGTTATTCTGTGTGGTCATTGTTGTTTTGTTTTGCTTTTGTTGATGTTATGCACCACTATGAGGTTATAAGGATGGATTCAAATTCAAATTCAAAATGTTTATTCACTAAATATGCATTTCAACAGGACATAATAAATGTCATATGTTTGGGTTTTCACAACATTCACATTCTTAATAGACTAATTAGGAGTTTTTTTATGAAAAAGGCTGTAAAGTTACGTGTAGTTCCCGGCACCAATACAAAAAAGAATAGGACCACTCCATCTTTTTTCCACAGATGTCGTATAAGGCGACTAAGAGATAGGCTAACAAACTTGGGATTGTATTTTAGGCGATGGGCTAGCAACCTGTCTACCCCGCAAGGGATATAGACGTGACTATATGTATGTATGTAATTGTTAATTGCCAAAACTTGTCAACAGATTAAAGAATATTTTTTCATAAACAATTCGCAATGTTAAACAAACGAACTTCGTTGTTCAATTATCGCAATTTATTCCTTGAGTTTCCAATCTCAATTATCCAAAGTTTCGTGTATTCCGTTAATATGGATAACTTCTGCTGACACAGTTTTGATTAGGAGCACGAGCATTTCGCATACATTCGTATAATCCCGTCTATACGAGGTAGACAGAGCTAACAGTCTCAAAGAGACTGAAAGGCCACGTTGAACTGAATAGTTAAATGGTGTTATTGAGATTCAAATTGTGACAGGTTTCCTTTATTTTTTATTAAATTGTTCCCTTTTACTATATATGATCTGGTAGCCAAGAAAAAACAAGGTGTACTTCTTTTCCCGTGAAGATCGTAAAAGTCTGTTGTAAAAAGGGAATAAGCCTTACCTTTGACCTTTTCTTTGCCTGTTGACTGTGTTTTCCCCATAGGATAAAGAGGTGATTGTGTAATATTCATGAAAATTTTCAAAACGAGGCAAATGGTGGTCGCTGAACTGAAGACGCGGTAGACCGGAAGAAGGCTCACTCCTGACTCACTAGGACTTCAAGAAACTTCCGACTCACTGGAAAACGTCTGGCACTTGCAAGCTACAACTGAAGCACAGATTGCACAGCAAGATCAAGACTTCAGACCTCCGGTCTTGGGGGAGGGGGGGGGGGGGTACTGTGGCGACATCTCCGCCACTCGTCACACCAGCCAACCAGCCAATCACACAACAACTGTCAATCATCGCGAAGAAATTGACGCACTCAGCCAATAGCAACGAGGAATCTAAATTGCGATTACAAAGATTTCATGGATTGGAGCATAAATACAACCTTCGAGCCGCGGTTCCCCAGGCATAACTCCTAGCCTGACTAAAGATCTTCCCTTTGGTGGTGGTCGAGGCGAATTATCGCTCCCACTACAGGACCCAGAAGATAGCAGGATGAGAAGAGCCCCAGGCAAAAGCTTTAATCTGATATACATCATACAGATTTCGTTTACAACAAACACCTCAACGGGTGTCGAATTTTAATGAACGTTACAACAGACAATTAAAAGTTTTACATAATTCAGCGTATGTTCTGAAAGCTCCAGTGCTTACGGTGTGCGTGCTTACAACTTGCAAAGCTCTTTGTACTGTTACCTGTGTCGTGTTATTTACGGAATTCCGAAGTTCATATTAATTTTGTGAGTTTTGAGCATCGTAATATGTATATGTGTTAATCCGTTTGTTGGCTATGATGGAATAGATGAATCAATTCGTACACACGTCGATTTCAAAGAGATTTATTTTCGGTTTAAATTATCATATGCGGGGTAGAAATATCCAATAATCTTAAAAAGACTGTCAAGTCACGTTCAGCTGTATAGCTCAATAATGGAATTGAGTTTCAAATAGTGAAAGGTTGCCAGCCTGTCGGCTGCAAGAAGAATCCCAAGTTTTTAAGCGTATCCCTTAGTCACCTTTTACGATATCCATGGGAAAGATGAGTAGAGGTTTTATTCTTAAGTGCCGTGAACTACACGGCCAATAGATTATAGATTAATACCAAAGCCATAGGTAGGCACAAAAATATATATATTTTTTATGTTTTACAATTGACAACAAAATTACTTTTCCGTATAAAATCAGCCATCTTTTCCAACGAACTAAATTTTACGACTTACAATGATCTCCGCTTCATTCACATTTAAAAATTTCACCATATAAGCTCGTCAGTTTCGGATATTCTTCACCTGACAGAGCTTCACCGATTTTTTTAATTTTTTTTAATTGTAATAAGTTAAATTCGATACCCCGCTTATATGTAGCAAACTGTACTATTTCGAATCAACGTCAAGCTTAATTAAGCTTATGAAACATTAAAGCTCACGTAAGGCCGTTTCAGCTATAGTTGAATATCTGATGCAGTAGACAATGACTTGCGTCGGGAACTGTGAACGAACTATAAATGATAGATTGGATGGGTGTTGTTGGTCGGAATTTCATAACAGTTCGTGTGCATACATACATATGGGCGCGTCTATATCCCTTGCGGGGTAGACAGAGCCAACAGTCTTGAAAAGACTGAATGGCCACGTTCAGCTATTTGGCTTAATGATAGAATTGAGATTCAAATAGTGACAGGTTGCTAGCCCATCGCCTAGGAAGGAATCCCAAGTTTGTAAGCCTTTCCCTTAGTTCGTTTACAGGTCGTATGTTTGTATATAATTCATTTCTTCATTTATATAATCACGTCTATATCCCTTGCGGGATAGACGGAGCTAGCAGTGAGCATGAAATTTATAAATTAATTATAATTTTATAAATTAAATTAAGTAACTATACTATGCAAACATACAAATCGCGTATACCTACATACCTTGCGGGCTAGACTAAATAAACAGACTCTAAAACAGTTTAAGATTGGTTCATAGACAAGTTATTTGCATACACAATTACAACAACGTTACAAGCACTAAGAAAAGGAAAGACGATGCTCTTACGGTGAGGGAAAACATCGTGAGGAAACCTGCACTTTCAGGCAACTGAATGTGTAACCATGATCGATCTAATACGTGTTAGGTTTACCTGCAAATTACGGGAGGTCAGATGGGAGTCGCTTCGTGTTAAAACCTGACACCTAATCCAGGACGTGGTCTAAGGTTTACCCCTGGCTCCTCTCCAGAGTCACGAGAATGCAACTAGGACTAATGCCAGGAGGAAGAAAATTACAACAACATGACCACCAAAAAATTCTCATCGGAATGTGAACAACATGACCACCAAATTACCGGTAATTTTTACCGGAATGTAAATAACGGAGTACTCAAGTGCCAAATCGAGTCGAAAGCTATAATAAAACGGTATTAATAATAAATAATAATAAATATATACGGGACAAATTACACAGATTGAGTTAGCCTCAAAGTAAGTTCGAGACTTGTGTTACGTGATACTAACTCAACAATACTATATTTAATAATAAATACTTATTTGGATCCAAGACCCAGGCCAATCAGAAAAAGTTCTTTTCTCATCATGCCCTGGCCGGGATTCGAACCCGGGACCTCCGGTGTCACAGACAAGCTTACTACCGCTGCGCCACAGCGGCCGTCATATTTTTTTAAACGATATCATTTCGAACACACCCTATCGTATAACTGATTTAAAATGCATTCAAAAGTTTCGCAATCAAGGGTACCTACAGAAGTGCTATTAATAAAAAGCCGATGAAATTAACGGTGGAGCCATTAATTTGGAAGGCTGGCAACAAATAAAAAAGGGAAACATGTAAGGGAAACCTTGTCTATAATATTATTTATTCGTTACTTATGTTGTAGGCATCTTCTTTAATTTGAAATGAAATTTACTTTCGAAGTTCTTGTAATCCTTCTCTTTTTCGTAATATTACTAGCTTTTGCTACGGCTTATTGCAAATCCTCCAGGAACATTGCTTTTCCCGGGATGAAATAAAATCCTTTATGAAAAATCTACATGTAGATTGATCAATTAGATAAAGTGTAACGAAACGTAAAAAGAAGAATATATGCCTTCATTTTCAGTAACTTGTTTTAAATCTGCAAATTGACAACAGCATTTTGATAATTGGCCTGACATCTTATTTATAAAATCTTACGCAGGCTTAACTTTTCAGTAAATGCGGCCGTTATTCCAGAACATTCTGCTCCATCGTCCTACATACTTTATGTTTCTCTTCCATATGTGATTTCACTGACATAAAGCCATTTTTGTTCCAGCAACGAGTAAGGTGAAACTTTTGCACGTATTATTTTTTTGCCTCTCAATGGTAGACGGAGCCAGTGGTCACAAGACTTGAAGGCCTCTTTTTTTCTACCTCATCGTTTAAATTAAGAGATTGGGGATCTTTCCTTAATCAATTTTTACAATTTGCGTGGCAAACAGAGCAGCTGGTAAACACTTTGTTTTTATTTGCAACAAGATGCTTAAAAGCACATGTAAGTTATACTTCTGTATCATCTTTATTTTTGTGCCCGGTGTAATATTTATTTGGTCCAATATTATTTCGCAGTTTCGTCACGAGATAATTTTTTTATGAATTTAAAATAACATGTACACAAAATATGGCATGAAAGTGATGAAATGGAGAATGATTTTGTTAATATTTTACGTTCATGCCGACATTTCGTGGAAAATTTTATTGCAAATTTATGCAAGCAAATGTTTCTCTGAACCGTATTTATATGGCGTCAATTTAATATTCCATTACCAAATTTAATACTAGTTCAATTTGTCAATGTGTAGCTACTTGTAGTAATTTCATTTTAATATTATGTAAATGTTTATTTTTACCAATACAATAACTTTGTGGGTTGCCAGAGTGTGATTCTGATGTCTAAATATCTAATGCAATGTAAATAAGATAGATTTAAACGTTAATTAAACGTTTAAATCTATCTTATTTACAAAATATTGTTAAAAAAGAGAAGAGAGAAAAAAAACTCTTTAGAAATTTGTAGTCCCTTTAAATCGTTTGACCACGGCAACGTGCCTAGAAGGCTGGTTGCATTGCCACATTGAATGGCAATGCTTAATCTTCGATGTAATGCTTAATTTTTATTACCTTAAGAATCTTTACTACTATTAAAATCTCAATTTAATCATTATGCCATACAGTGGAGCTGAACGTGGTCATTCAGTTTTTTTAAGACTGTTGGCTTATTCTATGAGGGATTTAAACGTAATTATATGCTTATATGTGTTAAGTTCTACACTGTACACAACAGTTTATCTATGCAGCCAATATTAAATTATAAAAGATTAAATACAATGTAATAAATCGGATCAATCAATTAATGATAAAAGTGAGAGAAAGAATTTTTAGAAAGCCTTAAGCGTAAAATTCATTGAGATCGGTTTATATAACATAAACGGTATAAGTACATACATATGGTCACGTCTATATCCCTAGTGGGATAGACAGAGCCAACAGTCTTGAAAAGACTGATCGGCCACGTCCAGCTGTTTGGCTTAATGATAGAATTGAGATTCAAATAGTGACAGGTTGCTAACCCATAGACTAAAAAAATAATCCCAAGTATGTAAGCCCATTCTATATCTGCTAGGCGACTAATCGCCTATTACGACATCCATAGGAAAGAGATGTAGTGGGTGTATTCTTTTTTTGTGCTGGTGTCGGGAACCACACGGCAAACGTAATTAAATAATTTATTATTATGTTCCACTTTTTGATATCCTATCATAAGCTTAATCAGAAAGGGGACCCGGGTAATTTGCTATAAGCCGATTATAAAAGGATTTTTGCCTTTAGAATACTTACTGAGAATTTCCTGTTCAAATTAATAAGCTTAATATTATCCCAAGGTTTTAATGATCAGATCGCTCATCTTATTATGTTTGATTAAATAAGTTTAGAAGTAAAATAATACATACAAATAATCACGTTTAAGTCCATTTTATTTATTTAAACTTCATTGCACAATTTACGAATGTATAGCACAATTGGCGGACTTAATGTTAGAAGCATTATCTACCAGTCGACCATTGGGTCTGACAGAGAACTTTATTTGGGGTCAAACTAAATAAATATATTTAAGACGTTTAAGTTAGAGCCGAGCGACTTGAAAATACTGAACGGCCACGTAGACTGAGATTCAAATAGTGACAAGTTACTAGCCGTGTGGTGTACTACTACTTTGCCGTGTGGTTCCCGGCACCAATACAAAAAAGAATAGGACCACTTCATCTCATTCCAATGGATGTCGTAAAAGGCGACTAAGGTATAGATTTAAAACTTGGGATTCCTTTTTAGGCGATGGGCTAGCAACCTGTCCCTATTTGAATCTCAATTCTATCATTAAGCCAAATAGCTGAACGTGGCCATTCAGTCTTTTCAAGACTGTTGGCTCTGTCTACCCCGCAAGGGATATAGACGTGACCATATGTATGTGGTAAGTGGAAAGAGGTAGTCTCTGCCTACCCCTCCGGGAAAGAGGCGTGATTTTATGTATGTATGTATGTATATACTAGCCCATAACCTAGTAACATTCTAATCGTATATTAAAATATCACGTCCCAAATTGTTCTCATATGACAATGCAAGCGAATGTTTCGCGCGAAATTGCATTTCCTTCCGTCGACACTGATTGCGCTAACTGACAAGCGAAATGCGGAACTGGACATTAAACAAGATCAGAGATAATATGATACATTTAATGTTTCCATAGTGTTTTTGTCTTTAAAATAAATGTTAAAATTTTCTATCTTAAAGCCAAATAGCTGAACGTGGCCTATCAGTCTTTACAAGACTGTTAGCTCTGTCTAACCCGCAAGGGATGTAGACGTGATTATATGTATATATGTATGTTAAAATTTTCCATGTAGCAAAGAAGAAAACGTAACTCTCCACTCATATCGTAAATCGTGGTGCCGTGTGGTTCCCGGCAACAAAAGAAAAAAAGAAAAGGACTACTCCATCTATTTCCCATGGATGTCGTAAAAGGTGACTAAGGGATGGGCTTATAAACTTGGGATTCTTCTGTTAGCTAGCAACCCGTCACTATTTGAATCTCAAATCTTTAATTCTGTCAAATAGGTGAACGTGGCCTATCAGTCTTTTCAGTACTGTTGCCTCTATTAATCAAGAGAAATGTTTATAAACTTAAAAACGAGCTAGCAACCTGCTAATTTGAATTTCAACACCATTATTAAGCTACACAGCTAAATGTTTTATTTATTTATTCAACATATATCGAATCAGAAATGATATGGCATTATACTATTTATAAATAAATACTTCATGTAAAAACCTGACTCACCCAATCCAGGATCCATGGTCAAGGGCTTACCCCGGGCTCCACTCCAGAGAGGTCAGGATGCAACCAGGACTATAGCCAGGTAAAAGAAGACTGAAATTGAACATCAAAGCTTCATGATAGCTTTGCATCGATATCTCAGGTTATCGTAAAAACGTGTGTTACGTTTTACGGTTTGATCAATATTTAGTTCGTTACTATTTGTTTTCAGGCTTTTTAGTAACAGATATGTGAAGTTTTTCAAAAGTTATTATATGAACCGACAAGAGGAATCCCCAGTTTATAAGCTTTTCCCATACTCGCATATTACGACATCCATGAGAAAGATATGGAGGGACACGGCACTGTCTAAACAACACGATATCGATACAGTATAACTAATGGATGTCGTAAAAGGCGATTAAGGGATAGGCTTATAAACTTGGGATTCCTCTTGCAGACGATGAACTAGCATTCGTCACTATTAAAAAAACAATCCCATCTTAAAGGTAAAGGTATCAGACGCTATAGCCGTTCAGTTTACAATACAATCTATCAATGTTGTAATTAGAGGTAGGTTAAAAACTAAGATCAAAAACTATATGCGAAAAATCTGTTACAAATAATGAGAAAGCTAGGAGGAAATGTATCAATTTGGCTCTTTAGAATACCACGCAATAAAAACATATAACCAATTTATGCAAAAGTGAGTTTATTTTATTGTTACCTCTTCATGTTTGTTACATGTTCATGTCGAGAGAATGAATGAAAGCAAATATACAAAGGTAGTGTGAATTTTTGGACTGTTGGAGTGGGAAGGCCTAGATAAACGTACCTTGATCAAATCGGAGATGTTCTAGCAAAAGGTCTGGTCAAGAGTACCCGAAACCGACTGCTTACATGAAGAGACTTATGAATGTGGATGAAGCGAAAGAAGTATGCAAGGATCGTGGCAAGTGGAAAGATGTCGGCTCTGCCTGTTTCTGGGAAAGAGGCGTGATTTATCTATGTAGGTATGTACCTCTTCATGGGTTATCAGCTGAATTAATCTTCTTTAATATCACGTACCTTTATTTAATAGTCTAGAGAAGAACATAGGGTACCTTTCATTCTAGTAAACACAGTTCGCGTGGGATTTCCGAAACACCTGTTTTCTTTTATAGGTAGCGCTAAATTCGTAGTTTTTTGTAGTTGGCGTTTAATCCGTCGCTTTTTGTCGATGGCGCTTAATAACCGTGGGTGAATCTGCGGGTAAAAGCTAGTTACAATATAAAATGAATATACATCCTTAATCCCTGGGAAATTGCTTTGTTATTAAGATTCCTATAACGAGACAGGAAAATATACAGGAAAATGGTTAAGTATGTACTTCATTATAATCTTGACATTACTTGACATTACTTATAGATAGACAGATTATTATTCCTACGGTTTATCGTCATAAAATATAATTTATTTGATATTGGTAAAAGAATACCTACAGACGTGACTATATGTATGTTATTGAAATTCAAAACCGATGGTAGGACCGTGTGGTTCCCGGCACCAATACAAAAAGGAATAGGACCACTCCATCTCTTTCCCACGGATGTCGTAAAAGGCGACTAAGGGATAGGCTTTCAAACTTGGGATTCCTTTTTAGGTGATGGGCTAGCAACCTGTCACTATTTGAATATCAATTCTATCATTAAGCCAAATAGCTGAACGTGGCCATTCAGTCTTTTCAAGACTGTTGGCTTTGTCTACCCCGCGAGGAATATAGACGTGACCATATGTATGTATGTATGTATGTATGTTCATTATAATCTTGACATTACTTATAGATAGACAGAGTATTATTCCTACAGTTTATCGTCATAAAAAATAATTTATTTGATATTGGTAAAAGAATACTTACAGACGTGACTATATGTATGTTATTGAAATTTAAAACCGATGGTAGGAGTCACCATATAAACATGCAACATATTCGTGCGAAATTCGTTACTCTGAAATTATTTCAGATGAAGTTACCGTCGTAAAAGCAGGTTTGTTTTCATGGATACTTCAGCGGATTGCATTGATCGTCAAAATTATTTACGGTTACGGCATCGCGTAAGGGATTCTACGGTTTAACTACTTCGCCAAATTGAATATAAGTTTTATCCAGCTGAACGTGGCCATTCAGTCTTTTCGGGACTATTGACTCTGTCTACCCCGTAAGGGATATAGACGTGACTATGTATTTATGTATGTTTTATGGATAACTTTTTGAATATGTGTATTAGGTATGAGCTTTGTTAATTGGCATCTTAGAACAATAAATATATTGTTTGTCCAGACTCGAAGCTCTAAATTAAAGAAGTTGTTATTTAGTGTGGTGCCGTGTGGTTCCCGGCACCAATACAAAAAAGAATAGGACCACTCCATTTCTTTCCCATGGATGTTGTAAGAGGCGACTAAGGGATAGGCTGCTTTAAATAGTAACAGGTTGCTAGCCCATCGCCTAAAAGAAGAATCCCATGTTTATAAGCCTATCCCATCCCTAAGTCGCTTTTTACAACATCCATGGGAACGAGATGGAGTGGTCCTAATCTTTTTTTTATTGGTGCCGGGAACCACACGGCACTTACATATACGTAAGAGTAACACAAACCATTCCTTTTAATGAATCTTATAATACATAATATAGTTTCTGTCTTTCCTCTAGTCCATGAAGACGTGCAACAGCGTCAATATATATTTAAACTGGACTTGGATTAAATGAAACCGTCAAAGTTACGGGCGCGTCCCGTCATAAATTTAAGTCCTAATTGGCTTTGAGACTAGCCATAAACTGTTTACAGCTCAATATTAAATAATACTGTTGCCGCCTGCGGCGTTGCTTGTTGTTATTTAATAGTACATTATTCATAAGCTTCCATAATAGTGTAGTAATGTAAAGTTTTATGTTGTGTCTTGTACGAGCAAAGATGAGAGAAATATATTAGTACCCTTAAAAATGTACACATGTACATACATATAATCACGTCTATATCCCTTTCGGGGCAAATAGAGCCAACAGTTTTGAAAAAAACTGAAAGGATACGTTCAGCTGTATGGTTTTATTATAGAATTAAGATTCATACAGTGATAGGTTGCTAGCCCATCACCTAAAAGAGGCCTGTATAAAATAGGTCTATATGTCTGTATAAAAAGAGGTAACCCATGTTTACAAGCCTATCTCTTAGTAGATATTTTTATTATTTGTCCTACATGTTTATTAAACAAGGAATAATTATTATGAACAACCATTTATCTGATTGATTTGCCTTATGAGTAAAAAATAAGTTGATAATAAAATCCATAAAAACAACAATGTATAACAATTTTAATTAAAAAATTAAGTGCCCCTTACGGATCACATTTAGTGTCGCCTTTCTCATAAAGACTAAAATTATGGACAATAAATTTAAAAAATTAGTGCTTTAGTTCAGAAGGTGAACAATATCTTAAAATTACTAGGCTCGACTTTTGCATAGGCCTCACTTAAATGGAAGTATCGATATATCTAAAAAATGTTCTTAAATTGACATCACTAAAATGCGTAGTAAAAAATATTCCAAACGATTTATTTTCTTCTTGGATTTGAATTTGAAATCGTTAACAAAAATGCATGAAAAATCCAAACTTAGTCCATATCGCAGAAGAGAAAAATAAAGGAGTAAAAGCTTTATTTCAACTATGCAAAATTTTATTTGATTTGTAGGCCACTTTATTATTATTGTCTTTAGAATTTGTTTAATAGAAGTTGTTTATAAATTTGTTTTAAATATATTATCACTTAACAATAGCAATTTCATAACGAAAACTCTCAAATTAACGAAGGCGGAGGATAATAAACTACTTTTAAAAAAGAGTCACAATACAACAATAGGACAATGTCTTTTTTTCATGTTTGTTATAATTCCGAGTATTATATTATTCCGAATAGATGTTGATTTAAGTCTTGATAAATAAATAATTATACTATTAAGACTTAAATCAACATACTCTGAACCCGTATTCTTGTTTGTAGAGAGTTGCAAATGTAGACAAAGCGAAAGTAGTACAAATACAGGAGAAAAAAAATGATTTTATGTCTGTATAAAAAGCGATCATTGCGCTGAAAAAAGTCTTTGACTCTCTTATATGTATCTCCTTTATAATTCGTAAGTGAAAATTCGTCAAAAGATCCTAACTTTGATTTCATATTAAAGTGAAAATTTGTCAGACTTTGAGAAACGTCATTTGATTTCATACAAACGTCAAGATACTTGCGTTCTTCTTTCGCTTTAATGACACAACTCTCTCTCTCCATATGGAAAGATGTAGTTTCTAATATGAAGTAGAAAGAGGCGTGGTTTTATGTGTATATGTACTGTAATAAATACAGTAAATATTTTAAATATCTAATACGAGTTTTGGAGATTTGGTTACCATTTTTGTTTGACTATTGATATTTTCCATGAACCCTTACGGCACCAACAGAAAAAATAATCCCTCAGGATGTCAAAAAAGACGCCAAAAGATAGGCCTTTATACTTGGGATTATTTTTTTAGGCGATGAGTTAGGAACATGTCACTATTTGAATCTCAATTCTATCATTATGCCAAACAGCTGAACGTGGCCTATTAGTCTTTTCAAGTCTGTTGGCTCTGTTTTTACCGCAAGGGATAAAGACGTCATTATAAGTATGTACCTATTGATTTTTTTCTGACACCCATGATACCCGAAAAAAATCGCAGACATCACAAATGAACGCTGAATGTGAATGAATTAATTCATTCACATTAGGTGGGGATTAACCTGACTTACAAAATTTATGTGTGTGCTTCCCCTCCCTAAACAAGGGAGCACTTTTTATCCTGTCCTCTTTACCAGGAAAACATAATAACCCTCCTACACTATCACCGTGCCGTGTGGTTTACGGCACCATTAGAAAAGAAAGAATAGGACCACTCCATCTCTTTCCGATGGATGTCGTAAAAGGTGACTAAGGGATAGGCTTATAAACTTGGGATTCTTCTTTTAGGTGACAGACTGGTAACCAGTCACGATTTGAATCTCAATTCTCTCATTAAGCCAAACAGCTGAACGTGGCCTATTAGTCTTTTTAAGACTGTTGGCTCTGTCTACCCCGCAAAGGATATGGACGAGATTATATGTATGTATGTACACCATCACCCGGAATAACCTGAAGTCAGTCACCGATGAGGCTGTATAATTAGGAGAATATTACAGTGGAAACATATGACATAAAGAAACAATCGACACGCCATGAAGAAGCTGAAAGTACAATTTAATAACGAGCACGTTTAAATTTTAACGACGTCATTTAATAATTCAGGTAAGAGTAATTATTATACTCATCATGTATTCAATTCAGTCTTAGGCAATTTCGTGAATGACGCCATGATTATATATTTCATAGTCCTTCAATTTCTACAACGATTAGAATTACAATAAATAATTTATGTCATCAACAGAGTGTTATCAAATTGAAGGTTATAGAAAGTTTACATAAAGTTCTTAAGCCCACGTTTTAAGAATGGGTCTTAATTCCTCCTGGCTTTAGTCCCGGTTGCATCCTTATCACTGAAAAAGAGCTCGGGGTATACCTTTGACCATGGTTCCTAGATTGGGTGATTCAGGTTTTTACACGAAGCGACTCCCATCTGACCTCCGCAACTTTTGCAGGTAAACCTAACCCGTTTTTGATCGATCATAGTTAAACAATGTTTTTCCTCACCGTAAGAGCATCGTATAGTAATAAGATTAAAATGTACATACCTTAAAAATTGTCATTGGTAAATGGTCGAGTAAAGCTCGAACCTTTGCCTTTTTGCACATCACGCATTTTAACCGGGCAACTTACCTATTCATCCGCCGACGATTTAAGAATGGGTTTACGTAATTATGTTGTTTGAACTTTAATTTGCAGGGAAAATTAACTAATATTGAATCATGCCTCACTATTATTACCCTCATACATACATAAATACATACATAAAATCACGCCTCTTTCCCGGAGGGGTAGGCAGAGACTACCTCTTTCCACTTGCCACGATCTCTGCATACTTCCTTCGCTTCATCCACATTCATAATTTATTACCCTCATCGTTAAGATTCAATCAATTAGCACTGAAACAATTTAACAGACTACTTTTATTCCTAAATATCTCAAGCAAACAAGTCACCAAGTAAGTCTCACAGATACTATTATCCGTTGCTAATAGAGATGGCAATTGAGAGGTAGAAATTGCCTGGTAAATTGTTTCCTTGATTGCTTATTATAGAAGGATGACGACGCTTTAGTTACGGAAAATACGTGTTTATAACTATGGCTGAATTACTTACGTAAATCACACCTTTTCATGGAGGGGTAGGCAGAGACTACATCTTTCCACTTGACACGATCTCTGCATACTTCTTTCGCTTTCATCTTCTCTTCATACAAGCTCGACGGTTTCGGGTACTCTTGATCTGACCCTTTACCAGGACGTCTTTAATTTGCAGGGAAAATTAACCAATATTGAATCATGGTCACACATCCAGTTGCCACAGTATTATTACCCTCATCGTTAAGATTAATCAATAGAATAGAATAGAAAATTTATTTGCTTTTGACTAGGGTTTACAAAAGGTGTAAAAACAAAACATATTTCCTCCTGGTCAGCCATTAATTATAGCATGCAAATTATTATAAAATTATACATAAGTCACTTAATTCAATTAATTAATTCTTAAAAATATGATAAAAATATTAGGTATGTATTAACAAATTTGTTACAATAAATAAAAGAAAAAAAATACTTACAATTAGCACTGAAACAATTTAACAGACTACTTTTATTCCTAAATATCTCAAGCAAACAAGACTCCAAGTAAAGTTCGTCTCACAGACACTATAATCCGTTGCTAATAGAAATGGCAATTGAGAGGTATAAATTGCCTGGTAAATTGTTTCCTTGATTGCTTATTATAGGAAGATGATGACGCTTTAGTTACGGAAAATACGTGTTTACAACTATGGCTGAATTACTTACATAAATTACATCTTTTCACGGAGGGGTAGGCAGAGACTACATCTTTCCACTTGCCACGATCTCTGCATACTTCTTTCGCTTCATCAACATTCATAACTCTTCATGCAAGCTCGACGGTTTCCGGTAGTCTTGACCTGACCCTTTGCCAGGACGTCTTTAATTTGATCAAGATTCGTTTGTCTAGATGTCTAGATGTCAAGATGCCTTCCCACTCCAACGTTTCAACTCCACTCCTTAGCTCACTCTCTCATAAAAAAAAAACTTATACCATTAAAAAAACAAAAACTAACCTTTACATTTCCTTTCTTTAAATTAGAAAGTCATTCATTTCAATCCATTTTTGCAATTGGTTTACGCGCCACACAATAACGGATGACCAGGGTAACGGGTGGCTTTTTTTAAAAAACAAATCCATTTGCTAAAAACCCGGTCCATTACGGTGATTTATTCAATTATTCAACAAATGTATTACCGCGGTGTGCGAATTGGAAATAATGAAAAAAAAAAAAGATTTCACATCACGTTAACGTAACATGAGAATAATGCGACAGGCAGGTTTATTAATCCATTTTTATTAATGGCCATTCGATATTGACTTTTATTTTTATAGACTCCATGAATAAATTTGACTTGAAAATGTCAATCACAGGTATCCAAAAAGGAATGAAGTCTTTTTTTTATACTATTTTATTAAAAGTAACACAACAGACGCTAAGTAATAATGTAACATGGTTTCATTATTAATAAATTTTATTTCGGGCACAAGGTCGACGATTTTTTTTACATGCAAATTGCAATTTAAAATCAAACCTTTCCTTTATTCTCACATACATCACGTCTTTATCCCTTACGGAGTAGACAGAGCCAACAGTATCGCCATGACTGAAAGGCCACGTTCAGAATATGACTTATTGAAGGAACAAAGATTCCAACCTTCCAAAATAAAAATATACAAAGAAAAGACAAAATAAGAATCTACAAGAGAATCAATGCTAGTCATCTATTAATAAATATTAACGACCAAAAGTTAGAAGTTATGAATAATATTGACGGATACGTTAATAAATAAACAGAATGAAAAAAAGGTATTTTCCAAGGATCGTCTTATCTTGAATTTCGCAATCATAAAAAAAATATATTCTTTATATTTGTCATTTCATAAAAGACCGTTTGAGTAAACTTTATAAAATATTCAAATCGCAAAATGGCGGGAATCATAACCGTAATACAAAATGACCTCTTAATAATTCGATTATAAGCAACATCTTAAAAGGAACAGTCTACAGAATTTATATCAGGAAATTTCCAGATTTACACCCACGATTAAGCGGCAGAGAGTCAATTTTCAGGAACCAATAGATTACGAGGTGAAAGCCCCGTAAAATTACACCTTACTTCCTTATTTTTAGGTGTGTTTTATAAGATCAATTAATATTTCCCTTCGCTTGGGGGAGTTAATATAATGAAGCAATAATTTATCTAAGGTCAAAATTATAGAGCAATCAATGTTAGGTGCTATTTATAATGATATTAAGATATATATGTTTATATATTTGTACTTTTATATTAATAAACGGTTTAAACATAAACAAATAAATTTCATTAGAGAGTTAACTTGTGATAATCACTTCATCACTACATATTATAAAGTCCCCCTATTTTCCCTGTTGTGATGTGAAAGAAGATGTAGTAACAGGAATGGAAAAGGATATGTTAAGATGGTTTGTTCATGTGGAGAGGATGAATGAAAGCAGGTCAACTACAAAAAAATATAAGGAGAGTGTGGGGGGAAAGGTCGGAGTGGGAAGGCCTAGACGAACGTATCTTAATCAAATTAAGGACGTCCTGGCAAAAGGTCAGGTCTAGAGTAGCCGAAACCGCTGAGCTTGCATGAAGAGAGTTATAAATGTGGATGAAGCGAAAGAAGTATGTATGCAGAGATCGTGAGAAGCGGAAAGATGTAGTCCCTGCCTACCCCTCCGGGAAAAAGGCGTGATTTTATATTTTATTTTCTCTGTCTTTATGTATCTAATCTCAAAAAGTTGTAGACGGATTTTGTTTCTGTTAGAAATCTTGGAAGGTTTATATCTATAATGCTACACGTGCAAAGCCGTAGTGGGTCACAAGTCCCGGCTCTAATAGAAAAAATATTGAACCACTCGGTCTCTTTCCCATTGATGTCGTAAAAGGCGACTAAGGGTTAGGCTTATAAACTTGGGATTTTTCTTTTAGGCGATGAGCTAGCAACCTGTCACTACATATTTGAATCTCAATTATATAATTACGCCAAACAGCTGAACGTGGCCAATTATCCTTTCAAGACTGTTGGCTTTGTCTACCCCGCGAGGGATATAGACGTGATTATATGTATGTAGCGACATATTGGTCAATAATTAAAAAGGCAAGTGGTCATACGAGTCCTTTCACCAGTTATTATTCACTTCTGACTGACTGATGACAAACACTTTTACACACAACCATGTGTAATTTGTAATTTAGGTTCAATATTTTATAATTTGTACATACATACGTACATTTATTTACGTCTATATATCTTGCGGGGAAGACAGAGCCAACAGTCTTAAAAATACTGATTGGCCACGTTCAGCTGTATGGCTTAATGATAGAATTGAGAATCAAATAGTGACAGGTTGCTAGCCCATCGCCTAATAGAAGAATCCTAAGTTTATAAGCCTTTCCCTTAGTCGCCTTTTACGACATCCATGGGAATAAGACCGAGTGGCCCTATTCCTGTTTTTTATTGGTGCCGGGAACCATACGGCATTTTTATAATTTGTAACAGCTTCTATATCAACGTATGTATCTAAGAGAGAATTTTTAAACGTTATAAACGGGCGTCTTTTAACCAAAGTTACCTCCTAATAACAAAGCGTCGAACAAGCTACGATCGAATCCAATTTTGTATCTCGTTCCGACACGAGTGAAACAGATTGGAAATTTAATCGGACCGACGATTAAGTTGCACTGTCTTATTTAGTTATTGTAAGTAACATGTTAAAACGAGGGTGCCGTGTGGTTCCATGGATACCGTAAAAGGTAACTAACATTTATACATACATATGGTCACGTATATATCCCTTGCGGGGTAGACAGAGCCAACAGTCTTGAAAAGTCTGAATGGCCACGTTCAGCTATTTAACGTACGTACGTAAAGCTAGGTAACTAACGAATACATTTATAAACTTGCGACTAAGGGCTAAGCTTATGAACTCGAGATTATTATTTTAGGCGATGGGCTAGCAACCGGTCATTATTTAAATCTCAATTCTATTATTACGCCAAACAGCTGAACGTGGCTTGTCAGTCTTTTCAAGACTGGTGGCTCTGTTTTTTCCGCAAGGGATATCGACGTATATTATATGTATGTATATAGAACGATTTTGGATTAATCAATATAGTATTATCTTACACGCAGCGAATCCTCGCCTCACCAGAGAATGACCAGAGGCTTTTTGACCACAAAGTTCTTATACGAAGCGACTCCTATCTGATCTCAGCATTCTATGCAATAATTCATAACCTATATTGAATCATGGTAAAAGCTGCACTAACAAATGCCTTTTCCCTTAGTCATGGTTTACGTCATCCATGGAAAAGAGATACAACGGTCCTATTCTAAAGTGCAGTGCAATCTTTTCTCCTATTTTTCGTATTTTTTATCAAAAAGGGGAAGTTATATTTTATAACAGTCGAACACTCATCACTCCATGTTATTCATTAGAGCATTCCGATAGTCTGGCACGAATCATTGTAATTAGTGCACGTAGACGCTGCACGTATAGCGAGCGTACTGAATACAAATGTCTATGCGCAAAACGTGCAACGTCCCTTATTTATGAATAGCGTAATTTCCCCAAATTTATGGACAAATAGTCTCTCGAAAAGTAATATCACGTGGAACGCATGGGGAGTTTGTAAATTGTAGACTTGCCGGTGTAAAG
This sequence comes from Amyelois transitella, assembly GCF_032362555.1. Taxonomy (NCBI): domain Eukaryota; kingdom Metazoa; phylum Arthropoda; class Insecta; order Lepidoptera; family Pyralidae; genus Amyelois; species Amyelois transitella. Next base: position 10,195,245 of record NC_083512.1, read on the forward strand.
GACCCTTTCAGATATACAGCGCCGTTGCCCGCTAAGTTTGTAACACATATTTCATTATTCACGTTATTTTATGTAGACAATGTGCATTCGTCCACGATTGAGATTTTAGAGATCTATATTTGTAAATTGGCGTCCGGCGAATATGCTGCAGTGTAGTTTGTTCCGCCGCTTCTTTAGCATGCGCTTTGGAAGCGGTAGTAGTTATAATTAGATTTAAGTGATGTGACGTGAATAAGTGATACCTTACATCCAATTTTGAGTGTTTTATAAAATTTTCATTGTAACAGAAAATACAATAAACTTTCTTTTCTTTTCTCTTGCGGCGTTTTATCTACCAGCGACCAGTAGAAAGGCTGGATCTGGGATTAATAAATACCCTTATCTCAGCACCCAGTATGACGTCATACCCTTTGGTGTCGAGACTCTTGGTGCGTGGGGCGCACGTGGACTTCACAAAGCGCAATAGGTGACCTGCGCGCGGGCAGCTTTCTTGCACAGCGTATTGCTATTGCAATACAGCGCGGGAATACTGCCTGTGTGATAGGACCCTATCGAGGGGTCCAAATTTGAATAATATATTTTTTTTTGTTTGTAGTTTTGGTATTTAGGTGAGTAGTTTTATTATAAGTAAAGTTTAGTTATATAATTATAAAATATTATCTTCGATAAATAATTGACTTTTAATAAAGGAAAAAGAACAGGAGATTTAGATATTGTATATAACTTTCTATCTATTGTCCAGGATATAGTTAATGTTGTGGTGCATTATGTTTCTTCTTCTTTATTGTATGCCCATGTTAGAGAAGTATATCATAAGTAAATGTATTCGAAAATCTTAAATACATCTTATTTAATGTTTTACTTTCATTTGTTAACTCTCATTATGTCTCTGTTCCGAACTATGAATATTAATTTTAATACGAGTAGTTACTAACTAATGCTGTTACGAATAGAAAAATCATTGTGAAGAAACAGTCAGTGAGACGTATAAAAACGATACATATATACACGCTTTTCGTACATTTGATGATGTGAATGTACCCTAAGACTTATATTTATTTTTACATCCTTATTCTATAATTGAATCCAAGTTCTCAATTGCTTTGGAAAATATTAAGTTGCAATGAGTAGTAATAGTATTGTTTATTTATCTTTCCGGTGGTTTACGGTGAGTGTGAACATCGTAAGGATATCTGCACATTCAGGATTTACGAAACTGAATGTGTTACGACGATCCAATTTGTAATTTTCCCTTTTCAAGTTTACGGAGGTCAGACGGGAGTAGCTCCGTGTAAAAATTTCACTTAAAATTTAAGTTCATGGTCAAATGTGCACCCCGGGCTCCTCTCCAGAGAAGTGAAAATGTAACTGGAACTATCGCCTGAAGAAATGAAAATCGATAAATGAGATTAAAATTTTTTTATAAGAAGACATAAGAATAATATTTTAGACTAGCTAGTTGCGCCCGTACAAAATAAGCGAAGCCTACTTAAGAAATCAGATTTACATATATATATATATATACATATATATATATATATATATATAGATATATATATATATAGATATATAAACCCAATTTCAAGAAGATTTACTGATTCAGTAGATAACGCGTGAAAATAAAACAAACAAACAAATATACTATCTTTATTTATATTATTAATTGGAACTTTGGATATATTCCTTTACATACCCAATATAAGAAATGTTTAATAGAATTTAGTTTCTAAACTCGTAAATCTTACAAGCTAATAAAACTTCAGACAAAACCTAATTTAACTTAGCGCTTACAAAATCCTAACAAACCCCATTTAATTAATGCACCCTGGAGCGAACGACTATCAATTTTGGTGTCATACACACTATTAAACATATACACCCTGTATATTAAATACGGTTTGCAAAAACAAACATACACACATTCCCATTTATGATATTAATACAGAAATTTACATTTGGCATAATGTTAAGCATTGTTTGGTCGTAATAAATAATTCATTCATTCATTCATATAGTCACGTCTATATCCCTTGCGGGGTAGACAGAGCCAACAGCCTTGAAGAGACTGATAGGCCACATTGAGCTGTTTGGCTACATGATAGAATTGAGATTCAAATAGTGACAGGTTGCTATAGACTATCGCTTAAAATAAAAATCCCAAGCACATAAGCCAGGCATCCGTGGTAAATGAGGTGGATTGGTTCTATTCTTTTTTATATTGGTGCCGAGAACCACACGGCACTTACTAATAAAAATAAATATTTACACAACAAACGTGATGATGGTACTGAACCCTATGTGCGCGAGTCCTACTCACTAAACTATTATGAACTCTTTACTGCTGTCACTAGCGTCTTCAGTATTTCAGAAACAATTATTTTCTAGGAATATAGTTTGGAGAAAGTAACATAATATCGAACTATAATCCACATATTAATCATTGCCAATACGATCTATTAATCAAGACTTAATACCAACGTCACAAACAAACAATACAATACTTAACTGAGCAGAAAATTACCCTTTATTCTTAATGGAAAGAAAAAGTAGTGGCGATTAATTGAATAATAGGCTAAGGTCCTATAATACATTAATATTGTAGAAATATAACTGAGACTAGTTACGAGTGAGTACCGATTCTAGGCCAATAAAATATACAGAAAAGATTTGTATTTTTTATTTGTAATGAAGAATAACCTCAAAAACTACTGGACCGATTTAGCACAGAGTTAGAATAACTTTCAGCTTTTTTTCTTTAAACACACGTGACACCGCGCAAATAAACTGATTATTGGATTTCTAAATGTCAAAGCTGCCAAAGCTTCGGACAATCGGAAGCCGGAAGAAGTGTTGCTAAGTGTCAAAGTATGAAAATAAAATGTTCATTTATAAGTTTCGAATAAAATTTATTTCAAACTAGCATTTTCCTGAAGCTTTTCCCGCGCGAATAAAGCCGTACACGCATGAATTTAGCGACACCTTCAAAAGAATAAAGGTATTTCGTAAATTCCTTAGTTTTTATTGGTATGAAAAGTACCCTATGTTCTTCACCAGACCCTTAGTTCTATAGACACGAAGGTTGGTTCAGTAGATTACGCGTAAATAGACAAAAAATAAATTAACTTACTTTCTCATTTATTATATTATTTAGGAAAGGTGGTATTTGGAGGATTTATATTATTCAGCAAAGTTTTACCTGAGTCCAAAACTACTCGGATATTTTACTACTAATTTTGTAAGGTATGAAAAAATGCCATGACATCTAAAAAATGAGAAAAGTACTAATCTAACAACTAAACCGTGCCGTGCCGTGTGGTTCCCGGCACTATTACAAAAAAGAATAGGACCACTCCATCTCTTTCCCATGGATGTCGTAAAAGGCGACTAAGGGATAGGCTTATAAACTTAGGATTCCTCTTTTAGGCGATGGGCTAGCAACCTGTCACTATTTGAATCTCGGTTCTATCATTAAGCCAAATAGCTGAACGTGGCCATTCAGTCTTTTCAAGACTGTTGGCTCTGTCTACCCCGCAAGGGATATAGACGTGATCATATGTATGTATGTATGTCTAACAACTAAAATTTACCATTTAAATTTTCCGCTGAGAAATTTCTTTGTCGCATTATCTGCATACCTCAGTAGAGTTACAATATAGTTAGTACAGCTCATCTGTATTTAATTTAATCTATGTTCAGAGGCAACAAGGGCCGCCGCCAGCCGTGAAATTAATAAATCCATTATTACATGTTCCGCGGCGGATTTTTCTGTCCGCGACAACCCTGGATTTATTGCGAGTGGTGGGTGTGACTGCTGCCTTGTGGTAAGTTACCCTCATATAAAAAAATCACGCCTCTTTTCCTGAGCGGTAGACATAGATTGCATCTGTGACAACATCTTTACGCCTAAAGTCATATCAGTAGAATCATGAACCGCCGTCAGCCAATAACAGAGAGTAGTTAAATTTCAATATTAATGTTTTGACGGATTGAAACATAATATACATCTAACTCAACATCGTCGGAGCCGCGAGGTTGTTACGAATATCTTTATATTGCGATATCTTTCCTTTAGTGGAACCTGATGCATCGTTCCTGCTACACATCTTTCTGTTCGCCATGATTCTTGCATACTACTTTACCTTCTTCCACATAATTCTATATATGCGAGCACGTCGGTTGAAACTAATTTAGACTGGACCTTTCAGATGGACCTTTACCCAAATCACACACAGTTTCGGCTATCAGTTAAACTGCATTCATTTTATGAACAAAAAAATACAGTCGAATTGAAACCATATCAAAAATACATGGTAACCAAATGTAAAGGATTTAAAAAAAGGAACTATCAGCAGCCAAGCGTATAAATACGGCACAAAAAAAAACTTAATAACGTGACAACTACTTACTTCTTTGCGTCCGCGGAAAGGGATAATGTATCCGCCTTGACGCGCAATATGGGTGAGGCTCCCGTATAAGTAATAGCTACTAGCTTATGTCTACTGTTATTGCCACGGTTATTAACTCCTGACACAAAAGGAGAGGTGTGAAAAAATAGGGTATAAGAGGTTTGTGTTAGATAATTTTGATAAACTCATGCTTTTGATATTCCTCATTATCTAATGTAATTCAGAACAAAGTTATTTATTTAGTAATTTGGTTGCAGTGAGAAAATAATCATGCCTGTCATAGTTTATAACAGCCATATTGGAAAGCCAACGATATTTTGAAGTCACAAATATGCATTTATTTATTTAATGTTACATTTTTACTATTAATAGATATGGTTAACAAATTTTTTTTTTTAGTTTAGTTAGAATTACTGTAAAATTGGAAACATTTTCTGTAAAATAATAACAAACACCAGGTGATTTGTTGAAAAATATATACCTCTATTGATTACTTACCATTTGATTGGAAGAGATCTCTGCATGGGATAAGTCCGCCATTGCAAGTGATTTATTTCTTTCTAACTATGCTCTATTTATTGTAACTGTGTTATCATTGCAATAAAGATATTATAAACAAACAAACGACGCAGATCGTAGAAATAATTTATATAATACTCAGGTATCTTCTCTGTAAACACATTTTACACTTTTACACATCCATAAAAAAACATAGTTTTAGTGTCTCAAATAATAGGTACTAGACTATGTTCCAATATTATCTACTTGAAAATTCTGCACGATGTTGTCGTAATATTTTCTAGGTCTATGTAAACGTGATGTGGATTTAGAGTGCGAGTTAATACTTAAAGAGACTGATCGATTTATTTGGGATCTCGTACGGATTGCGAAAGTTTAAGAAAATTTGAACAAAATTCTTTCATGCATATATCTAATCTGTGGTAAGAATGAAAAAAAAATGGTGTGTGCCTCTAAAAATTAGGGTGGTACTTTACCGCGCATTTTGTACATAGATGCAAAAATCACACCTCTTTCCCGGAGGGGTAGGCAGAGACCACGTCTTTCCACTTGCCACGATCCCTGCATACTTCTTTTGCTTCATCCACGCATGGGAAGTAGAAAGATGTAATCTGTGCCTACCCCTCCGGGAAAATGGCATGATTTTATGTATGTATGTACTAGCTATTTCATGAAATCCCTTATTTCCTCATGTTTCTGCGACATATTTGGACATTAATTATCGTTTACTACGATCGTTAATTGTGTGTTCAACTGTGTAGCTTTCCGATTGGAGATAATTATCCCTTTATCTACACGCCGATTAGATTAATTAATGTTGGTATTACATTTCTAAAGGTATTTAGATACTATTGATTAATATTTCGTTACAAATATACAGTAGTGCTTGATTAAAATGTGTGTGATGCAAAAACGGCAAAGGTTCGAATCCCACCTAGGCCATGTATCAACATTAGTTTAAATACTAACCGATGCTCTTACGTTGAGTGTCTTTTCAAAAGTGCTGGCTCCATCTACCCCGCAAGACGTGATTATATGCATGTATCAACATCTCAACTTCAAAGTCGTAGGTGACAAAATATTCAAATTAGGTAGGTATACTCTTAAAAGAGAATACACTGGCATTAACGTTTTGACACCTTTCCTACCATTTCGATCTGTCCAGCAATTTCTACGCAGTTTATGAAGATATAACACACGACGCGCCAACCGTGGGCTGAATACAAACGCGGGTGTACACCGACCCTAATAAATATCTCAAGCAGTTATATTTATTAGTCTTGGCTGTACATCACTGGCTATGGGTTTTGATACAGTTGTACATACATACATAAAATAAAATCACGCCTCTTTCCCGGAGGGGTAGGCAGAGACGTCTTACCACTTGCCACGATCTCAGCATACTTCCTTCGCTTCATCCACATTCATAACTCTCTTCATGTAAGCTCGGCGGTTTCGGGTACTCGTGTACATTAAGGTCGTTTTATTTCTCATTATAATGTTCATGATTCTGGGTCGATCACCCCGAACCCCGAACCCCGAAGATCTTCAGATGGGCTAGGTGTTATGCGGAAGGAAAGGCTCCAAGGATCGTGTCGTGTTGAGTCGTGGTTATATTCATGCTCCGAATCATCTTGCTTGCGCGATTTAGAATCTTCGCTTTATTGGCTGTTGGCGTAGTATACTTCGCTGTGATTGGCGTGTGACATATAGATATCATAGTTACACTAATTTAATTTGTATATTGCCTTTAGAAGACCTATTTTTATCATCAGCACTCTTTTGAGTAGCCCGCGGCTACCTCTGGCTACAAAGCAATTTTCGTCTAACCACTGTTATCAAGAATATATGGTAATAAGGGTAATTACCCATATTGGACCATGTTTTGTTATCTGTTGTTCCTCTATAAAAATCCTTTGGAAGGACAAAAATAGAGCCTTAAAATTAGAGAAGTCCAAATATTTAAAAATAAAAGTTCTATTCGATATTATCATTCATTACATTTCAATGTGGATTAAAAAAAATAAACCAAAAAAGCGTTCCAATTTTAAATCGGTCAAAAATCAAACCAACTCGTATACGAGAATAGTGTATTAGATTTTGGGAATCGATTGAACCAATGTGGGCCTTTGGCGTAAGCTACAGACAAAGGAGATTGGAGTTTGCAGAATAATTGGCTATTTTGTGGTACAATCGCACTGTTTGGTAACTGGAGCTGTTCGGTCTTTCAGTTGTTTTGACGGTTAATGTATCTGATGTAAGGGATGACTACGGAGTTAGGAATATCCGTATTTCAGGTATAGGTACGTAGGGAATCCATGCAATGGTAGGAAATTTTCAATATAACATTAATTTTTTTTATTAATTGGGCCGTGTAGTTCCTGGCACTAATATTAAAAGAATAGGAACACTCCATCTCATTTCCCGTGGATGTCGTAAGAGGCGACTTAGGGATAGGCTTTTAAACTTGGGATTCTTATTAAAGGCGATAGCAACCTGTCACTATTTGAATCTCAATTCTATCATAAAGCCAACAGCTAAACGTGGCCTGTCAGTCTTTTCAGGACTGTTGGCCCTGTCTACCCTGCAAGGGATATAGACGTGACTATGTGTATGTATTTATTAAACTTTGTTTTACAAATACATTGGAAAATCACAAAGCGCGGATCACTATTTAACACTCAAGCTTTAAGTGTAAACATAAAATTCAAGTGATTGTTTTAAAAATTTTGATACGATATAAAAAAAATACTGATAAGAGAAAAGAAAAACGTTCGAAATATAAAAAAATACCTAACCCACTCATCTAAATTTACATAACTAAAATCATCACGCAAACGTCCGCTGAAATATTAAAAAAAAAGAAGTCAATAGCATTTTAATATCAAACATGGCGCCGTTTGGTAATATAAAACCATTAACGTTTACCCTAAAACCAGACAGGGCAAACCAGGGGTCGCTAATTCGTTTTTTATAACCGCCCTTATGACCCTCGGAAATAAAAAAAAAACTGAAAAGATTACAGATTTTTTGCTTGTCTCGAGGATTTTTATGGACAATCAAGGCGTGTTTTAAAAAAAAATAGGTATTTGCAAAGTGCCTATAATTTCTTTTTTTACGTCATCCACTGGTCACTACTTTTTATGTATTGATATAAGTAAAGAGAAGAGTAAGAGCATCGGTTAGCAAGCAAACTAATGTAAGTACATAACTCACAAAAGAATAATTGACCCGTGGCCGCGGCTTGCCTTACGAGTAATGCTGTGCCTTCAAGAACTTTTTTAGGCACCACGGACGCTCAAGTCTTATTTACACACATACGGTCATACATATAATCACATCTATTTCCCTTACGGAGTAGACAGAGCCTAAAAGAAGAATCCCAAGTTTATAAGCTTATCCCTTTGTCGTCTTTTATAACATCCAGGGGAAAAAGATGGTGAAGAGATGGGAAAGAGTGGTCCAATTTTCTTTTTGTGCTGGGAACCACAAGGCACTAAGTCTAATGTACATAAACACTTTGCCACGTAGGAAAGCTACTATAGCTATGTATAATAATGTAACTCTTCCTTTTTATATCATATAAACAAAATATCATTTCACTTAAAATTCCCCAAACCTCGTTACAACTACGCATATTCAACTATTAAAATTATATTCAAATTTTATGTTTTATTCAAATGTTCCGATTTTACAATTAATGATTTGAAATTCTGCCTAAGGCCTAAATAAATCTGTTTTTCATTTTCAATTACAATGTTATTTAGAGCTTATTTTTATTTAAGTAATTATTATTCTTTATTAACTTTTGTTTATTTAATCTCATGTCTTAAAACGGTAACTTTGTGTAGCAATTCAAATTCCAATATCTATACTTATATTATAAAGCTGAAGAGTTTGTTTGTTTCTTTGTTTGAACGCATTAATCTCAGGAACTACTGGTTCGAATTGAAAAATGCTTTTTGAGTTGAATAGACCATTTATCGAGGAAGGCCTTAGGCTATATAACATTACACTTTTACTAGTGGAAAATGTGAAGAAAAAAAACGGGCAAAATTATACATCCTTGAGGGCTTCAATGATGCCTAAAATAACTATTCCACGTGGACGAAGTCACGGGCACTGCTAGTATAAGATATAAGCTCAAATTGTACGTTTGACAATCTACTGGCTAAATTTGAGTATGATTTGAAAATTGATTATTTAGATTTATTAATGATTCGAAACTGCTGAAAAGTGTGATAGTATCTAATATAATAGATATAAATAAAAATGACGGGAAATAATTTAAATATGCAAGGAGAATTCCAATTCACAAACACAACATTATCCATAAAATGATTCCGTAACTGAAACCAACTGAATTACATCCGCGAGCGAACAAATGTAATTTTGCGTTTCAAAATAAACGTGGCCAGTGGTAAAACGATTACAATTGCCCCAAATAACCCTTATTTACCATCATATGGCGCGTGACAGCTGAAATTGATACCGCAATGAGTACCTACAGTGTTAAGTTGCTTGCAAATAGTGCCGTGTGGTCCCCGGCACCTATAGGAAAAAGAATAGGACTATTCCATCTCTAACCCATGGGTATTGTAAAAGGCGACTAAGAGATATGCGAGTAGAGAGAGAGATATGTGTTATGTTATGCATCAACAATCCTACAACCTGATTGATATGCAGGCACTTACCGCAAAGCTTCATAATTTTTTGTTTCATATTTATTCTTTTAAATGCTACTCTCTTTTTTGGGGCAAAATTACTTTTTTACAGTTACTTTTCTAACTGATAAGTTATTTACGAAGTGTAAAAGCACATTAACGATTGCGACAACAAACGAAAATCGACATACCTCATCCTGGCACCAAAACATTTGGGAATATAAGCCTCCATAATGCTTTGATTAATATCTAATATTAATCATATGTGACGCGGAACTATTCGGTGGTCGCCGGGGAATTACCGATGTTCCAATTTCAAATTTCAAATTAGAATCGTATTATCAATATGGCCGCTAATACGGATTTCGTATTCAAATTGCATTAGACGCAAGACGAGGGACCGGTGCTGTCTTTTTAAATATACAAGCAGTTGAATTGTTTAGAAATAATATCAAAATCAGAACAAAAATGTGCCGTGTGGTTCCCGGCACCAATACAAAAAGAATGGGACCACTCCATTTCTTTCCCATGGATGTCGTAAAAGGCGACTAAGGGATAGGATTACATACTTGTGATTCTTTTTTTAGGCGATGGGCTAGCAACCTGTCACTATTTGGATCTCAATTCCATCATTAAGCCGAGCAGCTGAAGGTGGCCATTCAGTCTTTTCGGGACTGTTGGCTCTGTCTACCCCGTAAGGGATATAGACGTGACTATATGTATGTATGTATGTATCAGAACAAAATTTGTTTTGGAAGTCGCAGAAGAAGAAAACGCTGCAGTGCAGTTTGTGACCGCTTCTTCTGCACTGACGCTTCGGAAGCGGCAGTAAACTTAGTTTTAAGTGATTTATTTGACGTTAACCAATGTTGTGAAACCAAAAGATATGACAATTGTTAAGTGATATTGAAGTGTCGCATAATAATAAATAAAAGTTTTGAATTTGAATTTCGAATAACAAGCAATATGGTGTCTAGTCAAAAATTTAAAAACTAATATTACAAAAAAAAATACTTTGGGTTCACTTAAGCGCGGCAGCAGCAAAGAAATACGTCTATCCATCTGTGATATAAATCTAAAATCTAAATAATATAATCTAAATATAAAAAAAAATATTTAAATGAAAAGATACATACATAAACAAAGTGATAAAAAAATTCAAAAAATAGAATGCAAATAATTTCCAAGACTGGAGCAAATTCAGCCTACATAGAAAAACTATCACTAGCCTGTTTCACGTCACAATAAAAATTGATAGTTTTTCGCGCTATAAAAACGGCGTCGCGCGATAAAAACGGCGTCGCGCGATAATAACGGCGTGCCATGCGTTCAGGCCCTCCGGAATAGATACGAGCGAGATCGGAATTATCATTGAACATTATCGATATTCTTAAAATGTTCGAAAAAGAAAATGAATAAGAATAATCTCAGAAAGTTCTATATATAAATCAAGCTAGTTTTCCCACAAATTCGACAATTCCCTGATAGTGTTACAACAATTGCACATCCCCAAGGTCGATAACTTTTCTCATTCCGCGTCTAGCCGCGGCGCGAACTTGTGCAATCGCTTCCTAGTAACCTACTTACACTATATTGAATTCGTTTTGTTTTTTCTTAGAATTTATTTCATTGCTTTTAAGCAGAGCAGAATATAAAGTTTTCCCTATAATAGTACTGTAACAATCGTTTTCTAGTAATCTACTTACTATGTAGAACAATGTGCATTCGTCCACGACTTAGATTTAAGAGATCTATATTTGTAAATTGACGTCCGATGAAAATGCTGCAGTGTAGTTTGTTCCGCTGCTTCTTCTACACATGCGCTTTGGAAGCGGTAGTAGTTGTTATTAGATTTATGTGATGTGACATTAATAAATGGTACCTTGTATCCAATTTCGAAAATAAATCTATTCTATGTATGTTATTTTTGGTATATATAAATGACCTTCCTAATGCAACTAAACATCAATGTATACTATTCGCTGACGACACAACAATAATAATTAAAAACAATAAAAATGATAATTTTGAATATGACATTAATAGCGCCCTTAATGATATAATAATTTGGTTGACTAATAATAACTTAAAAATTAATATATCCAAAACACAATTTATGCAATTCCAACCTCATCAAGCAACACCACTTAAATTATATTTAAACAATAATAACACAACAATCCAAGAAGTAACGACAACTAAATTCTTGGGTATCACTTTGGATTCGCATTGTAACTGGAAAGAACACATTTCGATCCTTATAAAAAAAATTTGCAAATTTGTCTATGTACTTTGGAGGCTAAAAAAACCGTATCTCAAAACGCTGCACTTTTAGCATACTATGGCTATGTACATTCAATACTGACATACGGCATTACTTTATGGGGAAACTCTGTCGATTGCGATAGACCATTCATAGCACAAAAAAAATGTATTCGTGCAATCTGTGGCCTGGGATATCGTGACGCATGTGTACCATTGTTCAAAGAACTTCGAATTCTAACTGTCCCTTCACTATATATATTTGAATCTGCATTTTTTGTAAAAAAATATCATAACTTATTTGATAAACGTGATGATCAAATACAACGATCGCACAGACGCAAATTTAATTTAGTGGTTCCCAGTACCAATTTACGATTTAGAAGTAGGAGTTCATATTGCATGTGCATTAAAATATATAATAAACTACCGGACTCATACAAGTCTTTGCCAATTAATAAATTTAAGAATAGACTGCATGAATTTTTAACTTTTCATTGTTTTTTTTTCCATTGATGATTATTTTAATTTTAAATTGTATAATTACTAATTTTTAAATTATTAATTTTGAAATTAATTTATTACAAAACAATATTTACATGCCATACTTCTGGCGGAACATGTAAGATCACATATTTTTCTAACACCAATTTGTACCATGTTTCAAGTAAATAAAGAATATTTCATTTCATTTCATTTCTTTTCTATTGTATACTATAATATTGAATTCGTTTTTTGGAAATAGTCATTGGTACATGGCCGGGTTGGGATTCGAACCTGTGTCTTTCTGCGCATCACGCATTTCAACCTAGCACCTTACCGATTTGACCACCGACACTTTTTACTTCTCAAATAATAAACATCAATCAAAAATTAATTTTCCATCATTACAATAACATAATAAAAACACAAAGTAATGAAATCGTACCTATTGCGAGTGACACAAAAATTAATGGATTCGAACGATTTATTTTTACATATTTTGTTATAACTCTAATGCCGAGCAAATATTTTGCCCGTCAAACGTTCCACAGTATTGATTCATCGGCTAAAAATAAACTCGTTAGCTCTTAAAGAAACATTCTACCTTCTAATATTCAGGGTGTAATACACATTATTCTTGCCCATGGCTTTCCCTTCTTATCACATCCTTGTACGAGTATGTTTACTTTTTTGGTTTGATTATCTATGGAACCTTAGAATTAAAGCTGGTACCTAATTTGACCTCACTTAAGTTGCATTAAAAAGCGGAAAAACTGTCGCTTTAGATGATCAAAAATCTAAAAGAGAGTCTATAGAAATCGCTTGTCTAATATCATTTAGTTGCCGATGGGAAGAACCTAGTTAATAGAGACTTAGATTTAATAATTATGAATTTTTGTTTAAAGCTTATCATTGAAGATGATGTCGACTGTTAATTTAATCTCTATAAGATTTCATCTTGTATTTATTCCTAGCTTCATCACTTCTGTTAAGAGGAGCAGCTCAAATTCTACTTATGATCACAATCCAGCCCGGTAGCATTTCACGCACGACGCCGTTTCTATCGCGCGAAAACCTATCGCTGTTTCGCTTTTTATTATGACGTGAAACGAGACAGCGATAGTATTTCGCGCGATATAAACGGCGTCGCGGATGCCATGCTACGGAAGCTGAATCGGATAATTCATGTTTTCACACGAAATGATTCTCTGCCGTGTGGTTTCCGGCACCAATAGAATGAAGAATAGAACCACTCCATCTCTGTCCCATGGATGTCGTAAAAGGCGACTAAGGTATAGGCTTACAAACTTGGGATTCTTCTTTTAGGCGATGGGCTAGCAACCTGTCACTATTTGAATCTCAATTCTATCGTAAAGCTAAATAGCTGAACGTGGCCCATCAGTCTTTTCAAGACTCTTTTTTTTTGGCTCTGTCTACCCCGCAAGGGATATAGACGAGATTATATGTATGTGTATGATGTATGATTCTGTAAAAGTATAAAAACTAATCGTTTCTCGTAAAGAAAACAAACATCGCTTCTAAAACTCAAGGATAACATTCAAAAATTGCGTTTTACATGAAAACGTTCAACGTGAAATAGGGGTAGGAAAGTCAACAATTTGTAATTTGTATGATAATGAAGCACGCGATATTAGCATCCGAGCCTGTGTCGTGTCATGCGCTTACGGTTCATTTTTGAATTACATGTTCGTCGTCTGCCATTGATTTGTGCCGTGCGGTTTTAGATAGGATAGATAATCCATACATCCATACATAACACAGCGACTTGCCGCTTTTTAACTTAATTATCTAGTTCTTCTATTAGTGGTTGACTGGAAGAGATCCCTCCATGGGATAAGTCCGCCTTTGTAAGTGATTTATTACTTTTATAACTATATACTATTTCTTGCGACTGTGTAAATTTATGTGCAATAAATATATTACAAACAAACAAACATAATAATAAAATAGTAACTGATCGATGTCGGAACATACATACATACATATAATCGCGTCTACATCCCTTGCGGGGTAGACAGAGCCAACAGTCCTGAAAAGACTGATAGGCCACGTTCAGCTATTTGGCTCAATAATAGAATTGAGATTAACATAGTGACAGGTTTCTAGCCCATTGCCTAAAAAAAGAATCTCAAGTTTGTAAGCCTATCCCTTAGTCGCCTTTTACGACAGCCATGGGAAAAGATGGAGTGGTCCTATTCATTTTTGTATTGGTGAAGGGAACCACACGGCAAGGAAGTTATTTTTAATTATATTATTGTTAACTTTGCGATAATAAAATTTTTATATGGTGTTATATTAGAACGTTACATATATCTATCTAGATCGTAAAATTGCGATAATTCTATAGGATCGTAAAATATTGAACATTCACTGTGGAGTGAAGTTTTATTATTGAAATCGATTTTGAGATCATTGAACTGTTTGAAATCTAACGCGGAAGTTACTGTTACGAGTAGTATTTTAACAGACTTCTATAATTTTTTTGATAAATATACTAATATTTCTATCGTAATAAAATGTACAGCTTTTTCAATTCAATATTTCATATGTACTTAAGCTGTATTTAAAATTGAATAAAAATACTGGTGATGTACCTACCTTAGTAAATAAAATAAAAAAGTCGCAGTTTGTCATTTGTTTAGTGGATTTTTTTTTATTTATTTTACATTGACGGCCTCTGTGGCTCAGCGGTAGTACGCTTGTCTGTGACACCGGAGGTCCCGGGTTCGAATCCCGGCCAGGGCATGATGAGAAAAGAACTTTTTCTGATTGGCCTGGGTCTTGGATGTTTATCTATATAAGTATTTATTATAAAATATAGTATCGTTGAGTTAGTATCTCGTAACACAAGTCTCGAACTTACTTCGAGGCTAACTCAATCAGTGTAATTTGTCCCGTATATATTTATTTATTTATTTATTTAATATGAACTACTGAAACTATAATCGAAACATTTGTGATACTGTAAAAGTTAGAATGTAAAAATTATCTTATTTCTAAGGGATAGGCTATAAAATTGAGCTGGAATTGGCCTTTCAGTCTATTCAAGACTGTTGGCTCTGTTTACCCCGCAAGGAATATATACGTGACTATGTGTACGTATATGTCTTTATTGCACCTGAAAACAACAATATAAACCAAAATACCTTCGTAGTTCAAAATTCGAAATTGATCCTAAGTAAAGCCGTAACAAATGTTTTATATTATGCAAACAACGATAACATTTAAATAAAGTTGTCTAAGCGACATTTAATATACCCAAATATTAATAAGGAAACCATTGACCAACTATCAAAATAGATATTTAATTGACTGCCCAGTTGCTTAATACGAGTATAGCATAAACAACAAATCTTATGAGCGGCGCAGAAGGCAAGCAATTGAATTTTGAGAATTTATGTTAGTAGCTCCTGCGAATTCAAATTTGAATTTGGAACTAGGAATGTAGAAATATAGATGCTAGTATTATACTTTCAGTCTATGATAGGAACCTTCGGAGTTCTATTTTCGAATGAAGCGTCTTAAGTAACCGGCAGACGAGTGGCAAGCAAAGTTATAATAAAAAAAGTCAATAGCTATTTTAGATATTTACGCAAACATATTGTAAATTTTTTTCACGATTTTCACGAACAGAAATTCTGTGCTATTTTTATACGGCTTTTTTTTTCTTTTCGCGTGTAGGCAAATAAAATTTAAACAAAAATGCTTATTTTTTTTTAAACGAAGAATCTTCATTTTATTACCATATGACCTAACGTAAAACTAATATAAAGAAATACTTACCTTAACCCTCATACATTGACCGTGTCTATTTCTACCTATATCTAAAACTAAAAGCCGCAATGTTCAACCCTACCAACATACAAATATGTACGTCACCGCTTGTGTATTGGCACTACCGACAGCCATCGGAAGTCGTCACAGCCTGAACCGCCCAATATCCGCCCGGTGCGCTTTGACGGAACAATCGACAGGTGAATATTCGAATTTCGAAATATATTTCTGGTGTGTTGTTTATATTCCTTTTTAAAATTCGAAATTGTTACGAATATTCGCGTATACGTACATAAAGGTGAGATATATATTTTTTTTCTAATTTATAACTGTTTAAATTCCAAAACGGAGGTCTGATACAAAGGGAAAGCGAGCAATTTTTATTTTTAAAGTTTTATTTGTAGATGAATTCTCTTATTTCTTTTAATTTTCAGTAAGTTTCACAAACGAGAGTTATCGTTATTCCAAACAGTATATTCAAACCGAACACAAAATTAAGCACGAAACGGAACGTGTGTCAAGTCAACGAATTTGTCTCAAGTCAATATTGAAAGACAAACAAAAACGTTCCGTTCCGAGTAATTTCCTTTTTTTATTGCAAAGACTTGTCTGTTTATGTTATGATTTCTTTTTAATAACGAGAGAATTTTGAAGTTTCTAACGAAGTTGATTACAGAGAAGGTAATTATAGTAAGGTAAGTGGACCATATTCGATGTGTAAATGTGAATAGACGTGTATAGATGGATTATTTTTTATGTATCCACACTATCCACATCCACACTAATAATAAAGAGGAAAGATTTGTATTTTTGTATGTTTGTGTGGAATAAACTCAAAAACTACTGGTCCGATTTTGATAAAATTTGGCACAAATATAGAATAGACCTTCAAAAGTGACATAGGCATAAATTTGTTTTTACTCTTTGTTTATTTCAAAATATAAAACACAAAAATATGTCCACCCGTGCGAAGCCGGGGCGGGCCGCTAGTTATATATACATAATTATACTACCTATAATTTGGCATAGTACATAATATAGTCAAGAGAGCACTAGGAGTATTTCCCTTAATTCCTACGAAAATGGAAACGCGCACGAATTTTCGGGTAAAAGCTATAGGAAGTTCGACTGAAGCCATTATAGGAGTACTTAGGTAAAAAAAAAATATTTTGAATGATTATTCTTTGCGGAATTTTTGATTAAACGAAATTTTTTTCTTAAGTAAAAGCATAGTTCAAATATATTTAACTTAGACATTTTCACCAGGAATTGGACTCCATATCAATGTATACTAGATGCAAAGCCGCCTAAGCCGGGTTTATGAGACTGACCGACGACGAGAGGCAAATATACATACAGCGATGGTATTTTGTGGCTTCAATAATAGATGACATACATACATACATATGGTCACGTCTATATCCCTTGCGGGGTAGACAGAGCCAACAGCCTTGAAAAGACTGAATGGCCGCGTTCAGCTATTTGGCTTAAAGATAGAATTGAGATTCAACTAGTGACAGGTTGCTAGCCTATCGCCTAAAAAAGAATCCCAAGTTTGTAAGCCTTTCCCTTAGTTGCCTTTTACGACATCCATGGGATAGATATGGAGTGGTCCTATTCTTTTTTGTATTGGTGCCGGGAACCACACGGCACTATAATAATAGATGAATGTAAGTTAATTAAATAATTATATGAAACAGTGTGTAAATTTAACAGCACGTGTGTAGTCGGCGCTGATTAATCGCGTATTTCTAAAATCAGCCTTAGTCTTTTATTTATGCCTAGGGAGCGGTTAACCTTTGCCTGGATGAAAGGTATATCTTTTTAGTAAGTACTGTCGTGTAGAACTATTATTTCTATGTGGTACTACTCTCTGTGACACTGTCGTTTTCTTTAAGTTTAGTCCCGGTATACCGTGTGGTTCCCGGCACCAATACATTAAAGATTAGAACCAGTACTCCATCTCTTTCCCATTCGACTAAGGGATAGGCTTACAAACTTGGGATTCTATTTTTAGGCGATGGGTTAGCAACCTGTCACAATTCAAATGTATTTATTTGTATTGTTCTAGATATACATATGTATTTAACCAGAATAGAAAAAAAATAACAGAAAACAAAATTGCGTTCAGTTTTAAAAATAAACCAACATTGCTTTTCTAGAACCAACTCCAATATGCAACATTTGCATATTACTGCAACCAATCGCTTACATATTACATGCGCATGTACGTACCTATGTGGATGAGAGTAACCGCGGGCTTCTGCGGTCGTAAATATTTGGATACGTACATATGTATGTCCATGATTATTGCTTTAAAGTATAAATAAGATCTGTAGTTTAATTAGCAAATACATACATATAATTACGACTATAACCCCTGCGGGGTAGACAGAGCTTACAGTCTTGTAAAGACTGATAGGCCACGTCCAGCTGTTTGGCTTATTGATAGAATTGGAATCGAAATAGTGACAGGTTGCTAGGTCGTAAATATTTGGGTACGTATGTCCATGATTATTGTTTAAAAGTATTAATAAGATCTGTAGTTTAATTAGCAAATATACATACATACATTATAATTACGAATATATCCCTTGCGGGGTAGACAGAGCCAACAGTATTAAAAGGCGACAATAGACGACGAAATAGGCGACTAAGGGCTTATTAACTTGGGATTCTTTTAGGCGATGGGCTAGCAACCTGTCAATTCTATCATCAAGCCAAACAGCTGAACGTGGCCTATCAGTCTTTCAAAACTGCTGGCTCTGTGCGCCCCGCAAGGGATAAAGACGTCATTATATGAATGTTTGTACGTAGTTCAGTTCCATATAAAAATTTTGCAGTCAATATCAATATTCAAATGGCTGTATTTAAGCTTTTGATTAAAACCAGAGGGAATCATTAGTATATGGGCCGCGGTTTCCTTCTCATTGAGTTCATACCAGTGAATGTAATTTATTAAATGCGAAAGGTTTCAATGGTTTATTTTAATATATATATTTTTTGTGCCGTGTGGTTCCCGGCACCAATACAAAAAAGAATAGGACCACTCCATTTCTTTCCCATGGATGTCGTAAAAGGCGACTAAGGGATAGGCTTACAAACTTGGGATTCTTTTTTAGGCGATGGGCTAGCAACCTGTCACTATTTGAATCTCAATTCTATCATTAAGTAAAATAGCTGAACGTGGCCATTCAGTCTTTTCAAGATTGGTGGCTCTGTCTATTCCCGCAAGGGATATAGACGTATGACCATATGTATGTATGTATGTATTTTTTTTTACTAAATAAATCTGAAGTTTGTGAAGAACTAACTGTTACTCGTGGCTTATTTATTAGACGGCCTCTGTGGCGCAGCGGTAGTACGCTTGTCTGTGACACCGGTGGTCCCGGGTTCGAATCCGGCCAGGGCATGATGAGAAAAGAACTTATTGGCCTCAGTTCTGGATGTTTATCTATATAAGTATTTGTTATACTCGTAAAATATAGTATCGTTGAGTTAGTATCTCGTAACACAAGTCTCAAACTTACTTCGAGGTTAACTCAATCTGTGTAATTTGTCACTTATACCTATATAATATATAGGTATAAGTGACAAATTACACAGATTGAGTATACATACATACATACATATTTATTTATTTAACCCTTCTTTGCATGATGATGGAAATTTCAATCATAACATTTAGTGAAGAAAAAAAGGTACTCAAAAACTGTAAACTTTAAATTTGTTGTTGCTGGCAACTTTATAAATGACTATTGCGTACAACAAAACCCTAGTACCAGTCTACTGGAAGCAGAATTACAATAAAAAAAAGAAAGGTCACTTCGGTGTAAATTTCCCAAATGTAAAGGCTATTCCACAATTTCGTGTAATCAATGTGGTGCTTGAATAAAATAATAATTGTTTTTTTAAATTATCATTAAGAATATAGGAGAATAAGTAAACAATATCTTTTGACTTATTTAGTACTGAGCTATATATGTAACAATGCATAATGATGTAAATTTTCATCACTGTTTTTTAAATAATTCAAATTCTTATTTATACTAGGATTTTTTTAAATATTTTTCCTTTAATCTAGAGCATTAATTACATCAACCTGATTTATTTAAAAAAAATAGGAAAAATCATGCAATTAAGGGTTAAAACTTTTGAAAAAAAATTTGGTTGATCCTAAAATTCTACTGGAAGACTGATATCAAAATATTGAGCCAACATTATTGTAAAGTCTAATAAATTGACAGATTGCTAGCCCGTCGCCTAAAAGAAGAATCTCAAATTTATAAGCCTATCCCTTAGTCGCCTTTAACGACATCCATGGGAAAGAGATGGTATATTACACTGGTGATTTCTCGATTTTCAAGAATTTCAAACGGATAATATGAAATCCTCTTGACTCATGTAAAATGTGTTTTTTTTTCGAATATTTTTAACGTAACGTATAGGTACCTAATGCTAAAGACAACAGTAAATCTGAGTGTGTAATGTTAGCGACGACAGCACAAAGTAGCGACGTTATTAATGGGCAATAACTGTTCAGCTAATGCAGTTTGAACCTTTAAATCTAGACTTTACATACCTTTATTACGTCTTAAGTCTGTTGCAGTTGAGAATAGGAAACTAACTTGAGATCTTGTTCAAATTTCTTCGAAATATAGATGTTTATAACTTTTGTCAACAAATTCATGGAGTTCCTCTTGGTGTAGTCATTTCTATCTGGAATCCATGAAACTGGAAAACTTATTTTTGCATTGAATAGACCATTTATTGAGGTAGGCTTTAGGCTATATAACATCACGCTGCAACTATAAGGAGCAAAGAAATAATGGAAAATGTGAAAAAAAAAACAAGTAAAATTATTCATCCTTGAGTGCTTCAATGATCCCATAATAACTATTCCATGCGAACGAAGTCGCAGGCACAAGTAGTAAATATATGTATATGGGACAAATTGAGTAAACCTCGAAGTAAGTTTGAAGAAATGCCAAGTAATTTCTTTGATATTATAAGGATATATAATATTAATTTAATTAGTATTATGCAACCTCTTTTCCGTTTTGTTCAAAATGTGTGATACTGGCCAGTTATAAATAAAGAAAAAGAAAATTTTTAAGTGTGCGTTTGATTCGTTTTTGCAATGTTATGTCTAGTACATACCAAATTGTTAATAAAACTATTTTATCAATAAGTTCAACGGTTTATGACAGTGCATATTTTAAGTTAAACCAAAGTGCAGTTTTACTTCATCCCAAGATCATCCCCGGTTTATTTCCATATCCAAGTTTTATTTTTATGGAGTGCTTTACCGACTTCAACAATAGGTTTATAGAGATAGAAAATTAAAGATACTTTGAGATAGAAAAATTGAGTTCAACAGGACAGCGGTTAAACCAAAACACATTCACGAAAAGCAGTGTACCACGAAATGATCGCAACACGTGCCTTACTCTATCACGACACAAAATACCTATTGTACAGAAGTCCAGCTTGATAAGCAGAGTATGATTTGTAAACTTTAAATTTGTGAATTGTATAAAAAAAAATAACAAGGTTTTGGATATTTTAAATATTTTTTCTAAAATATAAAAAAAATGAATTAAAAATATAAGAATACTAGGCAGTTTTTCATTTTTGTAGACTCGCGGAATTGCTAATAGTGCTACATATGAAAATTTAAAATAATTGTTCAGTTCTTAATAAAATGCATACCTAGATAATTAATGTCGAAATGATTCCTATAGCTTCGCAGTCACCAAAATCACTTAACGTTTCAATACATTTTAAGGCTTACAGTTTGCAAAAATCATATTCATTGCTACCGAGATGATTGAATGCCCTTGAAATGATATTATCGTCATTATTTCTATTCTTCTGCCTCCTGGCTTTTGTCCCGGTTGCATCCTCACCATTCTGGAGAGGAGCCCAGGGAATACTTTGACCATGGATCCTGGATTGGGTGAGTCAAGTCTTTTCACGAAGCGACTACCGTCAGATCCTAGCAGAGGTACCTAACCCGTATTGGATCCATAATGGTTACACATTCAGTAGCCTAAATGTGCAGGTTTTCTCACGATGTTTTCCCTCACAGTACGTGAACTTATTTCTATTATAAACTACTAAAAAAGCTAATGATTGAAAAACTTGCTGTTGGTCATCCAAATATTTAAAATAAAATAAACTAAAATAAAACTTTACATACATACATAAAATCACGCCTCTTTCCGGGAGGGGTAGACAGAGACTACCTCTTTCCACTTGCCACGATCTCTGCACACTTCCTTCGCTTCATCCACATTCATAACTCTCTTCATGCAAGCTCGGCGGTTTCGGGTACCTACTCTTGACCTGACCCTTTACCAGGACGTCCTTAATTTGATCAAGATACGTTCATCTAGGTCGTAATTCGTAAAACTTTACTTCTCTTTTTATTCTAGTCTGTGATCGTGCCGTGATCAAGCCATCAAGCAATCGCGTGTTTGCGTGATCATGATTGTGTTGCGTGCTCTGTTTTCACTTCAACTCATTCCTGAGTGCTCAATAAGGGCTGCATCAAAGATATAAGTTTTATTTTCAGGATATGACATTTCTATAATAATTAAAGCGTCGCGCGTCGGGTTATCGGTAAGGTGCCCCGTTAAAATGCGTGTGGAGTAAAAAGCACAAGTCGAATCCCAGTTTTCGAAGTTATGTACCTACATTAGTTTGAATACTAACCGATGCATTTACGGTGAGGAAACCTGCGAATTCAGGCAACTAGACGGCATAATAAAAAGTAGATTTATTACGGAGATGAGATAGGTTAAATTCTCGTCGTATAAACGAAATATTTTGAATAATATGACATGGAGTCCCGACTAATATTATAATTGCGAAAGTAAGTTCATTTGTTTGTTGTCTTTTCACACGATATCTACTAAACCAATCTTTTTGAAATATGTACAATTAGATAATTGATTGGAAAAAGACATAAGGTACTTTTCATCCCGGTAAAAGCTATAGTTACGAGTACAATGGGATTTGTGAAAAACCTATTTTATTTTGTAGATGGCGATAAATCCGAAGCTGCGGGTAAGCTATTGATTAAACCTATTTTTTTTTTGTAGACGGCGTCAAATTCCGAAGCTGCGGGTAATAGCTATTGATTAATATTTTCCTTAATTGAAAAATAAATACAATAGTGTTTTAAATCTAAGGTATATCCAGTACCATGATTCCACGGTACCTAGAACATTAAACGCATCTACTTATATTATATCCAAAACGAATTAAGAGATTGATGAAGTTTGTTACTCAAAAGGTTTTGCAAGAATTCCTTGTGGGATATTACGAGAAAATACTTTGTACATTAATAATATACTACTGTATTAAGTTAAAGTATTCTTGAAGTACTTAATTTAGAAAGATAGGATGTCAAATTATTATTACAAGTAAAATGCCTTCGAATAGAAATGCAAGGCTTTTAAAATATGTATCTTTAACGATACTGCAAATATATAACTATCTTCTTCTTCCTGGCTTTAGTCCTGGTAACATACTCACTACACTGGAGAGAAGCCAGCCTTTGATCATGGATTCTGGGTTTGGTGAGTCAGGTTTATACACGAAGCGATTCCCATTTGTAGGGAAACTAAACCGAATTCGTCGCAATATTTTTATAATAAAACAAACGATTTCTTTACGTATGTTATTTTCTCAAAGTGAAATTGCATTAAATTCTTGAATCCTGAGCCTAGAAATTTCTATTTTACAGTTTACGGCACTTGTGTATCAATGAAACTAAATTATATAATATGTCCTACCCAGGCCAAACAAATTCTTCATGACCTCATCTGGCTGGGGATCGACACTGACCCAGTACCAGCCTAAAAGCCATAAATTGCTTGCCATACAATAATACGTTATACATATGAATCTCAATTCCATCATGAGCCATATGTAAATTAGTTTGTTTGTAATATCTTTATTGCACAGAAACTTACACATTTGCAAGAAATAGTAAATAGTTATAAAATAAACAAATCACTTGCAATGGCGGACTTATCCCATGAAGTGATCTCTTCCAGTCAACTGGCAAAGAATAAAGGAAATATATAATTAAGTAAGCAAGTCACTGTGTTTTTATCAGTAACTAGCGGCCCGCCCCGGCTTCGCACGGGTGGACATATTTTTGTGTTTTATATTTTGAAATAAACAAAAAATAAAAACAAATTTATGCCTATGTCACTTTTGAAGGTCTATTCTATATTTGTGCCAAATTTTATCAAAATCGGACCAGTAGTTTTTGAGTTTATTCCACACAAACATACAAAAATACAAATCTTTCCTCTTTATTATTAGTGTGATATACACACAAATAATAGACATATAGACATAATAAGTATGGCTTATGCTTAGCTTATCTGAACGTGGTCTTCCAGTATTTTCTCGACTGTTAGGTCTGCGCTTTATTGGGTTAATGACGTAATAATGTATGTATAAATTCTCTATGACGAGCGAATGTTACGAGTAGGTTCATTTACTTATCACTTTAGTTCCCTAACGTTCTCGTGTCTACTCAAGAAACCCGAAGCATGTTTGTAGACCAACACAAACAAACAAACAACATCGATCTATGTTTATTTGGGCACTGTAAGGCCATTGTCGGAACACGTATGAGGCTGTTGACACGGAGTAAAGCCGAGCAAATATTGAATTGGTCATGGTTTGTTTTCTGAATTATTGTTTGACTCGACTAAAGGTGAATAAGTAATTTCTTTGCTGAGTTTTAGTTAGAGAAACTTTCATTGTTATGTCGGTGGGTTTTTGTCCTTTGTTTAGGGTTGAAATACTGAGAAGAGCGTCAGTGGTTTGGTTTATTTATTGTTCGTATTCAAAAGTTAGCGCAATGTTACATAGATTTCTTTTGAAATAAACAGAACCTATTTAGATTTGTTTCTTGTTTATACTAAAAATTGGATTTATTATCGAACCTATGTCAGGTCCGATAATAAATCCAATTAAAAAATACATACACAATACCGCTTATAAAATACAAATCGGAACAAACCCGAGCATATGATATATCATCTGCATTAAAATTCATACAACGAATGTAGGATGAATCACACGATGTTCTATAGTTTATTAGACACCGTCCCGGGATATTAATAGCTATGCGTGCTCCTGATTTGAATAGTTCCTATTGGACGGATGACACGGAACAGGAAATTTGGAGACGAGTCTATGATTACAATATCATATTCAAATATTAACGAAAAGCCTTAATAGCATTGTTTTTAATATGTTTCAAATACATACACACTTACATAATATAATCACGTCTACATATATTGATTGTGTATATAAATGCATATATTAGTAACATAGTACAGGTGTTGTGGAGTAAATAAACATACCTACATATAATCACGTCTTTATCCCTTGCAGGGTAGACAGAGTTAACAGTCTTGAAAATACTGATAGGCCACGTTCAGCTGTTTGGCTTACTGATAGCATTCACAGGTTGCTATCCCGTCGCCTCGTTTAAAAATCTGACTAACCCAATATCCTGATATTCCAAATGATAAATACATACATACATAAATCACGCTTCTTTCCCTGAGGGGTAGGCAGAGAGCACATCTTTCCACTTGCCACTATCCCTGCATACTTCTTTCGCTTCATCCACATTCATAACTCTCTTCATGCAAGCTCCTCGGTTTCGGGACCAGACTTTTTGCTAGAACGTCTCCGATTTGATGAAGGTACGTCCGTCTAGGCCTTCCCACTCCAACAGTCCCATTCACACTCCCTTTATTCTATTTTATTTATCTTCCAGGGGTATAGAAACTAGGACGATGGCTTAATAAACCAGTCAATTTAGTCATTCACTGTTGCAAAAATTTGCAATTTTGCATTGACGTAAAAGGACATCATTTGCAAATTGAAATTGAGTTTGGTGAAAAATGCAGACTGATAAAATTCTTTTCTGTTTTTTCACTGTTGATTTTGATGCAACTCGGTAAAATTGTAGTTAAAACTCTGGCAAAACGCATGTCTCTTTTTTGACAATTTCTACAGAACTTAACGTTTAATTAACTTTTATTTAACTTATAATAGTTTAACGCAGGCGAAACTACGATTCAGAGCAAGTTCATATAATAATTCTGGACATCCACACAACTCTATGCACAGACATATATCCCAATAACTAATATATTGAAATCTGCAACTAGCGTTATCTGTTTGTGTTCGCTACACGGGCACGTCTGAGTTTACACTACACTAGTGTATGCCCCGGCTCTGCCGATATATTGCCGGAGATTAGACGAATGAGTACAAGGTGAATTGATTATAAGTTATATAACGATGATATATAGTTAAAGTGTATTTGTTAGTATTTAACAAGGCTATTGAATGTAATTATGCCTAATACCGTATGGTTCCCGGCACCAATACAAAAAATAATAGGACCAATCCATCTCTTTCCCATGGATGTCGTAAAAGGCGACTAAGGAATAGGCTTATAAAATTGCGATCCTTTTTTTAGTCAACCTGTCACTATTTGAATCTCAATTCTATCATTAAGCTAAATAGCAAGATGTGGCCATTCAGTCTTTTCAAGACTGTTGGCTCTGTCTACCCCGCAAGGGATATAGACGTGACCAATATGTATGTATACATTTAACAAGGCTATTGAATGTAATTATATGATATACAAGGAGAGCATGGAGGGAAAGGTCGGAGTGGGAAGGCCTAGACGAACGTATCTTGAACAAATTAAGGACGTCCTGGCAAAGGGTCAGGTCAAGAGTACCCGAAACCACCGAGTAAAAAGAAATCCCATACATAAACAGAACCTATTTAAAAGTTATTTTATTATTTCTATAAAATTAAATTTTAATTCAACAGACGAAGTCAAACGCCGTCAAAGCAAAAGTTACATGCTATTTACTTCGCTTTATTGCTGACGCCAGCATCGTGCCTGAATTTCGTGCTTGTTCATTGAGTTTTATAGCAAAGAACTGACACTTGCAACGTTTCTGCTTAACCTACCAGGAGGCGTTTTGGGTCGTGTTTGTATATATATATTACTTATTTACAAACATACATATAATCACGTATATATTCCTTGCGGGGTAGATAGAGTTAACAGTCATGAAAAGGTTGATAAGGCCACGTTCAACTGATAGGCTTAATGACAGAATTGAGAGTGACAGGTTGGTAGCCCATCGCTAATAAAATAATCCCAAGTTTATAAGCCTATCCCTTAGTCACCGTTTAGTTTACGTCATCCATAGAAACGAGGTGGAGTGGTCATATTCTTTTTTTTATTGGTGTCGGGAACCACACGGCACAACTACCTGTTTCCCGCAATTTTATATGCAAGAAGGAGTTTATACCATGGAATAATATTATATCAGGTGTTGTATTTACCATCAATTAATGTAAGAAATTACATCTTTATGGCTTTGGCTTGTTAGCTCTAAAAACAGGAATTTCCTTTTCAAATTCTTATCCTGCTACTATTGCAGAATCGAATTCGCCCTAATATTCATTTTTAATTTATCTTGTACTTAGTTTATATGTCCCTAAATCTTACCATTTCATATACATTAATTCAACGTGAAACGCAGTGTAGATAATTCTCTATTTTAAGGAAACAATAAATATTTTTATACTTTGCTAATAAGAACACAGTAACACAGCTGGTTAAGTTCACTCTTGTAAATTTACTCAATGGTAATTCCCGATGAAAATTGAACATAAAATAGCTTGACAGGAGTATAAAAAATATACACATGGAGTTCGCATTTTGTATTCGAGTCACACGTGCCCAATACGCCTTAAAGAACGATAGACGATTCGTAGGTTCGTGTCGGATAGGAGAAGTGGAGTGGCATACTACGTGGTTAGTTTGATTTAGAAATACATACATATGGTCACTTCTATATCCCTTGCGGGGCAGACAGAGCCAACAGTGTTGAAAAGACTGAATGGCCACGTTCTGCTATTTGACTTAATGATAGAATTGAGATTCAAATAGTGACAGGTTGCTAACCCATCGCCTAAAAAAGAATCTCAAGTTTGTAAGTCTGTCCCTTAGTCGCCTTTTATGACATCCATGGGAAAGAGATGGAGTGGTCCTATTTTTTTTTGTATTGGTGCCGGGAACCACACGGCACTTGAATCTCAAAGCAACCATAAAGCCATACAGCGAGGCGACGGGCTAGCAACCTGTCAATTCTATCAGTAAACCATACAGCTGAACGTGGCCTTTCAGTTTCAAGACTGTTGGCTCTGTCTGCCCCGCAATGGTAATAGACGTGACTATGTGTATATGTATTAAAGATACTGAAGTCTTCAATATACATATTCTTAGAAGCCGAAAATTCAAAACCCTATCCCCCCCAAAAAGCCCTAGCTTACAAATAAATAATAAATAAATATATACGGGACAAATTCCACAGATTCAGTTAGCCTCGAAGTAAGTTCGAAACTTGTGTTACGAGATACTAACTCAACGATACTATATTTTATAATAAATACTTATATAGATCCAAGACCCAGGCCAATCAGAAAAAGTTCTTTTCTCATCATGCCCTGGCCGGGATTCGAACCCAGGACCTCCGGTGTCACAGACAAGCGTACAACCGCTGCGCCACAGAGGCCGTCGAGAATAATCTCACTCTACGCAACTTACTATAGAATTATTTGTATTCAGTTCGCGTTAATCTCCAACAACGTTGACGAATGAACTGCGAAGATGGATAGGCAAGTTTGACAAACGACGTTGAACGCACGAGCTCACTAATGTGTACAGCCAGCAAAAACAATGTGTACAGTCAGCAAAAACAATATGCGTACAGTCAGCAGCAAGGGGGGGGGGGGGGGGGGGGTATTGACAGCGCGGTAAAATGCTGAGTAATAGTGCGAGGGTATTATCTTGTGTGAGCGGTTATTTAAGTCTTTAAGTGTAAATTATTGGCTCTGTAAGGGATATTATCCAACGCTTAAACTCAAACGCTTAGATTGCAAGAGCAAAAAAAGAAGACCTAGTACATCCGTGGACGAACAGTAGTATAAATAAATACACACTAACATATAATCACGTCTATATCGCTTGCGGGGAAGACAGGGCCAGTCGTAAAGACTGGAAGGCCTTTTGCTGTTTGGCTTATGATGAATATGGATGAAAATAAAACAAAAGTATGTTTATTATAATTATTTTATTTTAAATATTGTGTAGGTATAAATATATTTATTTAGTTTGACCCCGCATAAAGTTTTCTGTCAGACCCAATGGTTGACTGGTAGATAATGCTTTTAGCATTAAGTCCGCCAATTGTACTATACATTTGTATTTTGTGCAATGATGTTTAAATAAATTAATAAAATGATTGATCAATATACAAAACAAAGTCTTTTTATAAATTTTTTATCGTGTTAACATCGTTCAGTCGAACTAAAAAAACATACAGACACACGATGGTCTTACATGGTTGAGGTTCTTCTACTAAATTTGCGGAGGTTAGACGGAAGTTGCTTTGTATAAAAGCCTGACTAACTGTCCCAAGATCATTGATGATGATGCAAACTTTACGTCATATTCCCTTGCTGAGAACCCAAAGCCTTAGTTTGATGCAAATGTATATATATATATATAGTCACGGCTATATTCTTTGCGGGGTCGAATGATCCAACAATCTAGAAAAGACTGAAAGACCAATTCCAGCTGCATGGTTTAACGATGGAATTGGGATTCAAAAAGTGACAGGTTGCTAACCCATCGCCTACAAGAGGAATCCCAAGTTTATCACCCTATCCCTTAGTCGCCTTTTTCGACATCCATGGAAAAGGTATGGAGTGAATCGATTCTGGAAACCGCACGGCGCAAAGTACACATTTGACATTTTCGGTTTTATAAATATAACCATATTTTTGTATGTTCCAATAATAAAAAAAGATCAGTCATCCTAATAGACATGTAGCATTGAGCATTTACAAAATAAACACATTTAAAACTTGCTCCGTGCCGGTTCTTTCAAAATGATTGATTACGGTACCTAACGTATGAGTAAATAATGATTACATTGACAGGCTTTTTGTTTCATTACTTATTTAGGATGTGTGAACTTTTGGAGCGGGCAATATTATCCTAATTATAAATTTTAAAATAAAAATTTATTATACAATACAATTTATTATTCTATTGACGCAGCCATTTGGAACTTGCATGAAGAGTGTTAGGAATGTGGATGAAGCAAACGAAGTATGCAGGGATCGTGGTTAGTGGAAATATGTATTCTCTGCCTATCCCTCCAGGAAAAGGCGTGGTTTTAAATACATATTATTATTTACAGAAACATCACGCAGGAATTATGTAGTCTCTGTCTTATTCTTTGGGAAAGTATCGTCTTTTTTACGGATGTAGGTATGTTTTTTACAGAAAAAGGTAAGTACAAAAGTTTTGTTGCTATACGCGTGATTTATGTATATATATATATATATATATATATAATAAACATATATATACATAAATCACGCGTCCTTCCCAAACACTTAAACAGAGTCTTCCCACTAGCTACGATCCTTGCGTTCTTCTTTCGCTTCAACCAAATTCACAACTCTCTTCATGCAAGTTCGTCAGTTTAGGGTACTTCTTACCTGATCTCTCGCCAATAAATTTATATAATATTTAAAAAAAAATGATTCTTCTTAAAGGCGATGGGCTAGCAACCTGTCACTATTTGAATCTCAATTCTGTCATTAAGTCAAACACCTGAACGTAGCCTTACAGTATTTTCAAGACTGTAGGCTTTATCTACCCTGCAAGAGAGATAGACGTATTGTATAAATATAAATAAATATGAATATATACGGGACAAATTACACAGATTGAGTTAGCCTCGAAGTAAGTTCGAAACTTGTGTTACGAGATACTAACTCAACGATACTATATTTTATAATAAATACGTATATAGATAAACATCCAAGACCCAGGCCAATCAGAGAAAGTTCGTTTCTCATCATGCCCTGGCCGGGATTCGAACCCGGGACCTCCGGTGACACAGACAAGCGCACTACCGCTGCGCCACAGAGGCCGTCAATGTATGTAAATAATAAATAAAAATGTAATTATGTTTGCTCTCCGAAATAAATAATATCGGCTTCTCCTCATCTTAAATACTCCAAGTTACATACGTTGCCAAATACTGTGTCTCTGACATTGAACGATGTTTGTTTCACATTATCTATTCTAAGCCACGTGAATGATGGTCGAGGCAATTTGATGGTATTCTTACGACATTTGAATAAATTATTACATCATTAAATATCCCATATATAAAGTCAATCAAGATACTAGCTTATAAACTTGGAATTCTTCTTTTAGACGATGCAACTATCTAGCAACCTATCTCTATTTAAGCTATGGCTAACCGTTGTGTTTGAGTCTTTTCGAGGCAGTTGGCTCTGTCTATCCCGCGAGGAAAAAAGACGTGGTATATGCATGGAATTATATAAATGGTTAGCTCCTTTTTTACCGACAATCTCAACATAAAAAGCTGACTGTTGGATAAAGTCTTTACAAGGCCGTTGGCTCTGTCAACCCTCACGGGATATATACATACATACATACATAAAATCACGCCTCTTTCCCGGAGGGGTAGGCAGAGACTACCTCTTTCCACTTGCCACGATCCCTGCATACTTCCTTTGCTTCATCCACATTCACTATATTCACGGGATATATATGTGATTATATATATGTATGTATGTTTTAATGTAAAAACCCCGTAATATCGTGTTATCGTGATTAATACATACATACATACAACCATATGATCACGTCTTTATCCCTTACGGGATAGACAGAGCTAACAATCTTGAAAAGACTGATAGGCCACGTTCAGCTGTTTGGCTTAATGATAGAATTGATAATCATGTATTAATCAATTCTATCATTCATTCTCGTAAATAAATGATTTAAAATTTACTTTTGTAAACACGATGTAATAATGTTGCTAGTATAGTAATTTACTATACACATTGCACATAGTAAGGCGACTAGGTCTTGGCAAAGGCCAGTCTCTAGAGAATCCTTGTTGGGAACAAACAAACCATGCTTTGAAGATCGTGTGACTAAGTGTTTGGCTAACATAAACAATGAGAATTTCATTCTGTTACTATATTACAAATCCCAGTGCAAACTATAAAAAAATGCGAAAGTTATTAAAAGCTGAATTCGATCATGAAGCCAAACAGCTGAACGTGGCTTCATCAGTCTTTTCAACACGTTCAGCTTTGTCTGCCCCGCAAGGGCTATAGACGTAAATATTATATATGTACATTTTGTTATCGTACGATTAGAACTGTGCTTTGCGATTTCGAGTACATTAGAATATGACAACTCTATCTTTTCCATGGACGAAAAGGTGACTAAGGGACCCATCTAGTGCAAGTTTCCAGCCTGATCTGAAAGCGATGAAAAAACAAATAGTGACGGGTTGCTAGCACATCGCCTAAAGAAAGAATCCTAAGCTTATAATCTACTTGCTGTGCCCGCGACTTGTCCTGTCAATATTTGACAGGTTGCTAGCCCACTTATACTATCATTAAGCCAAATAGCTGAACGTGGCCATTCGGTCTTTTCAAGACTGTTGGCTCTGTCTACCCCGCAAGGGACATAGACGTGATTATATGTATGTGTATGTATGTATGATTCTCTAAAGGTATAAAAACATATGTATGTATGTGTATATGACGGTATACATGACGGATTGAGTTGCCGTCCTTTAGCGTATATATATATACTAATATATACTAGCTTCCCCCCGCGACTCCGTCCGCGCGGATGTCGGTCTTCGCGTGGATGGTTTATTTCTCCATTTTGAGTAACTCTGACAATGACATCTTATAAATATCTATTGGATCCAATTACGGCTAGGCCTATAATAATTAAGGAGATCCCTCTATTGAGCTACTGCTGTTGAGTTCGCATTTTGTAGTAAGTAGTCCGGTCAATTTAGACCAAAAAATAAAAATGAAGCTACATTAATTCCCATCAAGCTGAAAATGAGTATAATTGTTTAAAACACATTCAAAAGTATTATTTCAAAATTCCCCATGATTCCGGTTTAAGGAAAAAAATTACCCAAGGTCAAAGGTAAAAAAATGGGTTTTTCACGATTTTCTTCAAAACGGTAAGTTTTATCGGAAAATTACCTCAGACATAGATTGTAGATCATAAAGTTATCTATAAAAAGGAAAAAATATTTTGTTTTCAATAAAGCTACCGTTTCTGAGATATAACGATGCAAAAAGTGGCAAGCGTCATAATCGTCTCGTATATACTCTGTATAGCAGTAATATGTAGAAATATTGTTCTGTCGGTAATTTTAAACCCAGTCCCTTCATTTATACTGTAGTGAAACCTTGAGACAACATCTGTCTCTCCGTTTAATTGTGTTCGTGGTAAGGGTCGTATATCTGCTTTATCTCAGAATGCTCAACACATGAAATACCGTTAGTCTTTAATAATAGTAGTCCTTGCGGGGATACCGTTGACGGCTATGGACACCACGGCCTCTCATGCCCTAGGAGTGCCGGCCGTTTAGGGCGCCATGCCGCCCTAAATAATATAATCCTCCGTGCTCTTGCCACCATCCATGTTCCAGCCGTTCTAGAACCAAACGGTCTGGCTCGGGATGATGCCAAGAGACCGGATGGTATGACTTTGGTACCCTGGAGATTGGGGCGGCCTTTGGTGTGGGATGCTACTTGGGTCGACACACTTGCGCCGTCTCATCTTCAGGTTACTAAATCTAAGGCCGGTTCTGCTTCATATGAGGCAAAAAACCTCAAAAGGCGCAAATATGTAGGTATCGGTAATACCTATACTTTTGAACCTTTTGGGGTAGAAACTCTGGGACCGGGGGCCTATCTGCCCATCAGCTTTTCCGACAATTGTCGAAAAAGCTGACTGAGGTATCTCTTGACCGGAGGGCTGGAAATTATCTGGCTCAGAGAATCAGCATTGCCATTCAAATTGGCATTGCTGCCAGCCTTCTGGGCACACTCCCGCATGTTGATGCTATGCAAGGGACTGTACGATTTATAAATTAAATTTTAGTTTGTAGTCATCTTTTTTCTTTCTTTTTATAAGTAGTTTTATTTTTAATTTGATTTAATTGTAATCTCTATTATTGTCCTAAGATGATTTTCTTCACTTAGGGTTATTCTAATTTTTTAAAATAATAAATGCGAAAGTTAGTCTTGAGTACCACTGCGTAGTAAAAACACGTGTTTATTCTAACCTATTTCAGACTTTTTCAAGTTTAATAATAAAAATGTTTAAAAAAACGCGCTAATACTACGCTACCTCAGAGGTGGTGTGGAAACGTGTGCATATTATGACGCTTGCAACTTTTTGCATCGTTATATCTCAGAAACGGTAGCTTTATTGAAAAAAAATATTGATACCTTTTTTATAGATAACTTTATGATCTACAATTTATGTCTGAGGTAATTTTCCGATTTGAAAACTTACCGTTTTAAAGAAAATCGCGAAACACCCATTTTTTACCTTTGACCTTAAGTAATTTTTTTCCTTAAACCGGAATCATGGGGAATTTTGAAAAGCTTTTGATTGTGTTTTAAACAATTATACTCATTTTCAGCTTAATGGGAATTAATGTAGCTTCGAATGTCTAGGTTGACCGGACTAAAGTATTTTTTTCATAGTAATTAGTAGCGGCCCGCGTGTGCCGCAAACGGTTCAAGCTAAATCCGACTTTCGACGCTACATGTTATGGCGCTGAATCCACTGCGGGTAACGTAACGTGTGTTCGCGGTTCTTCAGAACAACGTCTATGGAAAATCTGAAAAATTAATATATTTTTTTCTTCGTATTTTTCCAGGATAAAAACTATCCTATTTTATGCCCAGGATAATAAGGTATAATTATACCAAGTTTCATCAAAATCGAACCGTAAGTTTTCACGTGATGCCTGAACATACAGACAGACAGACAAAAATTTTTTTAATCACATATTTGTGTTTGGTATCGATCCAGTAACACCCCCTGCTATTTATTTTGTCAATATTTTCAATGTACAGAATTGACCCTTCTACAGATTTATTATATGTATAGATATAGATATTGAACACTATAATTGAAACTGAACATATACGTGTGTCTGTCTGTTTATGAATGGATTATGGTCCGATTGGAAATTCTGATATGATACAGACACAGTTTACGGCTATCTCAATGGAATTTATGGTGATGTTACACGTCTTATCTGTAGACGGATGGGATCAATACAATTGATTTATATTCCTGTAGAGGAATATAGTTTATGTTGTGCCGGGTGGTTACCGGCGCCAATAAAAATAAATACGACCACTCCTTCCCTTTCCCATGGATGTCGTAAAAGGCGACTAAGGGATAGGGTGATAAACGTGGATTTTTTCTTTTAGGCGATGGGATAACCTGTCACTGTTTGAATCTCAATTCTATCATAAAGCCTAACAGCTGAAAGTGGCCTATTAGTCTTTTTAGACTATTGGTTCTGTCTACCCCGCGAGGGATATAGACGTGACATATGTATGTATGTGTGACTCGTTTTTGTAATTATGCTACGGAGCCATAAAAATTGGGTATTTATGAATTTTATTATTAACATATTTTTTGTGTGATCTGTAACAGATCATAAAATAAAATAAATTCAAATTATATTATGTAAACATAATTAAGCAAATCCGTTTCTTTTTTATAAACATATGATCAAAAAAAAACTTCGTCCTAACAGAAGGTATTTACAAGCGAATAAAATTTATCACTTTAAACACTGTTTCTGTGAAACTGTTTATTTTCAATCGACTGCCTGACAAACCCTCGGGGGATTAAACTTATAGTCATTCCAGGAAATATGGATTCCCACACATCGAATCCTATAATTGTCGCAAAAGTTTATATTCCCAGAATTCCAAGTATAAACGCGCATTATTCTAATAATAAACGCGCACGTAACGTACATACATTCATACATAAAATCACGCCTCTTTCCTGGAGGGGTAGGCAGAGACTACCTCTTTCCACTTACCACGATCTCTGCATACTTCCTTCGCTTCATCGTACCTATATTTATTTATAATTGTAAAACCTATCTACTGTTAGCTAAGTGTGAATGTTGATATTGTGCAGAAAATAAATATATTATTATTTATTTATTTTATTTCTTTATTTATCTTATTTTTCTTTAAAAAAAAAATTAAAATATAATATTAATATATATAAAAAAAAACATTAATAAATATGTAGATGGACCCCCGTCGGCAGGAGGTAAGGACCCTTACTGTCGGTGGTCAGAGTTCGAAAGTCAGGAATCTCCTTACAGTTCCCGTGTCCAGAAGTACTGACTTCTGTATCTTTTCAGGCAACTGGATGTGTAACCATGATCGACCCAATACCTTATTTGATTAGGTTTACCTGGAAAGGTTACCTGGAAAACTGGTTCACCCATCATCCAGGATCCAGGGTCAAAGGCATACAACCGGGACTATTTTATATGGGCTACCAGAAAAAAATCTTCTAGGGGATTTAACTTCAGTACTACCTATGTTAATTCCCACATACCATCGAAATCTAAAATAGTCAGACAATTTTCTAATAGCAACGTGTGGGTTCCTAGAATTCTAGGCAACACGTCTGAAACCTAAACAAACTACTAGAAAATTAGTGCAGCCGAGTCTGGGATCAAAAGCGCTCGAATTTTGAGCGGACGAGCGGTTAACGAGGAAAGTTGAGCTGGCTTGAACCGCGGCGAGAGTGGACTGTGATAAGCTTTAGCGGAAAATTTGTATGGTTAAATATAAGCTTAAGCGGAATATTTCTTATGGAGAAAGAAAAAATACCGTCGCATTATTAATAGCGATGTTTAAAACTTTTCACTTTTAATTGCAATTATGTTTTAAATAATTCAAAAATACCAATGCAACCAAAATTTTATGATATTAACGTTTGCAACGCTAAAATCCTTTACAAGTTTGAACTTTAATAGAATGTCTATTGGGCCTAGGCCTCATCTGACGATGACGATGACGACCGTGACAATCTCGATTTAGAAATATGTATTCCGTTTGACGTCGAGTGATCTACGATTCTCAGGTGAATTAAGTGTCTTTGTTTTTATTTTCAACGTAACAAAAAAAAGAGGCTATTTATTTCAAAGGGTATTTTTTCAAGAAGAGTCATGATCTAGAAAACTGCCTCCGCGTTTCCCCCCACAGTGAACATACCCTTACACCGCCAAAGTTAGCGCAAAACCAGCGAGTCCTTTTTTTGTACCAACGATATCTCTTTAGAGCGAAATACGTTATTTAATTACTGACAGCTGTGCTTTTAAGTGTTTATTTAAAGCTCTTAACAGATATTATATACTAACTTTTAAGTTGTTTTAGAGATAACTTTGAACGTAAATTTTAACACATTTAGAAGATGTAAAGTGATTGTTCCCCAAGTTGGGAAAATATTTTAATCAATTGCAGGCTAGTCAATCAAAAAAACCTATTATAAAACGTTGTGCGCATATTTTTTATAATGTTTTTTATAACTTTATGGAGATTCGCCCCGACTTCGCACATGTAACATTTATAAATCTAACCAAAAAATCCTTTTTTGAAGATTTCAAACAGAAAACAATCCCACCACATCTTTTTTGACAGTTAGAGCGAGATTAGGCAAGACGGAGAAAATACGGAGACTTTATAATATGTTGTGTTTGTTTGTTACCTTTCCACGGATTTTCTATGAAAGCATCTTCTTGAAAATACTGAAAGGCAACGTTCAGCTATTTGGCTTTAAGATGGAATTAAGATTCAAATAGTGACAGATTAGCCCGTCGCCTAAAAGAAGAATTCCAAGTTTATAAGCTCATCCCTTAATCACGACATACATGGGAAAGAGATGGAGTGGTCCTATTCTTTTGTTTTATTGGTGACGAGAACCACACGGCAAAATTCGCTCAATTTAGGTAACAAAAAGCAAAATTAATGAAATCTCTTTTACCCAGTCGCGCCGTTTCCAATTAACTAACACTTTTATATCGGAACAGCCAATTTAAACTCAGTTAACAGCCAGGTGTAAACTTTGTGATTTCCATCGAAAATTTTGTTTAAATTTTGGATTTTTTTTTATTTACTTTGGGTTGCTGTGTGGCGCCGGGCATTATAAAATAGGACCTCTCCGCATCTTTTCCCATGGATGTCGTAAAAGGCGACTAAAGGAATGGCTTATAAACTTGGGATTCTAATAGTAGGCGATAGACTAGCACCCTGTCTCTTAGTCGCCTTTTATGACATCCATGGGACGAGATGGAGAAGTCCTATTCTTTTTTTTATTGGTGCCGGGAACCACACGGTACTTTTATTATGTGAAATGGGACAACGATATGTTTTACCCAATGGGGTCCGGTCTAGTATCGAAGAAAAATCATAGTGTGCAAAAATCAATCATAAGAAAGTAATAATTAACTCTGGGCTAGCAGACTGTCACTATTTGTATCTCAATTCCATCATTAAGCTGCTGAACATCGTCTTTCAGTCTTATGACTCTGTCAATCCAGCAAGGACAGAAGACGTGGTAAATGTATATTTTTTTATTCATTCAGGTAAATTAAACAGGTTTTCGATTTCCAGTAACTAAACACATTTATATTTGAACAGCCAATTTTAAACTCTGTAGCGCGATGTGAACTTTGTAATTTCGTACAGTACTACAAGGAAGATGTTTTAATTTTGTTTTGAAGTGTTCGTGTGTTGTTAATTTGTAGATTTGATTGTACTTTCACAGTTTCCTTTGCACAAACAATGTTGTCATTGGATTTATATTGTAAAATTAAATAGTTTAATACCTTATTGAAAGATTAATTAAATTACTTTATTGAGGTACATTGTATACGTTTATATTATACATGTAAACTAATATAGATTAGATTATTTACAAGAATATTGGCTCTGGTTGTCCCATAGAGAATAAAGATGTTTATACGTATTAATGAAAAGGCGACTAAGGGATAGGCTTATAAACTTGAGATTCTTCCTTTAGGCGATAGGCTTGCAACCTGTTACTATTTGAATCTCAATTCTATCATTAAGCCAAATAGCTGAACGTGGCCTATCAGTCTTTTCAAGACTGTTTGCTCTATCTTCCCCGCAAGGGATATAGACGTGAATATATGTATGTACATATAAAATGTAAATTATGTAATGTTGACTGGACCATTAGTTTTGTCGATAAGAGCTTAAAAACGCACACTTTTTGCTGCAATACTTACTCTCATTGTACTCTTTGCAAGCATATGTAAGAGCCACAGAGCACTGTAGCCGCACCTCAAAAGTTCCAAGCTCTGTGGTAAGAGCACTGAGTGTCAAGTGTATCCCGAGAGCTCCCAACAACGTGAAAGGAACTCAACACGCGTGAACATATTGTGTAAAAAAAGCGTTTTAACTCTTAGCCTTTAGCATATTCCACACTGATGTATGGTCATCATATGTATATATGTATATATACCACGGTTATATTGATAAGACGTGACCATATGTATGTATGTATGTATATTGATAAGTCCCGATTGTGTCCTGACCTTTTCGAAGACGACCCTAGGGTCCAAGGTGACCACAATCCTGAATTGGGTATGTCAGATTTCAATGTGTATTCTGTTATGTCAATAACATGACTTATTTCTCTCTTACCTGGATTGGGTAAGTCAGATTTCAATGTGTATTCTGTCATGTTAATAACATGACTTATTTCTCTCTTTCCTGGCGTGTTCCCAGTTGCACCCTCTGCCCCTAAGTTTCGGGTCTGGGGTCCGCTTTCGTACTTACCAAATTCAAATTTAAAAAAAATTCAAAATTTTTATTCACTATTATAGGATACTTCATATCGCTTAATTATTGTCAAAACGTATGGTTTAACAACATTGGTTGACGTCAAATAAATTACTTAAAACTAAGTTTACCGCCGCTTCCAAGGCGTCAGTGCCGAAGAAGCGGTAACAAACTGCACTGCAGCATTTTCTTCAACAACGTCAACTTCACAATTATCCAAACTTAGTTCTATGGTCAATGGCATGCATGTCATCTTTCGTTTCTCGACGTCAAACTGGGACTTAGGAACAACATGACTCGTTGGTCAATATTAGGTTAAGGACGTCCTGGTAAAGGGTCAGGGCAAAAGTACCCGAAACCGCCGAGCTTGCATGATGAGACTTATGAATGTGGATGAAGTGAAGGAAGTATGCAGAGATCGTGGCAAGTGGAAAGAGGTAGTCTCTGCCTACCTCTCCGGGAAAGGGGCGTGATTTTATGTATGTATGTATGTATGACTAGTTATTGGTATCTGTCTAAAACTTTGTACATATCACTTTACAAAGTCATGGTAAAAGGTCAGATCAAGTGAACGAAGAAGCGATGTACAGTGTGGATTCTGTCATTTTATAATAAAACCACTCTATATCTTTCCCATGGATGCCGTAAAAGACGACTAGATAGGCTTATAAACTTGGAATTCCGCTTGTAGGCGATGGGCATCCTGTCACTATAGAAATCTCAATTCCATCATTAAGCCATACTACACGTGGCTTATAAGTATTTCCAAGACTGTTGGCTCTGTTTCCTCCGCAAGGGATAGACGTGACTGTATATTTGTATGAAGATAATATATATATATATATATAAGGATTTTTACTAGTGGATGTATCTAGTCTCTTTTCCGGGATAGAAGCGTGATTTTATATACTTTTGTACATACATACATAAAATCACGCCTCTTTCCCGGAGGGGTAAGAAGAGACTACCTCTTTCCACTTGCCACGATGTCTGCATATTTCCTTCGCTTCATCCACATTCATAACTCTCTTTATACAAGCTCGGCGGTTTCGGGTACTTTTGACCTGACCCTTTACCAGGACGTCCTTAATTTGATCAAGATACGTTCGTCTAGGTCTATACTTTTGTAAGTTATAACAAAATGTACAAACGCATAACGTTACTCCCTTCTCAGTTCTCTTTTCACGAAACTTAATTTGTAAGTGCAGTATGTTTTCATAGTGCCGTGCACGTTCTTTGAGTACAAGCAAACAAAACCAGATTTAATTACCACTGTCAAAGGTCGAAATCTGTGAGACGTAACTTCGTGCAATACGATAGACAATTTGAAATTAAAATAATTGTGTAGTTTTTTTTTTTTTTTTTGAGTAATTTATACATATTTTTGCTGAAAAAATAATAAAATAAAATTGAAGTGAATTTCTAATTGAAGCAATTATTTAGTATTAGATACCATATTTTATTGTTTATGTATTTAATAACAACATGACTGAAAAAGATTTGATTGGGTGTTTTATGAATTGAATAAAAAAAAAGACTTTCTGCTTGTTTTTTTTTTTGTTAAAATACGAAAATACAGTTATGATGACACCTTTTGTAGCATACAACGTAGAATAATCATGATAGATTCTTCTACGCGTACGAAGTCGCGGGCTACAGCTAGTTTTTAAATTAAAT
This sequence comes from Amyelois transitella, assembly GCF_032362555.1. NCBI lineage: Eukaryota > Metazoa > Arthropoda > Insecta > Lepidoptera > Pyralidae > Amyelois > Amyelois transitella. Next base: position 10,236,928 of record NC_083512.1, read on the forward strand.
ACACAACCAAGAATCAGGATAATCAGAAAAAGTTTATTTTTCATCATGGCTTGACAGAAATTCGAAACTGGGACATTATCTTAAGCAACTCCGCAACCACTACACTACAGGTCTTTTCAGAAAATATTACGGAAGAATTGTTAATTATAACAAATTTCTTCAATAAAAAAGTTCTTTAAATACTAGTTGCGAAGTACTTATTATGTAACTTCAGCCCGCTCCAATTAACTCGACAAACTGTAACACGTCTTGATGTGAGACGCTCATTAACTGAAGGGTTCTTTACATGAACTTAGTTAAATTCCAGTGACCTATTCAAAAGTTACTAACTTTGTTAAGGACATACATAAAATCACGCCCGTTTTCCGGAGACGATGTAGCGTCGTACAGCCTTTCACTTGATGAAGAATCCTGCATACATTTGCTATTCATCAACAATTTACATATACATATAAACACGTCTATATCCCCTGCCGGTTAGACAGAGCCAATAGTCATCGAAAGACTGAAAGGCCACGCTCAGCTGTTTGGCTTAATAATAGAATTGAGATTCAAATAGTGACATAATTAGCCCATCGCCTAAAAGAGGAATCCTAAGTATATGTATAAGCCTATCCCTTAGTCGTTTTTACGACATTCATGGGAAACAGATGGAGTGTTCCTATTTGTTCTATTAGTGCCAGGAACCGCACAGCACGATAACAAAGCTGAAATATAACAAGACTCATATAATCCAGGTTATAAGCCCAATAATAACCATATTAGCATTCATATTGGACCGGCCATTTTGAAATTCATGCAATTACCCAATGAATATTACATGAACAAATTACGTAAGGTGTCAGCTAAATCATTAAATTGACAATGTGACACAGTAATTCGAATTCAAATCAGCAAGTCAATGCGATACAAATTAAACTCAACGTCTCACGGAGGCAAAATTGTATGAAACTGATATAACTTTCACGTTTAGCATGATAATAGTATCATTGACAGTGCCGTGTGGTTCCCGGCACATACATACATATTAGTCACGTCTATATCCCTTGCGGGGTAGACAGACCTAACAGTCTTCAAAAGACTGAGTTCCCGGCACCAATGAAAACAAAAAGAATAGGACCACTCCATCTCGTTCCCACGGCTGTCGTAAAAGGCGACAAAGGGATATATAGGCTTATAAATTTGGTATTCTTCTTGTAGGCAATGGGCTAGCGACCTGTCACTATTTGAATCTCAATTCTATCATTAAGCCAAACAGCCGAACGTGGTCTATTAGTCTTTTCAAGACTGTTGTCTTTAGTCACAAGAATAAGGAATGTTGCCCTAATAAAAATAAAAATAATGTCTCATCTTACATTTCGAAAAGAGACACACAATATAATTTTCTTGGAAAAGTCCGTCTTTACAAAGAGAATATACGAGTAGAATGTCCTGGGTGACTCCGTAGGTACTGGCAGTCTAGAATAATCTGCTTTGTGTAGCGCGAGCTTTGTTTGCGGTCGCCTTGTGAGCTTCCTGGAGTCTGTCGAGCTTCAGATATGTGTGTATACCTACATGAAAATAAGGAATACATTTTAGAGAAAATGTCGCCTCTTGTAAAGGGTCACTCTTATTTTATTTTGAATGTTATCATTTTTTTATTCCTTCAATATGTTCACAATATACAAAGGTCTCAAGTATTCAAGCACAGTTTCTGTTAACACACATTCTATGAGAAAAATTAAGTAAAATTCATTAAGTAAATGTCAAATTAAATATAATACAGTAAATGAAATACTTCCATATATCCAGTAGTAAGTTCTTATCACGTGGACGTAATTGTGGGCTTATTTAAGTCTACCATAAACTGATGATGACTGTATGATTTTATAACTTATTATTTTTTTAAATCGTAAGTACATACAATCACGTCTATGTCCCTTACGGGGTAGACGGAGCCAACAGTCTTGCAAGGCTGTAAAACCATGTCAAACTAATAAGTGCCGTGTGGTTACTGGCACTATTAGAAAAAGAAAAGAAAACTGCACTGCAGCATTTTTTTAGTTACTGTTAGACATAATAACGCACATTAATTAAAGCATTAAATCCCATTTTGTGGTACAGGGGTTGTCTAAGATATGATTTCCCGAACTATACGCAATTAAAGACATCGGTACAGTTTATTTTACGCGGGAGGAACCGCGGGCGTGCCTTAGTTATAGAATAAAAAACCGACTCGTAATTTAATTCGCCAAATAACCGTACGTAAATCACTTTGCATCGCAAATAATCAAAACGAAGGAGTAATTTTCCCTTTCATCCAAGTTTTTTAGGACAAAAGTAATTAGTCTTTTGTTTTATTACAATAAAACTTCATCAGCCTAATAATTTTAGAAGGAAGTTCGTCTTTGTTTTGATACTGTACAAATCATCTTTTTAAAGGCCCTCAGTGAAATTTAAGGATACTAATAAACCACTTCGTTTTAGATTTGGGAGTAATTCGTTTAACTATGTTTTTGTATTCTTCTTTTAGGCTCGTTTATTCATAAGAACGTGGCCTTACAGTATATCTCACCATTGGCTCTGTCTACTCCATAAAGTATAAAAACGTAAATTAATATATAAAGGTACTAGCTTTTGCCCGCGGCTTCGCCCGCGCAAATGTATTTTAGATTATAAGGATACTAGCTTTTGCCCGCGGCTTCGCCCGCGCAAATGTATTTTAGATTATAAGGATATGCCATAAAATTTCACCCATTTTTTAATCCCGTATCGTGCGGGACTGTTTTAAGTTAATATTTGATTTAAATTCATAATGGCTTCTCCCGTCTTGTCCCGTCTCTTCTCGTTCTGTTCCGTCCCGTCCCAAACTGCTGTGTCTCGTCCTGCCCCGTCCAGTCCTATCCTGTCCCATCCCATCCTATTTAGTGCCATCCTACTTTCCGCAACTGATACGATTTTTTTACTAACCAATATTTAAGACTTCTCGCACTTCGACGCCCATCAGTAAACGAAGTTTCATACAAACTACCAACACTCATTTTTCGCCCTTAAGATGCAGTTTTCAAAATCCAATGTTTTAATGATTATTTCAAACTAACCAAAATTTAATTCTAAAATTTCATGTGCCCAACGTTAAAATTGTCGAAATTTCATACAAATTTACAACCCCTATTTCACCGCGATAGGAATGCAATTTTTTAAATCTTATTACTGTATTCGACTTTTTTACATCTGTCAGTTCGTTTGTCCGCTCACCCATCCTCCTGTCACCAGGCGTGTCTCATGATAGCTAGACAGGTGACATTTTCACAGATCATAAATTTCGGTTGACGTTAAAATAAAAATACTAAAACTACCATACACATAAACATACCAAATTTCATCAAAATCGGTCTAGATAGGCTGTAAAAGCGGAACGATGATTCACCCCCCTTTAACTGTTTTGGAGGTTATTTTTTGAAAAAAAAAGTAGCCTATGTTTGAACGCGTATCTTAATCTATATGCATTTCAAATTTCATTAAAATCGGTTCAGCGGTTCAGGCGTGAAAGCCGAACGATGATTTTCATACAAACTTTCACCCCCCCATTTGACTTTTTTGGAGGTCGATTTTCGAAAAAAAGTAGCCTATGTTTGAACGCGATTCTTAAACTATATACATATTAAATTTCATCAAAATCAGTCCAGCGGTTCAGGTGTGAAAGCGGAACGATGATTTGGAAAACTTTGGGGGTCAATTTTTGAAAAAAAAAATAGCCTATGTTTGAACGCGGGTCTTAAACTATATAAATAACAAATTTCATCAAAATCGGTCTAGATAGGCCGTAAAAGCGGAACGATGATTCACCCCCCTTTAACTGTTTTGGGGGTTATTTTTTGAAAAAAAAAGTAGCCTATGTTTGAACGCGATTCTTAAACTATATACATATTAAATTTCATCAAAATCAGTCCAGCGGTTCAGGTGTGAAAGCGGAACGATGATTTGGAATACTTTGGGGGTCGATTTTTGAAAAAAAAATAGCCTAGGAATGTTTGAACGCGGGTCTTAAACTATATAAATACCAAATTTCATCAAAATCGGTCTAGATAGGCCGTAAAAGCGGAACGATGATTCACCCCCCTTTAACTGTTTTGGGGGTTATTTTTTGAAAAAAAAGTAGCCTATGTCTGAACGCGTATCTTAATCTATAAGCATTTCAAATTTCATTAAAATCGGTTCAGCGGTTCAGGCGTGAAAGCCGAACGATGATTTTCATACAAACTTTCACCCCCCCATTTGACTTTTTTGGAGGTCGATTTTCGAAAAAAAGTAGCCTATGTTTGAACGCGATTCTTAAACTATATACATATTAAATTTCATCAAAATCAGTCCAGCGGTTCAGGTGTGAAAGCGGAACGATGATTTGGAAAACTTTGGGGGTCAATTTTTGAAAAAAAAAATAGCCTATGTTTGAACGCGGGCCTTAAACTATATAAATAACAAATTTCATCAAAATCGGTCTAGATAGGCCGTAAAAGCGGAACGATGATTCACCCCCCTTTAACTGTTTTGGGGGTTATTTTTTGAAAAAAAAAGTAGCCTATGTTTGAACGCGATTCTTAAACTATATACATATTAAATTTCATCAAAATCAGTCCAGCGGTTCAGGTGTGAAAGCGGAACGATGATTTGGAATACTTTGGGGGTCGATTTTTGAAAAAAAAATAGCCTAGGAATGTTTGAACGCGGGTCTTAAACTATATAAATACCAAATTTCATCAAAATCGGTCTAGATAGGCCGTAAAAGCGGAACGATGATTCACCCCCCTTTAACTATTTTGGGGGTTATTTTTTGAAAAAAAAGTAGCCTATGTCTGAACGCGTATCTTAATCTATAAGCATTTCAAATTTCATTAAAATCGGTTCAGCGGTTCAGGCGTGAAAGCCGAACGATGATTTTCACACAAACTTTCACCCCCCCATTTGACTATTTTGGAGGTCGATTTTCCAAAAAAAGTAGCCTATGTTTGAACGCGATTCTTAAACTATATACATATTAAATTTCATCAAAATCAGTTCAGCGGTTCAGGCATGAAAGCGGAACGATGATTTTGAATACTTTGGGGGTAGATTTTTGAAAAACAAAAAAGGCTATGTTTGAACGCGGGTCTTAAACTATATAAATACCAAATTTCATCATAATCGGTTCAGCGGGTCAGGCGTGAAAGCGGAACGATGATTTTCATACAAACTTTCATCCCTCCATTTGAGTATTTTGGGGGTCGATTTTTGAAAAAAAACGTAGCCTATGTTTGAACGCGGGTTTTAAACTATATACATACCAAATTTCATCAAAATTGGTTCAGCGGTTCAGGCGTGAAAGCGGAACGATGATTTTCATACAAACTTTCAATCCCCCATTTGACTATTTAGGGGGTCGATTTTTGAAAAAAAAGTAGCCTATGTTTGAACGCGGGTCTTTAACTAAATACATACCAAATTTCATTATAATCGGTTCAGCGGTTCAGGCGTGAAAGCGGAACGATGATTTTCATACAAACTTTCAATCCCCCATTTGACTATTTAGGGGGTCGATTTTTGAAAAAAAAGTAGCCTATGTTTGAACGCGGGTCTTTAACTAAATACATACCAAATTTCATTATAATCGGTTCAGCGGTTCAAGCGTGAAAGCGGAACGATGATTTTCATACAAACTTTCAACCCCCCATTTGACTATTTTGGGGGTCGATTTTTGAAAAAAAAAGTAGCCTATGTTTGAACGCGGGTTTTAAACTATATACATACCAAATTTCATCAAAATCGGTTCAGTGGTTCGGCCGTGAAAGAGGAACAGACAGACAGACAGACAGACAGACAGACAGACTTTCGCATTTATAATATTAGTACGGATTAGTACGGATGTACAAATTTTTGTTACAAATTTTAAAATACTAAATAAGTTGTAAAAATTAAACTAATAATAAAATTACACACCGTAGGATTTAGACAACATTTAAGTACTAATTATTTCCTTGATACCTACATACATTTTTATATACCAAATTCAATAACACTGAACCAGTGCCATTAAACCAAAATAAAAAAAAAACGCTTCAAAATGGCCGCATATAATTTTATTAAGCAATTCATGTTCCAAATTTAAAAACACTGATTCAATTTCAACCAAAATTATTTAAAAAACACACTGTGGAATTCCGCCAACCCGCATAAATCGTGAGTCCATGCAGTCCTAATAACTAAGATTATTTATCCGAAATTTATGTCCGCCAACAGTTATCTATGTGCGGATTCGGAGGATTTATACATCCGCGGTCAGAATTCGATATCCTGTGCCACGTCCTGTTAGTACCATTTTTCGGACGTTTTGTGCGAAAATGTTGGGGAAATTGTTTTCAATGATAACAATAATATATTAGGATAATTCAGCAAGTATAATGACTTACCTACATAAAAAAATCACTTAAGTTAGACACGGAGTTAGACAATATTTTTTATATATTTTTAGTATCAGTAACATAAAGTTCATGTCTAGCTACAAAAATAGCTCTGAATATAGGCTGCGAATAGATTGGAAAACGGACATTACGGAATAATACATACATATAATCACGTCTATTTTCCTTGCGGGGCAGACAGAGCCAACAGTCTTGATAGAATTGAGATTCAAATTGTGACAGCTTGCTAGCCCCCTCGCCTAAAAAGAAGAATACCTATACAGAATTATAATGATTCTTTGTTTTAAAAACATTTATAAAGCATAAATCATTATTCCTCTTGCACTCTGGTCCATATTACAACCAGAAGAGTAAAACATATAAAACAGCACGAAACAAAGGCGGACTTATCGCTAATGCAATCCCTTCCAGTCAACCTTTAGGGGGAAGGGAACCAAACAGGAGATAAGTCAGGTTTTCTCCCCGTCCCTCACGTCTGATCTCCTCAACTATTGCGGAGGTATCTCACCCATATGAATTATAGTGCTTAGACGTTTAGTTGTCTGAATGTGCAGAGTTTACTCACGATGTTTTCCTTCACCGTAAGAATTGTACATACATACATACAATCACGTTTATATCCCTTGCGGGGTAGACAGAGCCTACAGTCTTGAAAAGACTTATAGGCCACGTTCCGCTGTTTGGCTTAATGATAGAATTAAGATTCAAATAGTGATAGGTTGCTAGCCCATCGCCTAAAGGAAGAATCTAAGATTATAAACCTTTTTCTTAGTCGCCTTTTACGATATCCATGGGAACGCGATGGTGTGGTCCTATTCTTTTTCTGTTAGAGCCTCAAGAAATGAATGGAGAATTGTTACCCCATATAATGAAGGAAACAGTAGACAGACAGATACGTATTCATTTCAGAGCATTTCTATCAAAAGCAAGCAATAGCGGAACTTTCATAATATCCCTTTTACATACAAGTTTCCAATTGATCGAACAAAGAAATTTTATGAGAAAAATCGGCAAAGACCTGCAAACGATATACATACGTTATAAATGACACATTGTAAGTAAGCATACGACGGCGCGGCGCGGCGGGGCGCGGCGGGCGCCGGCAAATTGCCTGTAATAATGTTACTTTCACATTGGCCTATCGTTTTGTGTGATTGTACATGTATGAATTACTTTATTGCTCGATGAAATTTACATACATACATATTATAATCGCTTACGGGCTTGACAGTGCCAACTGTCTTGAAAAGACTGATTGACCACGCTCAGCTTTTTGGGCTTGATGATAGAATTAAGATTCAAATAGTGACAGGTTGCTAGACCATCGTTTAAAAGAAGAATATCAAGTTTATAAGTCTATCCCTTAGTCGCCTTTTACGACATCCATGGGAAAGAGAAGTAGTGGTCCTTGTTTTTTTTTTTAATTTAATTAAAATAGTACAATACAAATAAAAAAATACGTAACGTTGAAAATGATACGTATTTATCAATTTCTTTCTATCTCGTATAGCTCATACCCCCAGCTTCGCTCGCGTGAATTTAGTGCGATCTAAAAAATAAGTGAGGTTCGCAAATCCCGCGGGAAGTATAGTTTTTACCGGGACTAAAGGTGTACGTACTTCTCCAGACTCTTAATTATATAAACTTGATATATTAAGAAGATAAAATGATACGATAATCCGTGAAGAGATAAAAAACAAACAAACATAAAAACTCACTTTCGTATTTATTATAATTAGGTGCTAGCCCATCATCTAAGAATCGCAAGTTAATAAGCCTATACCTTACTCACATTTGCAACATTCATGGGAAAAAGATATAGTGGGTCCTATTCTTTTTTTCTATTGGTGCCCGAAAAATATTATAAATTTTTATGAATGAATAAATGAATGTTTTATATATTAAACAAACAAAAATATATAAAACATTCTAGGGACAAAAATGAAAAAAGAAAAAAAATTCCGATTTCTAAGACGAGAAACTTTTAAGGCTCTTAGTATGTACGTTAACATGTAAACGCTCATGTCGTGTCTGCAGTCTCACACATACACGGCCATAATTTCCGATAGAACGCCCGCGAAATTATCCATAATATTGTGACGATATTCTGACGGGGTTCCGCATATCGATATTATATGTACGAAATTTGTATATACATACATATAGTAACGTCTTTATCCCTTGCGGGGCAGACTGAGGCAATAGTCTCGAAACAACTGAGAGGCCACGTTCAGCTTTATCAATATAAATAACTAAATACAAATATATACGGGACAAATTACACAGATTGAGTTAGCCTCGAAGTAAGTTCGAAACTTTGTTACGAGATACTGAACCAACGATACTATATTTTGTAATAAATACTGATATAGATAAACATCCAACAGAAAAGCGCCCTATGTATATATGATGGAATTGTGATCGAAATAGTGACTGGTGGCTAGCCAATCGCCTACAAAAATTGATCCAAGTTTATAAGCCTTTTTCTTAGTCGTCGTTTACGACGTCCATGGGAAAGATATGGAGTCTTTCTATTCCAAAGTGCCGGAAACCAATGACGAAATAAGTTCAATGGCGAACTAATCCCAAATGGGATTTCTTCCAGTCAAACAAAATATAAAGGAAAACTCATAATTAAAAAGGCAGCGCACAAGCATTGAGGATGCGTTATAAAAAACAATACAAATACATACAATATATTTATTTTAACATATACTTAGTCGATACATTTTAAAAACCTGGTCAAGGGTTAATATTTATCTTTTTCCTCCTGACTTTAGTCCCAGTTGCATCCTCACCTTACTGGAGAGGAGTCCGGAGTATGCCTTTGACCATAGATCCTGGATTGGGCGAGTCAGGTTTTTACACGAAATGACTCCTATCTGACCTAACCCGTATTGGATCTTGATTACACATCCAGGTGCCTGAATGTGCAGGTTTCCCTCACCGTAAGATTAATTGTACCTTTTTATATCTCTACTTAAATATCCCATTATTCATGATACACCATTAAAATTAAAGGTCGATGGAAAAGAAAAGATTACACCGAAATGTGACAAATTGCCCCGCTTTTTGACAAATGGAGTGAACGCCATTTTTATGCTAAATGCGGTTTATCTTCACACAACATTGTACAGATAAGCGATGGCTTAATTCTAATTTGACGTTCGGATTTTTTTGCGTAAATGGATCATTAAACTTTCGCGTTAGGTTATACTATTTTTAATACCTATTACCGCTCAGTGACAACGGATCATTGTGACATGGTCCGAAACGTCCGAAATTTAAAAAAAGGTGAAGCGTAAAGCGTGCGCGTTTAATACTTATAGTATTAATCAATAAAAAATGGATCCTTGCTAAAGAAATATCGCTATAGGAATGTTCTCAATTTTAGCATTAATGATAGTATTGAGATTCAAATAGCGATAGGTTGCCAGCCTATCGCCTAAAAGAGGAATCCCCAGTATATAAGCCTATCCCTTAATCGCCTTCTACGACATCCACGAGAAAGGGAGGTAGTGGCCCCATTCTTTTTTCTATTGGTGCCGGGAACCACACGGCACTTTGGTTTGAACTATATACATAAGAAAAAATAACACGGTACCCTAAAAATACTATAGCGTCGCTTAGTTTTTTTATTCGTATCGAAAGTCGTGTTGGTTTGTTCGACTCACGTATGTCTCATTTGTGCTAGAAATTCCAGTAAATACCTACTTTAGCTACGTGACAATTTCTGTGTTACCTTCTTATTAGTAGGAATATTTTTTTTTATTTCTGTTACAGAAATAAACTTAGGATTATTTGTGTAGGTGATGGGCTAGCACCCTGTCAATATTTGCATAGATATTAAAAATGCGAAAGTGTGTGAGTATGTCAGTATGGATGTTTATTACTCACGTCACACAAAAACTACTAAACCGATTACGATGAAATTTGGTATGTAGGTAGCTGAAGACCCAGAATAACATATAGGCTACTTTTAACCGGAGTTCCCGCGGGATTGATAGAGTTTCCATGCGGACGAAGTCGCGGGCGGCCTCTAGTTTAGCCATAAAGCTGAACGTTTTACATGTAGCCTTTCAGTCTTTTTAAGACATAAAGACTAAATGAATGTTATAGAAAAAATATATATAATTGTCCTAGATTTTCAATCAAAAGTGTGAATGGTAACTGATGATCTTAAATTGAGGAAAAACATCGTGGGAATACCTACATATTCAGGTTAATGGGTGTAACTTTGATCCAATATGGGTTAGGTTCCCCTACAACAGAGAAGTAGGCCAGATAGTACGGCGGTTGTTTTGTGTGAAAACCTGACTTACCCACACCAGGGTCGTGGTCACAGGCGGACCCCTGGCTCCTTTCCAGAGAGGTGAGGACTTACGCCAGAAGGATTTAAGGAAAATGGAAGTGTCAGAGTACGTAAGCAATTAATATATTTTATGGGAGATTGCAAACTGTTTTCACTTTATTTTTGTTATTAAATTTGACATTACTTCTTTTCTATTATTGACGGCCTCTGTGGCGCAGCGGGAGTACGCTTATCTGTGACATCGGAGGTCCCAGGTTCGAATTCCGGCCAGGGCATGATGAAAAAAGATTTTTTTCTGATTGTCCTGGATGTTTATCTATATAAGTATTTATTATAAAATATAGTATCGTTGGGTAAGTATCTCGTAACACAAGTTTCGAACTTATTTCGATGCTAATCTGTGTTATTTGTCCCGTATATAAAAAATAATAATAATATTATGTTCACTTTTTTCTCTTATTCATCTTTTTTATTCGTTTAATATAATTGCCACAATTTTTGTACAATCAACATCGTTTTTCACAAGTACAATTTAGAGTGGTTAATTCAGGTAATATGACTTTTTCCCGTAGTCAACTTTTATAACATCACACAGAAAAAAGTGAATTTTTCTTACAGTGCACATCCAGTAGGTCCATTTATGCTTTATTCCTAAAGCTGTCATTGCTGATAGGGTAGTTGACAATACATTAGTACATACATACATTAGTAATAAATATTATGGTCTACTTCTCTTATCATATCATTTCACTTATAATATGTCAACTATTTAAATTTCATTCACTAGTGCAGTAATTGGCTTTGTTTAATGAACACCATATAAAAACAAGGATAATTAAATAAAACACTAATTCGGAAGTATAAGTTATAATAAAAGTTTATATAATTAAATTACAGCATAAATTGTCAGTAGTTTATAACTAGCACAGTGTACGAAATACATTTGTTGATGTGAGCATTAGTTTAAGATACAATAAGTAACTCCAGTATAAAGATACCCGAAGAGAGGTCGGCGCGATCTATACTTCAATTCTTCCCCTTAATTGTAGTACATTCCGCGCCTAGTAAATTTATTATTGCACCAACACGTTTTAAAGTGGCAAAAAATTACACGATAGATTCCTAACTAGTCCTGTTTGTGCGTTTTGCATAACTTGGTCGAAGCTTCTGATGTGCGATGACTTAGAAATAGTTGTGTAAATTTCCCCATTTTACACATTGTATAGATAAGAAGAACCTAAGAAGACTACAAGAACTTAACGAAACCTTATCATCGATTCACAACTCTCTCTCTCTCAATATAAGCCAGGCATTCACCATCGGATTAAAGCTAAGTTATTCAGAAAGTCTTACCTCGTAGAATAGTTACAGAAAGCAGCAGAAGCTTTCGTCCTAAATTTCAACCCTATTCAAAATTCAGATCACTCCTGTTCAGGAGGTGGTCCCCGTAAATAAATTTCGCTTAATTATTAGCTACATTATTATCCTAAGGCAGAGAATCACGAAATCTAGCATTTACTTATAAGGGAATCTCTGAAAAGAAGATAGATAATCTGAAATAATTTACTTACCGTTAAAATCGAAACGTTAAAACTATCCTAAAAAATTGCCAAAAAGCGACTTTTACTAGTGCTAAAAAAGCTAAATATTAATATTATGCATTTAAATCTATGAATATCGTTGAACCGTGCACTACATCTATTTGTTGAATCGTGTGAATTACAATCTAGTTTAGTTATAGTAACTGCTTTAAATCTAACTTTTATGTGAATTTATTCTTATTTTGATAATTTAATTGATGAGATATAAACCATTTGATTTAGAGGCACTTTTTAAGTGGCTGATAATGACAGATACATCAGTGCATGATATTGCTATACAATAGTAAATAGATGAATATAAGCCTAATTTAATGTAACGATTGATTAATATTATCACAAATATGGTAACTGGACTGAATGTTACATTAATCGTGTCGGCTGTGATACAGACTTTGCGTTTCAGAGCGAGCATATTTTGTACCAATATTTTTAATACCATTCTTTTTCAAGTATCCTTCACATTTTTATACGATTTGCCTTCACCATCTATGCATCTGGCGAACGTATTTCTACTGTAACTGAAGTAGGACCAGGCGTTGTTGGTGATCGGAGGGTGGCCGATCTTAGTGACGTAGCAGAATGTCCACTGCTCGCTCTTGATCCACGGCGTGATCCTAGAAACGATGAAGATGAATTTCAAAGGAATAACAATAAATAAAATGAAGTTAAACATGCTTTGAACAGACCTCAGCATGATTTTTTATGCAACATACCAAAGGATGCACCTGAAGAATTTTAGTATCTAATAGAAGACTTTTATCTAATTGCTGTGTGTGTCGCATGAAACAGATTTTTATGGGACAGAGTTGAATTGGAACTAGTGGTAGTCGCAAAGCAATCCCGTGGCTCTGAAATTTTTATCAGTATTTCATGCAATGTGGCTTTAAATGTTGTATCTAATTGATTCTAAATTTTTATTTTGGTTATTCCACGTGCTTTACTAGAAGATATGCGGAAAGTATACATTGGAATAATTTTGCTATTTTATTATTTCTAATTAGGCACACACGTGATGAGTGGTTGAGATTTTATATTAATTCGAAGACTAATTAATACCACCGAAACTTGAGTAATTAATATAAGCGAGGAAAAGTTCAATCATCTCTTTAAATTTTTAACTGACTTTCGAAAAGGAGGAATTTTCTCATCACAAGACGTTTTCGCCTCGCTTACAGCAAAATTTAAAAATCAGTTTGGTGGGACTAAGTCTAAATGCATCGAATGTTTATCATTCAGCTTCTATTAATTATTATATGAGTGTTTGTACTACCGTGCCTTCAACTGAAACAAAAAGAAATTAATAAATGAGGTAGATGCATTTATTCAGCAAGTTTGATGAAATAAGGTAAAGAGTGTGTTTCTTTACAGAATGTCTTTTGGATCGCTTTTTTTACCTCCATTACATACCACTTTAACCTAATATTGAAAGTATCTTCACGTTATTAGATCTATTTATAAATTTTAATTGCTCCATTCATACGTTTAAGATTTTGAACTAAGATTTTTCTAGTTACAGTTCTCCAACGTTCAAATTCGAAACAACGTATAAACAGAATTGCTAGATTATAAATAAATATTTATTAGAGAACGATACCTTAGTCATAGGTCTGAAAAATACTGTGTTGGTAAAAATAAGGAAAGTTGTAATATAAAAACTTCAAAACATAAAAATACATACATACATACATACATAAAATCACGCCTCTTTCCCGGAGGGGTAGGCAGAGACTACCTCTTTCCACTTGCCACGATCTCTGCATACTTCTTTCGCTTCGTCCACATTCATAACTCTCTTCATACAAGCTCGGCGGTTTCGGGTACTTTTGACCTGACCCTTTACCAGGACGTCCTTAATTTGATCAAGATACGTTCGTCTAGGTCTTCCCACTCCGACCTTTCCCTCCACACTCTCCTTGTATATCTGCTTAGTCAACCTGCTTTCATTCATCCTCTCCACATGACCGAACCATCTTAACATACCCTTTTCTATTCCTGTAACTACATCTTCTTTCACATCACAACATTCCCTTATCACGCTGTTCCTTATCCTGTCACTCAATTTCACACCCATCATACTCCTTAACGCTCTCATTTCCACTGCATTTATTCTGCTTTCATGCTTCTTTTGCCATACCCAACTTTCACTCCCATACATTAATGTCGGGACCAACACGCCCCTGTGCACAGCCAGTCGAGCCTTTTTGGATAGTTTCTGACTGCTCATAAAGGCATGCAAAGCTCCATTCACCATGTTCCCCGCGTTCACTCTCCTTTCAATATCACTATCATACTTGCCATCTGATGTAAACTTTGATCCTAGATATACAAACTCTTTCACTTGCTCCACTTTTTCTCCTCCAATCAAAATATTACATGCTGTCATTTCTTTCTCCATTTCAAAAACCAGTGTTTTAGTTTTACTTACGTTCACTTTCATTCCTTTCTCTTTTAAAGCTTCATGCATACAGTTTACCATCTCCTGTAACTCCTCCGCTGATGACGCCAGTATAACCTGATCGTCGGCATAGAGCAGACATTTGACGAGTAACTCATTCATCCTTAATCCACTTTTAGACTCTTTCAAATCTGTCAATTAGCTATCCATAAATAGGTTGAACAGCCACGGTGACGCAACACATCCTTGCCTAACGCCTTTCTCAATCTTAAACCACTCAGTGTGCGCTCCGTTTATCCTGACACAAGCACTCGAATCCTCATATAAGGATTTCAGTGCTCGTATTAAGAGACTGCTCACCCCATGCATAGAAAGTGCTGACCACAATTCATTCCTCTCAACTCTGTCATAGGCCTTTTCCAGATCTACGAATGTGCAATAGACTTTTTGACTCTTGGCCAAAAACTTTTCGGCTATGCACCGCAAGGAAAAGACCTGATCAGTACATCCCATTCCCTTTCGAAATCCCGCTTGAGCATCCCATATTTTGTCATCAGTTTCATTCCTGACTCTATTAATCAATACCTTAGCATACAATTTGCCGACGACGCTAAGCAGGCTTATACCACGATAATTTTTGCAGTCCAGCTGTGACCCTTTTCCTTTGTAAAGTGGCACGATAACAGCCTTACACCAATCTTTTGGTACTCGGCCGCTTCTCCAACACAAATTGAAAAGGCAGTACAACTGACTAGCTACTACGCCTTTTCCTGCTTTAAGCATCTCGACCGACACTCTATCACACCCAGCAGCCTTTCCCGCTTTCATACTCTTAAGTGCTTCCACAATTTCGAACATTTCAATTTCGCCTTCCATCTCATTCTCTTTTTCTTCGCTATAGCAGAAATCTTTCTTATTTCCTTCCTTTTTTTCAAATAAACTTTCAAAATAGTCCTTCCATATCTTTAGTACACATTCTTCTCCTTTCACAACGCTACCATCCTGGCATCTGATCCTAGTCAGCTCTCTGGTTATAGTATTTCCTCGGGCTGACCTTACGGATTTCCAGAATACTTTCAGATTTGACTGAAAGTCTTCTGATAGCCTTTTATCAAAATCCTCTTTATACTCTTCTTTCTTTCTAATCACAGCTTTCTTAACCAAATCTTTCATTTTCTTATATTCCTTACGTGCTTCATTCACATCTTCATCTATAACCTCTTGCATTCTTAAGTTAGCTTTTGCTGCTAACAAATCCAGCCATGCTTTCTTCTTTAATCGCACAAGTTCTTGCACATCTTTACTCATCCACGCATTTTTGTGATTTTTTCCTTTCCTTCTTCTACTTACACCACACACTTCAACAGCTACTTTCACAATTCTTTCTTTAAATTCCTTCCATCCATCTTCAATATCGCTCATTTCCTCTAAATCTTCAAATTCATCCTTCAGTCTATTAATATACTTCTTACCTACATCCATATCTTGCAAATTTTCTACTTTTACTCTTTCCAAAGCGCTGGTTTGCTCCCTTACCCTGTGCCGCCAGCGATTGAAGATACCCCTTATCCGGGATATCACCAGTAAATGGTCCGAGTCAATGCCAGCACCGCGATATGCACGGGTATCCAGCACTTTGTTCTTCAATCTTTCATCTACAATCACAAAGTCTATCATACTTTTTAAAATACCTTCCACTCTTGTGTAGGTGTGGATCTCTTTATGTTGAAACATTGAGTTCGACACAAAAAGATCCCACTCTAGACAAATTTCTAATACACTTCTTCCATTATCATTCACCTTTTCGTCACCAAACGCACCAAGCACCTTCTCATATCCATCACGCTTTACACCCACCCATCCATTAAAATCACCTAACATAATAATCTTCTCATTTGGCTTGGTAACTTTCAATACTTCTCTTACACTATTCCAGAACTCCTCGTTTTCGCTTTTTGCTGATGTTGTACCCCTCGAACCCACATCCCAAGGTGCATAAACACCTAGAACGAAGATCCGAGTGATTCCAACTTTCAGCCTAATCCATAGAAGACGAGGGCTGACACACTCATACTCATTCACGCACTCAGCCATTCGTGCAGAAAGAATTAGACCGACCCCTTGACAGCCTCGGCTGGTACTGGAAATTCCAGACCAATACGCCGTGTAAGGGCCGTGCTGCGTCGCGTCGCATCCTTTCCGCTTCGTTTCATTCACGCACAACACATCCAAACGTCTTTCATCCATCATCTGGCATACTTCCTCAATCTTATCCTTCATTCCTCCTCTTACATTCATCGTCGCAAAGCGGCTTTCAGCAGACCGCATACCGCTCCCGCCGGGAACGAGACGTGATGGGGTGCGGACACCATCGCCGCCATTTAGGTGCTCTTTTAAAAAATTTGCATCCATGCGATTCCCACGAGACGCAAGGGAACAATTTTGTCCGCCCCAGCAGAGCCCCGCATGCCAGGGTAAGGCTAGCCATTACCTGGGGGTCGCCCAACCCCATGGCGGAAGTGGCACGCTCGAGACTAGGCTCGCCCCTAGCCATGCATCCATCGGCGCGGCAGACCTTAGATTGGCAGGGATTTACATTAAAGAGGAATCCCAAGTCTATCCCTTAGTCGGCTCTTACGACATCCGTGGGAAAGAGATGGAGTGGTCCTATTCTTTTGTAATGGTGCCGGGAACCACACGGCACACATAAAAATAATCTTAACTTATTGCATTTTAAATCATTGTTGTGAAAAATTTACAATTGTCGAACACAATTTTTTGTTAATTTAAAATTTACTTTTTTCTTATCGGCCAGTGCGCTGTACAATTTCAAACATTTATTATTCTAGTTTTATGAATATTAATAAATTTTGACAAGAAATTGCTTAACGTGCATCTACCTCAATTATTCGGGGGTAAATGATAAAATGCAGCAAAACAAAGCGAAAACAATTAAATGTAACCTGAGGACTTTCGGTGTAACTGATGGCTTTGATGATGGCGTGCTGTTAATAAAATAAAAACATCATGAATACAATGGATTTGTGTGGTATCGTGTGGTTTGTCTTGAACTAAATCGTGTTGGGGTCGGCTGTAACACAAAATAATGTAAGGTAAAACCTGCATTAAATATAGTTTAAGTAATTTTAGTTATTTTAGTAATGCCGAGTTGATCGATTTGTTGCCTTGATGCCTCAAATATTTTTCATATAAACCATGTTGTGAACTTAACTCCGGTGCGAAAAGATATTTGAAGTCAGCTCTTTAAATCAAAACTTATTCTAAAATTTCGAAATTTAAGAATAATTCACAGAATTCATCCAAAATTTTGAAAAAGGAAAATATTTTAATCAATGTAAGTTTATATAAACGTACGTCATTAACTTGTGTATTTCAAATTGAAAAGATAAATTTAGTTGCACTCTATAAAAATTTACAATTTTAAACCCCACAGCTTTCAAAGTTTTCAGCGTTTTTACATATATTTTTTTTATCTAAACCACAGATATAAACACATTAATTACAATCTAAACACCCGCCATCTTGTAATTGCGTTATGATTCTTAATACCACTAATACCCAAAGGGACATCTATGTTAAAGACTTGAAACTAAATCATTTGAGCATAGTCAGAAACTGAATATTTGTTATGCGTATATTGTACCTACAAAAATTTAATTAATTTTAATTTTGAGTTAACACTACAATTAACGTCACTTGTAGAATATTCTTCCCGGACTCGACAATAAGACCGCCATGCGAGCAATTCCGTATTAAATTTCAACATACATACATATAATCACGTCTATATCCCTTGCGGGGTAGACAGAGCCAACAGTCTTGAAAAGACTGATATGCCACGTTCAGCTTTTTGGCTTTAAGATAGAATTGAGATTCAAATAGTGACAGGTTGCTAGCCCATCGCCTAAAAGAAAAAACCCAAGTTTATAAGCCTATCCCTTAGTCGCCTTTTACGAAAACCATGGGAAAGAGTTGGAGTGGTCTTATTCTTTCTCCTATTGGTGTCGGGAACCACACGGCACTAAATTTCAACAAAATTAGAAACACCTTTATTAGTTGTTTATAGCTATGTGCCTTTAAAACATGGCTGTAATTTATCACCTGACTGATGAAAGATGAATAAATATTATATCAACAAAAAAGCAATCTGTATATATGTTTTTTATTTTTAAGATTATTCGCCGTGAGGTTCCCGACACTAAAGAATAGGACCTCTCCATCTCTATCCCATGGATTTCGTAAAAGACGACTAAGGGCTTATAAACTTGTGATACTTCTTGTAGGCGATGGGTTAGCAACCTGTCACTATATGAATCTCAATTCCATTATAAAGCCATACAGCTGAATTAGCCTTTCGTTCTTTTCAAGAATGTCGGCTTTGTGTCCTTCGTAGATAAAACACCTGTTGAAATTTAATACAGTATTAGTGGCATTGTGGTCTTATTATCGAGTACGGGAAGAATATTTTACAGGTTACATTAATTGTAGTGTTAACTCAAGATTATATTATCAATATCAACCTACATTGGAACTACTTCATCATACCTGGACTCGGCGAATGAGGTCTCAGTTCCTGCTGGCTGGCCTGCCTTGAAGGTGGTCGCATGCTCACTCGGGAACCACGACGGTCCTGAAAATGCTGAAGTGTTATCATTAGGATGGTGATTGTATTAAGATGGGGCAAGTTTCAATTTGGATTGAAATATTGCTGAGACTTTTTATCATCATTAAGTCAAATAGCTGAACGCGGCCATTCAGTCTTTTCAAGACTGTTGGCTCTGTCTACCCCGCAAGGGGTATAGACGCGACCATATGTACCTATGTATATATGTAATATTCATTTTACGTAACTTTTAATGATAAATTATGAAAATATTCAAATTGTCTTCGATGGCTTTCGAATTTAGTTTAAGCTTTCATTTTTTATCAATTCTTTTTTGTAATATATTTAAGTCTAATCTTTTTCCTCCTGGCTTTGTCCCGGTTGCATCCTCACCTCTCTGGAGAGGAGCCCGGGATATGCCTTTTACATGTATTTAGCTAGTTATATATTTAGCGTATTTTAATACGCTAAATATATAGCGTATTTTAATACGCTAAATATATAACTATATGTTTCAATTGATTGATTTGAACTTTGAGAACATACAAAATCTAGATATAAGTTCTTCTGTTATAAATCTATAAATAATTTTAAATTTTCCGTACAATGAGTACAGAGTACAGTAAAACTTCCTGTATGATCCAATTGTTGGCGTAATACCATTGATTGGCATAATAGCAATGGTTGGCATAATAGCATTGGTTGGCATAATAGCATTAGCATTAAGACCGCTAATTGTGCTTTACAATTTTTAATGTTTATTTAATTTCGAATTACTTTTGCAATAAAGATTTTATATTTTATATATATTCACCTTAGTGTAAGATATTTCTACCTATATTTCATTTTATTTTAGTATTTCAATTATTTATTTTATTAGAATAAATATGCAGATAAAATAAATAAATTCCTTTGGTAAAAAGTGTTGATAAAATTAATTAATAGTCTCAGAAATATTTCAGTTAATTAATTTAGCGATCTGCAATATAGCTGGTGCAAAGGCAATTCGGCTTGTTGAAGGCTCTGTAACAAAATGTTGTGTTTTATTAGACATGCTATGTCGATGTTCTTTCGAAGTATATGCCCTAATAGCATAAATGGTATCTACTAAATGAAGAAATGAACTATCTTCTTCCTCCTGGTTTTAAGTCCCGGTTGCATCCTCACCTCTCTGGAGAGGAGCCCGGGAGGTGAAATGAAGTATGTTGTAATGAAAATCAAGAAATAGTTTGCATCTTGTTATTTTAAATTAAGGCAAGAAATGTTAAAAAAGAATAGAACCACTCCATCTCATTTCCCATGGATGTCGTACGGGGCGACTAAGGGATGGGCTTATAAACTTGGGATTCTCGTTTTAGGTGATGGGCTAGCAGCCTGTCACTATTTGAATCCCAATTCTATCATAAAGCCAAACAGCTGAACGTGGCCTAACAGTCTCTTCAAGACTTTTGGCTCTGTCTTCCCCGCAAGGGATATAGACATAGGTAAATGAATGAATGAATGTTGTTGCACGAAACGGTGGAAAGGGAAATAAAATGTTTTCTATAATGTTATCAATGCGAGGTGTTTTATAATCAGTAACTACGTGGATCAAAGATATACTAAAGTTATTGAACAGGCTGTGAACAACTACATCTCATAGGATAGGATAGACTTCGTAATTTTGGGATTCTTCTTTAAGACGATGTGCTAGCAACCTGTCACTATTTGAATCTCAATCTATCATTAACCCTTATACCTGAACGTTGCCTATCAGTCTTGTCAAAACTGCTGGCTCTGTCTTCCCCGCTAGGGATATAGACGTGATTATATCAATTAATGAAAAATTTATACTTGTCTAGAAAATCCGATACAGTGAGTAGTGATTAATCTTTGGTACAATAATGATGCTACCTACGTGTTCATTCTTTTATCATGCAATGTTTTCAATTTTAATGTATGGATCTATTATTATATGTTTTACCTGGGTATGCAGTAACTTGGAGTCTCTCAATAATGACACGTTCATCAGTCGTGGATTGGGCGTGTTAAAAATGGTCCTGTTTTCCCGCCATCTTGCTCTGAAACATGACAGTTAGGAATTGTTATTTTTGTATTCTGAGATGCGCAGTTGTTTTTGTAAGTTTATAATCATTAATATCGAAACATCATTGTTCTTTTATCTTTCTTTAATTTACTTGTAAAGTTGTTAAATTATTACGAGTACCTATATATACCCGTAGTAAAACATATGATTTTTACTACTCTTTCCGTGCAAATTGTAATCCAATCAATCATTATGAGTTCTATTGATTATGAGATTTTCCTGACCGACGACGGCTCTGCCTACCTCATAGGGATTAGGATGCGTGTGTAAGCCTTATCCTTAATTTTTTTGATAGGTTCGAATAGAACCAGACCATTCCCAATGATGTCGTAAAAAGCGACTAGGGGATAGGCTTATAAACTTGAGATTCCCCTCGTAAGCGATGGGCTAGATACCTGTCACTATTTGAATCTCAATTCCTTCATAAAGGCAAACAGCTGAAGGTGGCCTTTCAGTCTTTTCAAGACTGTTGTTTCTATAGATATGACTATATATATTTATAAAAATGTTAACAACAAAAGAAGCTTATGACAAATTATATACATACATATGTACATATGGTCACGTCTATATCCCTCGCGGGGTAGACAGAGCCAACAGTCTTGAAAAGACTGAATGGCCACGTTCAGCTATTTGGCCTAATGATAGAATTGAAATTCAAATAGTGACGGGTTGCTAGCCTATCGCTTAAAAAAGAACCCCAAGTTTTTAAGCCTTAATCGCCTTTTCCGACGTCCATGAGAAAGAGATGGAGTGGTCCTATTCTTTTTTGTATTGGTGCCAGGAACCACACGGCACAAGGGCAACGGCTATAGCCATGACTATATCTATTTATGAAAATGTTAACAACGAAAGGGGCTTATGAGAAAAATAGTAGAAGAAGTTTCACCTGCTGAACAGCCTGAGAACAACACATATGATGACGAACATGAGAGCCATTCCCACCAGCACGCCAATCATCGCCGGGTCAATGGTCTTCGTTGACACGTCTGGCTGCTTTTCCGCTGAAAATCATTAATCAGAAAAAAATATTCAAATAGTGACAGGTTGCTAGGCCATCGCCTAAAAAAAGAATCCCAAGTTTGTAAGCCTATCCCTTAATCGCCTTTTACGACATCCATAGGAAACAGATGGAGTGGTCCTATTCTTTCTTGTACTGGTGCCGGGAACCACACGGCACATCTCAATTCTATCATTAAGCCAAATTGCTGAGCGTGGCCTATCAGTCTTTTCAAGACTGTTGGCTCTGTCTACCCCACAAGGGATATAGACGTGACCATATGTATGTATGTATGTAAAATTATTAATTTATTTAATTGATACACAAACAGTGTTTACATACTACATTCAATGACAGGGACACACTTACATATCGTTCTTGTGAAAACATCAATTGCAGGTATACACATCGTTCACCATAGATTCAGTAATGTTACTGCAAATTTTATATCTAATTATCATCTATTAAATATAAAATTTGCAGTTATGATCCTAAAACATTTACAATAGATTCAGCATCTTATGATGCCATTTCAACTGTTGGCTCTATCTACCCCGCAAGGGACATAGACGTGACCATATGTTTGTATGTATAAGGTAGGTACATACGCGTGCACACGACCACTCCGTCCGCGTTCATCTCCGGCACCATTTCGAACTTGCAAACGCATTTCTCGTTGCGGCACTCCGTCTTGAAGTCCACGTCCTCGCATTGTTCGTTGAATGCGCATGATTCGTTTATGGATGCAGCTGAAAAAAAGAAAAAAAAATTAAAAAATATAATAAAAAAAAATTGTTACAAGCGACTTAAACTTACTTATTACCTATTTTTATTTATTTATTTATTCTATAGGTACTTTCGTGTTGTGTGGTTTTCGAAACTATATAAAAGGACCACTTTATATCTATCTCATGGATGTCGTCAAAGGCGACTAAGAGAAAGGCTAATATACTGGGGATTCGCGACGACCTTTTAGTCTTTTAAAGATTGTTGGTTCTGTCTACCCCGCAAGGCTAATAGACCTGATTATACATGGTCCCCGGCACGTATATAAAAATAACAGGACCACTCCATCTCTTACCCGTGGATGTCTTAAAAGGCGATAAGGGATAGGCTTATAAACTTGGAATTTTCTTTTAGACGATGGGCTAGCAACCTGTCACTATTTGAATGTCAATTCTACTCGTATAAGCTATAAGCCAAACAGCTAAACGTGGCCTATCCACTCTATTCAAGATTGGCTCTGTCTACCCCGCAAAGATATATATAGACGTGATAAAATGTATGTATGTGTGTACAGTTAAGTCAACTTTCAACCAACATTGTTCCCTGAAACAACGAAATTCCTTGTAAATTACAGGTCGATAAACAAAATGTAAGTCGCATGTTGCATGCTCGTCTGCTGCGCATTAAAAATGCGGCAGTTATTAAATGCACTACGTCATTGCATTGGCTTTTAGTGTAATAGGAGTCAATTTTACACATTTTCGAATATAAAATAAAAAATAAATATATACGGGATAAAATTACACAGATTGAGTTAGACTATAAAATGGGTTAGCAACCTGTCACTATTTGAATCTCAATTCTATCACTAAGTTAAATAGCTGAACGTGGCCATTCAGTCTTTTCAAGACTGTTGGCTCTCTCTACCCCGCAAGGGATAAAGATATGACCATGTGTATGTATGTAAATAAAAAATAATTATATACGGAACAAAATTACACAGATTGAGTTAGCCTCGAAGTAAGTTAGAGACTTGTGTTACGAGATACTAACTCAACGATAATATATTTTTTTAATAAATACTTATATAGATAAACATCCAAGACCCAGGCCAATCGGAAAACGTTCTTTTCTCATCATGCCCTGGCCGGGATTCGAGCCCGGGACCTCCGGTGTCACATACAAGCGTACTTCCGCTGCGCACAGAGGCCATCAAATAAGTATATATATTTTTTTTTATATATTTATGCTAAAAATATATGCTTTAAAGTTTAACTTTTTGTTTATCCACGATTGTTGCCGTGTGGTTCCCGGCACCAACACAAAAAAGAATAGGACCACTCCACCTCTTTCCCATAGATGTCGCAAGAGGCGACTAAATTTGGTATTCCTTTTTTAGGCAATAGGCTAGACCTGTCACTATTTGAATCACAATTCTATCATTACATCTAACATCTGAACTTGACCTGACATTCTTTCAAGACTGCTGGCTCTGTCTACCCCGCAAGGGATATGGACGTGATTACCTATATGAATGAATGAATGTGTGCACGTGAATTAGAAAATTTTTGGACAATATCCATTAGTGTATATATACGGGAATATATATACGGGACAAATTACACAGATTGAGTTAGCCTCGAATTAAGTTCGAGACTTGCGTTACGAAATACTAACACAACGATACTATATTTTATAATAAACTAGCGACCCGCCCCGGCTTCGCACGGGTGCAAAATTATAAATGTTATCATACATAAAAACCTTCCTCTTGAATCACTCTACCTGTTACAAAAAACCGCATCAAAATCCGTTGCGTAATTTTAAAGATTTAAGCATACAGACAAACAGACTAAAATAGCGACTTTGTTTTATACTATGTAGAGATACTTATATAGATAAACATCCAAGACCCTTTTTTTTTACGTGTGGAAAGGCCTTCGTCTACCCGGCCGGCTACGGGAAGCCGGACGGGTTATGTGGGGCTTGAACCCACTAAAACCACACGGTGCCATCGCCTACCGCTTCGTTGCCAGGAGTGTGAGCTGCCCTCGCTCATATTCCTGACGCGGCGGCCGCTTCCACGGCGGCCTCGGCTCGGCCGCTCTCCACGGAGCGGCCAGCGGGGTGACCCGTCGGCCTTCAATTCTACCCGCCCTGGGTTGAAGGCGCGCCTGGCACAAGCGCGCCTTCAACCCAGGGCCGTTTCGCCAGGCAGCGGAATATACATCCAAGACCCGGGCCAATCGGAAAAAGTACGTGTATGAATACTAACGCTTTCCACACTTGTCCACGTGGTTGGAGATGGGCACGTCAGGATGGCAGACGCACAGTTTCTGCTGCTGATCGCACACTGAGTCCGTGAAGTTGCAGTCCGCTGTCGTTGAGCATGGGTCGTAGTAGCCACCCTCTGAAAAGTTGGTCAAATACAAGTTAAACATACATACATATAATCAGGTCTTTATCCCTTGCAGGGTAGATAGAGCCAATAAAAGGCTTGAAAAGACTAATAGGCCACATTCAGCTGTTTGGTTAAATGATAGAATTGAGATTGAATTAGTGACAGTTTGCTAGCCCATCACCGTAAAGAAGAATCTCAAGTTTATAAGCCTATCCCTTAGATATTCTTTTTTTATTTTTTGCGGAAAACCACACGGCTCAAGAAGTTAAAAGCTGAAAAATTTAAATAAATACAAAAACAAGGGTACAGATAAAAAAAAAACATAAAAGTAAAAATTTAAAAAAAAACACTAAGAAAGACCTGCAGAACTCATTAAACTATACTGCAAATGTCAAAGACAAAGTTTAGCTCCTTGAAAACAATATTATTAGATTCGAAATTACAGATATATAATGTCATTAGATACCTTTTAGTAGTAAAACAGAACCTAAAGACACAAAGTTATAAATCTAATAAAGTGCCGTGTGGTTTGCGGCACCATTAGAAATCAAACTAAATAAAAGCTTTTACAAAGAATAGGACCACTCCATCTTATTTCCATGGGTGTCGTTAAAGGTGACTAAGGAATATGCTTGTAAACTTGGGATTAAGCGATAGCCTAGCAACTTGTCACTATTTGAATCTCAATTCTACAGGGTGGGCCAGGAATTAGTTAACATTTTAAAAAATCATTAAAAAAAAACTATTATATTTACATCAAAAATTATTTATTTAAGAGATAGCTTATAAAATGGAAATTACTTTTTAAAAATAATATCATTTAAATAGCCACCATCACGGCGTTGGCATTCCTCTAAACGAGCACGAAAATTTTCGAATACTCGACAAATTTGGATCGCGCCGAACTGATGCTGAAACTCTCTGCACGTCCCATCACTCCGTGAAGTCCGTGGGCCGCCGGTTTGCTTCACATTTAGCTTCGATCCGGTCTCTTCAAATTTGTCTACCCATTTCTTTATTAAAACTGAGCTTGGGCACTCATTTAGGATGGAAAATGGAATTCCACGCGAAATAGACGCCGCACAGTGATGAGCGAACTATTGTTTAAATAAAATTGCTTTACGAAAAAGGCACCCTGCGGTCCCGTGAAGCGATCCATGTCAACTAAATTTCCAAGAACTGAGCAAGCTGTTAGACCTCTCCCCGTACCACGCCCCTCTGCTGTTTGCGCGCGAAGTCAAATTCAAATATAAACAAATTCATGGCCCACCCTGTATAATTAAGCCAAACATCTGCTGAACGTGGCCTATCAGTCTTTTCAAGACTGTTGGTTCTATCTACCCGGCAAGAGATGTAGACGTGATAATATGTAAGTAAGTATGTAAATAAATAAACAACATACATACATACATTTAGTCACGTCTATATCCCTTACGGGGTAGACAGAGCCAATAGTCCCGAAAAGACTGAATTCCCATTTTCAGCTGCTCGGCTTAATGATGGTATTGAGATCCAAATAGCGACAGGTTGCTAGCCCATCGCCTAAAAAAAGTATGGCAATTTTATAAGCCTATCCCTGAGACGCCTTTTACGACATCCATGGGAAAGATATGGAGTGGTCCTTTTTTTTGTATTGATGCCGGGAACCACACGGCACTAAATAAACAAAATCACACATATTCAGTTCGAAACTTGAGAGAAATACCCCAAAGGCAAATAATTCAGAATGCCTATCCTATACGGATTCAATTCGGATACAAATCTGGAATCAATATGTAAATAGATACAATTATATGTTCATACGGTTGAATTGACCTAGATTAAACAGATGCAATGCAGTTGAGTGCAACATTTGCTTATTAGGAATGCACAATATTTAGCTGGTATTTTAATACCGCAAAATTTGAAAGATGTGCCGTATGGTTCCCGAAACCAATAGAATAACGAATAGGACCACTCCATCTCGTTCCCATGGATGTCGTAAAAGGCGACTAAGGGATAGGGTTATAAACTTGGGATGCTTCTTTTAGGCGATGAGCTAGCAACCCGTCACTATTTCAATCTCAATTCCATCATAAAGCCAAACAGCTGAACGTGGCCTATCAGTCTTTTCAAGACTGTTGGCTCTGTCTACCCCGCATGGGATATAGACGTGATTATATGTATGTATGTATGTAAATTTGAAAGATTTATCCACAGGCTTTAACTAAGATGGACTCAAAAATCATGTGTTTTATACTTATTATTTTCTTCCACTAATTGGCATAGGCTACGCGTGTACGTAGCTTAAGTAGGAGAAGCGTGTAAAGTACTTGAAATTAAATTTCACATTAATCTGTCAGACAATAAAAGAAACTACTGAATATGCATGAAAAGAGTAATGAGTGTGGACAAAGCGGGAGAGGTCTGTAAGGATCGTAGCTAGTGGAAATATGGTCTCTGCCTACCCCAGTGGGAAACGGGCGTGATGGTATGTATGTAGTGGGACGATAAGACAGACATACAAACATGGCAAAAATGTACGATTCCCTAAAAAATACATTTTTATCACGTGCCGTGTGGTTCCCGGCACCAATATAGAAAAAAATAGGACCACTCCATCTCTTTCCCATGGATGTCTTAAAAGGCGACTTAGGGATAGGCTTACAAACTTGTGATTCTTCTGTAAGGCGATAGGCTAGCAACCTGCTACTATTTGAATCTCAATTCTATCATTAAGCCAAATAGCTGAACGTGGCCATTCAGTCTTTCAAGACTGTTGTCTCTGTCTACCCCGCAAGGGATATAGACGTGACCATATGTATGTATGTATTATCACGTGAATCGTATTAACTGTCTTCAATTTCATCAGTGTATTCCCAAAAGAAAATGAATGTAAGTCACGTTCTCATACAATATTGAAATGGTTGGGTTGGGGTCGCTCCGGCATCCAATACCAAACCCGAGCTAGCCCGTATTAATGAATTCACGAATTCATCCTCCATTTTGGTTAACGTTTAATTAATTTTTAGGGATCAGATTGATACTGTTATTAATTTTAAATGAGATGTAAATGTATTTGGCTTTTGTGAAATCTTTATTGCTGTTTTGGAAATTAATTATTAATATTGTGCCGTGTGGTTCCCGGCACCAATAAAAAAAAAATAGGACCACTCCATCTCTCTCCCATGGATGTCGTAAAAGGCGACTAAGGGGTAGGCTTATAAACTAGGGATTCTTCTTTAAGGCAATGGGCTAGTAGCCTGTCACTATTTGAATCTCAATTCTATCTTAAAGCCAAATAGCTGAACGTGGCCTATCAGTCTTTACAAGACTGTTGGCTCTGTCTACCCCGCAAGGGATATAGACGTGATTATATGTATGTATGTATATTATGTTGAGATGGTTTGGACATGTCGAGTGAATGGATGAGGACAGATTAACAAAAGGAAACTTATAAGGCACAGCTGCCTGTTTAAGTGGGACAGAGCCGGCCTCGTCAAACTTTCAAGGACTAAATCTGGAAGAAATTCCATTGGGAATAAGTCTGCCATTGTACATATTCATCTAAATCCAATAACTTTTTTTTGTAATTTGTTATATGTTATGTGCAATAAAGAGTTTACAAACAAACAAACTAAATTTCGAATGTCTTGAATAAGGGGAGATGTTAAGGGGTAACCATCGTATATGCATGAAAAGAGTAATGACTGTGGAGTAATCGGTAGAGGTTCGAAAGGATCGTAGCAAGTGGAAATGCATAGTCTCTACCTACCCCAATGGGAAACAGACCTGATGGTATGTATGTGTGTAAGAATTAATACCATTTTTGTGATAAAAAGCCTTGACTAGTTCCACATGACCCCGAGCCTCGTATCATAGCGGGGGTTGCAAATCAAATGCTGAGGTGAAAGAAAAAATTACTAGAGGTGGAAGTAAGACAGAGCGCTATAAACATGAGCGAGACGAGTATACTGCTTCACTTGCGTCACATTAAAATCAAGAAGAGAAAAACTTACTAGAATTGGAAGAAACAGAGCGGTGTCATCGTAAGCACAACGAGCTGATTCACACGCGTAACATAAGAATCAAGATGACATTAATGTAACTAATATGTTTGAAATATAAAATGACATATAACTTACTGGAGGTGGAAGCGAGACAGAGCGCTATTAACGTGAGCGAGATGCGTATACTGCTTCACTTGCGTCACATTAAAATCAAGAAGAGAAAAACTTACTAGAATTGGAAGAAACAGAGCGGTGTCATCGTAAGCACAACGAGCTGATTCACACGCGTAACATTAGAATCAAGATGTCATTAATGATAATATATGTATATATATGGGACAAATTTACACTGATTGAGTTAGCCTCAAAGTAAGTTCGAAACTTGTGTTACGAGATACTAACTCAACGATACTATATTTTATAACAAATACTTATATAGATAAATATCCAAGACCCAGGAAAATCAGAAACGTTCTTTTCTCATCATGCCCTGGCCGGGATTCGAACCCGGGACCTCCGGTGTCACAGACAAGCGTACTACCGCTGCGCCACAGAGGCCGTTAATTAGTTAGAATATTAATAATAATAAGTTAGACATATAAAATGACATATACGTACTGGAGGTGGAAGCGAGACAGAGCGGTGTTACCGCGAGCGCGACGAGCGTCGCGAGCGCGGCCAGCGAGGCCGCACACCGCGGGAAGCGCTCGCGTCGCATGCCGCTGCGCCCGCGTCACATTACATGCAACATCCTGGAACAAATTATGAAATGATATATCTTTATAGTGAAATTCTCGCTTACTTGAATCAAGCAGCAAGGAGCCCTTTTTGTTAATATTAATTGATTAAGTGTGGTTCCCGGCACCAATACAAAAAGAATAGGACCACTCCATCTCTCTCCCATGGATGTCATTAAAGGCGACTAAGGGATAGGCTTACAAACTTGGGATTGGGCGATGGGTTAGCAACCTGTGACTATTTTAATCTTAATTCTATCATTAAGCCAAATAGCTGAACATGGCCATTCAGTCTTTTCAAGACTATGGCTCTGTCTACCCTGCAAGGGATATAGACGTGGCCATATGTATGTATATATATTTACTGAAAGGGCCCGGCTCGTCGACTTTGAGGACCAAATTGCTGAGGTCTCAAAAAGGGAGATGTTAGGAGTACCCTTAATAGCCAAGAATATATGAAAAGAATAATGAGTGATGAGAAAGTAGGGGAGAACTGTATCGTAGCAAGTGAAAATCTCTACCTACCCCTACAGGAAACAGGTGTTATCTGAAGAACATATATAAAAGAGGAAACTGATTAACAAACATATGAACGAACCAGCTAAGGCCCAGCGAATCTAGAAATTTGCAGGATGACGGTTTCTGGCGTACATAAAGAGAGGATTTTCCGAAATTTCGAAGGTTCTTTTTGAGTCCATTTTAGTAAAAACTGTACCAAATAAATATTAAAGTAAACATCAAATAAGACTGTAGACGTATTGCTACAAAAGATATTTGATATAATACACGTCATACGACTTACGGTCTCGTTCTTATTTACATTGTTGTGAAAAGATCCGGGAAAATGTTGTCACGACGCAAAAGCATTTTGTTATTCGAGAAACATTTGCTTTAGGGTGGAATCAGATTACCTAGTACATTAATATTTGATTCGTGAACAAACATACATGCATACAGTCACGTCTCAATCCTTTACGAAATAGACAGAGAACAGTCTTGCAAAGAAGAGATATAGCAGAACGGTGGCCCGTTCTGCTATATCTCTTTTGTTCTGTTCTGTATCTGTGTGTCTTAATGATGGAATTGAGAATCAAACAGTGAGATTGCTAGCCCGTCGCCTAAAAAAGAATTCCAAGTATAGCTTAGTCAAATTAAAAAAAAACAATTATTATCAGTCTATAAAAAAAATCCAAAGTAAAAACTAATAATACACTCTTCTGTTCTTCATTTGCTATTTCTACAAAAAATATACCTTTAGGTAATCTTCGCAAAATTTGGCTTACATAGTCTTTCATGAGCCAAAACGCTTGAAATAACTCATATTGAAATCCCTTCTCAACTGTCTCGGACACATGCAAACCCTTTACAGACTGAATCGATTTTATCTTCTATTTCTGGAGCGCCATTTTGCCGAACTCCACTAGCCACGTAAAAATAAAAACGTCACCTTTAGAATTCCAACTTGACCGACAAAGGTATCCGATTACGAATCATTACACCTTTGTTTCGATGCTTCGCAAATACTCTTTAATGGACTTCGGTGAAACTCCAAGAGGTTTTTTGACTCCATCTCATGTAATGATTATTTGGTTTTTGTTTCTTTTTTTTCGTAAAAAATCATGTGTCCTTCGTAAAAAAAAAGACCTGTATATATTAATTTTAGTGCCCTGGCTGTAAAACTCCACGCAGAACGCAATTTTTTGTATCGTTAAAATTGTAAATTCGTCGGAACGACTTTATTTCATTTTCACAATACAATACAATACAATAACTCTTTATTGCACCACAATGCAGCAAATTCATAATAGTTTTTTTTAAAAACATAGTAGCAAAAAGCGACCTTATCACTAAAAGTGATCTCTTTCAGATATCCCATTTTTTATTCTTTATTTAAATAAGGGACTTTTGTCTTTAATATATGTCAGTTCCATTGTAACAGATCTTAAATTATCGCAAGGTGCTAATAGAATCGTAA
Source organism: Amyelois transitella (assembly GCF_032362555.1). Lineage (NCBI taxonomy): Eukaryota > Metazoa > Arthropoda > Insecta > Lepidoptera > Pyralidae > Amyelois > Amyelois transitella. The sequence goes on from NC_083512.1 coordinate 10,269,211, forward strand.
ATTATGTACAGGTTTGATACTTGTGTGAAACTTAATAATAGAACTTTTGAACAACTCCATCTCTTTCCCATGGATGTCGTAAAAGCGACTAAGGAATAGGCTTACAAACTTGGGATTCCTTTTTAGGCGATGGGTAAGCAACCTGTCACTATTTGAATCTCAATGCTATCATAAAGCTAAATGGCTGAACGTGGCCATTCAGTCTTTTCAAGACTGTTGGCTCTGTCTACCCCGCAAGGTATAGACGTGACCAAATGTATGTATGTATGTAAATAAAACTTTACCTAGAGAAAAGATTAGCAGGTGGCGCTTACTTATATATATAGCCTTATCTATTGTCTATACACCTAAAATACAAATATAAATAAATTTTTCAGGATCAGTTATATTTTTAAAAGCTACTATTTATTAGCTTGAGTCTATGTCAATGGCTACAATAAATACAGCACAATAAACACACCCTTATACTTGACGTCAAACAATAAAGTAATGTTGATCCTAAAAGGCGCAGATTGATGAAAGGGCGGGGCGAAAAGATGGATAGGCTGTTTGAAGAATGATGCAGACTGTGTGTGAAAAACACACGCAATTTATCAATAGAGCTTTTTTCTTAATTCAAGTAACTTTTTCGGGCAAAGAAGTTACTCACTTTGATTTGATTTGGTTATATTTATTTTACTCTTAAATGGAGTTGATATAAGTAGTTATTATTATTCTTAAAAATGGATGGATCTAAACAAAAAAAAACATGATAGTTTGAAAACTATTTGGATCTCAATTCTCTCATTAAGTCTAACAGCTGAACGTATCAGTCTTTTAAGACTGCTGGCTCTGTCTAACCCGCAAGGGATATAGACGTGATTATATGAATTATAGTATGAAAAAAATTACGCTTTAAATTATATCGGTGTAATATTAGCTTTAATACGGTGAGCAACACTTTGTAACATAGACAGTTTTTCAAATACACTTTTAATATCCCAGATTTTTCACACGTCACGCACACGTCTTTATCCCTTACGGGGTAGACAGAGCCAATAATCTCTCGAAGACTGAAATGCTTCTGTGTTGCTTAATACGGAATTGTGACAGATTGCTAGCCCGTCGCCTAAAAGAAGAATCTCAAGTTATAAGTCTATACCTTCGGTTTTGTCAGTATGTTATAACGTGAGGCGTGATTAGATTATTAATTTACATACATACATAAATACATACATAAAATCACGCCTCTTTCCCGGAGGGGTAGGCAGAGACGACCTCTTTCCACTTGCCACGATTATTAATTTTATGTGTAATAAACCCAATTTCGGAGACCAGTGAAACAATAACGACGTAGGTACTTAATCCGAGCCTCATGTTATCCGGAGAGCTCCAAATTGACAAGGAACAAACCACTGGAGGAATCATCCAATTAATGGACGCCGAGACTAAATTACATTGGTCAGAAATACTCCGATAGTTATAGTACTGACCCATATAAAAATTAGCTGTGCCCGCGACTTCGTCGGCGTGGTAATAGTTATTTTGGGCAACGTTGAAGCCCTCAAGGATGAATAATTATCCCCGTTTTTTTTTCATATTTTCCATTATTTCTTCGCTCCTAATAGTTGCAGCGTGATGTTATATAGCCTTAAAGCCTTCCTCGATAAATGGTCTATTCAACGCAAAAATAATTTTCACAATTCACAACATCCAATCAAACAACTACTCTGTGGAAGATCTTCCCTTTGGTGGCGGTCGAGCCGAATCATAGCTCCCGCTATATAAACCGTTTGATATTTTGCCGTAAACTAATAAAGTTAAATAGCTTTAAACACTTCATATTTTTAACTCTTAGAAATTTTAATACAATTTTCAGACAGACAATTTGTTCAGATCAGATCGACCTAGATATTTTGTGGGGCGAGCGAGACAGGCCCTCAGAGAGAGAGAGAGAGCCGTAACCAGCGATTGAAATGTGGATTCATAAGGGAATATTTTACGGAACATTTTGATATTTACACTCATAATCACGTTTATATCCCTTGCGGGGTAGACAGAGCGGTCTCGAAAAACTGACAGGCTTTATGGCTTAATGCTGTGATTGAAATTTAAAAAGCGACAGGTTGCTAGCCCATCGCCTACGAGAAGAAACCCAAGTAACTGAGCTTTTTCCTTAGTCGCCTTTTTCGACATTCATGGGAAATGTATGGAGTGGTGGTCCTATTCTAAAGTGCCAGTAACCACACGGCGCATGAATATTATTTTCTGATAAATAAACTGTAGTAGCAGTGCTGGCCAAATAATTATTACAAAATAATTGTTTCTTTAGTTTAGTTATAACAAAAAAAGGAAAGGTTATAGTATTAACATTTCAAAAAATCATTTCCTTTTACATGTTAGCAATTATTAAAAAAAAATATTTCTGCTTTACGGATGTCATTCACCTGATTAAAATTCATTATCATAATAATAATAAGAACCAAAGTAATTTGTTCACTCTTACAATAATACCCCGAAATAAAAGGAGCATTCAGAACATGATTTGCAGGAAAACGTGTGGATACTCTGTTTCCATATAAGTACGGCCTTTTATTGTAGCTTTTGTTTTAATGATGGTTACAGAAGATAAATTATTTGGATGGAAATGAAATAACGAAAATTTATCAAAATCTCTATGATCAAGAAATTTTCATCTTTTGTATTTCTTGATACTCGTAGTAGCCACTGTTACTCTCAGTTTTAAATTATGATTTCTATTTAGTGCATGTCATCTAATAATTGTTAATATGAATTTAAAATTAAAACAAAAAAATAATTGAAAAGGTATTTTCGAAATAACTAAAGAGCTTAATAGAACTTTTTCCTCCTGCCTTTAGTCACGGTTATGCTACTGCAAGTTCTGGGTTCGAACCCCGGCCCGCATGATGAGAAACGAACTGACGTCTTCCAACCTCATCTTGATTACCACCAGGTAGATTGAGGTTTAGCGAACCTAAATCTATTATAAAAATAAAACTTTATCTGTTTGTCTCTAGTCTCGGATCTAAAAAAATAGTTATTATAAAGTATAGAATCGTCTCCCATAGTCCTGTTTTTTAAGAAAAGGACCACTCCATTTCTTTCCCATGGGTGTCGTAAAAGGCGACTAAGTGATGGGCTTATAAACTTGGGATTCTTCTTTGAGACGGTGGGCTAGCAACCTGTCACTATGTGAATCTCAATTCTATCATCAAGCTAAACAGCTAAGCGTGGCCTATAAGTCTTTTCCAGACTGTTGGCTCTGTCCACTCTGCAAGGGATATAGACGTGATGATGTGTATGTATGTAAAGAATCGTTGAGTTAGTATCTCGTAACACAAGTCTCGAACTTACTTCGAGACTTACTTAATCTGTTACGCATATACATATTTATAAATTTTTCAAAATGTTTTTATTAAAATAAACTTAACATTACAGTCATTTAACCTCACATTATAAATTTTTCAAAATGTTTTTATTAAAATAAACTTAACATTACAGTCATTTAACCTCACATAAGACCATGTTTCACTTTCCCCAGTGAATTTAATAGCTAACGATCTGAACGCTATATTTTCTGAAGTGCTTTTGAAAGCTCTCCCTTTATGCAGCTGTTTGCGTAACACCGCTTATCTCCAGCTTTCTATGGTGCTTGTAACTGTCATGTTTCATTTTATACAAAAGGTTGTGGTATCTAGTTTCTTGTAGAAATATTTTCATAGAAATGTTATTTATGTTAGAATTATTATGATTTAATGCCTGTAGATATAAAGCCAACTAATATTATAAATGCGAAAGTATGTTTATTTGTTTGTTGGCCAATATTCCTGAAATTTTGCGTATAATATGCCTCTGTGGCGCAGCGGTAGTATGCTTGTCTGTGACAGCGGAGGTCCCGGGTTCGAATTCCGGCCAGGGCATAATGGGAAAAGAACTCTTTCTGATTGACCTGGGTCTTGGATGTTTATCTATATAATTATTTATTTTAAATATAGTATCGTTGAGTTCGTATATCGTAACACAAGTTTCGAACTTACTTCGAGGCTAACTCAATATGTGTAATTTGTCCCGTATATATTTATTTATATAATGAAGAGTCTGGAGTAAGACATAGAGTACTTTACATTATGTCTTTGTAGGTGGCGCAAAATTTGCGCTAGCGAAGCTGCGACTTAAAACTAGTTACGAATAACTATCAAATATTCGTTATTAGTAAACCAAATTAAGTGAAATAACACTTTTCCAATCCTTTAAATATGAACAATAAATAAAAAAACTAACAGACATTGACGCACTCAAAACAAATATTGTTTTATCCCACTAATTTATTAATGAGATCATGTAACGCACAATCTAAATAACCTTCAAATTTTTACAATTGAAATGTATTGATCGGTAACTTGTTAAAAACGTAATAACAGTAAATATTGATTATCGTTTATTTCAATCGTAATATGGCACTGAACGAATTTTAATACCGCCCTCAGGGACAAATTTACTTCTCGAGGGAAAGATCATTAATCATGTCTCATTAGTCAGTAGTTAGTGTTTGATTTGTTGTAGAAAAAATCATTTCTTTTTAAACGGTTTTATTACAATCGCACCCGAAATCGGCGAGCTTGCATGAAGATAGTTATGAATGTAGACGAAGCGAAAGAGTTTAGGGATCATGGCAAATGGAAAGACGTAGTCTCTGCCCACCCCTCCGGGAAAGAGTTCGGAAGTTCAGAATAGCATTTTCTCACTCACATAAAAGTAACAGTATTTAATCTTACTGTTTTCAGCATTTCAGCTCGACAAAATGCAGTTTCAAATAAAAATGAACATTACGCGACAGAACTTTATTTATTTCATAGAGTTTGCGTGGTACAGCCACATTAATGCCAGATTTGATTATTATAAGATACTAGAGGCCGCCCGCGACTTCGTCCGCATGGAAACCCTATCAATCCCGCGGGAACTTCTGGATAAAAGTAGCCTATATGTTATTCTGGGTCTTCAGCAACAAACATCCATACTAAAATACTCATAAACTTTTGCATTTATAATATTAGTAGGATTAACCGACCATTTGAGATTGAAAACGCCTAACTATGTGTGCTTATTTGTTATATTAATATTGGTTTTGACCGGTTCACGTGACGTGACGTAGTATTTTGAGATGGTCACGAGTCATGACCATTCATGTATTTGCTTAATATAAATAAGATAAATCCAAAAACATAACCATCTTTTATAGAGAAATAATGTACTAACACGTTATTAAATAAATTTTATAGAACCGACTAAAAGTTTCAACGAAGGAGAGAATATTGCAAAATAGTTAATAAACTTGAGTATAACGAACATTGAACACTTAAGAGACTGAACTAGTCAGGTATCTTTGGTGAAATGGGGCTTAAATATCTGTAACAACTTGCTTCAAGTTTTAGACAAGACTTCAATTTGTCTCAATAAGCTTGTAGTTATAAATAATATAAATATAAAAAATCTTAGAAACAAATGGAGAACCGTTTTCATGTATAAAATCTCTTTCTTCCCGCTACACATTCGGCGGACGAGTAGTCATTTTGAAATGTCTTTTTGACAAGAGAGAAAATTTTCTTTTTTTGTCGTTGCGTTCCTCTGCGCAAGAGTGCTTATTTATTTCTTCCATATTTAGCTAATATTTATATATATACTCTTCCTCTGACTGCCTTCTATAAAGTAAGCCCTCAACCTATCGCTTCATTGATGACCCCGACGTAATTCCTACAAGTTATATCGTTATGAAACTACCTTGTTGCCTATCATTATTGCATTGATAATTTTTTAACGTTAATAATTTAAAATTTCTATGTAAATTTGGCTTAGATTGGAACACACTTCACCTTTTTACCTTTCAGCGTCATTACCACCCGAAAGTTAGTGTTTAAAATTGTATAGCTCGCTGGCCGCTTAGAAAAAAAAGTAAATATTTAATTGAAGGAAACTAGTGATCTTCTTTTGTTATTTTTCACAATGATAGTCATGAATTAGATTTACTCACGATATATGTTTATGTTTTAAGTTTTTATATTATAGTTTTATTTGGATTTACCAACACGTAGTTATTTTATTTTGTTCCGGCATATTCTTTTAAGCAGTTATGTTTTTACAATAAGCAACCTCCCGTCTGATATCCGACGGCTTTGCAGGAGAACCTTACCCATATTGCGTCATCATTACACATCCAATTGTCTGATTATCCCACAGTGGTTTTTCTATGGTAAGAGCATCGGTTAGCAATCACACTAATGTACATAATTCAGAAATTGGTATTGGTACATGGTCGCGATAAGATTTGAACCCATGACGCGCTTTATATTCTGGTACTTTTAAACCACCTATTGGACATTGTATAACGTATCTTATATAAATATTAACCCACTTTTAATCTACTTATCCAGAAACGACGACTTTACCAGTGACATCACTAAGTAAATTGCCGTGTGGTTTCCGGAACCTATAAAAAAAGAATAGGACCACTCCTTCTATTTCCCATGGATATCATAAAATGTGAGTAAAGGAAAGGCCTTTAAACATTGGATTCTTCTTTAAGGCGATGGGCTAGCAACCTGTCACTAATTAAATTTCAATACTATCATCAAACCAAAAAGCTGAGCGTGGCTTAACAGTCTTTCCAAGACCATTAACTCTGTCTACCCCGCAAGGGATACAGTCGTGACTGTATGTATATAGGTATGTATCACTAAAGTAAATAACAATAAATATTAAAATTTGGGGCGACTGTTTGTACAAAGTTATGCACAATGCATTGATTAGCCGCCGACTTAACCGTGCGTGTATCACGCACAAATAACAATAGCCCCTAAACTACAATTATTTGATTTCGCGTGGCGACCCTTATACTTATTAAAAAAAAAAACTTGATAAGCATCCCTGTTATAAATCGGACTTTATATAAGATTTGGGTCTACTGGAAGAGATTTCTTTTGATTTGAAATAAGTAGCACCTTTGTACTATAATAACTGTATTGAATGCTCCTGTATATCATTTTGTGTACATAAATAAATAAATAAAATAAATAAGAACTTGTTATAAGAAAAACAGTATTTTCTTACTTTTACTTATTCTCTTTCAGGCATTTCATTTCATCTCTTCTTTTTTTTACGCTTATTTGTCTCATTTTAACGTGGTCTGTCTTATTTTCAAAGCTGTTAATATAATATAAAAAAAATATTCGACTGTATTTTCCTCCTATACCAAACGCCAATTTCATGAATTTAGACTTTATTATCATGTAAGAGAGCCTTTTATATGCTAATTTGTATTTTAAAGTCTTACGTCAACCCGTCTTCAAAATCTAATTTACTTTAGTTTAACATAAAAATATGTAGAGCGACCCCCTGTGACGCAGCGGTAGTACGCTTGTCTGTGACAACGGAGGTCCAGGGTTTGATTCCCGGCCAGGGTATGATGAGAAAATAACTTTTTGTGATTGGTCCAGGTCTTGGATGTTTATATACATAAAATGATTTATTATAAAATATAGTATCGTTGAGTTAGTATTTCGTATTTCTTGTGTTATTATTTATAACACAAGTCTACAAGTCTCGAACTTACTTCGAGGCTACTTCAATCTGTGTAATTTGTCCAGTATATATTTATTTATTTACTTATAATTACTATACCTGCGGTTCAATAAATAATCAAATAGGTATAGTTTATCAAGGTGCAGCTTGCATCAAAACAAAATTACCCTAAAACAATATTTATTAATGTATACATATATATTTTATTTAATAATAAGGATATATATTTTATTATTAATCAAACTAGTTTACACGTAACTTTAACTTTCAAGATAAAATATAAGCTTACTACATAGAAACGTAATACGTTATTATTTATATGTAGTAATAAACCTTTACAGAAATAAAGAAAGCGGTAAAAGTTTGAAAACTTCAGAAAACCTAGAAAACTTCCAAAGAAATTACAATAGTAACAACAGTCATATCCCTGAACCACAAAACATGTAACATAATAGAGAGCATACAAGGGTTCCTATAATGCTCAAACAACAATATCATCCAGATACCTCTAGATTTCAATTTGAATACAACATGAGCCCGCATTTCTTTGAATGAACGCTACCTTTGCACGTCTGTTACATGAATTATACCAAAAGATATTGCACCCTATAGTATAATATATTTGGTTGAATTTTATTTGTGGTGTTTTCCACGCATGCGTGGTTTGCATACCGCAGTGCGCGGCGCCTTCTAGACGAGGAAGCGTGCGGTTTTCCCATTACAAAAAATAAATAGTTTCCAGTGACGTGTGGTGCCAACGTTTGGGCCAACACGCCAATGCTTGATTGTTAGGAAAAAAAAGTTGGCCCAATATTAGCTGCAATCGTTTAGACTAAAGTATGTCGTGTCGTGAAGTTGCCTATGTACGAAGTTAATATGTATTTTTTTTTATTTAATGATTTTTACATACAGTTAAGTGCCATGACTATACAAAATTGTTAGTGTTTATCTAAATTGTAGGTTAACATTTTTATTTTCATTAGAAAAAATGAAAATTTCTTAATCACAATGCAAGAAGTTTTTATCCACAAGATAGACAGGAGAGGATGAAAATAAAAAGTATAAACAACAATGTTACTTAAGCACTTATTAAAATCTATACTTAATATTATAAAGCAGAAGAGTTTGTTTGTTTGAACGCGCTAATCTCCGGAACTACTGGTTCGAATTAAAAAAATATTTTTTGCGTTGAATAGACAATTTATCGAGGAAAGCTTTAGGCTATATATCATCACGCTGCAACTATTAGAAGCGAAGAAATAATGGGAACTGTGAAAAAAACGGGGAAAATTATTCATTATTGAGGGCTTCAATGATGCCCAAAATAACTATTATAAAGCGTTTATAGCCTTATTATACCTTAGTCGCCTTTTACGACATCCATAGAAAAAAGATAGAGTGGTCCGATTCTTAGAGAGTAATAAGAGACTTGTATCTTGATTGTTTATCGATATAACGTCATAAACTCCTCGTGATTTGAGTTCTTTTAGGAAAAAAAAAAACCGTTTCATAATTTCGTTTTTTAACGTTGCCGGCCTATTTTTTAAAATAACCTAAAACAAAAATCACGTTCCTTGCCGTTTTATGATCAGTCTCTATTGACTTGAGTGACATTTACTTTTTATTGCTAGTGATAATGGCAATGAAGAAGAAAATAAACCTTGGATTGTCAATCGTAGATCGTAAATACAGAGAGGTTCACGTATAAATGCTGATGCGACATTTTTTAAAAAGGTGTAGTAAAAGTTGATAAATAAACCAACATCAATAAAAAAAATCATCGCTTCCGCTACATTACCCACAAGCCTTTCGGTTAATTTTGGTAATCGCTGCATTTATATATTTATGTATATTGTTTATTTATTGTAGTTTTTATGTATGTATATTATGATTATTTTATTTTATATTTTGTCTAGGTAAAAATATATTTATTTAGTTTAACCCCACATAAAGTTCTCTGTCAGACCCAAAGGTTGACTGGCAAATAATGCTTCTAGCATTAAGTCCGCCAATTGTGCTATACATTTGTATTTTGTGCAATGAAGTTTAAATAAATAAATTAAAGAATCAGAATAATATTATGGCTACCAACTTGTTTAAACATCAACATTAAGATTATTATTTTAATTAACTTTTTATGTTAAACATCCATCTACATAAGGTACAATTTCTTATTGCACCTTTCTTTGTCAGAATCAAACGCTTTTATAAGACTGATAGACAGCTTAGTCATGTCAGTAGACTTTGTATCATCCTTTGAGGTAGTAATCCTAAAATTGGATTCACATACTGGCTCAAACGAAATAATTCTGCATGACAGACTCTTTCGAAAAGTTTTATAAGCGGCCTGGATTCATATGCCGTCGGGGCGTCTTCACAGCAAAGCGAAATTTCACGAGCTCATATAATTCCTTTTCGAGGAAATTCATTTTTATACAAAATAGTTTTCTGTTATAAGCAATTTCTATTTGCACACAGAAATATGATCTCGTGATTTTTTTTAATGATTTGTGTAAGATTTATTAAAGCATATAAAAATACTACCGTGTGGATTCCAGAGGAAAATAATAGGTCAAGAGAAGGAACGATATTATCAACTTCATATAATTCTAACGTTTTTATCATGTACAGGATAAACAAAATCTAAAAAAAACATGTAATCCACGTTATTAGCAGGACTTATTGATGTAATGACGTAAGTTATTATACTATATATAACTATAATAAATAAATATATACGGGACAAATTACACAGATTGAGTTAGCCTCGAAGTAAGTTCAAGACTTGTGTTACGAGATACTAACTCAACGATAATATATTTTATAATTTATAATAATAATAAATACTTATATAGATAAACATCCAAGACCTAGGTCAATCTGAAAAAGTTATTTTATCATCATGCTCCGGCCTGGATTCGAACCCGGGACCTCCCGTGTCACAGACAAGCGTACTACCGCTGCGCCACAGAGCCGTCAACTATAACATGCATATTTTAAAGCTACAAGGTGTTATTCACCTTGTAGCGGGAGCGATGATTTGGGCTCAACCACCAACAAAGGGAAGATCTTCCGCCAGGCTAGGTGTAATGCCTGGGGAACCACGGCTCCGACGATGTTGAGTCGGAAGTTGAATTAGAGCATAAGCTCTAATCCGTGAAATATTTGTTTTGCACGATTTAGACTCTTCGCTGCTATTGGCTGATTGGTTGAGTGCGTCATTTTATTCGCTACTAGCTGTGCTCGCGACTTCGTTCGCGTGGAATAGTTATTTTGGGTATCATTGAAGCCCTCAATGATGAATAATTTCCACGTTTGTTTACATATTCCATTATTTCTTTGCTCCTTATAGTTGCAGCGTGATTTTATACAGCCTAAAGCCTTCCTCGATAAATGGTCTATTCAACGCAAAAAGAATTATCAATTAACTACTGGTTCTACTTTCTGAGATTAGCGCGTTCAAACAAACAAACTCTTCATCTTTTTAATATTAGTATAGATGATTGACAGTTGATGTGTGACAGTTGTTATGGCGCCAAAACCTTATCATCATAACACAACACACTCGTCAAACATTTCAAGTCATATTTAATCGTCTATTTGAGTCTCAAAACTAATTATACCGTCCTTGGCATTCGTTCAGTCAAGTTCGATAACCAATACATTGGCCATCGGACTGTATTGATCAAAACGTATAAATGAACTCGGACTGTTAATCAATAAGCAAAGTTATTTTTAAGGGACTCGAGGCGCCCCTGTCGACTCCAGGCTTGAGTCCAGTCCGACGCGGAAGCACGCGCATGCCTGATCCCATGATGTCCTCAAAATGGCGAAAAGGGCGCACTGGAGGGGTTTTAGTGGGTAGGCTGGGCTAGCAAGCTGTCACTATTTGAATCTCAATTCTATCTTTAAGCCAAATAGCTGAACGTGCTATCAGTCTTTTCAAGACTGTTGCTCTGGCACAAGGGATATAGACGTTACCATATGTATGTATGTACGCAATGTAGCATTTTCACCATTGTGACATAGAAATTATTAACACAGAGGTTAGGCCCACTAGAATTATTTTTAGGCATATTATTCTTCAACTGAGTTGACTTTGCTCATTGGGTAATATGCTGCTCTTTGAAAAAATGAAAATGAAAAAAAAGATTTATTTTCCACAACACACCAATATATAAAATTAAATTTATATTGGAAGGTGGACTGGAGCCTAAACTAGGTTAGACCTGTATTTCAGGCCTCCAGGTCACCCACCCGTGGCAAGAGAGGTTTACATAATATATAATATATTGTGTTCGAGGTTTTCTTTCTTTTGTCAACCTATGTGGCATTTCAATTGTCATTCGCAGTCAATGTACATACACCTAATTTGTTCAAACCAAGTTTGTGTCCCAAATTGAATTATTCACAACACCGACACAATAACTCCAGCTTGTCTGACCTTGTGCATTAATATAATCTAGACAAGTGGTGATATTACGTCAGCGAGCTGTAAAGACAATGATGTTTCCTTTTCAACGGACAAACAAACAATTTTACTTCGAATTATGTTTTGTTTTTGTTAGTTTATCATACTTAAACTGTGAAGGATGTGTAGATGAAGTCGCCATTCTTTCCCACGGATGTCGTACAAGACTAAGGGATCTAGGCTTAAAAGTTTGGGATTCTGCTTTTAGGCGATGGGCTAGCAACCTGCCACTATTTGAGTCTCAATTCTATCATTAAGCAAACAGCTGAACGTGGCCTTTCAATCTTATCAAGACTGCTTACTCTGTCTACCCTCGAAGGGATATAGACGTGATTATATGAATGTATGTATGTATGTTATTTAGATATTGTATCATATTGATTAATAAAGCAGAAAATACACCTTTACATTTCACATGATCCCTATTACTTCTTTCGCTTCATCCACGTTCGTAACTATTTTCATACAAGCTCTGTAATAATATAAGTAGAAAAGGAAGTGAGATTGATCGCCTAAGTGATCAGTGATCACTCTGATCACTGACTTCATAACATTAATCGACTGCCGGCGAGCACGTCCGGATCAAGATAACGTTATATCCGGTAGGCTATTGAGCTTTCAAGGAGTTTTAGGCATTTTTGTTAGGAAAATATTTATGGTGGATGCTATTTTTCGTTGGTAAGTAGTGAAATCTCTAGTAATGTTATAATTTTGTTTGTTCGTTTTTCACGTCCAAACCGACCTCGATGAAATTTTGCGTGCATATAGTGTAAAGTACGGAAAAGGACGAAAACTACTACTGATGCACATTAAATGTGTACTTAAAGAGACAAATTAGACAAACACTTATCACATATACATAATGCTTATCGAAGCCAACGAACCCATAACGTGATCGTTAAATTACAGTTATGTATTTTGAAATTAAGTTATGTTATTATTTATCGATCGAATAAAAATAATAAAAATATGCATAACAATAACAGAACAAGAAGGGTGCTTATGACGAAAAATTAAGAATTAATTAATTAAAAAAAATAAGATTCTTTAGCTTTTTTAAACATATTTTAAGTGTCAATCACTTTAACTTAATATATTGTCAATCATTATAATTTTATTATGCGTTTTAACATACAGAAGTGACTTAAAAAAATTGTTCAGGTTTTTTTTCTTAATTTGCTAATTATATATAATTTGATTTTGAAAATTGTTGACACTTCTTTCTAGTACATATACAGCGCTTAAATAAAAATATTTTTCTTTCTCATTTTAATAAAGCTTCAAAATTGACTACAATTCGACTACACAGCCATTAACCCACGGAACTTTATGTTGACGTGTCAGCGGGTGCAAGGCACAGACTGGCTTTGAATTAATTAGAACTATTAACTAATGTTGCTTCGCGTATTTCTTATGCAAATCCTACTTACAAACACGATTTATGGGGTCTTTTATGAGATGTGCGACATTTACACTGAAAGTAAATAAGGGATTTAAAAAAGGTTTTGGTTAATGGTTATGATTCTTAGTGTGGCGACATCGCTGACGTCACACGCCAACTGCCAATCACAGCGAAGAATATGACGCGCTCAGCCAATAGCAGCGAAGAATTTAAATCGTGGCAACAAATATTTCGCGGATTGGAGCATAAAAACGTCCGTCTCAACATCGTTGGAGACTCCCGGATGGAAGATCTTCCTTTGTGGCGGTTTAGCCCAAATCATTGCTATAATCACTATCGCAATAAGCTTTCTAACTGATTCAGATTCTAAATGCACTTTATAAAAGAATACATTACTGACTTTTCAGTTGTGTAATTGATTATCTCTTCTTCCATACTGTACGTAATTTTCTTTTTTTGTAACGGAGAGATTAATTTAAATGAAATTAGCTACAAATATTGACTAGACATTCAATAAAAAGCTAGAAATTCCAACAGGCTAATTCCCATAACAAAACTGAAAATACTCTATGTAATTGCAGTCATATAATTATGCCTCTTTTTTGGAGGGATAGGCAGGCTCTATCTTTCCGCTTGCCATGATTCCTATTTCTTCTTTCTCTTCATGCAATCTTAGATGTTTCGGGTACTCTTTATTTATGTATATCTATATTAATTTCTCTAGTAGAATTTGTCCTTCACATAAACTTTATCAAAAAATAAGCTTACTGCGCGACACCTAAGTTACCAACTAAACAGCCTTCGAAGTTCTAAGATGACTTCTTAATTAACTCGTGTGATGTCAATCTCTGTTGGAAACTATATTCATATTTCAACTGTCGTTCTCAAACTTGAGTCATTTGCGATGATAAGAGATGTATTATTAATTAAATCAGGGAACTTTGGGAATCTCGAGAACGCATTTATGAACTTGCAGGAGGAGAAAGGCACGTTGACTTGTAACATTTTGTTTTATTTTTTAAGAATAACAAACAACTATGCTATGAGAATATATTAAAAAATATTTCATGCTGCAATTAATGATAACATAGAACACAGCGTTATCCACAGATTACTTGACAATATTGGTGCTGTTAACATCGCATAAAATTAAACCCAAAAAAAAAGAGAAAGAATAATAAAAAAACACGTTGTTTTTTCACATTCACATATCCAGTTGCTGCTATAGGTTTCTTGACGTCGTTTTCCATCACAATCAAAGCACCAGTTAGCACACAAACTAATGTACATGACTGAGAAATATGTCAATGGTATTTGGCCGAAGTAAGATTTGAACCTATGCCCGTTCTGTATCAAGCATTATTATTCGGCTAAATTAAACTTTCGACAATTAAAAAAAAAACTCCAATTAAAATTCGCTTTTGTTTACTGCAATCTGAAACTGAATTATCTACTTTTTATTCAATTAAATTCGTGTAAAACAGATTGTTAATTTGACCATATGGTGACGGCATTAATGATGTGTCATTTCACAGTATGTTCAGAAATTAATTGTGTCTGCTCGACTTTTGTTTAATTTTGCTAATGAGCCATGTTTAAAATTAACATCACTTTAACATTTTGACGTAATCATTACATAAGTATGACAAGTTTATATGCTAGACAAATTAAAAAAAAAATCACTTGTCATAGTGTCAATTTTTTTAATAATAGACTAACTAATTTTTAATATGCCAATTAACTATTTTCATTTGAATATCGACTTTAGAATATTTTGATAATTACCTCCCCTGTTCCTCATTTTAGTTTTTCATAAAACAAGAACCGATTCTTTCCAATTTTAAAACAGCTATTCGATGGATGAGAATTTAGATATAAAAAATGCACTTAAATCAGTCTTTTCGATTACTCGATAACGATATAATTGGAAACATTAGCACAAAAACTCTTTTGTTATTGGCTTCAGTAACTTACCTCTTAATGGTGGGCCACTCTGAAAGACCACGGTCTGAAATGAAGTACCTATATTTATAACAGTTCTCTTTGGTGTCATATGATGAAGAATTAATTGCATAAAGCTTTCAACATTTACATGAGTTTCCACTTTGATAAAAGACAATATTAATACAGTCAATGTGTGACAATTAAAAAAAATAATTATTAGTTGATGGCTTCTCTTACTTATCTCTGAATCGTGGGGTCCTGAGTTCGATTCTCAACCAATCAAGACTGACAGACAGGCGTCCGATAACCGCATGTTTGCTCAAGACACAAAATTTTGTATTCATAATTAATAAATTGTTGCAAATCACATAAAAAATTCAAAAATTCGCGTCTGAACGTATTTTTTTCGACTATCAATATATTTTTACTGGCCAGTATCAACCGTGTAAAGATAATTAGGCTGGAATGTAAAATGAAAATACTACGTTGGTAACAATAAAAAAAAATATGTTATAAAACTAAAGAACAAAAACAAAAGAACAATTTCAATTCCGTCTTACACCATTGTTGTCAAAAAAATTAACAAAAGACGATCGTACTTTTTCGTCTCTTAAAATTATTACTTTTTCTTTTGCGGCCAGTGTGTAAAAAAAAACATTTTTTAATAAACCGCAAGTTTGTTTAGTAATAGTATCCATCTTAATATCCTTCTTAGTGGAAATAAGTTTAAATCTCTAAATAAAAACTAGGTATTCAAAGATACTAGAATACCTATTTGTTCACTGTCCTCATGAAAGTTTTTTTCTTTATCCCTGGGGACGTTCGTCTTAAAGTTTAATTGTCTGGGTGAGTTTAACTGCTCTATCAGAATGCAGCTTTACGATGCCGTAAATAAAATTGTACCTTTGTTTTACTCGACTGCATTAAAAAAAGGTTGTTTTATGTATTTATTTTGAAAGGTAATTGTGTTCAACAAAAACATTATATATTTTTTACTTCATATTTTAGAAATAAATATACACATATCACGTATAAACAACCTCAATATATCGATTTATGTACTAACCACGAAGACATAAACACATAAACCTATACACACATACAGTTCAGTCCGTCTATATCTGCTTTGTGTTGTTTTGTATGTTTTACTCTTATGGTGCAATAAAGAGTTTTATCTATCTAACTATCTATCTTATAGCACCACTCGTTTTAGCACTGGGGGTTAAAATGCGGCACGTTTTGCGGCAATCGGTAACCACGCCTCGCTGGCATCCATAATTCGCTCAGTTGCCTCAATCACCACGTCGTCTACTGGACCGTGGTATATACGAGTAAGTACTTACATACATACATATGGTCACGTCTATATCCCTTGCGGGGTAGACAGAGCCAAAAGTCTTGAAAAGACTGACAGGCCACGTTCAGCTATTTGGCTTAACGATAGAATTGAGATTCAACTAGTGACAGGTTGCTTGCCCATCGCCTAAAAAAGAATCCCAAGTTTGTAAGCCTATCCCTACTTATGTAAGTACTTACCAACACGTAAATTATAAGTGACTTGCTTTTACCCGTACATTCGCCCGCGTGAATTTTGCGCTTTCTAAAAAAAATCGAAGAATTAAACGCCACCTACATATAAAAAGCGAAGAATTTAGCGCCACTTACAAAAGAATATAGGTTTATCACAAATCTCATGTGGTTACCGGCACGAACAGAAAAAAGGAATAGGTTCATCTTTCCCATGGATGTCGTAAAAGGCGACTAAGTGATAGGCTTATAAACTTGGGATTCTTCTTTTAGGCGACAGGCTAGCAACCTGTCACTTTTTGAGTCCCAATTCTATCATTAAGCCAAACAGCTGAACGTGGCTTATCAGTCTGTTGACTCTGTCTATCCCGCAAGGGATATAGACAAGATTATATGACTGTTATATAAAAAAAACTGAAATTTTAGTTTTTATTGTCACCTAAGTGATCAAATTCCACATTTTTGTTTCCTAGGAGATTTTTGTACATATGGTACAAATACTTCAAATATATCGTAAAATAAACTATGTTGCACTTAAAAATAAGACTCAGAATTCCAAAACAATATATTTGTATGAGAAACACGTGTTGGACATTAGAGTTTTGATTTATGGGCACTATGTTAGTATGTTTTTATGTTTATTATACACTATTCAGTAATATAAAAGCCATTAGGGTAGGGTAATTTTCATTGCTCAAACTTGCGATTTCTATTGTTTGACTAAGATTAGAGCCTTTTTAATCCGGACGAAAAAGAAGATATTATATTTTAGTTG
Source organism: Amyelois transitella (assembly GCF_032362555.1). Lineage (NCBI taxonomy): Eukaryota > Metazoa > Arthropoda > Insecta > Lepidoptera > Pyralidae > Amyelois > Amyelois transitella. Next base: position 10,286,905 of record NC_083512.1, read on the forward strand.
CTTCTTTGAGACTTCTGTCACGAGATACTAAACTCAACGATACTATATTTTATAATAAATACTTATATAGATAAACATCTAAGACCCAAACCATTCCGAAAAAGTTCTTTCTCATCATGCCCTGACCGGGATTCGAACCCGGGACCTCCGATGTCACAGACAAGCGTACTACCGCTGCGCCACAGAAGCCGTCAAAATCTAAACATAAAACAAATATTCACGCCTATATCCCATGCGGGATAGATAGAGCCAACAGTTTTGAAAAAAATGATAGGCCATGGTAAGCTGATTGGCTTAATGATATAATCGAGATTTAAATAGTGAATAGTTGCTTGCCCATCGCCTTAAAGAAGAATTCCAAGTTTATAAGCCTATATCCCTTAGTTGCCTTTAACGATATCCATAGGAAAGTGATGGAGTGGTCCTATTCTTTTTTTCTAATGGCGCCGGGAACCACAAGGCACTTATATAAGATAATATGCTAAGATAATACAATAAGAAAGTGCTCTATAAGAATTTGTCTACGCAAGTCACGATCAGTATAATGTACTATACACATATAATATCACATACAAGTACTTTATACACATGAGAGTACAAAGCGTCTCCTGTACCCGTCTTTATCGCCACATTCACAACTAGTGACGTGTAAGTGACGAGCTTTGAGAGCTGAATACATTTGCTGAGCTTTCCATACGATCGTATTTATTTGCATTCCATACATATTATTACGTCTACGTAGACGTAATAATATATTGACAGTCCAAAAAGCCTATCCGGCTTATAAGCTGTGCTTATTTTTGGCGACGGGCTAGCAACATATCACTAATTGAATCTCAATTCAATCATTAAGCCATTAACATACATACTTAAATACATGTTATCACATCTATATTCCTTGCGGGGTAGACATAACCAACAGTTTTGAAGAGACTGATGGGCCACGTTCAGCTGTTTAGCTTAATGATAGAATTAAGAATTCAATTAGGGACAGGTTGCTAGCCTATCTCTTAGTCGCATTTTACGACATCCATGGGAAAGAGATGGAGTTGTCCTGTTCTTTTTTGTATTGGTGCCGGGAACCACACTGCACATATTAAAAACATTTTTTTAATTTTCACCTCATTGTCGAATGCAAGCCGTTGACCAATTGCGTGCAAAACAATTAAGGTCGAGTAAAACAGGTTATGAATAGGAAATATTTTATGGCAATTAAACTATTAAACGTGATTAATTATAATCCCCCATTGAACAAGAATAGCAAGAGTTATAAAGTCGTTAGATATATTTTATTACAATAAATGACAAGATATTTACAAGACTGTTGGCTCTGTCTACCCGGCAAGGGATATAGACGTGAAAATATTTATGTATGTTCACACTCTCAATCCCAAAGGACACGTAATAAATACGAGCGTAACGAAAGCTCTGCATATGTATTCAGCCCTCAAAGCTCGTCGCAAGCTTCGCGGTACTTACAGGTGAATGTGGCGATAAAGAGGGCACGTTAGACGCTTTGTGCTCGTACTCCCACGTGTATAGTATACTAGCTTTTGCCCGCGGCTTCGCCCGCGCAAATGTATTTTAGATTATAAGGATACGCCATAAAATTTCACCCATTTTTTAATCCCGTATCGTGCGGGACTGTTTTAAGTTTATATTTGATTTTAATTCATATGGCTTCTCCCGTGGTTCCCGGCACCAATACAAAAAAGAATAGGACCACTCCATCTCTTTCCCATGGATGTCGTAAAAGGCGACTAAGAGATAGGCTTACAAACTTGGAATTCTTTTTTAGGCGATGGGCTAGCAACCTGACACTATTTGAATCTCATTTCTATCATTAAGCCAAATAGCTGAGCGTGGCCCATCAGTCTTTTCAAGACTGTTGGCTCTGTCTAGCTCACAAGGAATATAGACATGACCATATGTATGTATGTGGCTTCTCCCGCCTTGTCCCATTTCTTCTCGTTCTGTTCCGTCGGCTCAGCGGTAGTACGCTTGTCTGTGACACCGGAGGTCCCGGGTACGAGTCCCGGCCAGGGCATGATGAGAAAATAACTTTTTCTGATTAGCCCGGATCTTGGATGTTTATCTATAAAGTGTTTATTATAAAATATTAAATAAATACTTTTATATTTTAATAAGAAAAAGATGAACTGGTCCTATTCTTTTTTATATTGGTGCCGGGAACCACACGGCAATAAATACAAATATACACCAGTTGTAATTTAGAAATAAGCACCTCATCGTGGACTTATTTTATGTATCTAGGTATTAAAAAACAATTACAATCATTAAATATCTGATTATTTTGTCATTTAGTTGTCTAACGACAGCATTTACTATCCTTTTTATCAATCATACAACTCGTTTTAATGTATTTTAAATAGCTTAATATTTAATATGAAGTAAACTGGTAGACTACGTCTAGTAAAATAATATTATTACCAGTACTTAAAGAAATTGCACAATTATTCATTGCACAATTGCAATGAATAATTGTGCAATTTCTTTTATTTTTATTAAACTACTAGCTTGCGTGCCCGCGACTTCGTCCGCGTGGAATAGTTATTTTGAGCATCATTGAAGCCCTCAAGGATGAACAATTTTCCCCGTTTTTTTTTACATTTTCTATTATTTCTACGCTCCTAATAGTTGCAGCGTGATGTTATATAGCCTAAAGCCTTTCTCGATAAATCGTCTATTCAATACGAAAAGAATTTTACAATTCGAATCAGTAATTCCTGAGATTAGCGCGTTCAATCGAACAAACAACAAACTCTTCAACTTTATAATATTAGTACTAAGGGATAGGTTTTTAAACAAGGGAGTCTGTGTTTAGGCGATTGACTAGCAAGCTGTCACTATTTGAATCTCAACTCTATCATTGAGCCAAACAGCTGAACGTGGCCATCAGTCTTTTCAAGACGCTGTTGGCTCTGCCTACCCCGTAAGCGATATAGACGTGATTATTTGTATGTATGTTGGTATCGCAAGGGAAACGAGCAAATAACTATGATAATAAAATGACAGAAAGATATTAAGGAGATCTAGGTCATTATTGTGCTAATGTCGAGTTAATGTTTTTACTTTTGGTGATAATCCAAGTTCCTGTGATGTTTCTAAGAACTTTAGTACGTGATTGCAATGTTGATTTGTTTATTTATTCCACCACAAATCAAAGAAGACAACTTCGGATGGGGTTCGGCCTCAGAGGGTGGGTGAGCTCTGTGTTTTCGAGATTAAACTTCGTATAACGAAAATGGGGAGTTTAATCGTTTGGCATTCGATTAAAACACATAAATACATTCACGTCTTTTTTCCTTACGGTGTAGACAGAGCCAACGGTCTCAGATATACTGAAAGGCCACGTTCAGCTGTATGGTTTAAAGATGTAATTGAAATTCAATTAAAATTGTTAATTGATAATCACAGAGCGTGGCCTTTAGTCTTTTCTAGATACATATTTGACTCTGTCTATCCCGTAAGAAATACAAATGTATCTTGACACATATTTTATCACTGACCTAGATTACTATCGGATGCTAACTTTAAAGTGAATCATTAAGTATTGCCTTACGAAAACTAAACTACATACAAAAAAAAATATGAAAATAGGTATTGGATAAACGTTACGTATAGGTAAGTCAAAATAACATTATCTAAAACGCATCCTAAATATACGAACCCATACCTTTTTTATGTATGTCATTTATATTGTGTGTGATTCAGAAATAAACTAATTATCTTTTTAACTTTTATTGTAAAGATTAATTTATATATATATATTGAAGTTTTTAATTTTGTAAAGTATGGTTTTGTAAAGTTTATTCGACACAAACAAACATCTATAAATCTTCGATTCCATAATCGGTTTTGATGAGATTGGATACAGATAAAAATTACATACATACATCCATAAAATCACGCCTCTTTCCCGGAGGGGTAGGCAGAGACTACATCTTTCCACTTGCCACGATCTCTGCATACTTCCTTCGCTTCATCCACATTCATAACTCTCTTCATACAAGCTCGGCGGTTTCGGGTACTTTTGACCTGACCCTTTACCAGGACGTCCTTAATTTGATCAAGATACGTTCGTCTAGGTCTTCCCACTCCGACCTTATTTAAAAAATTAGTAATCGCTTTTACGGTAACAAAGGGGAACTAACATTTTGGTGAATTAAACTCCTTGTTGAATATGTAATAAACGTAAAACATGTATAAATTTGACCTATAAAACAACCACTTTGTCTTTTTTAATCTGTGCAGTGCGGGAACGATTTACAACAACGCCATTTTCAAGTTGGCAACATGCCAATAAAAAGCGCGTGCAAGAAATATACCTAGTTACATGCTAAGAGTAGGTAGTTACATACTGCGGGTAGTACTAAGTCAATTATAAAATTCAAGTTAAATTTATTAATTTTATTTCCTATCTACTCATTATATTATTTATATTGCCGTGTGGTTCCCGGCACCAATACAGAAAAGAATAGGACCACTCCATCTCTTTACCATGGGTGTCGTAAAAGGCGACTTAGGGATAGGCTTAAAAACTTGGGTTTCTTTTTTAGGCGATGGGCTAGCAACCTGTCACTAATTGAATCTCAATTCTATCATTATGCCAAATAGCTGAACGTGGCCATTAAGTCTTTTCAAGACTGTTGGCTCTGTCTACCCCGCAAGGGATATAGACGTGACTATATATATGTATGTATCTACTTATTCTTCATAATAATCACACGTCGAATAATTAAAATAATGTACTTAAGTTTAATAGTATATTTTTTTCCTATTTTTTAATTTCACTTTTTTTATTGGGTAACTTAACCGTTCTTACTATTAATAAAATAAATAGGTTATTTCTTGTTTTAATCATTTAACAAAAATCATTTAGGTGTCATTAATTGTAATAAAATATTCGTAACAACTTTATAACTCTTGCTATTCTTGTTCAACGGGAGGTTATAATTAATCATGTTTAATTGCTTAATTACCAAAAAATATTTCCTATTCATAACCTGTTTTTCTCGACTTTAATTGTTTTGCACGCATTTGGTCAACGGCTTATATTCGACAATGAGGTGAAAATTAAGAAATGTTTTAATATGTGCCGTATGGTTCCCGTATGGCACTAATAGAAATAAGAAAAGGATTACTCCATCTCTTTCCCATGGATGTTGTAAAGGGCGACTAAGGGATTGGCTTATAAACTTGGGATTCTTCTTTTAGGCGATGCGCTAGCAACTTGTCACTAATTGAATCTCAATTCTATCATTATGCCAAATAGCTGAACGTGGCCATTAAGTCTTTTCAAGACTGTTGGCTCTGTCTACCCCACAAGGGGTATAGACGCGACTAAATATATGTATGTACATATGTATCTACTTATTGTTCATAATAATCACAAGTCGAATAATTAAAATAATGTACTTAAGTTTAATAGTATATTTTCTTACTTTTGCTAAAATAAATAGGTTATTTCTTTTTTTAATCATTTAACAAAAATCATTTAGGTGTCATTAATTGTAATAAAATATTCCTAACGACTTTATAACTCTTGCCATTCTTGTTCAACGGGGGGTTATAATTAATCATGTTTAATTGTTTAATTGCCAAAAAATATTTCTTATTCATAACCTGTTTTTCTCGACTTTAATTGTTTTGCACGCAATTGGTCAACGGCTTGCATTCGACAATGAGGTGAAAATTAAAAAAATGTTTTTAATATATGCCGTATGGTTCCCGGCACCAATAGAAAAAAGACAAGGACTACTTCATCTCTTTCCCATGGATGTTGTAAAGGGCGACTAAGGGATTGGCTAATAAACTTGGGATTCTACTTTTAGGCGATGTGCTAGCAACCTGTCACAATTTGAATGTCAATTCTATCATTAAGCCAAACAGCTGAACGTGGCCTATCAGTCTTTTCAAGACTGTTGGCTCTGTCTAGCCTGCAAGGGATATAGACGTGATGATATATATGTATGTTTTTAATATTTTTTTTTTCAAGATCACAAGGTGTTTTATACGAAGGTGAATGTATTATAAAAGTCTTATTAGATGCGGATGAAAATATTCGCGAGTTCTACGTCCCTTGCAAAATAGTAATTGAAATTAAATTAAAATGTTAAATTGATTATCACATAGTGTGGCTTTTTGTCTTTTCTGGATATTTGACTATGTCTATCCCGTAAGATATACATACAAATGTGTCTTGACACATATTTTATCAGTGATCTAGGGTTATTATCGGATGCTAACTTTAAAGTGAAACATTAAATATAGCCTTACGAAAAATAAATTACAAAAAAAAATTGAATATTTTAAAGTATTGGATAAACTTTACATAGTAGGTTACTGAAGATAACATTTAGTTACTAATTTTTTTTTGGAACTAAATATTTGCAAGGGACATTGCTATGATCCAATAATGGGTTAGATTTCCCGGCAAATATTGGGGAGATCAGACCGGAGTAGCTTTGTTTAAACACCGCACTCAATCGAGGGTCATTTTATTATAGGCATATGTGATCTCCTCTCAAAAGAAATCACGAAAAAATAACGACATACATACAAATACATATGATCACGTCTATATCCCTAGCGGGGTAGACAGAGCCACCAGTCTTGAAAAGACTGATAGGCTACGCTCACCTGTTTGGCTTAGTGATAGAATTGAGATTCAAATAGTGACAGGTTGTTAGCACATCGCCTAAAAGAGGAATCCCAAATTTATAAGCCTATCCTTTAGTCGCCTTTTACGACATCTATGGGAAGGAGATGGTCCTATTCTTTTTGTAATGGTGCCGGGAACAAGTTTGGTTCCCGGTGGCACAACTAACGACAAGAGAAAGTAATCAAGTATGTATACAGCAAAGGCCACGTCATGAATAGGGTATGTTGAGATGGTTTGGACATGTCGTGGGAATGGATAGAATAGAATAGAATAGATTTATTTTCAAAATTGGATACAAGGTACCACTTATTGACGTCACATAACTTAAATCTAATTATAACTACTACCGCTTCCAAAGCGCATGTGTAGAAGAAGCGGCGGAACAAACTACACTGCAGCATTTCATCGGACGTCAATTTACAAATGAGGACAGTCTAATGAAAGAAATTTATAAGACAGAGCTGACTGTAAACGTGGTACAGGGCCGGCCTCGTCCAAATTTCCAGGACCCAATTTCGAATGCCTTAAAAAGGGAAATTTTCGAAGTATCTGTAATCGTGACATATGCATAAAAATATATTATTATCACCCACACAACAGTTCTCTCCTTAACCCAATGGTAGGCTGTTAGATAATGCTATTAGCATTAAGTCCGCCTATAGTACTTAACAAATTGTAATTGTTACAAATTGGTTTATTTAGGTTGGTGTTTTATTTTCTTTTTGTTTCATCTTTGGAAACATAGGTATAGATAGTTATTAGGTTATAGGGTAAAGTAGGTTAGTTAGAAATAAACCATCCATGCGAAGACCGACATCCGCGCGGACGGAGTCGCGGGCGGAAGCTAGTAATAAATAAAAGAGTAATGTGTGTGGAAGAAGCGGAAGAGGTCTGTAATGATCGTAGCAAGTTGAAATCCATAGTCTCTGCCTACCCCAATGGGAGCCAAGCGTACTTATGACAGACTTTATTCCTCATTTTTACCATAGGACGTCCACAGCTTAACATACGAGTAGGCCTTCTTCAATGACTTCCACCTCGCTCTGTTCACTCAAGGGCCATTGATTTCAATAACTGAAGCAGAAATTATAGTCTATTATATGATAACACCGTCATAACAACTTAACGACATCGCATCGTACGTAAATTAGTCCTGATGATAATTGTATAATCTTAGATCGCTATGTAATATACTCCCATATCTTTTTATAGTAAAAATATTTAACCAGCTCGGTTTTGTATTAATGATAGAATTGAGATTCAAATAGTGACAGAATGATAGCCCATCGCCTAAAAATGAATCCCAAGTTTGTAAGCCCATCCCTTAGTCGCCTTTTACGACATCCATGGGAAAGAGATGGAGTGGTCCCATTATTTTTTGTATTGGTGCCGGGACCCACACGGCACTTATGAATGTTTACATGTCTTTACCATTTTCTCAGTAGCTATACATATGAGGTTTAAGAAAAATTAATATCTTTCCCGTGCATATAGTAAAAGGTAACTAAAGCAGCGATTGAGTCTCCATGCTAATTTGGCAGCTTAAAAAAGCAAAGGTTTTCATTTCGTGCACATTGTAAAGTTATAGTTTTGTTATTATTGTGCACAAATATTCAAACACCGGGAATTGATGGACACAAATATTCAAACCCCGCTAAGGTTTTGCGGCCCCGAGGGATGAAGGGTACCGAAGCCCTTAATGTCGGGAATAACATAGATAATCCAATTTGTTTGGGTTTATGATTGAGTAATTCAAAAGGCTTATATACATTTGACTTTGATCTCGCCTTCGATGAAAAGAACGCTTCGAAGAACAAGATAATGAGAAAGTAATAAAAGTAATAATTATTCCATTATTACTTTCTCATTATCTTATTATTCCATTATTACTTTCTTATTATCTTGTTCTTGATGATAATATTTCTAATCTTTACGTGGTTTCTGGAAGTGGCATCTGCCTATCCATCCAGGAATGAAGCGTGATTTATGTAGGTATGTAAGTGGTTCCTATGTGTAATATATTTGTTGCCAGCATCTTATTTGTAAACGCATTTATGAATACTTGATCCAAAGCTGAAAACTTAAAATGTCGAAAACCAAACCAAATGATGAGAGAAAAGTGAAGAGATGTGACGGAACTCGAAGTTTTCTTCCTATAAGCATAAAAAATTAAGCTATACCTAATATAATATAGCATACCGTATTATGGCATAAAGATTTTTAAGCATAACCTTGTTCTGCATAATGGTTTACGCAGAAGTAACCTAAACTAGCCTAATAGTTAATTATGCCACATTAACCCGTATGCCAAAGAACATTAGGACAAAATAATTTATGCAATTAAAAATGGCTCGATACACTGCTGTAGAGTTTGCAAACGAAAACACGCAAAGAAAAAGTAATTAATATGTAATACAGGTTATTTGGATTAAATAAAGCACAATAATCGTTACAACATACCAACAAATAAAAAAATAACAGAGAAAAGAGATGAATGGAGGACGCTCCACTTAACTCCAACGTCAAGAGTTAGCTCTTAAATTTAAGAAAAAGAAGAACATACATAGTTAATTATATAGTTTCCCTACCTGGAAACGCGATGCGCCAGAAAAATATTTAACCGCTTAGTATTTCCTCCACGACATAGATAATATAAGAAAAAATAATGATATTCATCCTAATTATACATTCGTAATACATATATATCTAATCTATACGGTACTAATATTGTAAATGCGAAAGTTTGTGAATATGTCAGTATGGATGTTTGATACTCTTTCACGTAAAAACTACTGAACCGATTACGATGAAATTTGGTATGTAGGCAGCTGAAGACCCAGAATAACATATAGGCTACATTTTTATCACAGAATTCCCGCGGGATTGATTGTTAAGTTATGATGGGGTTTCCACGCGGACGAAGTCGCGGGTGGCCTCTAGTACATTCATATAAATAAAGACGTGAATATGTATCACGTCTTTATCTATCCCATAAGGGGTAGACATAACAGTCTCGCGAGGACTGACAGGCCAAAGTCAGCCGTATAGCTTAATGATGTATTTATGAGACTTTTAATTTAATCACGCGAATAGTAATTAAATTATTGCTATATGTCTAGTTAATACTAGGTTCATTTTATATGTTCCGTTTAAATGAGTTTGAAATAATTGCGTCTCGTTATGTTAATCATGTATGTAACTTTTCTTTATTATGCAAATCACGTCGCAAACACAAAAGAAAGGAAAAGCAACACGAGAATTATTTTTTTAAATTCGCTATTAAATGGAACGTATTGAAGCCGGAAAGCCGTGTGGTTCCCGGATCCAATACAAAAAAAGAATAGGACCACTCCATTTCTTTTCCCATGGATGTCGTAAAAGGCGACTAAGGTATAGGCTTACAAACTTGAGATTCTTTTTAGGCGATGGGCTAGCAACCTGTCACTATTTCTATCATTAAGCCAAATAGCTGAACGTGGCCATTCAGTCTTTTCAAGACTGGTGGCTCTGTCTACCCTAAGGGATATAGACGTGACCATATGTATATGTATATGTATGTATGGAACTTATTTCTTCCATTGAAATATTTTTCTTAACTGTTTTGTTTTTAAGTACTGAAGGATTTAGGGCAAAATAAACCAGGATTGTAATAGTATAATAGGATTTTATTTATGAGACACAATAAACACGTATTCGACAAGTTACATATTCATCGAGAGAGAATGCATAGACAGTAGCGCAGCAGGTGGCGACTTGTGGTACTAAGACTCTTTTGTTTATACATTTGTTCTAACACCTGCCCTTAAACAAAAACAGTCTTTAAACCTAGATGAGAAACACAATTACAATGTTTATCTTTACCTAGACTTTTGGTCAACACATCTGCGGGCATATGTTCAGTAGATAAATATTTTAATTCAACAATTTTATCCTTTACAATTTGTCTTACATAATGATGTCTAATATCTATATGTTTGCTTCGACTATGATTAATTTGACTGTTACAAATCTTTTGTGCTGATTGACTATCGTTATACAGAGTAACAGATATATGTTTACCTAAACATTCATGTAAAAAACTTCTAATATATGTAGCTTCTTTTGCTCCTTCGCACAATGCCATGTACTCTGCCTCTGTGCTTGATAGAGCCACAGTCCTTTGTTTACGACTCTCCCATGACACTGCGGAGTTGCCTATCTTGAATACGTAACCTGTATAGGAACGTCGGTCCAGTTGGTTCGACGCCCAATCTGCATCTATATATCCTGCAACAGTTAATGTGGATTTTTCATACAATATGTAATAATCTATAGTTCCCTTCAAATACCGCAGGACACGCTTTGCCGCTTTCCAATGCGTTTCTGTGTGACAATTATTAAATTGGCTCAATAAACTTGCTGCATGTGCTATGTCGGGTCTAGTACATACTGCAATGTACATAATGCACCCGATGAGACTTCTATACTTGGAGTCAAAATCAGTTTGATCTCCCTTTTCAAATTTCATGCCATTCTCCAATGGTGTATCAACTGGTTTGCAATCAGTCATATTAAATTGCTCTAATACCTTTTGAATGTAATTTTTCTGATCAAGAGCAATTTTATTTTGATCTTGTCTCAATCGCATTCCCAATATATGTGTAGCTCGGCCAAGGTCTTTCATCTCGAATATCCTCATCAGTTCCTCTTTCAGTTTTTTCTTTTCTGCGGTGTCCTTACTAAAAATCAAGATATCGTCAACATATAAAGCTAATATGATGAGATTTCCAGTATCTGTCTTTATGTAAACACATGGCTCACTCAGTGTTTTTCTGAAGCGGAGGTCTGTCAGAGCATTATCAATTTTTTCATACCAGGCCCTGGACGCTTGCTTTAGTCCATATATTGCTTTATTCAATTTGAATACATGGTTTTCTTTACCTTTTTTAATGTAGCCATCTGGTTGTTCCATATACACAGTCTCTTCTAATTCTCCATTTAAGAAGGCCGTCTTCACATCCATGTGGTCAACATACATATCCAAATTAACTGCCAGAGCAAGCAAGGTACGTATTGTAGAGTACCTCACCACTGGTGAATGAGTTTCTTTGTAGTCAATGCCATATTCCTGAGTAAATCCTTTAGCTACAAGACGAGTTTTATAACGAAGTAACTGACCTTCTGATCCTAGTTTTTTCTTAAAAATCCATTTACACTTCACTGCTTTCTTTCCTGCAGGAAGGAGTGTTAAATTCCAGGCTTTATTTTTCTCAAATGACTTATACTCATCTGCAATGGCTTCCTTCCAGTGGTTTCTTTCGGGTCCTGACAGTGCTTCCTGTATTGTCTGAGGTTCATCACCGTGACAGGCTACTGTCATTGTAATTGCAGTGCTCACAGACTCAGCAACATCTTCATAGTCGCTGCTTGATGCTCCACCTATAGTCATATCAGGATTCCATGTGACATCATTGGGGTCGTCGACATAGCTAGAATCAGAACTGCTTGACTCGGATAACTCTATAATTGGAATAACTGGCAATGTATCATTGTTTTCATTATCATTTATAACATCCATACCATTACTAGTAAGATTTAGCTGGCAATCAGTAATGCAATTTTTTTGACATTTTTTAAAATCTTTATAATTTTTTTCTTCTAAGAATTGTACATCTCTAGACTTAATACACTTGGATGGATCTTCTGGATCAATTAATCTATATCCCTTTGATTCAGTACAATATCCCACAAAGATATACATTTTACTCTTTGTATCTAATTTCTTACGTTTTTCATAAGGGACCATTGCATAGGCAATGCAACCAAATACTCTCAAGTAAGATAAGTTAACTTTAACATCATACCATTTTTCTTCTGGTGTGGTGCCCCTTACAGCCTTACTTGGCGATTTATTCTTAATGAATATTGCCGTATTTAATGCTTCCGCCCAGAACCTCCGGTCCATTCCTGCATCTTGCAGCATGCATCGTCCTGCCTCCATAATTGTGCGATTGGCCCTTTCCGCAACACCATTTTGCTGTGGCGAGTATGGCACGGTCGTCTGATGCTTGATGCCATGCTGTTGTAGAAACATCTGGAACTGTTTATTAACATATTCACGACCATTGTCTGTTCTTAGCATTTTTATTTTTAAACCACTCTGGTTTTCCACTAGATTTTTGAATGTCTTAAATACATTCAATACCTCATCCTTACTTTTAATAAAGTAACCAAAAGTCATTCTAGTAAAATCATCTATGAATGTTAATAGATATTTTGCACCACTAAAAGAGGAAACTGACATTGGTCCGCACAAGTCTGAGTGTATAAGACCTAGTTTCTCAGTAGCTCTACTATAAGACTTTTTCGGAAATGGCAACCTACTTTGTTTTCCCTCAAAACAAGCTACACAGGGAGTATGTTGAGTATCATCGTAATCAATACCACTAGCCATACCTTGTTTCAGCAACTTCATACTTCGCCTGTTCAAGTGACCAAGTCGACGATGCCATAGCTCCTGGGTTGGCTTCGCATCACACAGATTGACACTTTCTTCTGGTCGTTTGTTCATGGATTGGATCCCTGGCAATGAATCACCCAGATCTATCGATTGACACGCCGCAGCTACTTCACAAGCTGTGTCCATTTGGTAGACTCCATTGACCAATGTAGCACTGGCAATTACCTCTTTGCCACAATAAATACTGCAATACTTTGTATTAAAATGCACTTCAAATCCTTTAGCCACCAATTTTCCGACAGAAATAAGGTTTGTTGACAATCCCGGCACATAAATAACCTCACTTATTTTGGTTGTAGTTTTATGTCCTTTTAATAACAATTCCACTTCACCGTGTCCTTCACTATGTAACTTTTGATCGTTCGCCACTGTCACTAATCGCGGAGTATCGACGACATAGTTTTTTAGTATTTGTTTGTTGTTTGTCATGTGACAAGTCGCACCGGAATCAACATACCAAGCATTTGAGTTAATATCCACAGCCAATGCTGTCAATAACGTTCCGTTCCACGCTTTTTCATGTTTTTCACTCGATTTGTTGCTTTTAATTGTTTTTGTTGGACAATTTCGTGCGTAATGATTCGGTTTCTTACATATGAAGCATTTCACTTTTGTAGAAGGTTTGTTGACACCTTTTGTACCCCGGTTTGTAAACATTGCATTTTCTTCACACTTGTCAAAGTCTCTGCGTAAATTCTCTTGTAATAATTTGCTTTTTACTGTCTCACTGCACAATTTAATGTTCGAGTTTTCCAATGCCATAATTAACGGATCAAAATCTGACGGTAATCCACTTAACATCAACACTGACAGGAAATCATCGTCCAATGGAGCATTAATGTCTCGTAGTTGTTGATCTAAGTCTGTGATCTTTAGGAGATATGCTTCCATGTCACTAAATTGTTCCAATTTCAATCCAAACAATGTACGTAAGAGTCCAAGTCTTCTACATAGCCCTTTGTCTTCATAAGCTGTTTTTAAATTCTTCCAAGCTTCGTGTCCAGTCGATGCTTTCCGTACATGTGAAAACGACGACGGTTGCACCATTAAACATATTTTAGCAAGCGCCCTTTGTTGCTTCCGCTCATCGGTGACCTTCGGGGCACCTTGCGTATTTTCTTCAATGCAGTCCCATAAGTCTTCGTGAATCAAGTACATACGCATCAAGAATTTCCAATTTCCATAATTAGATATTCCACTGAGCTTTTCAAAATTAACAACTATGCCAGAACTCGTTGCCGTCGACACAGCCGGTTGTACACGGTCGGCCGGCATCATGTATTTTTAATTATCTTGCAGAAGAACAATACCGAAACTATTTACGGACTTTTATTTAACGCGAATCCTGGGCCCATAACCTGAAGGATTTAGGGCAAAATAAACCAGGATTGTAATAGTATAATAGGATTTTATTTATGAGACACAATAAACACGTATTCGACAAGTTACATATTCATCGAGAGAGAATGCATAGACAGTAGCGCAGCAGGTGGCGACTTGTGGTACTAAGACTCTTTTGTTTATACATTTGTTCTAACAAGTACTTACTGCAAATGAGTAGGTACCGTGTGGTTCCCGGCACCAATAGAAAAATAATTGGACTTCCCTTTCCATGGGTCCTGGATTGGGTTAATCTAGTTTTTATACGAATCGACTCCATTCGGATCTTCACAACCTTTGCAGGTGAACCTAACCCGTATTGGATTGCTCAAGGTTCAAGTTATTCATAATGAAGTAAATACTCCAAGAAATGTATACACGTTCATCGCCTTCTACGACTTCATGAAGTAAGTAGATAGTTTTATGATCTCTGCCGAAAACAATATTACTTTTTTATGGGATCAATGTTTTGCTCTTCCCTAAAAATAATTAAAAGATAATTTTTAACATAAACATATTTAAGTAAGTATAGAGTAAAATAATAAAACAATATCACATTCGCTAGTACTTACATCGAAATCTTAACCAAGAAGCTGATTTTAATGCGATTTTCACAATAACACAGATAATTTCTTCATGGAATCAAACATTACTATATAAAGTATAACTTTACTCCACAAAATAAGAGCAGGTTATCAGAAAAACATGAAAAAAATAATAATAATATCATCAAAGAAAGCGACTTACCGTATCATTTCGTCGTACAAATGGCTCAGCGCGAAACTAGCCGGGCTTGTGCCAAGCGGTATCGAACCTTATTCCCTTCAGCCACATGTGTCGTATTCCCAGTTCACCGGCGACACTTACAACACTAGCACTTTCTCATGTTACTGTAATAATTGTACAATTGTATGTATAATTGTTGTCTGATGCGGTATTAGGGCGTTGGACGCGGGCGCGGCTGCCCGATGTTGCCTTCGACTGCGACGCAAGTGTACTAGTGATGGGACACGTAGGGGTTCTGGAAATGCAGTTTCAGTTTCACGATGGCTCGATGAAATGATTTTTACATGTTGTATAAAAATACACAAAATTTCCATTTGAATTTTCTAAATAATCCTTGTCATACATATATACATTAAGTCACGTCTATATCCCTTGCGGCGTAGACAGAGCCAACAGTCTTAAAAAGACTGATAGGCAACATTCAGCTGTTTGGCATAATGATAGAATTGAGATTCAAATAGTGACAGGTTGCTAGCCCATCGTCAAAAAAAATAATCCCAAGTTTATGAGCCTATCCCTTAGTCGCCTGTAACACATGCACGGGAAAGAAATGGAGTGGTCCTATTCTTTTTTTGTATTGGTGCCGAGAACCACACGGCAATCAAAAATTGTTATTGCCAAATATAATGTACATGTATATTACCTGTCTAATGGAATTAAATAATGGATTTGTAATGACTATGAAGTCTACTTGCTACAAATGATATCAGCAAATTATGATACGCGCCGGTGCCGTGTGGTTGCCGGCACCAATACAAAAAAGAATAGGACCACTTCATCTATTTCCCATGGATGTCGTAAAAGGCGACTAAGGGATAGGCTTGCAAACTTGGGATTCTTTTTCAGGCGATGGGCTAGCAACCTGTCACTATTTGAATCTCAATTCTATCATTAAGCCAAATAGCTGAACGTGGCCATTCAGTCTTTTCAAGACTGTTGGCTCTGTCTACCCCGCAAGGGATATAGACGTGACCATATGTATGTATGTATGATACGCGCTGGTTAATCTGTGTATTGGTGTCCTTGCACTGGTCATCTAATCAAATGACCCTTTCCTGTTCAAAGCTAATTAATGTGCAATTAGCTCTAAATTATTATCAGTTCTGTTCTCAATAAACAAATTAATAAATGAACCTACCCATTGAACTTATGATTCTTGATAAAATATTTAAATAAATAAAGCGCCGTGTGGTTACCAGCACCATTACAAAAAAATAATAGGACCACTCCATCTTTTTCCCATGGATGTCGTTAAAGGCGACTAAGGGATAGGCTTACAAACTTGGGATTCTTTTTTAGGCGATGGGCTAGCAACCTGTCACTATTTGAATCTCAATTCTATTATTAAGCCAAATAGCTGAACGTGGCCATTCAGTCTTTTCAAGGCTAGTGGCTCTGTCTATTCTGCAAGGGATATAGACGTGACTATATGTATGTATGTATGTATAAATTTCCATATTCATTTTCCAAATAATACTAAATCAATTTCTTGAATTGATATCATTATTAACATTACTTAATTGCTGTACTATCTATTTCAATGTATCGGAAACTTATCATTTATCTTCTTCCTCCTGGCTTTAGTCCCGGTTGCATCCTCACCACTCTGAAGAGGAGCTCGGGGTATGCCTTGGATCATGAGTTGGGTAAATCAGGTTTTTACACGAAACGGGTCCCATCTGACCTCCGCAACCTTTGCAGGGAAACCTAACCCGTATTGTATCGATCATGGTTACACATCCAGTTGCCTGAATGTGCAGGTTTCCTCACGATGTTTTTCTCACCGTAAGAGCATCGGTTAGTGTTCAAACCAATGTACATAACTTTGAACTTATCATTTAAATAGTACTCGATATTTCAGTTCCAAAAATTCGATAAAGCGCTAGTTACAAAGCTACACCCCTACGAATTTCCCGCGCATGCGTGTAAAGTAGCAGTCAGGAGCTAAAGTTGCTCAGAGTAAATACACGTGGTCGATTCCCCTCGTACTTAATAGATGGCAGTTCCTTTCTACCCAACTATTAAAAAGGAGAGTTATAACATACATTCATATAGTCACGTCTATATCACTTGTGAGGTAGACAAAACCAACAGTCTTGAAAAAACTTTGCCACGGTCAGTTGTATGGCTTCATGAAAGAATTGAGATTGAAATGGTGACAGGTTGCTAACACATCCCCTAAAATAAGAATACCAAGTTTATAAGCCTATCTCTTAGTCGCCTTTTACGACATCCATGGGAAAGAGATGGAGTGGTCGTATTCTTTTTTATATTAGTGCCGGAACCACACGGCACATTTTGCTTTAAATTGCTGCTATTAATCTTTATAATCATACATACATAAAATCACGCCTCTTTCCCGGAGGCGTAGGCAGAGTTCCTTCGCTTCATCCTCATTCATAACTCTCTTCATGCAAGCTCGACGGTTTCGGGTACTTTTGACATGACCCTTATTTAATCATTTTAGTCAAAAAAAAAAATTTACAGACAAAATATTTTTACTGTTTTTTTATTTATATGTAGTATTATACTCATGGATTATTTTTACTATGATAATAACAAAAGAATGCACATCTATGTATTTTAAAATGTGATTGTGCTCGTGCATGTTCGCTGTAAAGCTTTGAAACGTACAGTTCCAACGCGACGACTGACAATGACAACTTTTAGAAATAGCCCGCTTTGGAACCACAAAGGAAAATTACTTTTTAGGGTTTCGTCATCAACAACCAACCCTCATTGTCATGTTTGTGATTTTTGTTCTGGCAACCCTCATTGTCATGTTTGTGATTTTTGTACCTGGCAACTGTAATGGCGCGTATAATCAAAATCAATTTTTAATTCAGTAATAATACCTTCGCAGGCAACTTTTTCACGTCAATCTATACTAATATTATAAAGCTGAAGAGTTTGTTTGTTTGTTTGAACGCGCTAATCTCAGGAACTACTGGTTCGAGAAAAAATATTTTTGTGTTGAATAGATTATTTAATGAGGAAGGCTCTAGGGTATAAAACATCACGCTGCAACTATAAGGAGCAAAGAAATAATGGAAAATGTGAAAAAAACGGGTAAAATTATTCAGCCTTGAGGGCTTCAATGATGCCCAAAATAACTTTTTCACGCGGACGAAGTCGCGGGCACAGCTAGTTTACGTATAAGGCTTATTTTAACTTGGGATTCCTCTTGTAGGTGATGAACTAGTTACTATTCGAATCTCAATTTGCATCATAAAGCCATATAACTGAACGTGGCCATGCAGTCTTCAATATTGTTGGCCCTATGTATACCGCAAGGTATATAGACGTGATTATATGTCATGTATGTTTTTTATTGTGTTAGAATTTTTGTTTTTTTTTTCTCAGACAAAACGGAGCCAAGATCACAATATTTTCGTTTAGCACAGCATCTTCACATCCGTATCGATTTCACTAACATTTTGGACCGCTATCAACTTAAACACGTTCACGTACAGGCCATAAACAACTTTAAAACTTCACATTTAAAGTCTAAAATTTTCACAGTGATAATAATAATGATCTCGAATTTAAGGAAGCGAGTGTTTTCAGCAGTAAGTTCTTAAGTACGTTCATAAAATTAATTCTAATTTTGAGAAACGTATGTGGTCATTGTGCCGTGCGGTTCCCGGTACTTGAGAAAAGGACCGCTCCATTCCTTTTCCATATCGTAAAAGACGACTAAGGTGTAGGATTCAAATCTTGGGATTTTTCCTGTAGGCGATTGATTAGCAACCTGTCATATCACAATTTGAATCTCAATTTCAACATTAAGCCATACAGCAAATTAAACGTAGTCATTAAGTCTTTGCGAGACCGTTAGCTCTGTCTACCTCGTAAAGGATAAAGATGGGATTATAATGTATGCGATCATCAAGTAAGATTCGTTGGTTTCTTATAAATATATAAATAACCTACTTGCGTTTGCATTGTATCAGCTCCCAAAGAACATTTCAAAATACTGCTGTTTAATGAGTTTATCAGTTCTCTTTCCATTATCACTTTCAATTTCGCATCTTCCTCGCTTGCGCCCTCAACTTCCCAAGAATTAATCAGTGATTACCAAAGAAGATTTTCTTTCTATGCTATTAAGTATCCTCTCATGTAAGTTTGTAACATACATACATACATATGGTCACGTCTATATCCCTTGCGGGGTAGACAGGGCCAACAGTCTTGAAAATACCGAATGGCCACGTTCAGCTATTTGGCTTAATGATAGAATTGAGATTCAAATAGTGACAGGTTGCTAGCCCATCGCCTAAAAAGGAATCCCAAGTTTGTAAGCCTATCCCTTAGTCGCCTTTTACCACATCCATGGGAAAGAGATGGAGTGGTCGTATTCTTTTTTTGTATTGGTGCCGGGAGCCACACGGCAAGTTTGTAAATCTTACATTATTGATAACTGCACGTAGTTCTACCTATTTCTTTGTTCGCTAACATATCAATTATTGCATCATTAGGGACCACATTTACCTAGCAACAGGGAAATACCGCCATTGATTTCCATGCCTAGACTAGAATAATCAATATAGTATGGCATGACAAGTTGCTATTTTCAATGATAGCGGAAAACTAATAATAGTTTTGCGTATTGCATATAGTATTGTATCTAGATATATTTGCTGAGTTCAATAGACCAAGGCTATATCCTAACTTAATTGAGAACTAATTTGGTATCATTGTAATCCTATTTTTTCTTTTAATTTTGGATAAAACGTTGGTAAGAGAGACGAAGGATAATTCAAAAATTTATAGAATTAAGACAAGAATTAGGACTAGTATTACTATTTCAGTCTTTTCAAGACTGTTGGCTCTGTCTACCCCGCAAGGGATATAGACGTGACCATATGTATGTATGTATTACTAATTGTAGGAGGTTGCGAGTTTAGCAACAGACACGAGATCCAGCCAGTAGCCCCCAAAGGATAGCGAGCTACTTAACTTGGTAAATCGGACTCGAGGCGCGCGCGCACCCTTATATATATACATTCAGTCAGAAAAGTATCGGGAATGGATTATTTATTTATGGTTCCAAATTCAAATTTTTGTTTTTTTTGTTGTTGTTAGATTGGCACAACTGTTTTCCATTTTGGCGCGGAGTTTGAGTTGCATCTGTTGTTTACATTAAATACAGTGCTATTTTTAGTTATATCATATCTAGTGTGTATTGCTAATTTCATAATGGATAAAAACATCGAACAAAGAGTTTGTCTTAAATTTTGCATTGCCAATGGAATATCGTGTTCGGAGTCACTGAAAATGTTACAGAAGGCTTACGGTGAATCGACTTTATCAAAAACTCGTGCTTATGAGTGGTACAAAGCGTTCAAAAGCGGTCGAGATGTGATGGAAGATTTGCCTCGCTCTGGTAGGCCATCAACGTCTGCAACTGAAGTTAACATCGCAAAAGTGAAGGAAATAGTGACTGAAAATCCTCATTCAACTTTGAGAGAGATAGCCACCGAACTTTCTGTATCTCACGAGTCGATCCGTACCATTTTAACTAATAATTTGGGTATGAAACATGTTGCCGCTCGGCTAGTCCCAAAAGACCTGAATTTTTTTCAAAAACTCAATCGCATGAGAGTCGCTGAGGACATGCTAGAACGAGTCAATTCCGACCCAACATTCATGAAACGCATTGTTACTGGTGACGAGACGTGGGTTTACGAGTTTGACATGCAAACTAGTCAACAAGCTTCGGAGTGGCGCCTTCCAACTGAACCGAAACCGAAAAAACCACGCCAAAGTCGTTCAAAAGTCAAAGTCATGTTGACTGTTTTCTTTGACTATCGCGGTGTTGTGCACTCGGAATTCTTGCCGGAAGGTCAAACGGTAAATAAGGAATATTATTTGAGTGTTATGCGGCGTTTAAGAGAGCAAATCCGACGAAAAAGGCCAGATTTGTGGAAAGAAAATTCATGGATTTTGCACCATGATAATGCACCTTCGCACAAGGCCATCATTGTTAACGAATTTTTAACCAAACACTCAACAAATACCATCGAGCAACCACCATATTCACCAGATATGGCTCCAGCCGACTTTTTTCTTTTTCCTAAACTCAAATTACCACTTCGTGGCACCCGTTTTCAATCGGTAGAAGACATAAAAGAGAATTCGCGGCGAGAACTGACCTCAATTCCGGAAACAGCGTTTAAAAAAAGTTTTGATGATTGGATTATTCGTTGGCGTAAGTGTATCGTTTCTAAAAGAGCATATATTGAAGGTGATAAAATAAATTTGGATGAATAACAAACAGTTTGTGTATTATTGATCTTTTCCTGCTACTTTCTTGACAGAGTAGTATATATATAAATATAAGGGTGCGCGCACGCCTCGGGATATATATATATATATATATATATAGGGCTCGCTTGTCAAAAGTACCCGAAACCGCCGAGCTTGCATGAAGAGAGTTATGAATGTGGATGAAGGAGGTATGCAGAGATCGTGGCAGGTGGAATGAGGTAGTCTCTGCCTACCCATCCGGGAAAGAGTCGTGATTTTATGTATGTATGTATAGGGCTCGCGAGCTGTGAAGATATGGGTGCAGTGAAGACCACGGCGTCACGATGTCACATGCCCTTCTTTTTGAAATCAAGTAAATATATAATTAAGGGTAAGAGAAGACAGGGATATCCTCCTGTACAAAATTGCGTTCATATGTTATCAAAGATATGGCTACCTACGCGAGCGAACTCGCGGGAAAAAGCTTAAAATAAATTTAAAATATTACTGTTTTTATTTTATCAGATTATCTTTTCGAATATCGGTATGAGATAGTAGATATCTCAATCAGCTGAACGTCGCCTATCACTCTTTCAAGACTGCTGGGTACCTACGCAAGGGATACAGACGTGATTACCTATATGAATTAATGATATATACGTTGATATGATGTTGATGAAAAAGGTAAGGTTTCAACAGTCAACGGCCTCTGCAAAATTGCCTGCCTTTGTAATAATGACCGAGTTCAAATAAATAAAACAAAGAAATGTTTCTATAAATCGTTGCCGTCTTACAATGAAATTTACACATTCGTAAGCTTACATGTACGTCTAAAATGAAATAAACCAAAGGAATTACGTTTTGTCTGCAACACAATGGCGTCACATACCGCATAGACCGTCAGGTCAGACTTTCGCTGGGAAAGTCTGCATTCGTCATCAATTATTTCAATTTTATGGCGTCTGAGTTGGAACACACACAGACATTGCAGCAATTATCTTGACATAAAAGACATTATGACATTATGTTATAAATACATGATTGAGGGCCGTGTGGTTCCCGTCACCAATACAAAAAAGAATAGGAGCACTCCATCTCTTTACCATGGATGTCGTAAGACTAAGGGATAGGCTTATAAACTTGGGATTCTTCTTTTAGGCGATGGGCTAGCAACCTGTCACTATTTGAATCTCAATTCTATCTTAAAGCCAAATAGCTGAACGTGGCCATTCAGTCTATTCGAGACTGTTGGTTCTGTCTACCCCGCAAGGGATATAGACGTGACCATATGTATGTATATATGAATGTTTGTCGCTTCTATTATACACTAGCGGACCCGACTTATTACTGGACTAGACTTCGTTCTGTCAAAAAGATTTGTAATGTAGCAGTTTTTTGTTCTTACCTATTTTATAATCGGGGCAAGAAATTCTGCTGAAGAGAACCATCAACCTGGTGACAGGGCGTGAACTTTATACAAAAGGTATAAAGCTCAAATTGACTCTACGTTTGATGTAGATAGCGTTTGTATGGGAAAAAGATAAGGGCGGTTTTTAAAGTGTTTCCGGCAATTATTCGATATTTTCTCGCCGTGAAAATCATTGTCGAACTTCAAGGAACATTAAAAAAAAAGATTCGAATCCGGGACCTTATAACTTAGAGACAAGGCTAGGCTAAAAATAGATAAAGTGACAGAAGTGAACAGCTATCTTGGCATGTATAAAGATGGTCTCAAGGTTTAGTCGTACATACATACATAAAATCACGCCTCTTTCCCGGAGGGATAGGCAGAGACTACCTCTTTCCACTTGCCACGATCTCTGCATACTTCCTTCGCTTCATCCACATTCATAACTCTCTTCATGCAAGCTCGGCGGTTTCTGGTAATTTTGACCTGACCCTTTACCAGGACGTCCTTAACTTGATCAAGATACGATCGTCTAGGTCGTCCCACTCCGACGATATAACGCTTTTACGGCTAAACGTAAAAGCGTTGTATATGCGGGGGCATATGTTATTCGGCGTCTTCAGCTACCTACATACCAAATTTAATCGTAATCGGTTG
This sequence comes from Amyelois transitella, assembly GCF_032362555.1. Classification (NCBI taxonomy): domain Eukaryota; kingdom Metazoa; phylum Arthropoda; class Insecta; order Lepidoptera; family Pyralidae; genus Amyelois; species Amyelois transitella. Next base: position 10,310,569 of record NC_083512.1, read on the forward strand.
AATAGTTTTTGCGTGAAAGAGTAACAAACATCCATACTGACATACTCACAAACTTTCGCATGTATAATATTAGTAGGATTAAGAGGTGTAGTAAATACCTACTTAGGGTTGAAAAAAGCGGGAATTTTTCCGGTTTATTTTTAAATTCCCTCGTATTTATAGGTACAAGTTTTTTACGAAAGTTTCTAGAAAGATAAGAATGAAATATTTCATGTTTTTTATTAATAAAACGGAAAAATTTGAAATAAACGGAAAAATACGATAGGAAAAGTATTGATTACCTTACAATATGCATCATTGTTTTAAAAATTGGTAATTATACATAGAATATATATATAGTTTTCCAATCGTTTTTTTTTTATTTTTCGAAACAAACGACGAAAATCTAAATAAAACCGTTTTTTCCTCAAGGTTTTTTTCTGATATATTTCAATGTAACAAACCAATAAAACGGTAAAAAACTACTACTACTAAAGGTACTATTGACCTGCCGCTGTATTATTAACGTAAATAAATAAATTTATTACACGGGACCTTGTACATAATAGATCGGTTAAAATAAGTAAATTTAAAATATCTATTACAAGTTAATTTTATTCGTCACGTCGTAACTCTATAATTAGTGGGGAAATGGAGCGGGAATAGAACACGTAACCCTTTTGTGGCGGTCACCTGTAAATAATTAGCACGAAAGGCTAGGATGATGTAATATTCTGCTTTTAAACCTAGATCTAGACTAAATATATTTAAAAGGTCACCGACTTATTGGTTGACATATGTATAAACACACAAAGTTGGGTTAAGAGATGAATAACAATTAACAAAAAAAAAGGATTTACTGAAATTCCAGCGGGAACGGAAATAAGCGAGATTTTTGTTTCACACGAGCAGAACCAAGATAGTACTCTAGTTTAAGATATTTATTTTTAAGGGAAAGTCCAAGACGTACCAACCAAAGAATTTTTCACTTTTCAACTTCATTGTCGAAAAAAAATATTTATTCCACTTATTTTTAACTAATTCTGATCGAAAATACTATTACTGACATTGCCATCTATACACGGTAACTAAAACAATAAAAAATTAAAATTACCCTCCAAATCTTACCTGTTGTTTTACAACACAAATAACAGAGGGCGTTATATGAAGTTTTGAAAAAAGCACCCCTATGCTACATAGTATCTCTATTATGAAAACAGATGGAGCTATGATACCAAACAAGTACCTTGTGGGTTTCGGTACTAATTTAAAAAAAAAAATAGGACCACTCCGACTGTTTCCCATGGATGTCGTAAAAGGAGACTATGGAGTACGCTTATATAATTGGGATTTTACAGCTAAACGTGGCTTGTCAGACTTTCAGGACTGCTGGCTTTATCCACCCCGCAAGGGATAAAGATGTGTTTATATGAATAAATTAATGATACAATCCCAACTAATCCCATCCCTACAAATAAAAAAATTCAAAAATAGTTCATTGGTTTGTTTATATTTGTTTTACTTGTTCATGGGTTCAATTTATTTTACAAAATCGCATTTCAAGTTACAAAAACCTGTACTTCTTTGTAAGTGGCGCTAAATTCGGCGTTTTTTGTTGATGGCGCTAAACTTCCGCGAGCGCAGCTGAGGGTTAAAGCTAGCAAAGACAAAAAAATATACGCAAATTTGGCGCTAAGAATTCTTGTGGTATAAATATAAATAAACTCGATTTCAAATAAATTAATACAAATAAATGCCACACCGGTTCACTGCACATAATTCTACTAATATTATAAATGCGAAAGTTTGTAAGTATGTCAGGATGTCAGTATTACTCTCAGTTTGTTACTCTTTCACGCAAAAACTACTGAACCGATTTCGACTAAATTTTGTATGTAGGTAGCTGAAGACCCAGAATAACAGATAGGCTACTTTTTATCCCGGAGTTCTCGATTGATAAGGTTTCCATGCGATCGAAGTCGCGGGCGGCCTCTAGTAAGAGATAAAAATACACCTATGCAAAAAATGTGCTAATTAGTTGACCAAGACATCATATTATGACACAAGTATGCAAAACTTTTTTGTTAATGCGTAAAATAGAAGATTTGTATGGTATGGTCAGTGTTTCTGCGACATATCTAATACTAGCTGTGTATAATAGTTATTTTGGGCAACATTGAAGCCCTCAAGGGTGAATAATTGTACGCGTCTTTTTTTTTTTAACTTTCCATTATTTCTACGCTTCTAATAGTTGAAGCGTGATGTTGTTTAGCCTAAAGCCTTTCTCGATAAATGGTCTATTCAACACAAAAAGAATTTTTCAATTTGAACCATGAACTACTTACAAAGACTTATCAACAATTAGGTACCTTATTCACACTTATAAAGCAGTAGAGGCCGCCCGCGACTTCGTACGCATGGAAACTCTATCAATTCTGCGGGAACTCCGAAGTAAAAAGTAGCATTTATGTTATTCTGGGTTGGCAGCTACCTATATACCAAATTTCATCGTAATCGGTTCCGTAGTTTTTGCGTGAAAGAGTAACATACTGACATACTCACAAACTTTCGCATTTATAATATTAGTGGATTATAAGGTGATATAAAATAATAAACGCACAATAACAATTTAATTCATCTTAAAGCCAAATAGCTGAACGTGGCCTATCAGTCTTTTCAAGACTGTTGGCTCTGCCTACCCCGCAAGGGATATAGACGTGATTATATGTATGTATGTATGTATGTCCATTGACCATCCTGGGTTATTACATAATTTTGACACAATCTAAATACCTTGTCGTGCATTATGTTCAATATTATGCAATTGATTGTAATAAAAAATGTTGGACCAAACTCTTAAACGAGTTTTTACATTAACAGCAATAATAATTACGGAAAAAATTTAGTCTAAAATGTATAAAAGGTGACGAGTTGGAATGTTTGAATTATTAATTGTGAATTAGATAAGTAGTAATCAACTGCTTAGCACTGGTTACTACTATATTGAAAAAAAAAATATTAATTAAGAGTTTTTTTTTCGAATTAGGAGTTTTATTTTTCACAATGGCGTACGCCAATGGTTCAGTGGTTGAAAGTCCTGTGGATTTTGCGAAAGGGGCGGCTCGGATGTTCTACGTCATGGATCCAAAGGAGCACATGTTTGAACATGAAGAAGATGTGCCTAATTATTATGTTCAGGTATGTTAATTGACTTTTATTTTTAGCTGGGTATATCAATGCCGACCTTATATTGAAATGCGGAACTTGTTTTTGTATTTATTATTTACATACTTATATAGTCCTGAATCTGAAGTACAGACGACAAGTAAACGCAAGGCTGCGATAAAATTATTTTTTTTAATTTGCATAATACCACACGGCACCGATAGAAAAAAGAATAGGACCATTCTATCTCTTTCCCAAGGATGTCGTAAAAGGCGACTAAGGGATAGCCTTACAAACTCGGGATTATATGTTTAGGCTGTTGGCTGTCACTATTCAATTCTATTATAAGATTCGAACCAGTAGTTCCTGAGATTAGCGCGTTCAAACAATCAAACAAACTCTTCTGCTTTATAATATTAGTATAGATATAATCACTATATTCTATTCTATTCTAAAAAAGCAAAGTTGCTTCCTGCATCTGTCCCTATGTCTGTATGTATGTACGCTTAAGATCTTTTAAACTACACAACGAATTTGGACACAGTTTTTTTTAATAGAAAGATTGATTCAAGAGGAAGGTTTATATATACATATAAGGTATGACTCGGAGCGGATCGTTAGTTGTATTATACAATAAACAAAAAAAGTCACGATTTCCATACAAAAAAAAAAACAAAAACGATTTCATTTTATAAATCAATCAATAAATATTTTTCTCTTGTTACAGTCATGGCCATACTTCTTCACCTTCATGGTCTTGGAACATATCATTTTGAAGCTGAAGGGCAAGAAAGGTTTGAGGCTAAATGATGGCATCACCAGCATATCCAATGGCATGTTTTTGGAGGCAGGAAGGTAAGGGGATACCTACGTATCGTATATATACATACATATAGCCAAATAGCTATTTGGCTATATGTATGTATATATACGAGTCTTGAAGACTAAATGGCCACGTTCAGCTGAACGTGGTCGTTGAAATTAGTCTTCAAGGCTCTGTCTACCCCGCATGGGATATGGACGTGACCGTTTTGTAAACAGTTTTGTAAAGACTGAAAAGCAACGTTCAGCTGTATGTCTTTATGATGGAATTAAGATTCAGATAGCGACAGGTTACTAGCCCATCGTGTGTACGAGAGGAATCCCAAGTAATATGGATGACGCAAAACGCGACTAAGGGATAGGCTTATAAATTTGGGATTCTTCTTTTAGGCGATAGTCTAGCAACCTGTCACTCTGGTTAAACAGATTCGAATTGTGACGGGTTACTAGCCCATCGCCTAAAAGTGTAAAGTAACCTTATTTAAAATACAGAATCAAATACTTAACGTTTGCGAATCAATAAAGAGTTCAAATTGAATCTAAATTTAGAGGATACCGGGAAATGGTTTTCATCAAACAATAAGATCAGGATCTAAGCAAAAAAGTTTTGTGCGTCTGAACATTTTGCAAATTCGTTAAATTCCCTTCACCCATCACGAAACTGTGAAAGACGGAGTTTCATTTTCACTTCAGTTTTATTGCAAAATTCACTGGCTCTTAAAGTTTAGCGCGTAATATCATAATAGGCTATTTTTAAATGAAATGACCAAAACAAGTGGTCAAATTGAAATGTCACGGAGGTCAAAGGGTAGTCGTTTCGTTTAATTAGCTGACTAACCTACTTCTAGATCAGGCTTGAAGGTAGAAAGTGGTTTCCAACTTTAAATATGCGAAAGTAAGTTTGTTATTTCTTTACGCGTTATACACTGATCATACATACATATGGTCACGTCAATATCACTTGCGGGGTAGACAGAGCAAACAGACTTGAAAAGACTGAATGGCTACGTTCAGCTATTGGGCTTAATGATGGCATTGAGATTCAAATAGTGTCAGGTTGCTAGCCCATCGCCTAAAAAAGAATACCAAATTTGTAAGTCTATCCCTTAGTCGCCTTTTACGACATCCATGGGAAAGAGATGGAGTGGTCCTATTCTTTTTTGTATTGGTGCCATGGTTCCCCACACGGCGCTATATATTATATTTTAAGAACAGATTAGTTCTAGATCCGTTTTTGCATTTAAGGTTCTTATGGCGCGGAGCAGAATCGTACATGTACGCCTGGATTTACACAAACTGGAGGCTCGTGGAGCTCCCGTGGGATAACGTGAGCACGTGGTTCTGGGCCGCGCTGGGAGTGGACTTCTGTTACTACTGGATGCACAGAGCTTGCCATGGTAAGTGGGTTGACATCACTGGAATCTGATCTGCCGTGTGGTTCCTGGCACCAATACAAAAAAGAATAAGACACAGTACGAGAATGAATTTTGTGACACGCATTTTAACCGGGCACCTTACCAATTCGACCATATGGTCGACGAACTAATATCCTACGATATTAGTTTATATATATATATAGGATATTAGTTTCCAACATATTGTATATTTGATCAAAATACATACTTGAAATAGTTTACGGAAGTTTAAGTAGAGCTTTAGTTACTCATCGATTCTTAGTTGACTCCCCCTCAAAATTTACAACTCAAGCTTAGTTTATTGATGCTGAATTGTTTAACAAACAATTTACAAAGATATGCGCTCCATTTAACAAAACAGCCGTACTCAAATTCAAATTCAAAATTCAAAATTTTTTTATTCATTATTATAGGATACTATTATATCGCTTAATAATTGTCGTATGGTTTAACAACTTGGTTGACGTCAAATAAATTACTTAAAAACTAAGTTTACTGCCGCTTCCAAGGCGTCAGTGCAGAAGAAGCGGTAACAAACTGCACTGCAGCATTTTCTTCAACAACGTCAACTGTACAATATTAGTTTATTAATAGTGGATTGACATCACTGTAATCTGATCTGCCATTTTCATCTTTAAAATAAATCTAAATAGGTTTATCAGTTCAGGTGCTACGATGACAAATAGAGACACACATAAAGACAGACACGTTAACTTACACTTACTTATTTTACGTGCCGTGTGGTTCCCGGCACCAATACAAAAAAGAATAGGACCACTCTATCTCTTGCCCATGGATGTCGTAAAAGGCGACTAAGAGATAGGTTTACAAACTTGGGATTCTTTTTAGGCGATGGGCTAGCAACCTGTCGCTATTTGAATCTCAATTCTATCATTAAGCCAAATAGCTGAGATTCAGTCTTTTCAAGACTGGTGGCTCTGTCTACCCCGCAAGGGATATAGACGTGACCATATGTATGTATGTAATCTGATCAAACTGCAAAAAATTATTGGCTTCCGTATTCCTGTCAAGAAAAACATAAAATACTAACATTCTCTCTTTGTTAAGAGAGGTTGTATAACCTGTAATGTCAGTGAGAAGTGTTATCTGATTGACAAAATATACATTCATACTAGCTGTCCCGGCAAACGTTGTTTTACCATATAAATATTTTTAAGTAATTTCTAGTTAAAAACAAATGTGAAGGGTGGACAACCCTTATCACTAAGGGGTATGAAAAATTGATATTGGCCAATTTTCAGACCTCCTCAATATGCTCACAAAATTTCATGAGAATCGGTCAAGCCGTTTTGGAGGAGTACGAGAACGAATTTTGTGACACGCATTTTAACCGGGCACCTTACCAATTCGACCATATATGTGTATAAACTAATATCTTAGGATATTAGTTTACAACATATTGTATATTTGATCAAAATACATACTTGAAATAGTTTACGGAAGTTTAAGTAGAGCTGTAGTTACTCATCGATCCTTAGTTGACTCCCCCTCAAAATTTACAACTCAAGCTTAGTTTATAGATGCTGAATTGTTTAACAAACAATTTACAAAGCTATGCGCTCCATTTAACAAAACAGCCGTACTAGAAGACCTGTTTATTATTTGCCGACGAAGTCATATTTCCATTATAATATTTTCTTTTTTACATATGCCGTGTGGTTCCCGGCAGCCATACAAAAAAGAACAAGGCCACTCCATCTCTTTCTCATGAATGTCGTAAAAGGCGACTAAGGGCTTATTAAACTTGCTATTCTTCTTTTCGGCGATTAAGACAAACAGCAGAACGTGGACTTTTAATCTTTCAAAAAGAGTAGACAGAGCCAGCAGGGCTCTGTCTACCCCGCAAGGAATATAGACGTGACTATAGACGATATTTATGGAAGAAAATTAACAAAATGTCTAATTGTATATTTTTATGTTTGAAGAAATGCAGGGCTTATCTTAAACTGTCACAGAACCAAATACAAATGAATGTAATTTATATGTGTGTGTGTGTGGTTGTGTATGTGTGTGTGTGAAGTCTATACTCGTACAACTGTATGTAAATAAAAATACCAATGACATAAAATAACGCTAAATATATATATTTTGTTTCATCTAAAATTTAGCTTTAAAAGTAATTAAATTTATTCTATCCAGAAATTCACATCCTATGGGCCCAGCATCAAGTTCACCACACGTCTGAGGACTTCAACATGGGAGTCGGCATCAGACAGTCAATTCTGCAAGGATGGTGTGGATTCGTAAGTTCATATATTCCCTTGTGCCGTGTGGTTCCCGGCACCAATACAAAAAAGAATAGGACCATTCCATCTCTTTCCCATGGATGTCGTAAAAGGCGACTAAGGGATAGGCTTACAAACTTGGGATTCTTTTTAGGCGATAGGCTAGCAACCTGTCACTAGTTGAATCTCAATTCTATCGTTAAGCCAAATAGCTGAACGTGACCATTCAGTCTTTTCAAGACTGTTGGCTCTGTCTACCCCGCAAGGGATATGGACGTGACCAAATGTATGTATGTATATATTCCTTTTAATTGGTAAAACTTTTGTAATTGTCATATAGTTATAATATACTAGAGGCCGCCCGCGACTTCGTCCGCATGGAAACCATAGCAATCCCGCGGGAACTCCGGCATAAAAAGTAGGTGAAACGTGTGGTTCCCGGCATCAATAGAAAAAAGAATAGGACCACTCCATCTCTCTCCCATGGATGTCGTAAAAGGCGACTAAGGGGTAGGCTTAACTTGGGATTTTATCTTTTAGACGATGTGCTAGCAACCTGTCACTATTTGAATCTCAATTCTATCGTTAAGCCAAATAGCTGAACGTGGCCATGCAGTGTTTTTAAGACTGTTGGCTCTGTCTACCCCGCAAGGGATATAGACGTGATTATATGTATGTATGTATGTACGAAAACTTAGAATACCTCGTCGTCTTTTCGTCTTAAATTTAAAATGAAACTAATCTATTAGCGTGTCCTTTCTGGTACTTATAATGCGCTATTTTTTTTGTGATTTTTTAAACATAGAACCTAGTGACACTTCTGTATTCTCACTATTTCCTGACCATCCTGTTAAGGGTAATACTGACTGCACATTGCAAATGGCTTTCACTGCCGGATGTCTATTGTGATTGTGTTACAGAATGCATTTAGCTTGCAGGATGCCCTTAATAGGCTAACATTAAACTGTTATATGGGGAAAGATAGGTTATAGTAGAATTGAGGTCGTTAAGAACAGATATTAGCTAAAGTTATTATGTGTTCAGAATCATAAGTTTTTTTAATTCCCATCAAGCTGAAAATGAGTATAATTGTTTAAAACACAATCAAAAGCATTATTTCAAAATTCCCCATGATTCCGGTTTAAGGAAAAAAATTACCCAAGGTCAAAGGTAAGAAAATGGGATTTTCACGATTTTCTTCAAAACGTTTTATAGGAAAATTACCTCAGACATAGATTGTAGATCATAAAGATATCTATAAAAAGGAATCAATATTTTTTTTTCAATAAAGCTACCGTTTCTGAGATGAAAATGAAGATGATGATGATTACGATGCAAAAAGTTGCAAGCGTCATAATATGCATAAGCACGTCTCGTATATACTCTATGTAGCAGTAATATAAGTAAAAATATTGTTCTGTCAGTAATTTTAACTTGAATTCAAAATATAAAATATACATAAGTATAATGAAACCCAGTCCCTTCATTTATACTGTAGTGAAACCTTGAGACAACATCTGTCTCTCTGTTTAATTGTGTACGTGGCTAGGGTCGTATAGCTGCTTTATCTCAGAATGCTCAACACATGAAATACCGTTAGTCTTTAATAATAGTTGTCCTTGCGGGGATACCGTTGTCGGCTATGGACACCACGGCCTCTCATGCCCTAGGAGTGCCGGCCGTTTAGAGCGCCATGCCGCCCTAAATGATATAATCCTCCGTGCTCTTGCCACCATCCATGTTCCAGCCGTTCTAGAACCAAACGGTCTGGCTCAGGATGATGCCAAGAGACCGGATGGTATGACTTTGGTACCCTGGAGATTGGGGCGGCCTTTGGTGTGGGATGCTACTTGTGTCGACACACTTGCGCCGTCTCATCTTCAGGTTACTAAATCTAAGGCCGTTCTGCTTCAAATGAGGCAAAAAACCTCAAAAGGCGCAAATATGTAGGTAGTTATCGGTAATATCTATACTTTTGAACCTTTTGGGGTAGAAACTCTGGGACCGGGGGGCCTATCTGCCCATCAGCTTTTCCAACAATTGTCGAAAAAGCTAATTGAGGTATCTCTTGACCGGAGGGCTGGAAATTATCTGGCTCAGAGAATCAGCATTGCCATTCGAATTGGCAATGATGCCAGCCTTCTGGGCACATTCCCACATGTTGATGCTCTGCAAGGACTGTACAATTTATAAATTAAATTTTAGTTTGTAGTCATCTTTTTTCTTTCTTTTTATAAGTAGTTTTAGTTTTAATTTGATTATTGCATTGAATTTGATAATTGTAATCTCTATTATTGTCCTAAGATGATTTTCTTCACTTAGGGTTATTCTATTTTTTTTTAAATAATAAATGCGAAAGTTAGTCTTAAGTGCCACTGCGTAGTGAAAACACGTGTTTATTCTAACCTACTTCAGATTTTTCAAGTTTAATAATAAAAATGTAAAAAAAAAACGCGCTAATTGTACACTACCTCAGAGGTGGCAAGGAAACGGATGCATATTATGACGCTTGCAACTTTTTGCATCGTTATATCACAGAAACGGTAGCTTTGTTGAAAAAAAATATTGATACCTTTTTTATAGATAACTTTATGATCTACAATTTATGTCTGATATAATTTTCCGATTTGAAAAACTTACCGTTTTAAAGAAAATTGCGATACACCCATTTTTTACCTTTGACCGTGAGTAAATTTTTTTCCTTAAACCGGAATCATGGGGAATTTTGAAATAATGCTTTTGATTGTGTTTTAAATAATTATACTCATTTTCAGCTTGATGGGAATTAATGTAGCTATGTAGTATTTTTTTCATAGTAATTAGTAGCGGCCCGCTTGTGCAGCAAACGGTTCAAGCCAAAGCCGACTTTCGGCGCTACAGGTTACGGCGCTAAATCCACTGCGGGTAACGCAACGTGTGTTCGCGGCTCTACAGAACAACGTCTATGGATAAACTGAAAAATTAAGATTTTTTTTTCTTCGTATTTTTTCGGGATAAAAAGTATCCTATTTTACGCCCAGGATAATAAGGTATAATTATACCAAGTTTCATCAAAATCGAACCGTTAGTTTTCACGTGATGCCTGAACATACAGACAGACAGACAAAAATTTTTTTAATCACATTTTTGTATTTGGTATCGATCCAGTAACACCCCCTGCTATTTATTTTTTCAATATTTTCAATGTACAGAATTGACCTTTCTACAGATTTATTATATGTATAGATACATACATACATATGGTCACGTCTATATCCCTTGCGGGGTAGACAGAGCCAACAGTCTTAGTCTCTTTTATTTATTAGTTATGTAATTCGCCCAAAAGGTAACAGATGTTTTAAACACAGTGCTACTCCAATCATTTCTTTTTCTTAGTTCTCTGTCAAGTCTTGAAACAGACTAGACTCGAATTAGACTTTATAAGCAAAGTGCAGAGCTTTGCCTATAAAGTCTTTTTCTACTCCATGACTTTTATCTAATTTTATATCTTTAATTCCAGATTTTCTACTTACCATTGGCTTTGGCCATCCCACCAGCTCAGTTCGTGATGCACCACCAGTTCAGCTACATGTACATGTTCTGGATACACACTGAGGCCATCAAGACCTTGGGACCACTGGAGTACATCCTTAATACTCCCAGTCATCATAGGATACATCATGGTAATTATCAATTATGTTTTTCAATCATAATCATAATCATTCATTCCTTGAATATGGTTACAATAGGTCTGAAGTTACAATTACTTTTTTCAATGTGTGCTCAAAACTATACTCATAATAAAAAGCTTGATGTAGTTTAATAATAAGCTTGTGATATAAAAAGAGGCAAATTTATTCCTGGCAAATATTTATATTTATTTTCTTACAATTCCTTCTGCAACTGTACTTTGGTTCGTTAATACAGTACTATACAAATTACCTTTATTGCCCATAAAAAATTGCAGGCTCTGAAGACAATCTCATCACACTCACTACTCACTATTTGAAACTCAATTTGAGCTTCAAATTGTGACATGTTGCTAGCCCATCGCCTAAAAGGAGAATCCCAAGTTTAAAAGCCTATCTCTTCGTCGCCTTGGAAAAGGGATGGAGTGGTCCTATTCTTTTCTCTATTCGTGCCGGGAACCACACGGCACTAAAACATTACAAACAAAAAAAGAAAACACTCCTATGACTTTCCTGCAGTGTATCAACATAACAATCGCTTAAATAACAATTTGCTTTATTTCAATTCGTAGGAAGCAATCCATTCTGCATTGACGTAAACTACGGGGGTGTCCTAATAATCTGGGACAAGTTGTTTGGTACCTTCAGGCCGGAGAAAGAAGGGGATCGCATTGTGTACGGCCTGATTTACAATCAACCTTCGTTCAACCCTCTACATTTGCAGGTAAGAACCAATTAAACAAACCAGAAAGAGGTTATATTTGATTTGAGCGAAGTATTTGATACATTACATACATACATACATATGATCACGTCTATCTCCCTAGCGGGGTACACAGAGCAACCAGTCTTGAAAAGACTGATAGGCCACGCTCAGCTGTTTGGCTTAGTGATAGAATTGAGATTCAAATAGTGACAGGTTGCTAGCCCACCGCCTAAAAGAGGAATCCCAAGTTTATAAGCCTATCCCTTAGTCGCCTTTTACGACTTCCGTGGGAAAGAGATGGAGTGGTCCTATTCTTTTTTGTAATGGTGCCGGGAACCACACAGCACTACTTGATACATTACTTCGCTCGCAAATTGTCAATTTGGAATAACTGAGCCCAATAGAGACAGCATTCAAAACGTACGATTACTAAATAATTTCATTTCTTTCCAGTCATTTTACACTCGCTACGTGGTCACCAGAGTCAAGACCTACTCGAGATGGGCTCACAAGTTGCGTGCTGTTTTCGACAGGCCAAGCTGGAAGCCTGAAGGTGGTGTTAGATTCAAGGACATGCCTGAAGATGTAAGTAACTAAATAATAATAATAACTCAGTGTAAATCAAATTATTGAGATACGTAAGTTAATTGAGTCGAATCGATAACACGCCCGAATAAAATGCAAGCATTCGCAAGGATTTGAACCTAGGCCTCCTAGGTTCAAATCCTACCTCGATAATGTATCAATAAGTATTTTCTGAGTTATGATAAGCATTTCTTTGACTGCTAACCGATCCTCTCATGACAAAGAAAACCTTCGTGAAGAAATCTTTACCTTGAGAAAACCGTGGGGTCTAACCATTAACTGACACAGATTATGAGATCAGACTGAAGTCGTGTAAAACCTGACTCAATTTAGAATCATCCCAGACTCCTCTCTAGAGGGTAGGATGCAATCGGGACTCAAACCCTAAGCCCAAGGAAGCAAGCTTGTACAACTTTCAGTCTTGTTACGAACAGTACCAGGTCTAATTAAGTTTTCCCTTGTTACTGCTACTAGTTTCGGGATACAGTGAGGAATCACTGTTACGGGCATGTTGCCCTTTGGCAATTTGTGAGGTAACTAGACGATATTATAATTTGTAACAGGACAACTAACTTCAGGGCAATTAGAAATGATCATGTTCCATTATAAGCTCTTAACTGAACGAGGATTGAACGCGTAATATTATGTGACAGGTTTCGAAGCATTGGTTAAAATATTATTCATATATATAGTCACGGATGTATGCCTTGCGGGGTAGACAGAATCAACGGTCTTGGAAAGACTGAAAGGCGACGTTTTATGGCTTTCTGATGTAGTTGAGATTCAAATAGGAATGCCAAGTTTATAAGCCTATCCCTTAATCGCCTTTTACAACATCTATGGAGTAGTTTTATTTTTAAGTAGAACCACTGGAAACCACGTGGTATTTAGAAATTTTATAAATAAGAAAAAAAATAGATGTCAATCAAACAAAATTTTTTCCTAGCATTCTTCCATTCTATAGTCTAAGATTTATTGCCATTGCGTCCTTTCAAGGGTGAATGTAATAACCATAAATATAAACCATTATCGGGTAAATCTTGACCCACCTCCTCACTAGTTAGGATCATGACTTCGACGGAAGCACTGCAGCATGCATCTTCATCCAATGCGGTCTTCTTCATGATGAAGAGCTTGAGACATCGGCATTTAGAGTCTCTCGGCCACCTGGTCTTGACCACTGGCTAGACAAAGATACATTTGATAAGGCTATAAACTTGAGATTCTTCTTTTAGGCGATGGGCTAGCAACCTGTCACTATTTGAATCTCAATTCTATATTAAAACCAAATAGCTGAACGTGACCTGTCAGTCTTTTCGAGACTGTTGGCTCTGTCTACCCCGCAAGGGATATAGACGTCATTATATGCATGCATGTACATTTGATAACGTCGCATTAATTTTTTGTATATCTTTCCAGCCCGCCATTCACTCCAGGATAAAGTACGACGTGATCCTTCCTCAATGGTGCACGACTTACCTTCTGACCCATTATGGGTTGGTCTTGTATGGGTTCTATCAGCTCTTCTTGGTTCATATGGTGAGTGAATTGTTTCATGCATACATACATATGGTCACGTCTATATCCCTTGCGGGGTAGACAAAGCTAATAGTCTTGAAAAGACTGAATGGCCACGTTCAGCTATTTGGCTTAATGATGGAATTGAGATTCAAATAGTGACAGGTTGCTAGCCCATCGCCTAAAAAAGAATCCCAAGTTTGTAAGCCGATAGGCTTAGTCGCCTTTTACGACATCGATGGGAAAGAGATGGAGTGGTCCTATTCTTTTTTGTATCGGTGCCGGGAACCACACGGCACATTTAATTTCCATTCCCGTGGGAATTTCGGGAAACCCTCTCTCAGTGCACCCCTTGACCTCATAACCGCTGGGTCTAGTTATTTGAAATGTAGGTTTCTTTTATTTCAAGCAACATGTTTACCCAGTGGTTTGGGCTATGCGTTGTCTGTCAGTCAGTTATTCAATAAGTCAGACACTCAGTAATGGAAGAGTTGTATATCTTTTGACGTTTAGGTAAAACGTCACAAGTAAGAGTGATGAGTGCATACATACATATAGTCACGTCTATATCCCTTACGGGGTAGACAGAGCCAACAGTCCCGAAAAGACTGAATGGCCACGTTCAGCTGCTCGGCTTAATGATGGAATGATGAAGAGTGATGAGTGATAATTTAAAATTCCATTGAATCACTACAAACTATTTGGACTAGTTTTACAATCCTTAAATGCGTGGGCGTTATTATAGATTCGAGATCCAGCAAGTAGCCGCCTAGCCCTAAAATAAAATCTACGTTTTGAGGCGAGAACCTTGAATATGATAAACTTGGGTTTCTTCTTGTAGGTGATTGGCTAGCAACCTGTCACTTATTTAAATCTCAATTCCATCATCAAGCCATACAGCTGAACGTGGCCTTTCAGTCTTTTCAAGACTGTTGAATCAGTCTACCCCGCAAGGGTTATAGACGTGATTATATGTATACGATAACACTGTCGGCTGCTCATCCGGCACAGAAACATTTGTCGAAGTAAAGTTTCAGAACCCAATGCGATAGGGTTTCAGTCTTCTATGTATTTTTCTTCTATTGTCGTACATCCTGAATAATCCCTATTTATATCTTAATTCCAGGGTCTCTCACCACTCACTGTGCTCATTCTAGTCACCTACATCCTTGGATCTCTCACAGTGTTCGGCATGATTTTGGACGCTTCACCGAAAGCGCCATTGTACGAAATGGTACGATGCGCTGTCATGGTGATTCTAAGCAGGGTTCTTATACCGACTTTAGGCCTAACTGTGAGCCAACCCCTGCAACTATTCTTTGTACTATCTGGTCTATTTTGGTTTCTGTTTGTGTATAAAACGGTTGAGATTAAAGCTGTGAAGCAGGGAGATTAATTAAGCTGTTGATAATAATAAATTGTTGAAGAGTTATGACTGTTTTTTATTTGTTTAAGTACCTTAATACCTACATATATACATAAAATCACGCCTTTTTCCCGGAGGGGTAGGTGGAGACTACATCTTTCCACTTGCCACGATCTCTTGAAACTTCCTTCGCTTCATCCACATTCTAAACTCTCGTCATGCAAGCTCGGCGGTTTCGGTACATTTTTAGGTTTTATTATTCTTTACGAGTACTATTTTATTGACGAACAAAGTACCAAATATAAGTTCGGATCCCTTTGTTCTCCTTCCTCCTGGCTTTAGTCCCGGTTGCATCCTCAGTACTCTGGAGAGGAGTCCGGGATAGGTATACCTTTGACCATGGACCCTGGTTTTTGGTGAGTCAGGTTTTTAAACGAAGCGACTCCAATCTGAACTCTGCAACTTTTGCAGGTAAACCTAACCTGTATTAAATCGATCATGATTACACATCCAGAATGTGCAGGCTTCCGCACAATGTTTTCCCTCACCGTAAGATCATCGGTTAGTATTCAAACTAATGTACGTTACTTTTGTAAAATAGTCATTGGCCGAGGTCGGATTTGAACCTGTGCCTTTCTGCGCATCACGCATTTAAAGAGGGCACCTTACAGTTTCGACTGCCGTCGCTCTTAATCAGATTTCGGATTCCTTTGTTGTTTCCAACTTAAGCACACACGTCTTTAATTTCCGCCGGCATAGACAAGCACTTGAGTTAACTTAAGTAAGGTTACCCGAGAGCATACTCGATCTCTCGTATTTACATCATTTCACAGTATAAAAAATATAGGCCAGGAGCGCGTCAAATTTGTGTACAAAAATTCCATACCATCCGTATTTACCATTGCAAAATTAACTTTTTTTTTTTGGTTGTGACCTTAAGCAAATGTGTAAGCAACATATTAATGTTCGTTATACATATGAGTTTTTTTTAATATTAATATTTTTCAAATTTTTTAGTACTTTTACCCTTACAAGCTGTATGTAAGCTTTCTTTCACACAGCTGAACGTGGCCTTTCAGTATTTGAAGACTAAAAGATCATGACTAGACGTCGCAAAAGATGATATGCAAGCCAATGTACTGAACTCCGAGGCCGCCATGACCATCGGACCAAGTGGAGAGAGAAAAGTGTGGATCCCGGCACCAGTACAAAAATGAATAGGACCACTTCATCTCTTTCCCATGGATGTCGTAAAAGGCGACTAAGGGATAGGCTTACAAACTTGGGGTTCTTTTTTTAAACGCGGGGCTAGCAATCTGTCACTATTTGAATCTCAATTCTATCATTAAGCCAAACAGCTGAGCGTTGCCTATCAGTCTTTTCAAGACTGTTGGCTCCGTCTACCCCACAAGAGATATAGACGTGACCATATGTATGTATGTATGTACAAAACTCTCACTAAGACAAATGCTGACAATTACCTATCAAAGACTAATTGCTAAAAAAGGCGATAATTAAAGTCAAGCGCATAAAATAAAATCCAGCAAAAAAAAAAGTGGCAATTAACTCAGAAAAAACGTAACAGTAATTGCTGTGGCCCTTTTAGTTAAATTAAATTTGAGACCGTCCGTCAGGGAACCATTGATGAAAAGACAAATTAATTGGCTTATCCGACCGTGAATGGGAAAAAGGGGAAACGCTAAAAATTTTTAGTAGAAAGTGTGTTTTTTTTTTTTACATTAAAATTGTTTTAAAATTAGACTAGACGTGTGGTTCCCGGCACCAGTACAAAAAAGAAAAGGACCACTCCATCTCTTTCCCATGGATGTCGTAAAAGGCGACTACGGGATAGGCTTACAAACTTGGGATTATTTTTTTAGGCGATGAGCTAGCAACCTATTTGAATCTCAATTCTATCATTAAGCCAAATAGCTAAGCGTGGCCTATAAGGTTTTTCAAGACTGTAGGCTCTGTCTATGTTTATGTATGTGGATTACAGTAGGCCTAACGTATATAAAACGTACAATTTAGTTTAAAAAAAAGTACTTAATAGAACCTTTTTTTGTCTTTTTACCATTGGTCAGACGTGAAGTGATAAATGGCTTAGAGACGTGGCGAAGTTTATTAAAAAGAAAAGCCGAGCTAACAAATTGCAACATTACCGACCGCTAGGAAGGATTCCTTTAAACATTTTTGCCGTTATCGATTTATGCCATGTGGTTTCTGGTACTTTAGAATAGGAACACTCCATATCTTTCTCATGAATGTCGTAAAATACGACTAAGGAATAGTCTTATGAGCTAAGGATTCTTCTTTTAAGCGATAGTCTGGCAACCAGTCACCATTTTAATCTCAGTTCTATCATCAAGCCAAAAAGCTGAAGATATCAGTCTTATCAAGACTGTTTGTTGGCTTTGTCTACCCCGCAACGGATATAGACGTGACTATATGTATGTATGTCGATATGTCAGTTTCCCATTTTTGATTATTATTAGTTTAGTATCACAGTAAAATCTCATGAAAGATTGCGCAGTAACATAATACAATGTAAAGCTTCAATTGTTATGGAGATCAATGCAAACATACAAATCGTCATTCACAATAGTACGGCACGTAACAATCAATTAGATTGAGCGAGAAAAATGATGCAATTACGATATTGGTTGCATTATTTGAGGTAAATTATGATTTTATGGTGTCTACGATTTCCAAATGACTTTATTATTTATTCAGGGATACTTGTTGAACTTCATAAAACCCGATACAAAATTGTGATAAGATTTAAAAAAATAAAGAAAATAAATTTATTTTTCGCATATCTGATGATACTTCTTTAGAAATTATAATTCGATTAAAAAATTACTATTCGATTTCTGGGAATTACCAACACACAAATAAAACACAACTTGTCTTTGAATAGGCATATAATGGCACATTTTAAAATCTACATTTATTGAGTTGCCTATTATTTTTAAATAAAAAATGTTCTATTTTCACAATCCTATAAAGCTGTATATTAAGGTAACCTTTTTCATATTTTGTTTTTTTTCTTTAGTGTCCATTTTTATTATAGTATACCGATCTTAACGTGAATAAATAATATCTTTTTCTAAGCCTACAGTCTCGAAGAGATCAATGGGCCACGTTCAGCTGTTTGGCTTAATGATAGAATTGGCATTCAAACAGTGACAGGTTGCTAGCCCATCTCCTAAAAGAATCCCAGGTTTATATAAGCCTATCCTTTAGTCGCCTTTTACGATATCCATAGGAAAATGGAGTCATCCTATTCTTTTATTGGTGCCGGGAACCACAAAATAGAATTCTATAGTCCGGAATCAGGAAATTTTAATAAGCAAATTATCAATTGACAGGGTTGATATAAAATACTGCACAGATGATGTTGAATTTCTGAGGAAACAACTTTGACCTCATAAAGGACCTTAGAAGTAAGTTCTAAATAGTACAGTTGTAATAAAATAAAACTGATCAATAAGTAACCAATTCAGACAACAGGATGTCTATACCATGACCCAATATTAGCGGGATTGTTCCGCTAGGTATCAGCTTGAAGCCCTGGATGCTATGGACGTGTCAGAAAACTCATTGGTGACGAGCTGCTTATGGATGGACGGCTTTGAACCTTGAGCATCACCGACTGGTATGCTTCGTTCTCTTTATAGACTAAAGAACTTCTTTCCTCTGAGAACCTAAATCTCCCTCGTCCAATCCTTAGTCATTCCTACTATAGATTATGCCGACGTGTGTTACTGCGATCTTACTCAAGTCCTTCTCATTAAACTCAACAGATTAGCCAACAACTGTATTCGCTTTATTTTTAATATCCGTAAATACGATCATATTTCTTCTTTTCGTTCGCAGTTATCATGGCTTCCTATTCCTGAACGTCGTAAAGCCAGAATTCTTTGTTTGTTGTACTCTCTACTCAATGATGCTCACTCTCCTCTTTACTTAAAATCTAAATTTCCGCTTCTGAGTTCCGCCCATTCCCGTTCTCTTCGCTCTTCAGACAACCTGACTCTGCGTACTCCTCTGTTCCGGTCTACTTTTTTGGAGAAATCTTTCCAGGTTCAGGCTGTAAGGCTCTGGAATGCTCTTTCTGAAATGATTAGGAGAGCTCCTAGTCGCTCTGCGTTCAAACATGCTGTGAAGGGGTTCTTTCTTCGGCAGATTAATGATGGGTCATCCTAATTATATATTTTATGTATGTATGTATTTATAGTGTATATTATGTATCTTGTATGTATTTACGCATTTTTTTTGTAATGTATGTATTTTGTCAGTATGGATGTGCACTTTATCGCACCACCAACTTAAAGTTTTTTCTGTTTGGTCAGCTGGTTGACTGGTATAGAATGCCAAACGGCATTAAGTCCGCCTTTTGTACATTTTTGTTTTTGTGCAATAAAGTTTAAATAAATAAATAAATTGGTAACTATGTATATACAAGGTGTAACAGAAAGGCGGTAATCATATGAAGTGGGTGGATACTATACCTTTAATAGATTATTCTTACTTCTACTACTGGTCCTGATCACCATGTTCATAAATGCATGTCAATAAAATTTCGCAATGTAAAATTAATTTTGTCACCAAACCAAAAAAATATTTAAAAATGTAGTGAATTTTTTAAATATATTTCCAAAATAGATATGTAGTCGTACCATAACTAGTGTTCGATTTATTTTTTGTTGAATGAACGTTTCTGTATACTTATTTATGTTGATGACTGGTGTTATATAATCACATCTTTGTCCCATACGGGGCAGACAGATCCAATAGTCTCGAAGAGACTGAAATGCCACGTTCAGTTGACTTTTAGGTGAATCAATAAATAACAACAAAACCGCTAAATTATTCGTACGAAACTCACAGAACAAAATAGATTTTATCTATGCAAACACGCATTTTTTTCGAAGGATTAATTCAAAATGGTTCCCATTACGAAAATCTGGTCGCCGCTTGCATCATAACCCGTTCTCATTTACATTAGGGAAACATTACATTTAATCTGCATATACGTCACATGTTCTAATAAATTGCTCATTTTAACGATAAACAGCTTAGGATCTAAAAAAAAACAATCTATTTTTATCGATTGAAAATACATTTAGTCTCTTAGCTCTTTGTTCGGCCGCGATCAGGTAATATTTATATCTAAATATAAATACATTTAATTGATCAAGATTTTTATTTCTTAACCGGTATTAACGTCTGTCTTGCACAGAATTATAAATAAACATTACATGAGTTTTATTTAAAAAAAATAAACATTTTGACTATTACATTTTATTTTATTTAAATAATGTACCCATATACATTGTACAAAGTATATACGGAGTCAAAATCAGAAGTGCAAGGGTAGTCCCAAAATTATTGTATTTTATTAGGTAACATATATTTTACAGTCATACGAAGATGAAGCATGCTTAAGTTCTTAAAGTGTCATAAAGACAATACTGTTACAAAATGTTTTATAAAACTTAGCGTAATCAAATGATTGTGAAAACTGAGTTCCTATACAGTGGACTTTTGTCAGTGGCTTTTAATCTTGGGATTCTCCTGTTAGGCAATGGGCTACCTATGAACCTATCACTATTTGAATACTATTCTTTCATTAAGCCAAACTACCGAACGTGGCCTATCAATCTTTTCAAAATTGTTGGCTCAGTCTTCCCCGCAAGGGATATAGACATGACTTTATGTATGCATATACATGAGTTCCCATACGCACCACCAAATATGTCATAGACACGTTTCGTTACTTATTACAATCAAATAAATAAAAAAAATGTAATTGGGTATACGATTAACTTTGAGAATGATGAAATAAACTCATATAAGAGCATATTATAAATACTGATATAAACTTTTTGCGGTAACGTAAAAAAATATCACAATATGCTTATTGTTAAGTCACATTTTATACATTTTTTAATACAAATCAAGTCATATGTTAAATTAAAATATTCATAATATATGACAATGTAATACCCGTGTAACTTGCATCATATGTTAAACCGATCAATATATATTACAATAATTAAATTATTTATTTTATTAATTTTATTCTTAATATAAATATTCAAGATGTAAAATAATAGCAATGAATTAACTACAAATTATGACAATTACAATTATCGAACGAATTTTCACCTACATACGAAATACTACTCTGTCAAGAAAGTAGCAGGAAAAGATCAATAATACACAAACTGTTTGTTATTCATCCAAATTTATTTTATCACCTTCAAAATATGCTCCTTTAGAAACGATACACTTACGCCAACGAATAATCCAATCATCAAAACATTTTTTAAACGCTGTTTCCGGAATTGAGGTCAGTTCTCGCCGCGAATTCTCTTTTATGTCTTCTACCGATTGAAAACGGGTGCCACGAAGTGGTAATTTGAGTTTAGGAAAAAGAAAAAAGTCGGCTGGAGCCATATCTGGTGAATATGGTGGTTGCTCGATGGTATTTGTTGAGTGTTTGGTTAAAAATTCGTTCACAATGATGGCCTTGTGCGAAGGTGCATTATCATGGTGCAAAATCCAAGAATTTTCTTTCCACAAATCTGGCCTTTTTCGTCGGATTTGCTCTCTTAAACGCCGCATAACACTCAAATAATATTCCTTATTTACCGTTTGACCTTCCGGCAAGAATTCCGAGTGCACAACACCGCGATAGTCAAAGAAAACAGTCAACATGACTTTGACTTTTGAACGACTTTGGCGTGGTTTTTTCGGTTTCGGTTCAGTTGGAAGGCGCCACTCCGAAGCTTGTTGACTAGTTTGCATGTCAAACTCGTAAACCCACGTCTCGTCACCAGTAACAATGCGTTTCATGAATGTTGGGTCGGAATTGACTCGTTCTAGCATGTCCTCAGCGACTCTCATGCGATTGAGTATTTGAAAAAAATTCAGGTCTTTTGGGACTAGCCGAGCGGCAACATGTTTCATACCCAAATTATTAGTTAAAATGGTACGGATCGACTCGTGAGATACAGAAAGTTCGGTGGCTATCTCTCTCAAAGTTGAATGAGGATTTTCAGTCACTATTTCCTTCACTTTTGCGATGTTAACTTCAGTTGCAGACGTTGATGGCCTACCAGAGCGAGGCAAATCTTCCATCACATCTCGACTGCTTTTGAACGCTTTGTACCACTCATAAGCACGAGTTTTTGATAAAGTCGATTCACCGTAAGCCTTCTGTAACATTTTCAGTGACTCCGAACACGATATTCCATTGGCAATGCAAAATTTAAGACAAACTCTTTGTTCGATGTTTTTATCCATTATGAAATTAGCAATACACACTAGATATGATATAACTAAAAATAGCACTGTATTTAATGTAAACACCAGATGCAACTCAAACTCCGCGCCAAAATGGAAAACAGTTGTGCCAATCTAACAACAACAAAAAAAACAAAAATTTGAATTTGGAACCATAAATAAATAATCCATTCCCGATACTTTTCTGACTGAATGTAAAACGGCGCATAATCGGCAAATAAATCTGCAAAAAAAATTTACGTTTATTTTAACACCCGGTAAAAAATGGGGTGTTAAAGATTGATGTGTCTAAATATTGTTTATATATCTTTATACTTTGTTAATATACTTCAGATAATTTATATGGGGAGCAATAATATGATCAAATTTGAAACGGATACAAATGATCTAATTAATATTAATTTATAGAAAAACAGGATGTAAACAAGAAATTTTACTTACTTCAAAACTAGCTGTGACCACAGAAATCTAAATAAATAATACATTTTTTTTTATGTGGTTATGACTAATTCAAACCTTTGAAAGATCGATCACAAGAGATGTTAATAATATAAGTGAGCTAATGGTTTCCATTTTAGCAATTAAATAATTAGCTGATACTATCAAAGACCTAGTTTAGTGACAAAATATAATTATATTCAGTACAGTAGGCCCCATAGAAAAGTATACCCGCCTTAAGCGTCTACAATACGCAGGTGGTATATTTTTTTATGTGACCATCTTGTATATATTTATATACAAGATTTAACTTTTAAAATCACTTGAGCACACAAGTACAATTATATTAAAAAACATTTTTTTTTTCAGCCAAGTGAAATATTTACTTTAATTCTGAATCTGAATCTTAAAAATGGAATATCTGTATTAGACCCGTTGTACATATATTAGAGAATTCTTAAATTATTTTTTTTAATTTTTTTTTCGGGATTAATATTTATTTGATTATACAAAAATAATTATGTGATATACTTTTTAATTGTACATGTTAAAGTTAAATATTTAAAATGTATTAGTGGTTACGTAATGTTATTTTTTTTTCATGATAACTAGCAAATATCGCAAAAGTAGGCTTTTTTTTCTTTTTTTATAATGTCTAATCTCTGTGACGGTTGGTAAATAAGAAGAAAAAACATTAATTTTATTTTTCAGACAAAGAACATATTTTCTAAGTTTATTTACCCTGACCATATTTCCTTCCCTACTTACAAGTGTCAATGACCTCTTCACCGCATTTCATAGTAATATGTGATCACAAATTAATTATGTACATTTAATTATCACAAGTTTGTAACCTAAATAGTGAGAAAGACCTTCGAAGTTAGAGCAATAACACGTTAGAATTGATTGGTCTTTGATGGCGTAATAGTAAAAAATTGATATTTTACAGATCGTGTTAAGAGGCAATGCTTGTAATAATATAATACTTTGTGCGAAGAAAAGAAAAAGACACGTTTCTTTTCATAGATGCCGTGATGTTAAATATTTTTATGTAATGGCAATATTACTCTCCCCCCTCCCCTCACCTCCCCTTCTCTCTTTCTTTACGTAAGTGCTATTCAATCAAATCACTGTCCCAATTTAAACAAATAATTAAAAAATTAATACCTCTTCAAGCCTTGCTAATTTGGTATCTATTCTATAGATTTTTCTATTATATATACTTATGTATGTGAGTGAGGAGTACACGCCTGTCACACTTTCTTGTGTTTGTCATTCTCAAAGTTATCTGTGTACATAAATTAGTAAATAAATAAATTTAATAAATTAAAAATATTATTTTCTTAACATTCGTAGAAAGCAACTATCGATTAATACAGAATATCTTTAAAGGGGAACGTTACTCGTATCGGGTCATGGTTACACATTCAGTTGCCTGAATGTGCAGGTTTCCTCACGATGTTTTCGCTCACAGTAACTATGAGGATACTCTTAATGTTATAAAAAGCACAGTTTTACATACGCAGTGTGATATTGAACTAACAATTAGCGAAAACAACAACAGTAGGTACGCAAAAAATATCAAAATATAGATTAATTATAGATTCTAAAAAAACCCAGTCAATAGAATTGAAAAATATTTATGTTCTAGATTACGTCATAAATTACAAAAAATTATTGTCAAAAACAAGGGGGTAATAAAAAATACTGACGACAAAAAAAATTGCAAAAAAATGTCCAATTAAATCTTATTTGCATTAACATAATGCTTTTTTGAGACAGCTTCTTCTTCGTAGAATAGAATAGATTTATTTTCAAAATTGGATAAAATGTATCACTTATTGACGTCACATCACTTAAATCTGATTATATTTACTACCGCTTCCAAAGCGCATGTGTTGAAGAAGCGGCGGAACAAACTACACTGCATCATTTTCACCGGACGTCAATTTAAAAATATAGATCTCTTAAATATAAATCGTGGACGAATGCATATTGTCTCGTTATAATAAATATGTTAGTAATTACTAAGCCATAGTTAGTCCCTACTTTCAAAATATTTGTAGTTTGATATACGAGTAAGTCATGTTGGGACTGATGGCTCCGTCTACCCCGCAAGGGATATAGACTTGATTACATGTATGTACAAATAACACAGATTATTGTAGACAGAGCCAAATCTTTCAAGAAAGAAATAATGGGATATAATATATTTACTAAGTGGCCGCCCGCGACTTCGTCCGCGTGGGATCAGTCCCGCGAGAACTCCGGGATAAAAAGTCTTCAGCTACCTACATACCAAATTTCATTGTACCTAATCGGTTCAGTAGTTTTTGCGTGAAAGAGTAACAAACATCCAAACTGACATCCTGACATACAAACTTTCGCATTTATAATATTAGTAGGATGTATGATAATTTAAAACAACATAAATATATAATAGCATAACATATCGGAAAGCAAATGTACTACGACATGACACTAGCGGTGTTATTGATACTGTATTTCTAACCCTTTTGAAGCCCGAATGGACTCTTAATGCCAGCGTGGCCAAAAACTGCTTTTTTTGCTTTTTTTTTCACAGTTTGAAACAGTTGTAGCAAAAATTTGAATTAGTTTTTTTAATAATATTGCATTAAATTTTTTTAGCAGGTTCATTTGAAACAGAAGCATTAAATATGCTTGTTTTATTTTAATAAAACCTTTTTGATTTACGCGTCTATGTTATCTGACGCTCACTTTTTTATTGTTTTGTTTATCATTTAAAATTGATCTTTATAATTTCAAGATTTTCATTAAGAATATTTATATCTGCCAATCGAACTGGTAACTAATTGTATTAAAACAATTGGCTCCATTTTAAAAATGTCTTTAATTTCCTGCTGATAATCTTGTTTGTACTATCTAACTTTGTTTTCATAAAAGATTGCTAAATTTCTTTTGATACATTTTTTTCTAAACCATAATTATTATACTACTTATCGAATTTTGAATACGCACAACAAATATAAACATCAAACAAATAAATTCATGATTTTGCTTGAAAATATTTTTAAAGTAGATTGTAAGGCAAGTGGAAACATTAAGTCACCGCCTATCTCTCTGGGAAAATGTTGTCATCATAATGTATGTACCATATCAACATTCCACCCATATAGGACATGTATTATGTATGTCATATCAATATATTATAAAAATAAATAGAATGGTCTTGAAGACCTATACAACAAATAGTGTTACGACGCCGGATTAGCCACTCGGCTATTTATACAAACTCGACCTACTCAGCGCAACTGTTCATATTGAAGTCCATAGCGGAGTGCACGCGCACTTATCGGAAAATAAACGTTCGAAAATTGAATTGTCAAATATTTTTTTTTATATTTTTTCTTACTGGACTTTTTGGAAATATTAAGCGATTGTATGGTTAAATATTAAAAAAAATACAAGTGAATTTATCGACTGTGTGAGAAATTATTGTTAAAATGTGTGAACTTTTTCATTGAGTGAAGGCATTGACGTCTTGTTTTGATTCTGTTTATATTTATCTGTGAGTATTGATTTATTTTTAGTTTAATGTTACTGAAAAGTTATCCTGCTATAATATGTTTACATTTCGTTAGAAAGATACATATGTCAATTACATACGTTTATAGTTATTAGTAGGTGTACTAATATGGACCCAACACAAAATTGAATTCTGATTGATTTCATAATGCACATCACATAAAGATACTTAGCATAATTTTGTATTCCATTTATCAGTTTTTTTTATTCAATTTATTTCTTTTATTATAATTTCAAGAAAATAATGAATAAGAAATCATTTCAATTTTTAAAGACGAATCATAAGTTCTTGTTCAGATCAAAATGGGAAATAATATTTTTCACATAATGTGTTGTATGTAATAAACAGATTGTGTTGATCAGTCTCAATATAATTTGATATTATGAAGAACATAAGATATCTCAACCTTAGATGTAACTTTACCTTCTTAAGTTACAGAAAACTAGGATCATAAACACACAAACAGATAAACATCTATTTGTTTCCGCTTCGCCATTCATAACTTCTAATAAATCGAATACACAATAACTAACCTTAACCTTAACACATAAGAATTATTACCGATTAAATTATATGAGAAAATAATAAATTTACATAAAGGGCGCAAATTTAAAGTCAAGCAATTTTGATCCGTAATAATAGACAGTAAGGTTTAAAACAACGTTTTCTGATTTTTGAAGCCCTAGTTCCGGATATGACGAGAAAAACATATTTTTCTTGAATTAACAGCGATTGTAAAATAGACTTCCTATAACAATTCATATTAAATTCACCTTTCATACAAATATTTACTTAAAATTATTATGTCTGTTAGTCTGTTAACTTTTTTCGATTTGACCGCTGGACCGCAGACTACAAGAATGTTGAGAGTCACCATGAGAA
This sequence comes from Amyelois transitella, assembly GCF_032362555.1. Classification (NCBI taxonomy): domain Eukaryota; kingdom Metazoa; phylum Arthropoda; class Insecta; order Lepidoptera; family Pyralidae; genus Amyelois; species Amyelois transitella. The sequence goes on from NC_083512.1 coordinate 10,338,241, forward strand.
TCATGGTATCATGGTCCAGCTAGCTCAGATTACTAACGGAGTCAACGTGGTCATGGAGGTCAGACAACAGTTGCCCAATTCCTGACTCCTGTCTTATGAATTTCTTAACAAGGATAAAACCAAAGTCGATAACGAGTATGAAATATACAGCTCAAGAACATTCTTGAACTATTTTTAACATAATATCTCTAACGGTGCATATCTCTTAGACAACATTGCTATCTATAAACAACTGATAAGATTTATGCAGTTATCAAAACAAGTCATAAAAACCTTGTCGTTCTCTTTATTATTGTTTTATTACTGGTGGAATGTTTATATCAGGTAACTTGAACATAAAAAATAGGGCGTCAGTGGTTAAAATGCGTGACGTGCAGAAAGGCACAAATTCGAATACCACCTCGGCCATATTCGAAGTTATGTACATTAGTTTGAATACTAACCGATGCTCTTACGGTGAGGGATAACGTCGTAAGGAACCTGCACATTCTGGCAACTGCATGTTTAACCACGCTCGATCCAATACGGGTTAGCTGCAAAGGTTTCGGAAGTCAGGTGGGAGTCATTTCGTCTTAAAACCTGACTGACCCAATCCAGGATCCATGGTTAAAGGCATACCCTGGGTGCCTCTCCAGAGTGATGAGGATGCAACCGGGATTAAAGCCAGGAGAAAGAATACTTGAATATAAAAAAGTACAAGTTTTTTTTTTTCAAAGGGCTGATATCATGTCAATATCTGAATCGCATCTCTCAATCATTAGGCTGCCAAGCAGAACATGGCTTACCAGTTTTTTCGAGACTGTTGGCTCTGTCTACCTAACAGACCAGTCAAGACATGATAAACGTTTGTATGCATATACAGCAGATTTTTTCCACATGAAGACAGACCTTTGGCAGACAAGGAAATCTAAACGGTTATCTGGAATTGGAATCCCCAAGAACCACACAGTTAGTTACATTTGTACAAGAATCCACTCTGTGTTCGTTTCTCTAAGCCAGTTAGTAGACAATCTGACTTGATCATAAAAAAAAAATGAAACAACTGACATGCAGAAATGCACCTTTTTTCCGACCCCTAGCTATACAAAATAAATCAGAGAATATGATCGGGGGAAAACGGGTTGATATAAGTTTGATATGTCCTCTAACCTAACGAAACGAAATCATATCAAATCATAAATCTCATAGGGTACATTATCTTAAAAAATAGTTGCTGCACTGTTACATTGCATGTAGAGAAAAGCATATTTTCTGGGCCATCAATTACATTATTATTTTATTTCAATTTATTCACACTACACCCAAACACGAAACACAAAATTCAATTCTTTAAAAAAAAAACAAGCAAATAAAATAAAGAACTCATCTTTGACCAATTATTGCACAATAGTCATCGGTTGCATAATATTGTGCCCTTCAAAACTTTAATGATTTCTTGATTTGAAGTAAGAATATTCTACATGTATCTTAATTAGCAACCACGGCGAGTAGCGTGTAGGAAAATTACAACCCTCATTAATTTCGGTTAGTCGATGATGTTATGATTTACGACTTAATTTGGCTTTTAATTACTCCTTTTGCGACAATTTTATTTACGACACTCTTTGCTAGATTTTGGGCATCGGTAGTGGAACGGTTAACATACCCGAACAAAAGTTTAGCACATATTCATATCAGTAGTATTAGAATCTGTGCATTACACTTTTTTTTGCAATCAAATATAAGTATATGGGCTAAATTAAGTTAGCCTCAAACTAAGTTCGAAACTTGTGTTACTAGATACAAATTCAACGACACTATATTTTATAATAAATAGATAAAAGGCCAATCAGAAAAGTTCGTTTCTCATCATGTCCTACCCGGAATTCGAACCCGGGACCTCTGGATATATTTGAATTATTTTTGGTTGCCTCCCTGAGGTCCATTATTTAGCTACTTTATTTACATGATATAATAGGTATATACAGCAACTAAAACAGATCAGCAAAAGAAATTTACCATCTTTATTCATAAAATATGCAAATTTATTAAGAAGGTACTTATTAAAATCAAAAGAAAAGAAAAGGTTTGACTGGCAGAGAATGCCATGTCTGTTGTACATTTACTTGCATGAAATTTAAAAAAAAAGCATTTAAAATAAATTAATAAATAAAAAGATAATATCATAAATGGAAACTTATGTAAACTAATATCTTGAACTTGCAAAGTGCCAATTTGTAGTGCAGATAATTAGGGTCAAGTTGGCAGTAAATATTATTGATACAACCAGACGCCACATTGATAACAATGTAAGCAATTTTAATAGGTTATCAGCCCCCACTTAAAGAGTACCGTTTATCTAGACTTATTATTTTTATTTATTTAGCACACACTGTCTTTCCTATAAGAGATAGAATTCATATATTATTCATATATCATATTATTCATATAATTTATGAATGGTCTCGATACGAAATATTGACCAGCAAACAAGTAGGTTTTCATAAAAACACGGTCTGGAGAAATGTTATTAATAGACATAATTGGATAACGCGATAAGTGGACTCCCATTTCGAAGAGACCTTTGACATTTTTAAACAAGTAAATTATTTAAGCATTAAAAATATACTCTAAGTGATCTTAGACTAATAACTGAATAATACAATTTTATACATGAAAATCAATTCATCACAGATTAAAAAAGAGATTGTGAAAATAACTTATAATTTATTGCTCTTATAATCACACCATTCATAAAAAAATACAGAAATTATACTTATCTATTATATATAATTTACAAAACATAAGCAATTAAATTAAGCAAGCAAAATAAAGAAATTGGCACACTTTGGTACAAATATATAAATCGGTTACATACATATTTCGTCACAGAAAAAAGTATTTGGCATTACAAGTCTATCTTTATAGGATCACAAAAAAGACAGAAAAAGCGCCAGGATAATCTTGACAATAAATAATCTACTTACTTTGGCGTTCGTTGATGTAATATTACTGATTGTAATGTATACAGTTCGTTTACCTCGTAGGGCTCCTAACCTTGGCGTGATTCCCATAGTAATGTCATGGATGTCATATTTTTAAACCTACAGAACTATTTATGTTTTTATGGTACTCGTGCATCTAATTTAAAAATAATTAAAGTCTTATAAAAAGTTTGTGTTGGTATATTTCTTCTTTGAGGATAATTTGGAATATCAAGAACAGCCTATTTACTCGTATTACGCCATCGAACTTAGCTTCCTTATTTCATACGTAATTGACTTACTTGTCTCTTACGATATCTACGGGACAGGGGTAGAACAGATACAATATATACAAATACCTTTTAGTTTTTAATGACAATGTAATGAAATAATTTTTTATGTAATCCTCCTCCTTGGCTTGAAATATAGGTCTTTTCTAAAACTTTGATGCTATTTAGCCAGCTGGGATCATGGTTTACACACTAAATTATATATAGCTTTTTGATAAATACAAATATATCAGATATACGTTAAATTTGATTTATTGAAAAGTGAAATAACGTGAAACATGCCTCATTTCTGAATAAAACATTGCTTCGGAATTTTTATTTTTGGTTCATGTGCTAATGTAATCTGTAGGTAATCCTAATGTCGTCTTTTTATATGTCAACCGGTAATAGTGTAGCTAAAGTTATTCCCTTCTAAGGATTCTTAGTATTTCGTCTTGATTATGAAATTAATTTTACCGGTGTTGGTTTTATAAAATCCATTGATTCGTTTGTTCTTGTCACGTGATATATGTACCTATAATTTTGTCGGAAGACGGAAAATTAAAAGATACAAAAATAAATCTTTCGGCAATCGTGTGAAAGAAAACGATCCCATTTCCGCTACGTTAATGGCTGTGACAGTCCAAAAAACGGAATATCACATGTTCCCTTTATTTCTGAGGAATCAATTGAACCTCCATTAAGAAGTATTTTTTATCGTCTGAAAGATGGCTTGTATAATAAGATTTAAAAGTTCCATCAGTAAGGTAACAAAATCTTTGTAAGGCAGAAATCGTTTATCGTAGTTCAATTTGTAAGGGAAAGGCTAATAAACTTGGGATACATCTTGTAGGCGATGTGCTAGCCACTTGTCACTATTTGAATATCAATTCCGTCATCAAACCATGCAGCTGAACGTGGTCTTTGAATCTTTTGAGAATGTTCTCTATCTACCCCGTAAGTGTAAAGCCGTGATTATAAGTAGGTTTGTAGATTTGCTCGCGATTTCGATACTCATCGATGTAGATGAAATTTTATTAAAGTGAAGAAATCAAGTTTTGTATACTATTTATAAATGTAATAATACTATAGTATATATTATTTAATAAAAATATTATTTAATAATTATCTAATAATTAAGTAATTTAATAATAATTTTATTCTTATTCATTCTTATTTGATCGTTATCAATCTTATTTTACAGGTAATAAATTAAAATACAGTTTATCATAACAGTCTCGATTAAATACACATCTTTGTTTTAAACTTTTTGAAAGTTGGAATTGCGAAAGTTGCCAAAGTCGCCTTTCCATCTAAGTTTTCCAAGTGGACAAATTGCCTCGCTGAATTATTTGTTTTACATATCTGCCTGTTTGTTTTTGCGTTTAGTTAATCTTGAAAATGTTCCGCTGAGCCTTCCAAGTTTAATGGAAAAATAATGATCTTTTACTCTTGTTTACTTTCTTTGAACTTATTTAGAACTTGTGTTTAAAGTCAATTTTATGTTCAATGTTTGGTAAGTTTACATTTTAATGTTAGCTTACTTTAAAGTTAGTTAAATAGATTACATTAAAACGTTACTTTTGTGAAAAATAATATAATTTGAAACGAGTAGGTACGAGTAAATATTTTTTAAAGTTCTTGTTTTTTGTATGTGTAATGAGTAGCACTTGAATTGGTATTAGTATATTAAATATAGTACTTATACTATAATATATATAATGCACATTATCGCACCACCAACTTAAAGTTTTTCTGTTTGGTCAGCTGGTAGAGAATGCCAAACGGCATTAAGTCCGGCCTTTATACATTTTTTTTTGTGCAATAAAGATTTAAATAAATAAATATTTTTGTACCCGATGTTTCTTTATTTATTTCAGTTTTATTTTATACGATTTTATTTTTGTTTCAGAACAAAATAATATCAAAATGGCGGCAGACTTTTCGTTCGCCAACGCGTCAGTGGAGAATGGATTCTCCGACATGTTCAATGGCCATTTGAAAGCTATTGGCAGAATGTTCTACATCCATTCACCGCAAGAGACCATGTTTGAGAAGAAGGAAGATGTCCCCAATTTTTTCAGACAAGTAAGTATCTACCTACGTGCATATTATCCGTGTAACATACTTACGTATTAATTTTATACCAGTCACAATTTTTTTATCTAGACAATGTACCGATATTACAATTTCTAAATTGACGTCCATTGAAAATGCTGGGCTTTGGAAACGGTAGCAGATTTAATTATTATAAGTTGTGTTGACATCGTTAAGTGATACCTTGTACCCTTTTTTTTTTAATATAAATCGATTTATGTTTCTTTCCCTTATGAAGTAGAATCAATAATTAATTTGACTCAATCAAATCAATAGTTTTCATTGTTTGGCCCTGTACTATCGAGAGCGAAAGGATTAAGGGTTGTCAGAAAAAATCATCTTACAAATTAGCTGTATAACCTAAGCGTCATGTGTCATAGTAATTTTAACCCAAACTTCAAATGTGGTTATTTATGTATTCCTACCCAACTTCGCACTCCTATCAAAGCATAGGCGGGTTTAAATTAATTTTATCCCTAAGGGCCCACATAATTTACTGGGAAATCGTGCATTGTCATTTATTAAATCTCTCAAAACTTATCGTAGATAAGCGAAACTAACTTCTAAGTAGTGAATTATTGGAATGTAATAATAATATGTAAGATTTTCAACACGGGAATCATACAACGGTCTTAAGTAAGATTTTAGGCAATGCAACTTTAAAAAGTTAAAGATTTATTTTGTACTTTTTGCTACAAAAATGTCGTTTTAACTTATGAAGATTTACCTATAAAACAGATTATCGAAAATATGAAGGATCTTTTTTTCAGAAAAAAAAATTGATTTTTTTTCATCATCGCACTACATTTTGAGTTGGTTCATTGGAATATATTTTCTGTAGTCTTAACTTGACTAATGCAAATAAATATATTTTTCACTATTTCAATTACCTACTACTATTATAAATTAAAGTATTATTCATTTATAATGATCGAAACAATTTTTTAAACTATTTTAATATTCTTCTAGTCCATAGAATCGGAATTACAGGATTTCTATTTTGGTCAAATAATTATGGTAATATTTTTATACTGTTTTACGAAGATGATTACTGAATAATAAATAAACACAAGAATATAATTCGACGGCCTCTGTGGCGCAGCGAAAGTACGCTTGTCTGTGACACCGGAGGTCACGGGTTCGAATCCCGGCCAGTGCATGATGAGAAAATAACTTTTTCTGATTGGCCTGGGTCATGGATATTTATCTATATAAGTATTTATTATAAAACAAAGCATCGATGAATAAGTATCTCGTAACGCAAGTCTCGAACTTACTTCGAGGCTAACTCAATCTATATGTAATTTGTCCCGTATATATTTATTTATTTATAATAATTAACAACGCTGATTACTCCTCAGAGTATAAACAATCTTACCAATTTATTGTAACCATTTTTGTGCTATTTTACGATTATGATTACTGTAAAATAAATAAACATCATTAAAATAATTAACAACGCTGATTATCCCTCAGAATATAAACACTCTTACTAATATTATAAATGCAAAAGTTTGTATGTCAGGATGTCATTATGGATGTTTGTTACTCTTTCACGCAAAAACTACTGAACCGATTACGATGAAATTAGTAGGTAGCTGAATACCAAGAATAACATATAGGCTACTTTTTATCCGGGAGTTCCCGTGGGATTAATTCCACGCGGACGAAGTCACGGGCGGCCTCTAGTTTAGTATAACCGTGTACAGTTTAATTTGAAATGTATCGATTTCCTTTGAAATCGAGTTGTTTTGAAATACCAATACATCCCGAAGGAGTACCTCGGTTGGTAATTGATTGTGCAAGGTTGTTTATTGTGTTTGACATGCCAAAACCCAGAAACAATATCTGTTATGTTATTTGGGTACAAAATGAAAACTTACTCTCAGGTGAGACATATTCTCATGTCTGTGTATGTTTTTCATCTTATAATGACGGCCTCTGTGGCGCAGCGGTAGTACGCTTGTCTGTGTCATCGGAGGTCCCGGGTTCGAATCCCAGCCAGGGCATGATGAGAAAAGAACTTTTTCTGATTGGCCTGGGTCTTGGATGTTTATCTATATAAGTATATAAGTATTTATTATAAAATATAGTATCGTTGAGTTAGAATCTCGTAACACAAGTCTCGAACTTACTTCGAGGCTAACTGAATCAGTGTAATTTGTCCGGTATATATTTATTTTATTTATGTTTTTTATTTATATAAATACATACATACATTAATCACGTCTATATCCCTTGCGTGGTTGGGAGAGCCAACAGTCTTCAAAAACCTGAAACTCCACATTCAGCTCTTTGGTTTAATGATAGAATTGAGATTCAAATAGCGACAGGTTGCAAGCCCATCGCCTAAAAGAGGAATCCTTAGAATACAAGCGTATCCCTAACTCGCCTTTTACGACATCCATGGGAAAGAGATAGAGTGGTCCTATTATTTTATCTATTGGTGACGGGAACCACACGACACTGATATTACAACTTTATCATATAGTGGTTTATAAGATAACAGTTGAAAACATTACACCAATTTTACGACAGTCGTGTGACCAAGCAACCAATTGACTTTCATGGTCAAGGTGGTAAAAATAAACGGAACCTTCGGAGTCAAACTGTTTCACGCTTAACCGGTTTTGATGTGACAAAATTTGATTGCTAAACAATTTTTTGATATGCATGTCGCAATATGTTGGATTCTAGCGACGTACAGACAAACATATAGCACATTAGCTGTGATTTTGATTAGTGTAAGTACCAAAGTCCATTTTTGGTATGTAATTAATAAAAGTTAACAAAAATAAGTTATCGTCAATATAAAAAATAATAATTAAGTATGTCATATGTTATTGCATTTTGTTTTACCGTATTTTACTATAAATAATTATTTTTACATACATATGAACGTCACGTCTATATATGTTGCAAGGTAGACAGAGCCAATAGTTTTGAAAAGACTGAAACGCCACGTTCAGGTGTATGGCTTCATGGTGGAATTGAAATTTAAATAGTGACAAGTTGCTAGCCTATCCCAAGTTTACTAGCCTATAGCTTAGTCGACTTTCACGACATCCATGGGAAAGTAAGTGGTTATATTCTAGAGGGAAAGAAGCTCCCCGGACAAAGGCTATAACAGTTTCAAATAAAGCGCTGGCCCGCAATTAATTCGCGCAAAATAATCATATGTCAATTTGCTTACCTGCAAAAAAGTTTATAAACGATGATATTTCAATCCATGCTTAATTAAGGCATTTAATTTGTTTAGAATAGTAACATATAAGAAAGGAAGTGATAAATACATTAAGGAAAATACTGCTCTGTGAATTTTTGTAGTGAAAATTTTTGCCTGATACTTTTTTTTTGTTGCTTTTATAAGCTATTTTATAATTTTGAAATCTTTATAATGTCATCGATCACACCTGTAAATAACTCAAGTGTTATTGTAAATGAATCGCTATTTCTGTTACCTGAGGTAAGAACCATTTTTTTGTTATTTTAAAATAAAGTTAAAACAATTTTTACTTCCATTTTAGTATAGGAACACTCCATCTCGTTCCCATGGATGTCGTAAAAGATGACTAAGGGATAGGCTTATAAACTTGAGATTTTTTTTTCAGGCGATGAACTAGCTACATGTAACTATTTTAATTCAAATTCTATTATTAAGTCAAACAGCTGAACGTGGCCTATCAGTATTTGCAAGACTATTGTCTCTTTCTGCCCCGCAAGAGAGATAGACTTGTTTATATGAATCAATGAAAAATTAACTAGCATATGCATGCTGTAGGTACAGTATGTTTACATACATTCTTTCTTACATCTTAGCTTCCTATGTTTGTCGGGAGCGTTGCCAGCCGTCCGGATAAAGCCGGACATAATTAGGCTTTTTGATCGCATGTCCGGCCAAAATAAACGGTGTCCGTCTTGTCAGGCTTTTTACATTTTACATACAATTGTTTTGTCGTACCTATTACAAAATAATAAACTAAGACAAAATCCTCAATAATATAGGGTGTCCGGCTTTTTTAGTCAAATGTCCGGCCGAACTGGCTGGTCTGTCCGGCTATTAGGTTTGGCGACCTGGCAACCCTATTTGTCGGTCATGGCTGCCATACTTTGACCGACTTTCAGTACTATTATTTAGCATATTCATCGATCATAATAATGAAAAAAAAAAATACGTTATTTGTGCCGTATTTTTTTGCCTCAGAGGGATATCCAACAGGCGTAATTTTTAAGGAAAATTACATTCCCTCTTTTGCCGTGTGGTTCCCGGCACAAATAGAAAAAATAATAGTACCACTCCATTCCCATGGAGGTTGTAAAAGGCGACTAAGGGATAGTCTAAAAACTTGGGATTCTTCTTTTAGGCGATGGGCTAGCAACCTCTCACTATTTAAATCTCAATTGTATCACTAAGCCAAATAGCTGAACGTGGCCTATTAGTCTCTTCAAGACTGTTGCCTATGTCTAACCCGCAAGGTATATGGACATGACTCTATGTATGTATGTTATGTGTGTACAATCATATGGTATTTATGTATGTATGAATGAATGAATGTATGTATGTTATGTATGTACGTATGTACGAGTATATATCCATTTTGACAAAATAGGTCACAATCACAACCAAGATTACATAGATATGCATAACGTGTCAAATGACAAGAGTCAGTCAATTCCGTGTTAGGTTACTGCGTGCGCGTATCACCTTACAATGATTTCGTAATGCTTGCGACAGAGTATGCGTACAATTGAGAAAGGTAATAAGATATTGGTGTTAAGTAATTGTATTTTATTACGTGCCGTGTGGTTCCCGGCACCAATAGAAATGGGTGTCCATGGGTGTCGTAAAAAGCTCAGCCGCTTGGCTTAATGATAGAATTGAGATACAAATAGTGACTGGTTGCTAGCCCATCACCTAAAAGGAGAATCCCAAGTATATAAGCCTATCCCTTAGTCAATTTTTACGACATCCATGGAAAAATCAACATTTTATTCAGAAAATAGTTCCAATCACGGATAAGTTAAACCAGACAGCGATTCATCCGTCAGCGATTCCCGGATAACCCGACTTTGATGCGCGCGCCTAATCCGTTTTGATTAGGGTTTGACGCTAAGGGGATGATGTTTTATCTGATAGAATAGCAGAATTAAAACGATACTATGACAATGTACTATAAATAATCACACCCAATTTTCTGGTAATTGAAATTTATTGGAAGTGGGGTTTATTTAGAGTTATCCAGATATAACTGTGTCACAAAAGCGAAAATCTATACCCAGTTACTTTTTAGAACTAACTAGATGTGCCCGCGATTTCATCCGCGTGGAAAAGTTCTTTTGGGCATCATTTAAGCCCTCAAGGATGAATAATTTTCCCCGTTTTTTTTTTTCACATTTTCCTTTATTTCTTTGCTCCTTATAGTTGCAGCGTGATGTTATATAGCCTAAAGCCTTCCTTGACAAATGGTCTATTCAACACAAAAATAATTTTTCAATTCGAATCAGTAGTTCCTGAGAATAGCGCGTTCAAACAAACAAACAAACAAACTCTTCAGCTTTATAATATTTGTATACATAATAAACATACATAAAATATCAAATAAAGGGTACATACATTCTATAGTCTCAGAAGAAGAAGAATGCAATTATTGTTTTTCTTTATTTCCAGTCATGGCCGTATTTTCTTATGTTCATGATACTGGAACACATCGTCTTGAGACTGGAAGGCAAGAAGGGAATCCGACTGAACGACGGTATAACAAGCATATCACATGGTATTCTGCAAGAGTGCGGAAGGTAAGTCTGTTTATCCTTAATTTACCATCACCTGTGCCGTGTGGTTCCCTAAAATAGAGAAAAAGTGACATATATATGATATGTATGTATAAAAAGTCGTTGAGTAAACGATTCGTTTGGTAATTTTTTATATTGCCACAAAAACGTTTTATTTTTATGCTTTTTAATACACAAGTGTTCAAATACATTGTATATTTTTGTTTGCCTCTCACATTTTAAATCTAGGTCAGGTGTACGAGTCTGCAAGCCATAAACTACAATGTGTATTTTAAAAAATGTGCGCTTTTTGTTATTGGCATTCATATGTCTTCGAATAGAATATTGAAAACTAGAACTAACAAAGTTACATGCTTTCCTCAAGGTTTGAACTTATATCATCTGAATCTTTGATAGTTTCATGCCACAAGACCACTTACCTGACGGGCTAGACAGAGCTAAAAGTCTAAAAAAGAATGAAAGGCCACGTTAAACTTTTTAGCAAACTTGACCACTGAATTATTAAAATATAAAGTAATCTTTTTTTTTACGGGACAAATTTCACTGATTGAGTTAGCCTCGAAGTAAGTTCGAGACTTGTGTTACGAGATACTAACTCAACAATACTATATTTTATAATTAATACTTATATAGATAAACATCCAAGACTCAGGCCAATCAGAAAAAGTTCTTTTCTCATCATGCCCTGGCCGGGATTCAAACCCGGGACCTCCGATGTCACAGACAAGCGTACTACCGCTGCGCCACAGGAGCCGTTAAATCTTTAATTTTAATGTCATAAAATAATTTAAAAAGAATAATCTGTCGCCTTTTACTACATCCATGGGAAATATATGCAATGGTCCTATTTTTAAGTGCCAAGAACCACACGGCATTGCCGGCCAGTACATATTGATGGAAAAATTAAATTATCTGTTCCCATCTCCAGGTTAATATGGCGAGGGGCGGAGTCCTATCTTTACACCTGGATATACTCCAACTACAGGCTGCTGGAATTACCCTGGGACCACACTGTCACGTGGTACGCCGCAGCCCTGGGAGTAGACTTCTGTTACTACTGGATGCACAGAGCTTGCCATGGTAACATACATACATATAAACACGTCTATAACCCTCGCGGGGTAGACAAAGCCAACGATCTTGAAAAGACTGATAGGTCACGTTTGGCTGTAATGATAGAATTGAGATTCAAATAGTGACAGGTTGCTAGCCTATCACCTAAATGAAGCATTTACCTTAGTCGCTTTTTACGACATCCTTGAAAAAGAGATGGAGTAGTCCTATGCTTTTTTCTATTCGTGCCGGGAACCACACGGCACATAGCATGGTAAATACCGCATTTTTTGTCGTGTGGAGACGCGTCTGCCCCACACAGCTACAGGAAGCCATGAGACCCAATCCAATCATATTTCCATACATACATAAAATCACGCCTCTTTCCCGGAGGGGTAGGCAGAGACTACATCTTTCCACTTGCCACGATCTATGCATACTGCCTTCGCTTCATCTACATTCATAACTCTCTTCATGCGAGCTCGGCGGTTTCGAGTACTCTTGACCTGACCCTTTGCCAGGATGTCCTTAATTTGATCAAGATACGCTCGTCTAGACTTTCCCACTCCGACCTTTCCCTCCACACTCTCCTTGTATAACTGCTTAGTCAACCTGCTTTCATTCATCCTCTCCACATATATTTCCATAATCCTGCTATAATAAACGCTGAAGAAATGTTCAAAGATGAAAGGAGAAAGGGAAGTGGCGGAAACCACACGGACTGTCAGATATTGATTTTACACTAATACAAACATACACACATAAAATCACGCCTCTTTCCCGGAGGGGTAGGCCGAGACTACATCTTTCCACTTGCCACGATCGCTGCATACTTCCTTCGCTTCATCCACATTCATAACTCTCTTCATGCAAGCTCGGCGGTTTCGGGTACTTTTGACCTGACCCTTTACCAGGACACTAATAACTGTAATTTTGTTTCAGAGGTACACATCTTGTGGGCCCAGCATCAAGTGCACCACACGTCTGAGGACTTCAACATGGGAGTCGGCATCAGACAATCGGTGTTGCAAGGATGGTGTGGATTTGTAAGTAGATAGATAGATACGAGTAGATAGATAGATAGATAAAACTCTTTATTGCACCATAAGAGTAAAACATAAAAAACAACACAAAGCAGATATAGATGGTAAAAAGGCGGACTTATCGCTAAAGCAATCTCTTCCAGTCAACCTTTGGGTGGAAGGAAATCAAACAGATAAAAAAAATATATATATATATATATATAAGTAGTATATATATATGAGTAGATAATGAATCTCTCTTCATCGGAGGATCAGATCCTCGGTAGTCGAATAGCTGAGGTGCCCGGTTAGAATGCGTGATGCGTGTAAAAGCACCAGTTCGAATCCCACCTCGGCTTACTTTTTCAGAAGTTATGTACATTAGTTTGAATACTAACAGATGCTTTTATGGTAAGGGAAAATATCATGAGGAGACCTGCACATTCTTGGTACATGATTTAGTAAATAAATACCATCATGGGAATATCGCGTATCTCCTCAGTGTGAATTCACCCTTACAAGAGAGATGGAAGTTGGAAGTACAATGTTATAATCGTAATTGCAACAAACAATTATAACGTTTGTTTACAATTATTATTTATCACATAACAATAATTAATGTTATCACTAGAATTATTAATAATTTACAAGGTTATTATAACAGTTACTTTTACGTTCCTAGTTACAATTTATCTAACTCGTGGATCTCGGAAACACAGAGCACTGAAGCTCATCTCGGTGTAAGAGGCAAATGCGACTTTCTATATTCTCCAAAACAACAAAGCTTTCAATGTGCGCTGTCTCTTACATACATACATACATATGGTCACGTCTATATCCCTTGCGGGGTAGACAGAGCCAACAGTCTTGAAAAGACTTAATGGCCACGTTCAGCTATTTGGCTTAATGATAGAACTGAGATTCAAATAGTGACAGGTTGCTAGCCCTTCGCCTAAAAGAGGAATCCTAAGTTTATAAGCCTATCCCTTAGTCGCCTTTTACGACATCCATGGGAAAGAGATGGAGTGGTCCTATTCTTTTTTGTAATGGTGCCGGGAACCACACACCACTCTCTTTGATTCTGAATTTTCCTTTTTATTTTGGTGACTGGAAGAAATCCCGATTGAGATAAGTCCGCCATTGTACATATTCTTCTTAATCTAAAGTACATATATACTCGTATACATATTTTAAAAATAAAGTACATATTTATATTTATTTATTACTAGCTGTGCCCGCGACTTCGTCCGCGTGGAATAGTTATTTTGGGCGTCATTGAAGCCCTCCAGGATGAATAATATTCCCCGTTTTTTTTTCACATATTCCATTATTTCTTTGCTTCTTATAGTTGCAGCGTGATGTTATATTGTCTAAAGCCTTCCACGATAAATGGTCTATTCAACGCAAAAATAATTTTCAGTAGTTTCTGAGATTAGCGCGTTTAAACAAACAAACAAACTCTTCAGCTTTATAATATAAGTATAGATATTCAATTGTTTTCGCAGGTATTCTACCTGCCTCTAGCGTTGGCCATACCCCCAGCTCAGTTCGTGATGCATCACCAGTTCAGCTACCTCTACATGTTCTGGATCCACACGGAAGCTATCAAGAGCCTGGGACCTTTGGAGTACATCCTGAACACACCTAGTCATCATAGAGTTCATCATGGTAATTATCTTTTTCATGTGTTGTAATTATCATGTGTGGAATTATTCTATTTCAGTGCCGTGTGGTTCCCGGCACCAACAGAAAAAAGAATAGGACCACTCCATCTCTCTCCCATGGATGTCGTAAAAGGCGACTAAGCGGTAGGCTTATAAACTTTGGATTCTTCTTTTAGGCGATGGGCTAGCAACCTGTCACTATTTGAACCTAAATTCTATCATTAACCCAAATAGCTGAACGTAGCCTATCGGTCTTTTCAAGACTGTTGGCTCTGTCTACCTTACAAGGGATATAGACGTAAGTGTGTAATTTATGTATGAAAGCGTCAAAATCTTGTTGCGTATACTAGATGTCTCCATCGGAAAGGAATGAAGACTACAAGATCAAAAGACAATAGCTAAAAACCGACCCATTTTCTTGTATTAACAATTTTAATAGACCGCTTCTACTCGCCTTCATAATATTATTACTACCTAAAAGAAAGAAAACCTCGCTTACTTGAGCAAATAATTGAACATGTCGGCTACAGAAAGCGGTTCAGCACTTATTAAGACGATAATCGATACCGACTTTTTAACAAAACCAATATTTATTCTGATCATAGCATTACCTACCTCATTATGATTCACAACACAATTCTTGGTCTTAAAAATTACGAGTTTATTTTTATCTGTGTCGTAAAATCTTTATCCGTTAAGAATATGATTTTAGCTACGTAAAACAATGTTTAACACGATATTATTTTCATCAGTTTACGTATGATTTCTAAAACACCTGTCAGATTTAATGAATGAGGTATGATGTAATGATTACATTGATGTATCATTGTGTTCGTATCACCTAACACAAGTCTCGAACTTACTTCGAGACTAACTCAATCTGTGTAATTTGTGCCGTATATATTTAATATTTATATATTAAATTCTATCTGCCGTGTGGTTCCCGGCACCAACAGGAATAATGATGAATTAAAACATTTGATTCAAGCAAGCTCGGCCGTTTTGGGTACTCTGAACCTGACCCTTTGCCAGTTTGCATGAAGAGAGTTATGAATGTGGATGAAGCGAAGGAAGTATGC
The DNA here is from genome assembly GCF_032362555.1 of Amyelois transitella. Classification (NCBI taxonomy): domain Eukaryota; kingdom Metazoa; phylum Arthropoda; class Insecta; order Lepidoptera; family Pyralidae; genus Amyelois; species Amyelois transitella. Next base: position 10,354,181 of record NC_083512.1, read on the forward strand.
AGAGATCGTGGCAAGTGGAAAGATGTAGCCTCTGCCTACCCCTCCGTGAAAGAGGCGTGATTTTATGTATGCATGTATGATTCAAGCAAATTCAATAGTGTTTTAAAAGACACCCGGTATAGTAAAATCGTGTTTATCTATAACTTAGCTCCCAGACTCCATTTCGGACTAGAAACCTTGTTTGATCCAATAGCCTGATTGTGGTCAGAGGTTGAAACCTCAAACACCGTCAGTTGAACCAATTTAATTAGCATTGTTTATGCTAGCCTTATTTTCAGCCTTAAATGAAACAATTGTAACTTATGTAGGTACAAGGGAATGAATGTTCAAACCACTTTATTAAAAAGTTAAACGTGACTTTACAGTCTTTTAAAATTTGAAAGTCTACCCCGTAAGGGATACAGACGTGATCACAGTTTGTCAATTTTATATTAAGGCCGGGTACTGCACACAATTTTCTCGTCCGCAATAAACGAAATGTTTAAAGAATTATATTCAATAGAGACCTTAAGTCCTTAAATAAGAAATGATAAATAAATAAATATATAAGGGACAAATTACACAGATTGAGTTAGCCTCGTAGTAAGTTCGAAACTTGTGTTACGAGATACTTACTCAACGGTACTATATTTTATAATAAATACTAATATAGATAAACGTCCAAGACCCAAGCCAATCAGAAAAAGTTCTTTTCTCATCATGCCCTGGCCGGGATTCGAACCCGGGACCTTCGGTGTCGCAGACAAGCGTACTACCGCTGCGCCACAGAGGCCGTCAAGCCTTATTTGAGGAATCCTAAAATAATATTCCCACTTGAATATTGTTTTAGGAAAAGAGCAATGTTTCTAGAAAACCTAAGACCTATTTCAGTTAAGTTCAAAGTTATTCAGATGGCTCAAAATTTTGCGTTCAAACGATGTTTTTTAATTTACTTAGGTACCTTTTAAAAATGTATTATCAAAAACTTTACCACTACAATCAAAATCACAAATTTGTTTTGTCTATTGTGCTAACCTAGAATAATAACAATTTCTCTATAGTTTTTTTATGGACTAATTCTACTATTCAAGGAATTACATTGCTTTAAGATCTGATGCCAGAAAAATCGTTATCCATAAACAATTTTAAGTATTTTTCTTAAAATATTGGTCTGTTACAGGAAGCAACAAGTACTGCTTGGACGTGAACTACGGAGGGGTTCTCATAATCTGGGACCGGATATTTGGGACTTTCAGACCGGAGACAGATAAGGTGGAAATCATCTACGGCCTCATTTACAACCAGCCTTCCTTCAACCCCTTATATTTGCAGGTAATATTACATTTCGTTGGGCCAAAGACTAATGTGTGGGGGTGAAAATTGAAACAGATGTCGCTAAGGAGTATGATCAATGTAAAATTTTGTGACATACTGTCAATCACGTCCACATCCGTCGCGGGGTAGACACAGCATACAGTCTTGAAAAGACCGAAAGGCCACGTTCAGCTGTTTGGCTTAATGATAGAATTAACATTCAAATCATTCATTCATTCAAATCATTCAAATAGTGACAGGTTGCTAGCCCATCACCTAAAAGAGGAATCCCAAGTATATAAGCATATCCCTTAGTCGCCTTTTACGACACCCATGGGAAAGAGATGGAATGGTCTTATTCTCTTTTCTATTGGCGCCGGGAACCACACGGTACCTTATGACCAAACGTTGCTTTTTAGTCTTTTGATGACTCTTCACTCTTATGTTATGTAATCTTATAACATAATTTTTGAATTTATTAATTTTTGAATTTATTAATTATAATCAAAACACGAGTAACTTCTATCTAGATATAATTATGTGACAAATGGTAAGACTTAGCCTCTGCCTAACCTTCCGGGACAGAAGCATAATTATTATTAGTTTTTTTGACGTGACAACGTCTTATAATTCGATTGAGCCGGCTGCACGCACGAAAAAACATGTCTCATGCGGCGTTACTTCGCTCTGAGGCGTTCCATGTAAGGCTTGAAGTGCAAGCGAGAGCGCGGAACGAGCGACAAAGAGGCACAATCGGCCTTCGCGTTCGGCAGCGTATACCTCCTTCTCTATATATGTACATACAAATCTATTAAACAAATGAAAATAAAATTTATTTTGTAAAATGCTACCATTCCATCAGTATTTGCTTAAGACGTTGTCACGTTCAACTATCGTCAGTAAACCGACTTTACAGACAACAGATTTTTCTTATCGAAATTTAGAAAAGTAGGCCTTTGTTATAAGTAGATATATGTTTCACGTTAACACAGAATCCGCCAATAATTGAAGAGGGTAAACCAATTCCCTTGAAAGGACACTTGTGACAATGTTCGCCGACTATACGTTTGTTGTCGACCCTCAAGAGGTCAGTGAAGAGTATTATATTCCCGTGACATTATCGCGGCTGCCATTCTGACGGCTAATGCTATCTTTTTCACCTTTGTGTCGTTACATATAAACACACATACAGAGCAAAGAAAGAATAGGACCACACCATCTCGTTCCCATTTATGCCGTAAAAGGCGACTAAGGGATAAGCTTATAAACTTGGGATTCATCATTTAGGCGATGGGCTAGCAACCTGTCAATATTTGAATCTCAATTCTACCATTGAGCCAAACAGCTGAAAGTGGCCTATCAGTCTTTTCAAGACTATTGGCTTATCCCTCAGTCGCCTTTTTTGTTTCCAAACAAAATAAAATTGTCTAGCTGTGGATAGTGAGTGAGGTCTGTGAGGTCTGAGTGAGGAGAAATAAAAAAAAAATCTTAAATATAATATACAATACTTAAGATTTTTTTAGATTTCTTAAATCTCAAAACAGACACATAAAAGCTCTAACAAAAAAGCCAACATTGTTTCACCCGTTTTCTAACCCCCATTGTAAATAAACACGTATTGTTCCAGGCTTTCTACACGGGATACGTAATTGAAAAATTCAGAAGCTTTGAGTCGGTGGGAGATAAATTCCGAGCAGTATTTTGGGGTCCCAGCTGGGAACCTGGGACCCCACGGCTGGGGGAGGAGGCGCTTAAAGTTGACGTAAGTATATTTATGTTCTTCGTATCAAGGTCTGAAAGAGTTATACAAGGATCTTGTTAAAAGGTTGGCTCTGTCTACCTTTCCGGGATCACATGTATAACATCTTACGTAATCGAAAGCTTCTTCTTAGTGGCTTTAGACCCAGTTGCATCATTAATACTCTGGAGAGGAGCCCGGAGTATGCCTTCGACCATGGATCCTGGATTGGGTGAGTCAGGTTTTCACACGAAGCGACTCCCATCTGACCTTCGCAACCTTTGCAAGCAAACCTTACCCATATTGGATCGATTACTGTTACTTTTTACGTGGGTTCGTAACAGTATGCTAGTTTTTTCCAATTACTTCTGTCACTTGCCATCTCACTCTTTCTACTCATACTATCCTTTACGCCGTCAATCCATCTCTTTATCGGTCTTAATTAATAAGTACATAATATCAATATTAAAATAAGTAATCCATTTCTTTATTGCCATGTTATTTATAAATTCCGTGGGTGTATTCCCAAAAGCTTTGTATTATTTCGCCAAAAAAATAATTACCATTGGCATCAGAATACACAAAACAGGAGGAATGTCAAAAGACCTAAACAATCACATTGAAATTGAAAATTAATTGGCGAGCCGCCCCGAACGTGCTTTTGGTGTCAGGAATAATTGGTATTAGGAATATTAGGGAAAATAAATAAACGCATTATTTTGACTATGAGAACATAGTTTGCCTGAGGGGCATTCACTATTACAGCGGGACATTTTTAGGCGAGGGCTTGACGCTCCTCCTAACAGCCTTGTATATAAATAAACGCCTTTGGGATTTATTAATGTACTAGCTCTTACCTGCCGACCCGCTCGCGCTAATTTAGCGCCACCTACAAAAAATACAGGTATTTCGCAAATCCAACAGGAACTATAGTTTTTTCCGCGGTTAAAAGTTACCCTGATTCTTTCTCCAAACTGAATTTATATGTTTGTTACATCTTAACGGAATATCTACTCAATTCATCTTCTTAAAATATCACTATACTAGCGCCCCGGCTTCGCACGGGTGCAAAATTCGGAAAAAATTATACATAAAAACCTTCCTCTTGAATCACTCTACCTGTTACAAAAAACCGCATCAAAATCCGTTGCGTAATTTTAAAGATTTAAGCATACAGACAAACAGACTAAAATAGCGACTTTGTTTTATACTATGTAGTGATAATTAAGATTTTGGAGAAGGACCAAGGGTACCTTTTATCCCGGTAAAAACTAAAGTTCCCGAGGGATTTGCGTATTCTTTTGTATGTGGCGCTAAATTGTCGCTGTTTGTAGGTGGCGTTTAATTCGTTACTTTTTGTAGATGGCGGTAAATTAAAAAAAAAGAAAATTAAGTAAGAAAAAAGTAAGAATTAAAAAAGGGTACATTAGTTATTACAGTAAAATTGGTTCAGTAGATAACGCGTGAAGATATAACAAACAAACAAATCTGCATTCGCATTTTAAATATTAGTTGGTATTAGAATGTTTCTAATATTAAAAATCGTGGCAACAGGTATGTAAAGGGACTGTAAAGATTATGATTTATTTCACAGTCGTCTATTGAAATCCCCACGGCGCAGCGTTTTTCCGGGATTAAATCCCTCCTTGAATCATTCGTCATATCCTTTTACTATTAATCATACAATGCTTATATGTATATATTTTTATAAACCCCTCACTTCTTATATTTTGCCGTGCCGTGCGTGAAAAAAATAGGACCACTCCATCTCTTTCCCATGGATGTCGTAACAGGCGAGTAAGGGAAGGGCTTTAAACTTGGAATTCTTCTTTTAGGCGATAGGCTAGCAACCTGTAACTGCTTGAATCTCAATTCCATCATAAAGCCAAATAACAGAACGTGGCCTATCAGCCTCTTCAAGACTGTTGGCTCTGCCTACCCTGCAAGGGATATAGACGTGACTATATGTGTTTGGAAAATGTGCAAACTTTTTATATTTGTTGTTTTATTGTTGGACACAAAAAAAATGATATTACGAAAAAGAACAAAAATAAAAAAAGTGACGAGTGAGACAAATTCAAGAGCAAAATTTACCATCTCATTGTATTTTAATATTTAAAATAGTACAAGTTAAATGTTATGTTTATATATGTATACATACATACATAAAATCACGCCTCTTTCCCTTTCTTTCTTTATATATGTATATATATATATATATATATTTGTGGAAATTGAATACAAGAACAATGAAGTTTTAGTTGTTTTGTTAATACCACGTAAATTACTATTTATCAAAGACAGTAACTGAACAATATGTATATATATATGTGTGCATTTTTGTATTAACTCTGTATTTTAAGACATATTAATAAATTAATAGATTTTTATATACAGGTATTAAATAATAAAATACATTTTCATTACCTACTGAGCATTTAGTAAAGCTCAAGTTTTATGTTTGAGACAAATAGGGGATTTTGATTTGATATCTTATTATAACTTATGAAATAATTCACATATGTATAACTTGACTTATCGTATAAAATAATTAGCACCGCAACCCATCAACAGATAAAAGCATTACCCTCGTTAGGTTAATTATTCTATCCGGGTTATTTATAACTGTTGGCAATTTAGTTAATTTGGTTAGTTCAGCCACTTTAACTGAGAGCTCGGCTGCTCAATTTAGGTCGCAGGTGATGAGAAATTCTATATTGTAGTTATAATTATATAAGTATTTATTATAAATTATAGTATCGTTGAGTTAGTATCTCGTTACACAAGTGTCGAACTTACTTCGAGACCAACTCAATCTGTGTAATTTGTTCCGGATATATTTACGCTAAAATTTATTATAAATTGTAAGAATTATACGAATTAAACTTGAAATTAAAATTAAAATATGGCTTTTTTACAATGTGGGCTTCTAAATTTGTGCCTTGGTAAAGTAAGGTGTAAAGTAAACACAAGGAAAAATGCACAAGTTCCAATCTTTATGTGATTATGTAGCAATAAGTTTATGATTAATAGTTAAATTACTCACAAAATCTCTCACAATCTCTCTCTACGGTAAATTACTCACAACTTTTCTCACTATTTGTACCCTACAAATAGTGAGAAAAGTTGCACATTCACTCAACTGAATATATAATCGTGAATAATATAGCTAAGATTGTCCTGCGTTGCGGGGGTCAGACAAGAGTCGCTTTGACGAGACTTTTTGCGCAGAGACGATAGAATCATTTCGCTTATTGAAGCATTAGTCTGATTAAGACAAATTGCACTCAAATTCCCAATAGAAAAAAATCTTGCAGGCTCCTCTCCATGAGTTAAGGTCGTGTCCCATACTTTATCCCGAAAGATAACGATATATGATGGACCTTAGAGAAATATTGCAGATTTTTCAAGTAATTTGGTTTAGAGACGATACTAATTAGGGTTAACGCTTCGTCGTTATCGATAATTCCTTATAGAATTCTGTCTTTGTGTGCCTTTAATTTAGCTAGACTAGCAAATATTGTTCGAAGTATACTTACTTAGTTAGTCGTTTAAATACTACTCAGTGGTAACTAAACCTAATATTATCATGCATAGCATAATTTATCAAATTATGCATTTTTTTATTCATTTTTTAATAAAAATTTTTATCATTATATCAGCATATATTTTGTCAGAATGCTATAAAGACAGATTTTAAAATTAATTTAGGCGATAGTCTAGCAACCTGTCATTACCCCGAATCTCGATTCTATTATTGCCATTCAGCTAAACGTTGCAATTGTATGATGTGATTATTAGTTCTGTCTACTCTGAAAACTGACCCCGAGGTAATGATAAAGGTGAGAACAGACCTCGCACATCCAAGTCACCGTACTTATATAAATGTTTTCACTCATTTCGGTAATCTCTGCACCTATTTATTTATGTATATTGTTTATATATTGTAGTTTTTATATATGTATATTATAATTATTTTATTTTATATTTTGTGTAGGTATAGATATATTTATTTAGTTTGACCCCACATAAAGTTCTCTGTCAGACCCAATGGTTGGTAGATAATGCTTCTAGCATTAAGTCCGCCAATTGTGCTATACATTTATATTTTATGAAATAAAATTTAATTTAAATAAATAATGTTTTCCTCAGGTTCAACAACGCGACAAATACGACGTACAATTACCAGCGTGGTGCAATCTATACCTGGTGTTGCATTACTCTGTGGTTTTGTATGGATTCTTTGAGCTGGCCGCTAGATATATGGTAAGTTCTGTTAAATTTGATATACTTAACAGAAGTAAATATCATTTAAGGATATCTAAGGTCGGATATAGTTTTTAATAAAAATAAAGCATCTAGCAGACGATCGACGGAACAATCAACGATGAAATTATAAATTAAAAAAAAATGAAATGAAAAATAATTATATTGTCGATTAATGAATTTTTAATAAATCTTCCGAGAACCTTTTTCAACATTAACCATTGCACAACTTTTACCAATTTCATCTCATGAATATTTTATTTATTCAATAACTACTGTACCAGAACTTAGTATGTGTAAAATGTTAAGAATCTGAAAACGATTTAAGTATCTATTCATCTGTTGTAGCTTTAAGGCTTAATAAAAATTTAAATGTAAATAAAATATCACAATAAACTTATTTCTTTGTTACAGGGTATGACCCCAATCTCGGTTCTTATCTTCGTTTTTTACACAATAGCATCACTGACTATCATAGGGATGCTCTTCGACAACTCGAAGTACGCTCCCTTACTCGAAGTTATCCGTTGCTCGGCCTTGGCTTTTGTGGCCAGAAGCGTGTCAACTACCAACCCAACTTGGGGAACAGCTTTGCAGGTCTTCTACGTAGTGTCTGCTATGTTTTGGGGGTTAAATATGGTCAAATTGTTCGAAATTAAAAGAGCAAAAGTTGATTAGATATGTATAGTCAGATTATGATGTTTTCTAAATTTTTTTATGGATATTTTCATGAGAGTGTTGGGTACTGCAGAGAGTCAAACTATTCATGAGCGTTAAAAAGGTATAAGTCTTACCTAGAGGTAGAAAGAGAGAGAATATAAACTCTGTGAGTTTACAAGTTTAAAAACTTCGAAAGTTAATTTGAAAAATAAATAGTTCGTAATTTTTCCTACTTTGTTATCGCTTATGCACGTCTATATTAAATATGCTAAAATGTCCATAAAAAAAAATTAATTTTGAAGAAGTATCATTTTGAAATATTTAGTGTAATTATCGACTGAGTAAGTAGGTACTATATTAGATGATAATTTGTGACTGATATACAACTCATTGTATGTAGTTATTGATTGAATGATGATTGATGAAATGTTACATTACATCTTCATATACATATATATAAACGAGTACTTTGCCATTACTATAGTTATAATAACGTTTATTTCAGAAAAAAATCGGTAGTTTTCACATTGTATAGTTAAACGCATTATCTATAAATCTGTAAAAACGAGTTATAAAATGCTGCAAACCAAATAATTACAAAATAATTTAATTTTTATTTCGTAGTAAATATAAAATAGTTTAGTTGGCATTGCATTTCATAATAGTATAGGTGTTTGATATAAAAGATCATCCTTGTAAGTAAAACATAATATTATTTTAAACAGATCAATACTTGTATTTTAATTTTTAGTCTATAGCAATAATTAAAGGTAATGTATATAAATAATTTATTACATTTTTATTATAAAAGTTTAAAATTGTTTTGTTTATCTCTTTTTTCAAAATTCAATAATTTTTGTTGTTTTTAGTAATTAATCTCAATTCTTCTGTCAAGCCAAATAGCTGAACGTGGCCTATCAGTCTATTCAAGACTGTTGGCTGTGTATACCCCGCAAGGGATAAAGACGTTACCCTATATATGTATTTAGTAATTTGTTGAGTTCATCATAAAAAATCTATGAAAAAATCTGTGGCTGAACCTAGTCGAATATAATTATATGTCTTTAAGATAAAAATATGTACATAAGCTACATTTTTATTGACTAATGGGTTTCTCTGAAAACAAAATTGAATAGAATTTGTTTACCCAAACTGCCAAATAATAATCTCATTCGCCCGATGGAAATATGAGAAAAGTTACTCAATAAACCTTAAAGTAACGAACGCTTTCTGCGATTGATTTATTACGTTATCAATGAATACTATTAATATACAGACAGGACACTCATAATGATCATACATACATACATATAATCACGTCTATATTCCTTGCGAGATAGACAGAGTCAATAGTCTTGACTGACAGGCCACGTTCCGCTGCTTGGCTTAATGATAGAATTGAGATTCAAATAATAAATAAATAAATAAATAAATATATACGGGACAAATTACACTGATTGAGTTAGCCTCGAAGTAAGTTCTAAACTTGTGTTACGAGATACTAACTCAACGATACTATATTTTATAATAAATACTTATATAGATAAACATCCAAGACCCAAGACAATCAGAAAAAGTTCTTTTCTCATCATGCCCTGACCGGGATTCGAACCCGGGACCTCCGGTGTCACAGACAAGCGTAGTACCGCTGAGCCACAGAGGCCGTCAATAATGACAGGTTGCTAGCCCATCGCCTAAAAAAAGAATCCCAAGTTTATAAGCCTTTCGCATACTCGCCTTTTACGACATCCATGGGAACGAGATGGAGTGGTTCTTCCTATTCTTTTATTTATTGGTGCCGGGAACCACATGGCACATTATGCTCTTACCGCGGAAATATAAATAATAATTACTTAATCCGATTTCATGTTATACACCCGTCAAGTTTTAATTACAATTAGAAACACGTCACCACATATTTATGGAACAATTATTAGGATTTATTGGAAGAATTAATATTTGTTACAATTAGAAAATTGAAACAATGATTTTCAGGCGTATACGCAACGGATATCTGCGCTACAGAGGTTGACGTCAAAAATCGTGCAATCACTTGAAACCAAACCTTTTATTAAAATCTCATTACTTATTAGAATAAACAAACACTTCAGGAATCTTAAGTATAATCTCTTTACTAAAATATCGGGTCATCTGAACGGTCACGCAGTGAGTGACCATTCTGTATGTTAGGAGTATTGATTCTTTGTTATAACTTAAACTCCTATGATTAACGTCCATGGGGCAAGAAAAAAAAAGAAATTGAAGAAAAAAATCTCTTCTTTTTATTGAAAACACCCTAAGATAATGCTTCACTCCGAAGGTAAAAGAAACATATTGTGTCCAAAAATAAAATCCTACCAATCGAATGTTTGGGAGAACTGGACACACAGGACAGTAAAGTCAGCCAAGTATAAATTTAGGTGAGGTTCGGCACATTTATCCATCTTCAAATTTGTTGCTTTACTATTTTTACTCCGTGTGGTTCCCGGCACCAATACAAAAAAGAATAGGACCACTTCATCTCATCAGCAACCTGTCAATATTTGAATCTTAATTCTATCATTAAGCCAAATATCTGAACGAGGCCATTCAGTCTTTTAAGACTGTTGGCTTTGTCTACCTGGCAAGGGATATAGACGTGACCAATATGTATGTATGTATGTACTATTTTTACTCAGTTTTGCCCTTATATTTTTAGAGAGAAGACAGTGGGGAGTCTTAAAACTTATTTTCTAGTTTGTTTAAGTCATGTTTTCACAGGAAGCGACGAAATACCGTCTGATCTCCGCAACCTTTGCATTAAAATTTTGGTTAATGCTGCCTCTTCAGTTTATGGGATAATATTTTTGGTACTGATTACACAAAATTCTCTATAAGACTCATATATAAAATACACATCCTTACTCATATCTCTGTCTACCTCTCCGGGAAAGAGGCGTGATTTTATGTATGTATGTATCCTTACGCAGTCCAGGTTTATAATAATAATATCAATATATAAATTATAATATTAATTCCTCCTTTTTATATCCTTTATAATGCCAAATAGTTTTCATCTAAATACTGTTTAATTTAATATTCCAAAAGGACATGTTTTAATGACAAAGAGAGTTAAGTTAGCATTCCTTTTTTTGCTTAAAGCACAAATATTAAATGTTTTACACAATGGAAGCGACATTTATTACATTGTTGCTAAAAACACAATGACTTGCCTCTTTTTACTTAATTATCTAGATCCTTAATTGTTTGCCGGTTGACTGGAAGAGATCTCTTCATGGGATAAGTCCGCCTTTGCATGTGATTTGTTTCTTTTACAGCTATTATTTTCTTGTTACTGTGTAAATTTCTATGCAACAAAGATATTACAAACAAACAAACAATATTACATGTGTCTATAATGTGTTAACACATTTAATTATGAACAGAATATTTAATACCACAGACTGACTTAGAAAAGTACGGGAAAAAATTGTGTTAATTATATTATTTACGAGGACGGAACCCCAAAAAATGAAATTAAGTTTAGCAAGAAACATCCCTAGAGATATTAGCGAATCCCAAAAAGTTATATCACGTTCGCAACTTTCAAATAACATGAAGCGAAGAAATTGTTCGGAATAAAAATATACTCGTAGCGTATTCTTAATTTACTCTTTTTCTTACTCCTGGCTTAAGTCCCGGTTGCATCCTCGTCATTCTTGAGAGGAGTCCGGGGTATGCCTTTGACCATGGATCCTGGATTGGGTGAGTCAAGTTTTTACACGAAGCGACTCCCATCTGACCTCCGCAACCTTTGCAGGTAAATCTTTATTGGATAGATCATGGTTATACATCCAGTTGTACACCTGAATGTGCAAGTTTCCTCACGATGTTTTCCCTCACCGGAAAAGCATCGGTTAGTGTAAACACTAATGTAGGTAGTTTAAAAACTAATGTACGAAAATAATTAGGTTATGAATAAGCTACAATAATGTGTAACAAGCAGCAAGTCAAGGAAACTCGAAAATATAAAGATATTTTAAAAGAGAACAACTTTACGATAATAAACAAAGTCCACCGGAAGTACTCCACGCGTGTAACAGAATCCACAAACACGATTATTGATCATGTATGCACTAACTTAAAAGACAACAATTTTAATTTTAGTCTTATTGAATCATCGATGTCCGACCATCGACAAATATACTTAGAAGTTGAAAACCACTATAGTAAACCTGTTCAAAAAATTTATTACACAGCAGTAAACTATAAAAAGTTACACGACTCAGCAGAACACAATATAAGGAAAGACGAAAGCGCATATGAAATGTTGGAAGAAAGTATTCTAAAATGTCTATCTACAAGTAAAGTCACTAAATCTAAGTACCTAAACCCACCACGTCAAGACTGGATTAAAAATGATATTATTCAAGACATCGACAAACGAAATGAAATTTGGCATAGATACAAAACAAATAAAGAAGACATAAAACTAGAACAGGAATTTAAAGAAGCTAGAGCCAGAGTATATAAGAAAATTCAAACAACCAAAAAAACATACTACTTCAAGTTCTTTAAAAATCACATGAGCAAGCCTAAAAAAATGTGGAAAGCCATTCATGAATTAGCTAGTAACAACATCAAACATACAGCAGTACCGGACAAAGTCATCCTGAACTCGAAAATAATAACGGATATGCAAGTAATTTGCGAGAGTTTCAATAGTTATTTTTCTACTGTAGGCTCAACACTTGCAAGCAAAATCCCAAACAAATACCAAAAAGTTGACCGAAACGATACACAATCACCGAACATAGTTAAAGCGACTGAGCTAACAAGTTTTGTGCCGGCAACCGTGGACGAAATTATTCAAATAATTAATGACTTAGACCCAAATACTAGTTCAGGCATAGATGGTATCAGCACCAAAATGATCAAATGCATTAAAAATATAATTGCCATCCCGCTCACCAATAGTATAAACAATTGTTTAAAAATGGGAGTCTTCCCGCAGTCTCTAAAAATTGCCAAAGTAACACCAATTTTTAAGAACGGTAATAAATCAGATCCGTGCAATTACCGTCCAATTTCAGTCTTACCAGTCATTTCTAAGATTTTTGAAAGAGTGATCTACTCTCGAATAGAGAAATACTTAAAATCAAAAGATTTTTTGTACAACAAACAATACGGGTTTAGACCAAAATCAAACACACTTTCAGCAACAATAGACCTTGTGACTAAAATAAAAAATAAAATCGATGAAAAACAAATAGTACTCGGTGTATTCATAGATCTCAAGAAAGCGTTCGATACAATCAGCCACAAACTACTTCTTGCCAAATTGTCAAATCTCGGTATCACTGGTAAGGCACACGACATATTCAAATCATATTTCCAAAACCGTAGGCAGATAGTGAAAATAGGACAACATCAAAGTACCCCAACTTTAATGACTTTCGGCATTCCTCAAGGCTCCATTTTGGGGCCTCTTTTATTTCTAATTTATGTCAATGACATAAAAAATTTGGGCCTTAAGGCTGACATATCTCTTTATGCAGACGACACTTGCTTATTTTATTATGGCCACTCATGTAAAACTTTAAAATTAAAAGCACAAAGAGATCTTAACAAATTAAACGATTGGTTTTTGTCGAATCTCCTCACTATTAATACTGAAAAAACTAATTTCGTTATATTTGCTGCAAAAAACAAAAATCTCGACGATATAATAAAACTTAAAATAGATAATGATGAACTAAAACAAAAATCTAGCGAAAAATATCTTGGCATTATCTTGGACCATTACCTCGATTTTAAACAACATATACATAAAATTAAGACTAAATTGACATCCTTGTCAGGTGCCGTTCGTGCGGTTTCGAACTGTCTTCCACGTAAAATCAAATACATTATATATAATTCATTAATAAAACCACACATAGATTACCTAATAGAAATCTGGGGTACAGCCGCAAAATCTAATTTAGAACCACTACAAAGAGCACAAAATAAATTTATTAAAACACTTTTTAACTATGATTATAATACGCCAACCATAAAAATATATACAGACACTAAAATAATGAACATAAACCAGACATATAAGTACTACACATGCACGTTAATCTATAAAATTCTTAATAATAAAATACATACTGTTCTAACATTCCAAAAAAAAAGCCAAACCCAAAGAATGAAATTGCGTAATGCAAATCATTTGGTATCTCGCGCCCCGAGGACAAAATTTGGTTCAAAAAACATCCAGTTTGAAGGTGTGAGAATGTATAACCAACTGCCTATAGAAATAAAAGAAGCAAATTCACTAGGTACTTTTAAAAGAAAATTAAAATCATATATCTTGGAAAATCAAAATTGAATAAATTGAATAAAGGTATATTTAAAAACAATATTGTAATAAATAAACGTACTTTATTTAGATAAATGAAGAAAAATAAAAATACTTAATTAAATAAAGTCAAATATATAACATAACACTATAAACATTTATATTAAATTCACAAATAATAAAATAGTAGTAACAACCAAATATACATTCTACTATTAACTCGCTACTTATCCGCTAATCGCCTGCGTCTATGATCGCAACCTTAATAAACATCAGCAGCGTAAACGCGTGAAGTACCCTCACTCCTGCGCTGCGTACCGGTTGCCGGTATTACTTACTACGGCAATCTACCCTACTTATAAAATGGCTTGTAATTTTTGTTTTATTTTCGAAACTTATGTCAATATCTTTTATTGTTAACTTGCGACTTATATACGTATATGTACTTAGCTCGCCGTCACATTAATTACTGTAAGTAGTTAGTATTATTATTTCTCTGTAAGTGAATGAAATGTAATTATTCTTTTTGAGAAATAAAAATAAATCTTTAACCGTAAGTCTAGCCTTACCTTCACGACAAAACTGAGGAACGTTACTAAGTTTGTAATTCCTAAATTCCTTAACATACGATATTAACATGGTATCCTATTTTGCTAGTGTAATTAATACCTTTGAATCGGGCACTGTCTGTGATTGTTTTAATTAGAGTAAAATAAAAGTAGAATTAATTGTATTTTAATCAATAAGCGAATTCCATTCCATTCATTTCCTTTTTTCAAAGCGCCGGTAATCATGAAGAAAATTGAATCAACTCTGATTTTTATAATATAATCCAATTCTTCCCACACGAACAAGTTTTCAATCGCTACCCTGTTACCAATTTCAGCAAATAAAACTTATTTCTGAACAAAACTTGTTTGAAAAGCTACAGAAAGCTCCCGACCAACTTCAGTCGTAGAAAAGCTTTAGGGCGCGCGACACGTACTCACAGTGCGGCCATTTTGTTCCGATACATTTAAATATTTATATGTGTAGTGAAAATTTATGAGTGTGTGACTTTGAGAACTGAAGAGTAAATGTTACGTTAAAGTTATGTAAAGTCACCTTCGTTTAGGGATTTTAAACTGGGTTTTTGAGTGTTCGTGAAGTTGATTGGAACGTTAAAATATTGAACAAAAAGGTAAGATATAATTAATTATATTTTATGGTTCCACATAAAAAAGTTCAAACATCTTCAAGAATTGTAGAGAAATATAAGTTTAAAAAAAATGTTACTGCGTTTTGACAACAAATTTTAATAGAACAGAGATTTAAAATTTTAAAATAATTCTGGATGCGCCTATTAATTTAAAAAGATAGGTTATATTTTGAAAATAAATTATTTCCTTTTCTTTCTAATTTAACAAACAAACATTTATTTAATTGATAGGTGAATTAAATTAAAATTAACGATCTATCAGGACTACTAACTCTATAGAGCCAGAATGATTTGTTTCTTTT
The DNA here is from genome assembly GCF_032362555.1 of Amyelois transitella. Classification (NCBI taxonomy): domain Eukaryota; kingdom Metazoa; phylum Arthropoda; class Insecta; order Lepidoptera; family Pyralidae; genus Amyelois; species Amyelois transitella. The sequence continues at coordinate 10,369,963 of NC_083512.1, forward strand.
TTTTCATTTTTAAATATACTGAAAATAATTCAAACACTATGTGTTATAAGTACTTAACCACTCCATTAAATCTTAACTGCACACATATACTAAGCATAAAGGGGTAGACAGAGCCAACAGTTTCGGAAACTAAAATTAGCTACTATACTAGGTAGACTGATTTTCAATTCTGCCAATTTTCTTCTATTACCATTACGACAAAAAAAAATATTTCTAGAACATTTCAGATTTCCATACAATTAATTCACTACCGGCGCGACTAAGGCAAACAGTATTCATGGTACCCATTATAATTCTACGAAATTCTTTGATAACGAACAGTTATTTTGTTACGAATCACAACAAAACAAAAAAATAAGAAACGGCTTGATTACAATGAACGGCAAAATTAATCAAAGATTTCTCCGCAAGTCACATTAAATCAGAGTTGTGAAAATAATGAGTCAAAAGTAGAACAAATCCTTTGAAGTCATTGTTTTGTTTTCATTCTTTTTTTACTTCATGAACGTTAAAGAACTTGGAGGTTAAAATTAAGAGTAAAATGAAACAAGAGTTTTGGAGGGATTGTTCTTAAATTATAACATAGTACATCTCTCAATACTTACAACAAAAATTACTGGTTCTCGGAAAGAAATTCTTTAGAAATTACTATTTATTACCCTTGTACAATGTTTCTCATTAGGCTATGTTCTAGTTGTATTTTTTTCCTTGATTTCATTCATTCATTTCTTATATTCATTAGTATATTATAATCATTCATTAGTATATTATAATCACGTCTATATCCCTTGCGGGGTAGACAGAGCCGGTCTTTTAAGATTGACAGACCACGTTCAGCGGTAAGGCTTAATGATAGAATTGAGATTCAAATAGTGTGTATATGTGTATGTATGTATATTATATAAAATTCTCGTGTCACAATGTTCGTTTCCTCCGGAACGGCTTGACCAATTCTCATGAAATTTTGTGAGCATATTGAGTAGGTCTGAGAATCGGCCAACATCTATTTTTCATACCCCGTGATAAGGGTTGTCCACACGTAACATTTTTTAACTAGATATTATTTATATGGCAAAACAAAGTTTGCCGGGACAGCTAGTAACATTATATATATCAGTCTGCCCTTGGCAGCCTAGCTTAGAGGAGAGGCGTTGCATGAATACATTTAGTCATGTCGCTAACAAAGAAGTAAACAAGTTATTGAAAACAATTGTTTTAGGTTCGTCTAACCCTAACAACAAATAGAATATGACTATTTTAGGCTCAATATCCATTGTTTTAATATGCTTTTATCTAGATAAAATATTAGGGTGTTCTTCTGTCATGTTATCTTTAAGAGTCGCCTGCATACTTACATACATTTGTATAATAATGCGCGTTTATAACCCTTGCGAGGTAGATAGGGGCTTATGATAGAATTATAGATTCAAATAGTTACAAATTGCTAGCCCGCCGCCTAAAAGAAGAATTCCAAGTTTGTAAGCCAATCCTTTAGTCGCCTTTTACGACATCCATGGGAAAGAGATGGAGTAGCAATAACTTAAAAAATGAACTAAAATTATTTTAATTTATTTACATATTTAAAATATATTTTCGCCTCAAAGGTAGAATACGCTAATAGATAATGATCTACCAGTCAAATTTTAGAAAATAGCAAACAGATAAATAAATCGGTGTCAATTTAACAATGAAAACAAAAATACACAAGTTTTTAACTTAAAACTTTTAACTTTAAAAAGCCAATGTATGCAATAACTCTATTAGGCTAGTTTGTAATTTATCGTACTATCGGGTTTATTTAATGGTCCATAAAGCTTCGTCTATTTGATCGGTGCGTCCGCTAATGGGCGTCCGGAACTATATTTACCTTATTTCACATAAATACGTTGTGAATTTTTATTTTTATGTCATACTATGTATAACTTAAAATGTGTTATGTACAATAAAGTATTTACAAACAAACACATAGATATAAACGTTTATATCCATTGCGGGGTAGACAGATCCAACAGTCTTGAATAAACTATGCTTGCCATCGCTTAATAAAAGAATCCCCAATTTATTAGCCTATCCTTTAGTCGCCTTTTACAAAGTCCATGGGAAAGGGAATACACGGCACTTACCCTCATTTTTTTAATATTTATGTCCGCATATTTAAATAGATGAATAATCCAACCTAAATAACTAATTCAGTTTTCTTAGGCTTGCTGATGACAAATTAATGCATTATCAGTTTTTTAAATAATCTTAATTCTCTGCTCAGTGAATCTGGTTCAAGGACTTAAATATGAGTTCAATTTCTTAACTTATCGTTCATACTATTATCCGTTCAAATATTATATTATTTAGCAATAAAAAGAGTTGCAAGCATAAGCTAGTGTCTTCAATTTTTTTTTTTTTTATGAAACGCAATCATGATTTTGACTAATATTTAACGCCGGCGAAGTTGTAGGCGGAAGCTTGTATAAAATATTTACTTTTCAGTTAAATGCTACAGTATATAAAGTACTTTTCAGTGAAATACATCAGTATAAAAAGTACTTTTCAGTGCAATACTAGTGTATGTGAAGTATTTTTCAGTGAAATACTACTAATACTATTTCGGGCAGAAGACGAAATTGCCTGGTCAAAGTTCAAATGTTTACCAACCCTGTGTAACATTTGGGCGTTGCAAATCAGAGCACGAATAATTGATTTAACGATAAATCACACTGAACCGTTAATCTAATTGGAAAAGATACACTTTCATGGATATATATACGGGACAAATTACACAGATTGAGTTAGCCTCGAAGTAAATTCGAAACTTGTGTTTATATTTTATAATAAATAATTATATAGATAAACATCCAAGACCCAGGCCAATCAGAAAAAGTTCTTATCTCATCAAGCCCTGGCCGGGATTCGAACCCGGGACCTCCGGTGTCACAGGCAAGCATACTTCCGCTGCGCCATAGAGGCCGTGGATATTTATATAGTTCTTTAATTAGGCTTTCTTAGGTTGTTAATCAGAGAAAAGTCACAAGCAGAAGCTGGTTATAACTACATCAACAAGTTTTATTTGCGTCAGTATTACGAAGTCTGCTTGTAACGTCTTAGTGAAAATGCTGTGAGTATGCATATAGTTCAAGACTTTAGTTTTAACGTAATTTTCTTTACTTTTAAAAATCACGGCCAATGTTCTATCATTTCAGGGTGTCTTTGTGTGAAAATAATGGTAACTGACACACGGACTTGACAATTTTCTTACTGCGTTTGGTTTCAGAAATGTATAATGAGCTGTGTAATAATTTTTTTCTATGATTTGCGAACATTCAGTGGATTAAACTGCCTATTCATGATGAAATTTCTCTAGAAATAAGTAGTGCCCTTATCATAGTCCAAAGCCTAATGTTTACCATCCCTGTGTGAACATTCCAGTGTAATTTTGATGCAAATCACAGCACGAATAATTGATTTAACGCCGAAGCACACTGAACCGTAAATGTAATCGGTAAGGATCCTTTAATGGATACAAATGTAGGTGGGAAGATAGATTAAACATTTTATTTACACCATGAGGATAATACATAATTATATTACAGCACAAAAGAAAAAGTTATACAGCCGACGTATCATTAAAGCAACCTCTTCCAGTCAACCTTATTATTTGCAGTGCATTTGCAACCAACTTTTTACAGTTAACATTATTAGGGTGTTATTCCTTTCTTGACTGCCTTTTGGAATTATTGACACACACAATTTAGGTGTTTGGAAGATGAGTCTAAGGTTTATTATTTACTGAATGACTGAAATATCTAAAGCTCGAAAACCTTTTCCTTGAGTGACCGAGACTTAGTAGTGGTAATCTTACTTACAATTTATTTTCTCCTATTATCACTTGTCATCCGTCTAAGTTTCTTGTTCTTTTGGCTCTGTCGACCCCAAAAGGGATAAAGACGTACGCGCGTGTGTGTGTGTATGTGATATATCTCGGTTTCCTCGTGGATATTTCAAAATAAGGCAGATTGTTATAACTTTTATCGTAACATTTATTTCTCTTCAAAAGTTAGGATCCCCGCTGAGGAACAAATTGAGCCTATAAATCTAGACCAATTCATGTCTAGGTCCTATAATATTAGCGGGTGCTCCCACAGAGTAAGTTATAAAAATAGAACCATTGTACACTATTTTATGTTAAAGAAAAAAGTAAGTACTTCTTTTGTATGCTTGAAAAAATTGCATTCTGTGGATGAAACGATAAAACTATGCAAGGGTCGTGACAAGCGGAAAGATGTAATCTCTGCCTACCCCACCGGGAAAGAGGCGTGATTTTTATGTGTGTTGACCCACGACATGTTTTACGTACAAATATTTCAAAATATTGTTGCCTTACATTCTTCAACTTCATAATTTAACTCCATCTAAGGTCCCTTATATAATTTAATACAATTACTTCATACGGTACAGTATGAAACACAAACAAAAGGCAATCTCAAGGGGCGTAGAGCAAACTGTACAAAAGCGAATTCCATTAATTTTCCAATACACACACATAATGACCTTTGTAAGATGTACGAAAATTCGATAGGTTTTGTAAATGTGTACCAAATGAGGAAAGGTCGCGGGTATAATTCCCTGTTACGCCCACAAAGCAAACTTACTCAAAGTCCTTTTGTTTTGAAACCTCACTTCAAGTCCACGCTGTAAGTCCAGAAGTATTTTTGCGGTGTTAAAATACTAAGTCTTACCGCAACTTTGCCGGCTTGAAAATGCGCCACCTACAAAATAATAATATTAAGGTTTTACACAAATCGCATAAGAGCTTTAGTTTTTACCGGGATGAAAAGTACCTTATGTCATTCTCCAGACTCTTAATTATATATTATACGCAAAATTTAAACAATACTTTAGTTAATATCGCGTGAAGTAATAACTGAAAATGAAATATTATGATATTCATAAGCTTTCATGAAATAAATGGATAAATAAAAGAATCGTGGCAAGTCTAAAGTGTCTTTCAATATCAAATTAAAAAAAAAAATATTCATAATCATGAGTCACTTCATACACTCAATAAATTGCCTTAGCTTTTGGTTTCACAACATTGGTTGACGTCAAATAAATAAATTAAACTAAGTCTACTGCCGTTTCCAAAGCGTCAGGGCAGAAAAAGCGGTTACAAACTGCACTGCAGCATTTTCTTCAACAACATCAACCCCACAACTATTTCTAAAAGGAAAGGGAAGAGATATGTGTTTTATATTTTCTTATTTCTTTCAGCAACACATTATTTGCTGGACTTGATTACAGAGTCTCTAGTGGTAATAAAACACATTTTTAACCGAATTTTAACTCAGTCTGAGGACTAATTAGTGGAATTTATTATTCCTTCTGCATCTTAGTATGACGTACAAAAAGCATTTTAAAATTAAAAAGACTATTACCACAGCTCATTCATACATGGCAATTTTTTTTATATATTTTTAATTTTTATTTTCAAATAGATTTTCCCGCGGCTTCGCGCGCACGAATTTAGCACCACCAAAGAAAGAATATAGGTTTTTCGCAAATCCCACGGGAACTTTTTTTCACCGGCATGAAAGGTAGCCTATGCCTTTCCCAAACTCTTAATTAATATATGCAAAATTTCATGAAAATTTGTTCAGGAGATAACGCGTGAAAAGACAACAAACAAACTTACTTTCGCATTTTTAATATTAGTAAGCATCTCAGTCTCTTTTCCTTTAGATATTCATATTTATTTCTTACTAAACTATTGCCGCAACTTTGCCCTCCTGAATTTGTTTTATTTAAAAACTCATTAGAAAATGTCAAAAGAAGTTTAATTAAATATTTAAAAAATAGAAAATGTAAACAACTTTTTAAGAAGCAACCTTTCAGTACCTCATAATGTCTAAAGATTATTGGTGATTCTGTCTACGCCATAAGTTGTAAAGAATTAATATAGTATGTGCGTTTATTGTAACATAGAAACTAACTAACTAACTAAGCCGTGCCGTGTGGTTTCCAAAACGTTATCTACCTCTCCATATCTTCCAATGCGTGTTGTAAAAAGCGACTAAGGGAAGTATTCTTTGAATTTGAATGCGAATGCGATCTGCTAGCAACCGGTCATTATTTGAATTTCAATTTCATCACTAAGCAAAACAGCTAAAAATGGCCTCTCAGTCTCTGTCTACCTCTCAAGGGATATAGACCATTTTGATTTGATTACCTACTTTGATTGATGAAACTTCATAACAGAGAAGATTGAAAAATTCTTTCACTGTCATCCATCATTTCCTCAAAAATATTGTGAAAACAGAGTTTTAGTAATCGCTGCTTGAATGTTTTTTAAACACTAGACTATATCCGGGAACTTCCTAAAATAAAAATAATTACAAATATAAATACATCATTTCATTTCTTCAATCTTTTACATTTATTCTATGACTTTCTATCATGTATACCAGTAACAATAAATCTTTTATATCAGGTATACAAAACTATATGGGTAGTGCGTTTATTACAGTCACAAATTCATATTAATATTCGTTACGTCTAAATCCCTTGAGGGGCAGACAGAACCAGCAGTCTTGAAAGACTGACAGGCCACGTTCAGCTGTTAGGCTTAGTGATAGAATTGAGATTCAAATAGTGACAGGTCGCTAGCCCATCGCCTAAAAGAAGAAACTCAAGTTTATTAGCCTATCCCTTAGTCGCCTTTCACAACATCCACGGGACAGTAGAAACTTTTAAATAAGGCGACATAATGGACTACGAAGGGATTGAAAAAGTTGGAGAGAATTAATGGAATTTAATAATGGCCAACCCGTCGCTAAAAATATGTAAATTAATCGAATAATAATTGATTCTGCTTAATACGGTTCACACCTACTCTTGGTATTTTGTGGTTGAAAGGTCAAAGTTAGCGAATGAAGGTACTCGTATGATGAACATTGCATAGTTTCAAATCCTTGATCCAAAAAGGATTAGGTTTCCCTGCAAAGGTTTCAAGGTCATGCGGGAGTAGCTTCGTGCAAAAGGTCTACGTGGGTAATACTGACTCTGTCTACTCCGTAAGGAATAAAGCCATGATATGTGTGTTTTTGTTAAGGTTTGTTTGGCTTTGAATTTATCACAAAGCACTTTGAGATCATAATGCATTTGGAGGTCTAGGGGTATATATTCAAATTTCAAATCTTTCTTTCTTTTCAAGGTTTAAGTTGATCAGTCAGTCAATATCTTCTTTAATATATTTAGACAATATGCTCTCTCTCTTACATCTCTGCGTATTTATTATGCGTCTGCGTGTTTTGGGGCCTAGGGTCCACTTTTCTACATTTTTCTTTCCACTTTCTCCGATCTGCGGCGCCTTTAGTTTTCAGACCATTGGCACGCATACATCTTAAATGACGATTTACACAAATTCAAATTCAAAATTTTAATTCATTATTATAGGATACTATCATATCGCTTAATAATTGTCAAATCTTTCGGTTTCACAACATTGGTTCACGTCAAATAAATTACTTAAAACTTAGTTTACTGCCGCTTCCAGGGCGACAGTGCATACAATCACAATATCTATTATAGGTTATGAATAATCCATCCAAATAACCCTAAGCCTGAATATTATTAAACAAATGACAAATATGTTGACAGTTCAAGGCGTTTGAAGGATGAATTATATGACCTAAAGTAAGGGGTTTAAGAGCTTTGTCATAGATATATCACCGCGACCTCCTAAGAGGGATAGACGAAGGATGACAGCAAAATCTCGACTTAGAAGGATATGGAGCGGAATCTGCAGATGTGGCTAAAATATATTTATTTTAATACTATACTTTTGTCCAAGGCTTCACTCCCGTGGGCATTTTCAAAATATGCATGACATAATAGTGATTGTTCTAAACATTAAAAGTGAAATATTACACAGATCTATATTTATAAAAGAGCAAACTTGAGAGACTGCCTGGTTGATTGAGACATCAACACAAAACCGAACTACTAGGTCTAGTAATTTGTAAAAATCTATTACCTAAGGTTTCTTAATGCCTAATTTCAACGGGGCACATTAAGAGGATATTTCCCTTAAATTTCCACGGGAACGGAATAATTAGCGGATTTTTCGATTCACGCCAACGAAGCCGCAAGCCTCAAGTAAATCTTATAACCACAGAAATCGGAATGAATCTTTATTATTTTCCATTTCTTCACTTACATGATTTTGAATAACAGACTTCAAATGAAATAGCTGGCCGTGTGGTTCCCAGCACCATTTGAAAAAAGAGTAGTACCACTCCCTCTCTTTCCCATGGATGTCGTAAAAGGTGATTAACCCGCCAGTAGTTGCGCATGGGTCGAAAAGACCCAGAGCTACAGAATTTGATCCGTAATTTCTATAATATTATTAGTTTTAGTTTGCCGCGCTAGGTACCTTCAAGTGATTTCATAGTGAACTCGTACCTCCCACCTCGGCCATTTCGCCTGCGGCGTTTGAACAGGACGGACGTGTCAAGTGAGTATGGGTCATTTAGACCCTTACGCGACGGTTCATGTAAGTGTTTTTTATTACTATTAAAAACATAAATCATTATTATTATTGTTTACAGAATGTCTTGTATGCGATTAGATGCCGCGACTATTGAAAAAATATTGTATGAAGATGAAATCGAAGGGGAAGAATGTTCGGAAATCGAAGATTACCTAGAAATGGACGAACATGATTCTAATTCTTGTCAAAGTTCGGAAGAGGAATCTACTGAGTTTATATCTTCAAATCCAGTACCTACATCAGATAATTTATTTCAAAGAAGGACTGATCTAAATGATGTACCATTGAGCTACATTTGTCAAGGACACTACCTCTCTAAAAATGGAGTTGTTAAATGGAATATTGAAGAACTCCCAGATCAGTACGGATGCGAAGCCACAACATTATCAGAGAGCGTCCTGGTCCGATCAATGAGGCTAAAAATGCCCAAACACCTTTCTCAAAGATTTAGCTTTGAGTTTGGTGATGCCACAAATTCAAAAAAGGTCTTCTATCACTACTTTACCTATGCATATCACAGAAAGATCTCTACCATCAGGGGTAGTAAGTAATGTTCGTGGTCGATGTTCGCTCTGTCCCCCTAAAAAGGATAGGAAGACCAAGACTCAGTGCCATTACTGTCAGGCATTTATTTGCCGAGATCATACAATGTTTGTGTGTGAAAATTGCAAACAAAAAGATTAATTAGAGTCTAAAAAACATACCAAAAAATTTGTTTAATTCTAAGATTGATAATTTTAAACGACTTTTTTTGTGATAGATTTTAAGGCTGATTGTTATAAAACTAAGATTGTCTAATTGTTTATAAGTTTTTTTTTATTCGAAGATACTCAGATACTATAATGAAAACATAATTATAGTTGATGATTATTAATAAAAATAAATAATTAACTAAGTTTTTTGAAGTGAAATATTAAAATTACCTTTTTTCTAGGACATTTTTATTATTATAGATAAAGTTGATTGTTCCAGTAAAAGAACTTAAAATGTCAAATTACATTACTTGTTTTATTGTTAAATTTGTAACAAATACATTACTTCATTAAAAAATATATGTCTTGTGATTTAAATCATCTAAATAATATATGGGTCTTATCGACCCGGACGCGACTGTTGGTGTCCCAAAATGAAGCGCGAGTACTGGCGGGTTAAGGATGGGCTTACACACTTGGGATTCTTCTTTTAGGTGACAGGCTAGCAACCTGTCACTATTTGATATATTTGAATCTCAATTCTATATCATTAAGCCAAACAGCTGAACGTGGCCTATCAATCGTTTTAAGACTGTTGGCTCTGTCTACCCCGCAAGGAATATAGACGTGAATATATGTATGTAAGTATATATGTATCGACAAACTGATATCCTTTAGGATAAAGATTTTTACGATCACTGCAGACTATTTTTCATGAGGAAAACAACTTATCAATAAATGACAGTCGTGAAGCTAAGTAAATGTCTTCCGATGGCTGAGAATATTCCCTTGGTACTAACGAAGGCAATTTCTTATTTTCATGGACCGTGAATGCTGCGGCGGATAAAAAAATTAGTATCTCGGCGGGCATTCGGTAGATTAAGAAATGATCTTTATCATCTAAATGTTCCCTTTGGGTACTCTGATAAGTTATAATAATGTGACGATCTTTCATCAAAATTGTTGGAATGATCAATGTCAGTGCCGTGTGGTTCCCAGCACCAATGAAAAAAGGATAGTTCCACTACATCTTTTCCCCATGAATGTCGTAAAAGGAGACTGACGGATAGACTTATAAACTTGGGATTATTCTTTCAGGCGATGGGCTTGCAATCATTAAGCCTGAATGTGGCCTATCAGTCTTCCAAGACCGTTGGCTCTGTCTACCCCACAAGGGATATAGACGTGACTATATGTATGTATAAATTATATTTATTTGGTAAGTAAAGTAACTTACTCCTATTCACAGTTATTGTTTTCATTTAAATAATAAACTTACTTGGACATTTTCCACTATAATTCCATACAAAAGCAAAACTACAAAGGATTTGTGCGGTACGAACTGACACTTTAAGTACTTCGGGCTTGAACTGAAACAATGAACAGTAATGTTCCCATGAACATTATTACAAAACACGAGATTAAACGCTCATGTTAAAGAAAAATTACCTCGTTCCCTCCCCCCTTCCCCCCTTTTCCCGCGGTAACCCATTACGTTGACGTTTGCGCACATAAATGAAATTTTAATCTCATATATACATCGTCGTTCTTGTAATAGAAAATTTATTAATTTTAATATGAACTTGAGGACGCTTGCTTATATAGATTCCCGTTCCCGTGGGAATCTTTCCTTCTTTCTAGAAAAACCATATTAGGCAGCTACATATCAGATTTCAAAAGAGTTCTATTATATTCTTTGCACAAAATACAAATGTATAGCACAATTGGCGGAATTAATGCTAGAAGCATTACCTGCCAGTCAACCATTGGGTCTGACAGAGAACTTTATGTGGGGTCAAACTAAATAAATATATGTATTTATACCTACACAAAATATAAAATAAAATAATTATAATATACATACATAAAAACTACAAAAGATAAACAATGAAATCCGTTCAGTATATTTTGCCTGGAAGAATAACAAATACAAACATATGTTTATGATTCAGATGCTGAACTGTGCGGATTATTTTATGCTAAAGGTCGCCCGCGACTTCATCCGCATGGAAACCTATCAATCCCGCGAGAACTCCGGGATAAAAAGTAGCCTATTTGTTATTCTGTGTCATCAGCTACCTACATACCAAATTTCATCGTAATCGGTTCAGTAGTTATTTCGTGAAATAGTTACAAACATCCATACTGACATCCTGACATACTCACAAACTTTCGCATTTATAATATTAGTAGAATAATAGGCTCTGTTATTACAAGACGTTAATTCGCTTTTTGTACACAACAAAAAAAAGCAGGCTGTTCGAAAATTCCACGGGAACTTTACTTTTTACCGTATTAAAAGGAACCATAGGCCCTCCAGACTCTTATATAAGTACGCAGAATTCCAAGAAGATTAGTTCATATGATAACGCTTTAAGAGGTAACAAACTCACCTTGACATTTATAATATTAGTTTAGATTCTAACTTATACAAAAGCGGACATTTTCTCTTCGAAATCACACACACAGAACCTTTTACATAATTTTCAGAGGACTTGATTGCTAAAGCTATTTTGTTTATTAATACATACATACATATGGTCACGTCTATATTCCTTGCGGGGTAGACATAGCCTACATATGGTCACGTCTATATCCCTTGCGGGGTAGACAGAGCCAACATCCTGAAAAGACTGAATGGCCACGTTCGGCTATTTGGCTTAATGATAGAATTGAGATTCAAATAGTGACAGGTTTCTAGCCCATCGCCTAAAAGAGGAATCCCAAGTTTATAAGCATAGGCTTATAAACTTGGGATTCCTCTTTTAGGAATAGTCCTAAGTCGCCTTTTATGAATTCCATGGGAAAGAGATGGAGTGGTCCTATTCTTTTTTGTAATGGTGCCGGGAACCACACGGTATTTATTATTAATTTTGGCTTTTATTCATAGGAGCACCTAAAACAGTAATTTGACTACACCAATTAACGCGGTAATTACACAGGTGTGGCGTCAACATCATAAAATGCTAATGGATCTTAGTAATATAGTCACATAATTGCAATCACTATATGTAGAAAATAATATATAAGTATGTAATGAAATATATTTGCATTGAATATATTTAAATCACATGAAAACAAAGCGATGAAAAAACTATGTAGAATTCTTACTCTACATATGTAGTTTCTTCATCGCATGCAAAAAATAACATCTGTATGTTTGTCTGTTTGTTTGTACACGCTAATCTCCGCAAATGATGGACGGTTCAAGTTAATTTTTTTGAAAACTGGGAACACTTGCTATGGAGCCGGGATGGTCAAATTTTAAATAAATGAACCACGTCGGGGGCATCAACTAGTTAATAATATAATTCTAGCTCCGAGATCCAACTTAAGGTATAATTCTCTAATGGCGCGCCTGAAAGATGGATGATAATGGATGCAAATAGTTTCTGCGGAATGTTTTGAGTGCTGTATTACGGTATTAATTTATTATCTGCTCTAGAATGAGTGCCGTGTGGTTCCCGGCACCAATACAAAAAAAGAATAGGACCACTCCATCTCTTTCCCATGGATGTCGTAAAAGGCGACTAAGGGCGACTACTCACAAACTTTACATTCATATATTTAGTCACATATACATACCGCAAGGGAAATAGACGTGACTATATTTATGTAGGTATTGTATATACATAAATATAGTCACGTCTATATCCCTTGCGGGGGAGACAGAGCCAACAGTCTTGAAAATACTGATAGGCCACGTTAAGCTTTTTGGTTTGATGATAGAATTGCGATTCAAGTAGTGACATGTTGCTAGCCCATCACCTAAAAGATGAATCTCAAGATTATTAGCCTATCCCTTAGTCGCCTTTTACGACATCCATGGGAAAGAGAAGGAGTGGTCCTATTCTTTTTTATTATTGGTGCCGAGAACCACATGTTAATACAGACACACATAAAAACACGGCTTACTCCTGGAAGGATAAGCAGCGACTACATCATCCCACTTGCCACGATCCCAGCATACTTCTTTTGCTTCATTCACATTCTTAACCCTTTTTACTTTTGTACATTTAAGTATCCATAATTATTTTTAACTTAAAAAAAAAATATTGCGTACGATCCGATACTCGTAAGACCACAAACATTACTAAGCCTATTTGTTCCAGTTCTATATTTACTTATTTCTGTGTAAAGTCTCACTTTATAATAAGGCCTTGGAATTTGACAATACCTCTCTCGCCAGACTCCTAAATCCTTACAAATGAAAGCGCTAAAAGTATCCACTTAGTCGGTCACGAGTTGAATCTAAAAGTATAGTCAACGTAAGAAACAGTACAAATTTCGACCATTATAATAATTAGTTAGAAATATGCCGTGTGGTTCCCGGCACCAATACAAAAAAAGAATAGGACCACTCCATCTCTTTCCTATGGATGTCGTAAAAGGCGACTAAGGGATAGACTTACAAACTTAGGATTCTTTTTAAGGCGATGGGCTAGCAACCTGTCACTATTTGAATCTCAATTCTATCATTAAACCAAATAGCAGAACGTGGCCATTCTCTCCATTGACTCTGTCTACCCCGCAAGGGATATAGATGTGACCATATGTATGTATGTAAGTCTGTCGAGTCCGCTAGTCCTACTACTATTATAAAGGCGAAAGTTTGTATGGATGTTTGTTACTCTTTCACGCAAAAACTACTGAACCGATTACCATGAAATTTGGTATGTAGGTAGCTGAAGACCCAGAATAACACATAGGCTACTTTTTATCCCAGAGTTCCCGCGGGATTGATAGGGTTTCCATGCGGACGAAGTCGCGGGCGGCCTCTAGTTTTTAATATTTTTCTACGTCACTGTACTCTAAGCAATTTGTAACAGAGCGCGTTTTGTATTCGCCGTTTGTCTTTATCAAAACGAGCAAAATTAGGTAACAATGGAATTTCTCTCACGTTCCGTTAAACGCTTTATTGCAATATACTTTTCTAGCTCCGAATAATAAGGTCTTAAATTATGAGCGCTTCATAAATATGAAACGACCAGCGTTTACCTAGGCTCATTGTTCCGAATCTAATGTATTCAAATTTAGTATAGGTATAGTTAGAGGAGTTAGTGCTATGTTCAAGATTTCTAATACAATTTCAGAAATGAATTGAATGAAGTTTTATTTTTATATGTTAAATATACCAGCTTTCTATTATTAATCTATTATGTTTAAAAGATTCTCTACTAATATGATATCATTTTTTCGATTTTGTTTATTGTATAATCCAAGGTTAATCTTAAGGAGTATGATCGTTGTTAAATTATGTGACAGGATAGAAACACAGGATAGAATCTCGGTTCTATCATTAAGCCAAATAGCTGAACGTGGCCATTCAGTCTTTTCAAGACTGTTGGCTCTGTCTACCCCGCAAGGGATATAGACGTGATCATATGTATGTATGTATGTAGAAACAGCGTGGTAAGGGAATGTTGTGATTTGAAAGATGATAACAGAAATAGAAAAGGGATATCCTAAGATGGTTCGGTCATGTGGAGAGGATGAATGAAAAGAGGTTGACTAAGTAAATATACAGGGAGAATGTGAAAAGTAAGAGTGGGAAGGCCTAGACGAACGTACCTTGATCAAATTTAGTACGACATGGCAAAAGGTCAGGTCAACAGTACCCGTAACCGTTGAGCTTGCAAAGTGTGCAGAGACCATGGTATATAGAAAGATGTAGTCCCTACATACATACATACATATCATCACGTCTATATCCTTTACGGGGTAGACAGAGCCAACAGTCTTGAAAAGACCGAAAGGCCACGCTCAGCTCTTTGGCTTTTTGATAGAACTGAGATTCAAATAGTGACAGGTTGCTAGCCCATCGCCTGAAATAACCCCAAGTTTATAAACCAATCCCTTAGTCGCCTTTTACGAAATCCGTGGGGAAGAGATGGAGTAGTCCTATTCTTTTTTCTATTGGTGCCGGGAACTACACGGCATATGTAGTCCCTGCCTACAGAAAAGGCGTGATTTTATGTATGTATGTATGTTAACGTGCCGAGTGATTCCTGGCACCAATTATAAAAACAATAAGATCGATGGATATCGTTAAAGGTGACTGCGTGATAGATATATAAACTTGGGAGTCTTATTTTAGGCGAAAGGGTAGCAACCTGTCACTTTTTTTTTCTTTCTTCCATCATAAATTCCATCTTAATTCTCAATTCCATCATAAAGCCGTACAGCTGAACGTGACCTTCCAGTCGTTTCGAGACTGTTGGCCATGTCTACCCCGCAAGGGATATAGACGTGATTATATGTTTGTATGTATGTTAACATTTGCACAATTTTGAAAGAAATCACGATCTTGAGAAAAGTATGACCTTACCTTTCGGTCGGCATGTTTTTGTGGGGTGTCATAGTTCAAATGGTAATATCATGTGGCGACATCACTTATGTCACACGCTAACTGTCAATCATAGAGAGGATAATGACGCGCTCAGCAAATAGCAGCGAAGATTCTAAATCGCGCAAACGAAGATTTCACGGATTGGAGCATAAATATAACCTCCGACTCAATATCGGCTGTCGTCGCACGGTTCCCCAAGGCATTACACCTAGCCCGGCGGAAGATCTTCCCTTTGGTGGCAGTCGAGTCGAATCCTGACCTTTTAATATTCTGGTTATTTATACTGCTTACACAACAATACCTATCAATAATAATTTAAGCATCGCTTACTGTAACTTAGACTGATAAAATACAAGCAAAGTTGACGAGATGGATGCCTTACTTAACTCGTCAACTTATGAACAAAGTCTTTCAACTTCTCCAGCCGTATACGAAGAAGCAGACTCACAAAAACTTAGTTTGACGTTAATGCCATTAATAATAATTTCAGGGGAAGCTTTAATCATTTACAATGCCATTGTTCCGTTTGAATAGAATGATTACCCAACAAAATTGAAGTTAAGGAGAGCAACAGAGACCAGAGTATGATATTCTAGGTAAAACGACCACGCTTAATTCGAATCTGAGCTTAGAATTTTGCCTAGACGTCAGGTTTTTTTTTTTTTTTTTTGTTTATTAATTGTACAATTTGTTACAGAAAAAATAAAAAACCGAGATATAAAATAGCAAGAAATCATTGTAATTAATAAAAAATAAACACATAAAATTATTAATAATGTATATAATCTATTCTAAAGTTGTTTTTCCCTTTGAATGTGGAGATTTTCTTTTATATTCGCAATCTGATTCTCTTGTAAGGAACCAACAGTAATCGCCCATCATTGCGGAGTCCCATCGACCCTGATATCTTTTTTCCATCGTAAGAATGTCTTGATGAAATCTTTCACCCATCTCATCACTCACAGCTCCCAAATTTTCGGGGAAGAAACTTAGATGTGAGTGCAAAAAATGAATTTTCAGCGACATTCTACAGCCCATTTTTTGGTAGCTTTTCAGCAGATTTTCTATAAGTTCTTTATAGTTTTCTGCTTTTCTATTCCCTAAGAAGTTTGTGACCACATTTTGAAATGACTTCCAAGCTTGTAATTCGGTGTCATTTAACTTTTTCTCGAAGTCTTCATCTTTCATCAGTTTTCTTATTTGCGGACCCACAAAAATACCCTCTTTCAGTTTAGCGTCACTCAATTTAGGAAAAACGCTTTTTAAATATAGAAAAGCAGTACTTTCTTTGTTCAGAGCTTTTACAAAATTTTTTATTAGTCCCAACTTGATATGAAGAGGGGGCAGAAGAACATTTTTGGGATCAACAAGTGGCACAAATTTTATATTTTCTTTTCCTGGTTCAAAAGAATCTCTATTAGGCCATTCTTTGACAATGTAATGCTTTTGAGTTGCTCTGCTGTCCCAGAGACAAAGGAAGCAACAAAATTTGGTAAAACCTCCCTGAAGACCCAGTAACAAAGCTATGACCTTTAAATCTCCACATAGCTGCCATTTATAACGATCATAGTTTATAGATCTAAGGATAAGGGACATATTTTCGTAAGTTTCCTTCATATTATAAGCGTAAGCTACAGGAATCGATGGTTTTGTATTTCCGTTGTGCAACAAAACCGCCTTAAGACTCGATTTAGAGGAATCTATAAACAATCTCCACTCATTGGGCTGATGAGAAATATTTAAATTTTCTATTAGTTTATCTGGATCTGTACAAAAGCAGACATTGTTTTCAGAAGTAAAAAACGTAGACAAATGTTTGTTACGATCTCTAAACACACTTATTTTTGTTTCTTTTGCTAATAAATTCCATTGTTGTAACCTGGAGCCCAAAAGTTCAGCGTTTTCTTTTGTAAGGTTAAGGTCTCGGGCTAAATCGTTAAGTTCAGCTTGATTTATCAAGTGGGGTTCATTAGTACTTATCACAAAATTTGGATCAAATGCTGAAGGTGCACTACTGATACAATCTGCACTAGTGGAAGCAATATCGAGTGGTGGAACCGGTATTGGAAATTCTTGGCCATGCGGAACAGGTCTTGTAGATGAAGAAGTATCAGGATAGACAATATTGATTTTCGTCTTCCTGGAATGTCCACTGGTCTTAGTTAAGCAAAAGTAGCAGTCCAAGCTGTGATCAGTAGGCTCACGCCACATCATTGGCATTGCAAACGGCATCGAAGAACGCTTGCCAGTCATCCATTTTCTCAGACTAGCAACACAAGTAATGCAGCAAATATGAGGAGCCCATTTTTTATTTTGGTGACCAATTGTAAAACCGAAATACGCTTCGTACATCACTTTAACATTCTCACTTACTGGTCTCCTTTGAGTTACGGGTGTAAAATTGCCACAAATGAAGCAAAACGTATCAGGGGAATTCACACAACTTATTTTATCAGAATTTTCACTCATTTTAATAACAAATTTTAAATATAACCAAGTTATTACAGAAAATACGCAAAGCCAGTATTTGTTGTGTAGTAGTGTCATAAGAAAAATAAAGATACCCTCATTTTATACTTGTCTATCTATCATATCATATGAATTATAAAGATACCCTCAAATAAATAGTTGACTATCATCTACATTTTTATCTTAGCCTGTATGCGGGTAAATTATAAAAAAAAAATATTTAAAAAAAAACCAGACGTCTAGACAGATTTTGGTAAGCATATTTGTAATCAGTAATGCTAGTGCTACATCGTGATATAGGTCAGTGTTCTGTTGCCCGAACCTTGTAGACTAGTGTTAGCGAACGAAACATGTTTTGATTCGGTCATTTAATATCGTGATTACCAGTTTTGTAAATGAACGTTTAAATCCTTCCTTCTTCGAGTTAGTTACATATTCTTATTTTTTTGTTTAGGCAATGGGCTAGCAACCTGTCACTGTTTGAATCTCAATTCCATCTTTAAACCATACAGCTGAATACGGCTTTTCAGACAGTAAGAGATAAAGACATGATTATGTATATTTGTTTATACATTCATAGGTACATACATAGAATCACGCCTTTTTCCCGGAGAGGTAGGCAGAGACTACATCTTTCCACTTGCCACTATCTCTGCATACTTCCTTCGCTTTATCCACATTCATAACTCTCTTCATGCAAGTTCTGCTTTATGTTATCCTTAATATAATTATATAACTCAGATTGACTGACCCGTTAACAAAAATAAGATTATCGTAAGTATTTACTTTTAATTCAATCTTTTTTCCACAAACCCTTTTAATATTAACAAGATGAAATGACATGAACAAAAAATATAAACAAAGATTATAAAAAAGGGACACGCAATCCACCTAATTGGAAAAGCCTTTGACGTCGGAAAGGTAATGAAATAAACCCACGCTTCTTTAAAAGTACAAATTATGTAGGTACATTAATAATTTGGAAAGAAAAATTTTACGGTTATTTTTTCACTGGACGTAGGTAGATCAAAAATTTGGCAGTTGTTAATTATTATTCAATTCTCTTCCCACGGCATTGGAAAATTACAGGTAATTCGATGATCTTATACACAGAAGACAAATATTATAACAAAAACTTATATTTGACGCAGCAAGTTTAAGATTAAACCCAATAGCCAACCATGACCGCGTTCTTATTAATCTAAACTTACTTGTTTCACTATATACTCTTAGAATGTAATCATACACTCTGCCTAACCTTTTTTGTACTTCATTTACACAGCCTATACCTATATTTACCGGTCCCTACACCTCCCTATCTTCCCAAAAATTCCATCTAAGGTCAAGAGGCTCCCTTGCCGTCCCTCGTAGGAAATGTGCTACCATCAATCCGGCTAATGGCCGATCTACTTGAGATCTGCCGGCTATATGATTTATGAAGTGAACATTTCTTTTGTTCAAACACAATTTGTCCCTAGAGAAAGGTTTATAACTTTACCGTGTGTCGTGAAAAAGTCAAACGGATGCTTGCTTATATATTTTTGTTGTATTAGAATAGAAAGGATAAGCTGGATTAGCTCCATGGATTAGTGGTAACATGCTTTCTTTGAGTCCTAGGATCGCTCTCCGATCAGATTGTAAATTTAATATAAATCACGCGCAAGTCATTTTGAAACTTTTACTCACCTTCTTCCTCCTGGCTTTAGTCCCGACGGGGTGGTTTACGACCTATTATATGATCCTGGATTGGGTGAGTCAGGTTTTCAGTCGGAGCGACTTCCACCTTATTTTTTCCGGGATACCCTAACACATATCGGATTTTGGATACTCATTCAGTAGCCTGAATGTGCAGGTTTCCTCATGATGTTAGCACTCAAACTAATGTACATAATTTAGTAAACTCATAAACAAGTCAATTGGTACATGGCCGAGGTAGGATTTGAACCCGTGCGCCCACACGGTACTTGGTATTTTAGCTGGACACTTTAACCGTTGGATCACAGACGCTCTGAAAACTTTAACTCACCATTCATTGCAGTAATTAACAATAATGTACCGTGTGGTTCCCGGCACCAATACAAAAAAGAATAGGACCACTCCATCTCTTTCCCATGGATGTCGTAAAAGGCGACTAAGGGATAGGCTTACAAACTTGGGATTCTTTTCTAGGCGATGGGCTTGCAACCTGTCACTATTTGAATCTCAATTCTATCATTAAACCAAATAGCTGAACGTGGCCATTCAGTCTTTTCAAGACTGTTGGCTCTGTCTACCCCGAAAGGGATATAGACGTGACCATATGTATGTGTGTAATTAACAATAACGGTTTTTTTTTTCAGATACCACCCACATGTTAGTCGTTATTTTGTAGAATACAAAATCTGCACTTATGAAGCGCAAACTATGTGTGACCCCGCCCTTCACCTGTGACGACGACATGGAGGAGCTTAATGTGGTAAGTTTTCTACATATAAGTATCACGTCTTACGGGGAGACAGAGCCAATAGTCTGAAGAAGATTCAAAGGCCATAGTCTGCTGCATGTCTTAATAATGGAATTGAGATTCAGACAGTGACAGGCGGCTTTTAATTATAAGTTTTAATCGATGAGTTATCAATGCGACCAAGGGATATCAATATCAATGCGACTAAGGGATAGGCTTACAAACTCGCGATTCTTTTTTTAAGCGATGGGCTAGCAACCTGTCACTATTTGAATTTCAATTCTATCACTAAGCCAAATAGCTGAGCGTGGCCTATCAGTCTTTTCAGGACTGTTGGCTCCGTCTACCCTACAAGGGATATAGACGTGACCATATGTATGTATATAGTTATCAGTCTGCCACTATTTGAATTTTAAATCCACCATTAAGCCATAGTCATTTCCAGGCTGTTTACTCTTTCTACCCCGTATAGGATACAAATGTAATTATATTAACGTACCTATTTATGTATAAGCCGTTCTCTTAATGACTATATGACATAGTTCTAAATAATTACTTACAGTATTTCACAAACAAGTTCTGGATTTGATTCCTGGGTTAAGCCTTGGTAAGAAGGATCTTCTTCTCTTTGATATTTTTCTTATTTGAATGATTATTTACAAATGCAAATAAAAGTCCAATTTCAATTTAATTTTATTTGTAGTAAATAGTGTTAACAATATGGTCTGAATAATTATTAATATTTAAACATTTAAATCCATCTGAGTACCAAGTGTTTAGAAGAAGCATAATAAATTTTTAAATAAACTTGTTTTTTACTGTATCTGAATTCGAAAATAGAACTTTTACTAAGTTCGGACGTAGGACGCAAGGCGACCTATTTCCTAAAATACTTACTTATCTGAATTCAATTTGTTAAGTTCTAACGAAAAGAACAGCTGCCTTCAAGACATTACAAAGTTAGGTAATTGTGTGAGACGAGATTCGTACAAAAAGTGGAGATGTGATGAGAATGTACGTATAGTAAAATAAGTTTGTATCCTTGACAGAGTAATTCAGGTTTTTACACGAAGTTACTCTCGTCTGATCTCTGCATATTCCTGTTACGTTATAGTAACATTTAGTAGTATGCAAGTGATACTTTTTTGATTTAGTAGGAGCCTAAATTTTTTAATACAAAATAAAAAACGAAATTTACAATTATATTTTTATTATTGAAACTATAAATATTCAACATAATTTTACAGGAATCAGATCGAGCAATATTAAATTATGTACATATTCATTAATTATTCAAATAAAATATAAAAATAATAATATTATAGACTGTAATTAGATCGTCAAAGCTAATTAACAGGACACAAACTATAAACCGCGGATCAGGATCAATTAGAAAAGCCATCCGCAGCGTCACACAACAGCTTATCATATACCTGTTTAAATCTATAACACACACTATAATGACCAGATTCATATATAAAATACTTAGTCGCATTCCGAACGTTATAAGTTTGACCATTCATTCATTATGATATCGTTGACAGCGACCCCATCTCTACTAAAGGTTCAGACTTCGAATCCAGCTTCAGTTTTTTCTTAGACGCAACTTTAACTGCCGACGTCTCTCGGCTCGTCTCTTCTATTCTCATTCTGTGCATGTTTATAAAATCAACATAAGCTGTCAATGCATTCCGTCTGTCTTTGCCTTCAGCTAATGTAGCATCCCAAGAGAAAGGCACCTTATAAGGATTCTCTTTAACAGTACCATGCGCAGTCTTTTTCAAATACGCATAGTCCTCCATATATTCATTTTTTAAAACTTCCTTATTATCCGATAAAAGACTCTTTTTAACTTTAGCCTTCTTTTTAATAGCTTCAGGAAAGAGAATCGCAACAGTATCGTTGAAAATCGTTTTCTGATTTTTCATAATATCAAGCATTCTTCTTTCTTTCTCTAGTCTTTGGGCCTCTAACTCTCTTAGCGGTTTCTCGTGTTCGATCAATTCTGCTCTATTTATTCTCTTCTTGACAGCAATTGTTCTTTCTATTAGTTTTTGTATAATCATTTGCCATTTCTCCTCGGGCCCGATAACTTTCATTCTCTCTAGCCTCCTCTTTTCTGCTTCTTCTTCTAATCTTTGCTCTTCCTCTTCTCGGTCTCTGCGTTTTTGTTCTTCCTTTTCAGCAAGTAATAAACCTTCTTTCCTTTTCATTTCAATCAAAATCTGTGGATTATTTTTCATCCATTCGTCTTGCCATTTTATAAATGTCAACATCACTTTTAACTCTCTATTAATCATACTTTCCATTCGCGCGCAATACATTGGATTTTCAAGCATAAATATGGGTGGATCTAAAAACATTTTGAATGATCCGTTGGCGTCACTTACACCGATCAAATTTTTTTCTAGTGGTAAGGTATGAAGACTTACACCGGTTAGCATTGTCCCTGATAGTGTTTGTACAGATATAGGTTTATCACTCCTTAGCAACAGATCCCAGGTTTCAAGACTACCTTCGGACGTAGCAATAAATATTACACTAGGTTTGTATAAGGACCAAGCTGCGTCTGTCAAACAATATGGACGTTGTTTCCATACAAGTGGCCGATTGTCCAGTTTTTCTGACCAAATAGCGAAAATTTTTCCTCCTACGGTAAGTGTCAATTGATTAATGAAAGGATTTCGTTTGGTGCATGATATTATACCATCGTGTATGTAACAGCTATACTTAATATTAACATATTCAGAATTGACAAGTTCGCCAGTATTAAATTCATGACCCTCGTATTCCACTTTTCTCATCTCACCATGTTGCGAGCCACAGTATATATTATGGTTCATGTCGTCCTCAGTTTGAGGGATGATTTCACATGTAAAATATTTTCTTCCAGTACCTGTATTTTTTGGCACATAATTATATTTTACTGGAGGATAATCCATACCAAAAGTTTGCAAGTTTAAAATTTGTGGCTGCCCGGCCACAGCTAGCAATATTTTGTAACAAGGTTGCAAAATACGATCTAATATTTTCAATGGTGAAATATCGACCAATAGTCCCGATGGTCTCTTTAACACTCTTTTAGATTTTTTAACCTTTTTCCCTTCGAATAGGGTAATGTTTTCAACAGACAAATTCCACACTAAGATTGTACCGTCTTCAGAACCTGTAAAGAGCATGGTTGATTTCTTTTTGTTTGGTGCCATTGTCAATTTTCCCGTAGGACTTATAGCGAAATTTGGTGACAGCCACTCTATGGCCGTAACAGCGCCGTAATGGCTGGTTATTAAATTACTTAATACGGTAGCTTGCACAACAGCATTATCTTGAACTGACTTCATCCATTCCATATGCGCATTCATGGCAATGCGATATTTTTCACGCTTTTCGCTCAATACTTCGATCTTTTCGACATTCTCTAATTTATTGGTAAGATCCCATACGACAATTTGACCATTAATACAGCCAGCTACCAATATGTTTTCATTAAAAGGGCAAAATGAAAGAACTTTTACTTCGCGAGGTGATTCTAAATAAAGTTTCGGTATTAGACTGTCAATGTGACTCCATATCATCACTGGATTTAGTCCATATACTGCTCTCTGGATTGGATCAGGACGAGTGCTTAATGTTTTCATGACAGTTGGTGACCCATCAGCGTAGGAAATAGCTACAATCCCTGACCACATTGGATGGAAAACTGCAGATGAAACATATTTGTCTTTAGCTCGCACATCGGTAAAGCATACGTATTCTTCAAATGTCATAGAATCATAAGTATCAGTAGTTTTAACTGCAACTAGATTAGGATAATCATTACAGTATATATCCATGACTGTATTCAATTCTACAATCGAATTAACTTCATTACTTATAGAAGACATAAAACCATTGATCATTTTTATATATGATGGTCGCCTCATACGTTGTAGGGCAGCTTTATAAGCTCTTAGTCCCACTTCGTCTGGAGGTTCCTTCACTACTTCATCTTCGTCTTCATCAGAGCTCTTTCCTTCTGCTTTTTCATCACCAAATTCTCCATCTCCGTCGCCCCCACCACCTTGACCTGTATCACCACCAGCTTCAGTATCTTCTACTTTCCCTAAAGCGTCAGCAATTGATTGGGTCCACATATTTTGTGGGTATCTAAGTTCTGTTTGAGCTGGTCTAGATGCCAAAGCTGGTGCAACTTGTACACTGCAATCTACACGACATCTGAATACGTTATAAAACTTTTGTCTATAAGGTGTCAGTTCAATATAGCCATCTCGACAGGAATTTGTATCTCTTACTTTAAATGAGAACGGATGTGTTGCTCGGGGATATTTTGCCTTTACCTCCATTTCCATCAAAGGTCTTGTATTGACAGGTAAAAGCTCCAATATTTCTTTTTCACTTCCCAAACTTTTCCATGGCCGAGGTTTCTTTTGCACTGCTTTTTCTAACTTCTTCTCTTGACGCCTTATGAATCTATCAGACTGTTGCTTGCAATGATCTCTAGCTTCTAAGGTGCAGCAAACATAAAATTCGTCAACGTCTTTAGACTCATCGGCAATGTATCCTAAAAGCAACTCTTCTTCTGGATATTCTTCGATTTGATCTTTTATAAAGAAAAACTCTGATAGTTCCCCGCCTATTTCAATAGTTTCCATTATTTTAGCTTTACTGACGAATTTCCATGGGTACTGGGAACTCACATGAGTCCCGATAACAATTTCCACTTGGATTTGGGTTTCTTCGCCTAACACCACCTTATAGACTCCTTCGACTTCATATTTCGGTATAAATCGTTTTCTGCGGGGTTGTTGCGGTGGAGTCGTCATTTTGGCTCTTACAGATTTAACTGAAACCAAACACAATATACAGTAATACTATTATTTCAGTTTTGAAATCTGCGATGTTTACAAATAAATTATTTTCAGTCTAATGTCAGGTTTCCAAACTTCAATTACTTTTTTTCATGTAAAACCAAAAAGTTTTCAATATTCATCTACATTAATATTATAAAAAGGAAAGAGTTTGTGAGTTTGTATGTTTAAGGCAGGTATATACCAAACCGACCTTTGAAATTCTTTCATCATTCTTAAGATACATTATCGAAATTGCTAAACGCAGATATTTGTTTTGAAATTTTAGATCAAACCAAGACACAACTCGAAGTAAAAACAAAGTTATTGTATTGAATTTTTATAGCACACTATGTGATAAGGAAAATATTGAAATTCTGTCCTATACCTAGTGTCTTAGGTTAAGACACTCATGAGACAGAATTTCACAATCTCATCCCACTGAACTCAGAATACATGCATACATTATCCTCACCGCGTGAGACTATACCGATTCAATTCCAAGGTTTTAATATGAATAGCAAGTGCTGAACAAAATAAATCAAATCTCACAAAATTCAGTTTGCTCTCTCATTATAGCAAATTTCATTCTCTGTTATTGGATTAACAAAGTCACTATAGACAGCACGTTAGTTTACATTTTTCAACAAACACTAGTTTTTATCCCTCATGGGGTAGGCAGAGACCATAGTTTTTGAGTCTTGTGACTCTTCACAGATAGTACCTAATTAAAAGAAGAATCCTAATGTGTTAAGCGATAAATATATTTACTACTAGCTTTAACCCGTGACTCCGCCTGCGTAAAAATACTCTACGCACTCCATACTGTTAGTGGTTTTGAGGTGAAAGACCAACAAACAAACACACTTTCACATTTACAATGTAAGGATGTGTTTATATGATACTTACCTAAACCCAATAATGACGGTCTCTTTTGTTCTTTAAATTCCTCTTTTTCTTCCGCTTCTTTATCTTGTTCAACTTCATCGTAACTGGATTCTGATGAAGAAGTAACCTTCTTCTCCAATTCTTTTGTCTGTTCATTTTCACTTTCACTTCCTGTATCACTACTCATTTTAATATTTACTTCTCTTATCAATATACCAAAAGAAAAAATAAGATTTTCTACTCAAAATTATATAAAAGCATATTTTTAAACCGTTTCATTAAAAGTTTCAATCATATGATTGATTCCATCAATATTTACTTGTTAATTGGACGCCATTATTCAAGCTATTATGTCATATTAAGTTCACCTGTAATTATTCCAGTTAATAAATGAGCAAATTACATTAACTCGTGAATTTAAATTTGTAAATTGACGTGGTAGAAGGAAGAAATATCAACTGTGAACATTGTTTTGTTTTGACCGATTTTATTGCGCATGCGTATTAAAAGATCAACACAAGGTATCCTGGTACCACTTGGTACAAGAGGGCTTTGTACAGTCAATTCCATTTATACTTATAATATAGAGAGAAAAGAAAGACGAATAAACTCAAAAAAACATCAGGGCCGATTTTGAATTTTTGCAATGAAATTTGACACTGATATAGAACAAACCTTCCTTCAGGAGTAACTTTACTTGCTTTAGTTACTTTTTTCTGCAAATTCTCACGAGAACGAAGCTTTTAGCAAAATTCCTTGACAAAACATTAGTAATTAGTTTTTACTCGAACCTTATCGCCCGCGCGAATTTAGCGCCACCTATAGAAAAAATAATTCAGATTTTTCACAAATCCCATCATCATCATATGTAGATAACACTTGAAGTGGTAACAAACAAACTAACATACTGTGGCATTTATTATATAAAGTCGGGATTGGGATGTCACTATCTCTAAATACGCCAAATGTAACCTTTATGTGTTGTGACTTTTGACTCTGTCTTCCCCTTGATGAATAAAGACGGTTGTTACATACACAACTCCCAGCAACGGTAATGTTTGTCGCGAGTTTGAGAATTCCTTATAAAAACTGCTAATTTCTGACGGTTTTTTCTTTAAAAATAAAAATGATGTTTTAAAAAAAAACAATTTTTTCGTAAACAGTATTTAATTCAATCCAGATAAAACCAAAATTATTCTGGAACCGTTTATTTATTAGCTCCATAAGCGAACGCCTACCCGAACGCGGTATAAATGCCCATATCAGGATTTCCATAAAATATTACCCTTTTACGCGATAGAAGGGAATGAAATACACATAATGTAGTCCGTTTACACTATAAATATTTATTAACTTTGAAAAATTCTTCTTCCTCCTGGCTTTTAGTCCCGGTTGCATCCTCACCTCTCTGGAGAGGAACCCAGGGTATGCCTTTGGATATGGATCCTGAATTGGGTGAGTCAGGTTTTTACACGAAGCGACACCTATCTGACCTCCGCAACCTTTGCAGATAAACCTAGCGTTATCATATGACTCGGCAAATAAGCACATACATACATATAATCACGTTTATATCCCTTGCGGGGTCTACCCCGCAAGGGATATAAACGTGATTAATCTCTGTCTACAGAGCCAACAGTCTTGAAAAGACTGATAGGGCTCATTTACCTATTTGGCTTAATGATAGAATTGAGATTAAAATAGTGGCAGGTTGCTAGCCCATCGCCTAAAAGAAGAATCCCAGGTTCTGTTAGTATATACCTTAGTCTCCTTTTACAACATCCATGGGACTATGGAGTGTTCCCTTTCTTTTTTTATTGGTTAAGCTAAGAGCAAGCTGTTAATACCTATTACTGGATTCGGAATCTCAATGTCATTCAGCTTAAAATAGCCCTTGGATCGTTTGACTATTTTCTCTGTCTACCCCGTAAGGGATAGAGACGTGATATGTTTAGATTCTGCCAAAATAATTATTTTTTTCTTCCAGGCAGCTCTGTCCCGAAGGAAGGAGTCGGCCGCTCCTCTAACGGAGAGAGATGGCACGATCTTCCGTCACGCTCTGAACTACCCGTTGGCGGTCGTGCTACGATTGAGAGTGTTACAGGTAATTTTATCACTAAATTCAATTATTTTAATAACGCAATAAATAATGATTAATTAAATTAATTTAATAATTAATTAATACATACATATGATCACGTCTATATTCCTAGCGGGGTAGACAGAGCCACCAGTCTTGAAAAGACTGATAGGCCACGCTCAGCTGTTAGGCTTAGTGATAGAATTGAGATTCAAATAGTGACAGGTTGCTAGCCGATCGCCTAAAAGAGGAATCCCAAGTTTATAAGCCTATCCCTTAGTCGCCTTTTAAGACATCCGTGGGAAAGAGATGGAGTGGTGCTATTCTTGCAATGGTGCCGGGAACCACACGACACTTTGGATTCTTCTCTTAGGAGACGGTCAAGCAACCTGTCACTATTTGAATCTCAATTCCATCAAAATGCCATACAGCTAAAACCTTCCTTTCACACATTTCGAGCCTATTGGCTTTGTCTACCTCGTAAGGTTAAAAGACGTGCTTATATATACCATACGTACCTACGTATAAACCACACGGCAATATTATTATTCAGGGTCCTTTTCCTATTTCACATTGAGACTATCTTAGAAAACCCGAGTAAAGCCTGGGTATCTTGTTAATAGGTCATTTATTGTAATAACAAGAGAACAGCCCTAAAGCTGGGTTAATTATGTGAGTTAATGACGTCATACGACTCTATTACTTGAAGCCTTGCAAGCAACAGTGTGATAAGGTTTGCATAATTATAGAATACTAGACTTATATGGGGTTTTGCTTCCGTGGGAATTTCCATGTATTAAAGTGGTCTAGGTGACTCTTGACAGTGTCTTAAAAGAAGAATCCCAAGTTTATAATCCTCTCCCTTTGTC
The DNA here is from genome assembly GCF_032362555.1 of Amyelois transitella. Taxonomy (NCBI): domain Eukaryota; kingdom Metazoa; phylum Arthropoda; class Insecta; order Lepidoptera; family Pyralidae; genus Amyelois; species Amyelois transitella. The sequence goes on from NC_083512.1 coordinate 10,399,139, forward strand.
GCCTTTTACGACATTCATAGGAAAGAAGTGGAGTGGTCCTATTCCTTTTTTTTTCTATTGGTGCCGGGAACCACAAGGCTACAAAAAAATCAGTGTCTTTACTGAATAACCCTCAATTTCTAAGATCTCTAAGAACTTTATTTCTCATAAAAAAATACAATGGTATTTCACTTACTGAGAAAACAGCGATTATCAAAACTAACAAATAAAATGAAGGTAGTGAACTAAAAAGTTAGCGAATTCGCATTGCAAAGCAAAAACGAGAAGTAAGACTCTTTCTTACACAATCGATCAACAACTTCCCGGAACGGATTTTTCTAAATAAGCTACGATACTTTCATGAAACGCTTGTTTAGAAAAATGTAACATTACCATATTTTGATAAAACATTTTCGTATCGTTAAAATTTCTTAGAAAAATGATCGCGACTTACCATCTCAAGGAAAACTCGCTGCATGATATATGACGGAAAGTTACTAAGACAAACATCAAACGCTTGCTTGGTAAGAATAATGTTATTTTTTATGTAAAGCCAGATTTTTTCCATTACGGGAGAATTTCCACAAAAAAAATTACCTCATAGGTTGGTACTATAACCCTCCTTTATTGCACCATAAAAAAAAGAAAAACAAAAAAAAACACAGGTAGTTACCTAATGAGGTACAAAGACGGACTTATCGCTAAAGCAATCTCTTCCAGTCAACCTTAGGAGGCTGAGTTTAGCCAATCTCTGCCAAACTTATCAAAATGTAACCGAGAGTTATTGCATCATTTTTGGTACATTGACTTTCTTATCAGGAGAATAATAAATATATTACTCTACTTCCTCCCGGATTTAGTCCCGGTTGCATATTCACCACTCTGGAAAGGAGCCCGGGGTATGCCTTAGACCATGGATCATGGATTGGATGAGTCAGGTTTTCACACGAAGCGATTCCCATCTGACAGTTTTATGACTGAGCAGAAAACTGAATGCAACGCAAAATGACGACACAACGTTCCTGCTCGTATAGAAATAATATTTACCAATAAACTTGGCCCAAATATACATTTTTATATATATTTTTGTAACGCGTTAACTTTCGAACCGTTACTTTGATTTTAGTGAAATTTAAAACACATTTAGTATCTATAGAATTTTTGAGATTGAGGGGCATCAAAATCGGTTCAGTACATTTTGACATATTCACAATTTAAAAAAAATATATAAGTATTCGCGAGGCCTAAGTTCGGCTAACGAATTGTTTTAAATACAATAAGACGATTCCATTACCTATCTTAAATTATTCAGATTGCTGTTGCATTAACATAATATTGGATAGGATAGGATATTCCTGTCTTAGCTGTCAAAACGTTGTAACAACAATTGTCTTGAGGCAGCGGTGTCGAGTGTTAATCAAATGTTAATTATGCACGAATACACATGTTTACGCTGATGAAGGAATGCCTTGTCGGTGTAGACTTTAAAGACTTGATCTTAAGGATATGTGCATATAGTGAAATTAACGTTATTGAAGATAATGCTGTAGTGCAGTTTGTTACCGCTTCTTCTGCCTTGACGATTTTGGAAGCGGCAGTAAACTCATTTTAAGTAATTTATTTATTACAATAATTATTAAGTGATGTTAGAAATTGCGCAAAATAAGTGAATAATGAATATGACATCAATGTTGCTTTCAATAAGCGGTTGCCCGCGACTTTGTCTGCCGTAAACTGAATCTCGATAAAAAAGCTAACCCGAAAAGGAGATACCTATCAGTTTAAAGTTAGCTAAGCCAAACACATCTCAGCAAAACCGCATTCAGATAGAAGCAATAGTTTTCGCGTGATACGAATACAAATAGACAGACAGAAATTCCTTTGCCTTAAAAACCCCCAAGAGTTATAAATAACATACATACATATAATCACTTCTATATCCCTTGTGGGGTAGACAGAGCCAACAGGCGAAAAGACTGATAGGCAACGTTTAGCTATTTGGCTTAATGATAGAATTGACATTCAAATAGTGACAGGATGCTAGCCCATCGCCTAAAAGAAGAATCCCAAGTTTATAAGCCTATCTCTTAGTCGCCGCTTTTACGACATCCATGGGAACAAGTTAGAGTGGTCTATTCTTTTATTTATTCGTGCCGGGAACCACACGGCAATATATATATATATATATATATATATATATATATATATATATATATATGTTATATGTTATATATATATATATATATCTATATATATACATATATATATATATACATATATGTATATAACATATATATTATAATATAGATAACAAATAATATCTATAACTTTTGGGGGTTATTAATCTGTCCTAATATTTTTTCCCATTACAACATTATCTTATTTTTTAATCCTTTATCTTTTTTACTGTTCGAAATTTGAATATGTAGGATCTCTCACTTAATTCTGTCACTCGATATCAACCCGTTCGTACTCTCCATCTTCATTATTCACAAAGTTCAACGACCCCAGCTCATTTTAGTACCTACCTGTCTACCCAAGACACGGGAGATTGCGACATTTCCATAATCTAGCAATCTCCTAGCCGACACAGGCGTCCCTTAACTTCGAAACAAATGACTAAACAAACCTCATTCACAAACTTAGAGCCCATTCATTGCCTTTACAGGCAGTTATTTTTCAAATAAATGGATTTGTTCTGTGTGGTTTCTAGAACTGCAGAATAGAAACACATATATACATACCTACATATAGTCACGTCTTAACCCCTAATGGGTAGACAGAGCCAACAGTCCCGAAAAGACTGAATGGCCACGTTCAGCTGCTCGGCTTAATGATGGAATTGAGTTCAAATAGTGACAGGTTGATCGCAATTTTATAAGTCTATCCCTTAGTCGCCTTTTACGACATCTATGGGAAAGAGATGGAGTGGTCCTTTTTTTGTATTGGTGCCGGGAACCACACGGCACTACTAGAAACACTCCGTATCTTTCACGTGGATAGTCTAATAAACTTGGAATTCTTATTGTAAGCGATGGGCTAGCAACCTGCCATTATTTGAATCTCAATTCCATTTTAATGCCATATATCTGAACGTGGTCTTTCAGTCTTTTCAAGACTGTTGACTCTGTCTCGCAAGGGATATAGACCTGACTATATGTACGTATAATTATATGTATGATATTCAGATTCATGTATTTTTCCTTCTTCAAATGTTATATTACGCAGCGATAATATGTATGTATTTTTCAAATACAATATGGCATTTCTATTAAATTAGAGTATGTCCAAATTGTCTGAGGCTCCGCCCCGTGAAACAAAAGGCCCTGCTAATTTCCGCTCCCGAGGGAGTTTTGGGAAATCCTTTCTTAGTGAAACCATATACCACATAAGGGTCCTATCTACATGCCAATTTTTAAATCTCTAGACTCAGCTGGTTGGGTCGTGCGTTGTGTTTTATTCAATGGGTCTGTTAGTGTAGGGCATTTATATATTTAGACTAGTTTTTACCCGAGGCTCCATTCGCGTAATGTAATAAACATCATAAGGAAACCTAATTATTGATATCAGAGGGAAAATCCTTTTCCTCATTATCCCAACCGTTACTTATTTTTTATACCAACTCTCAGGAGATTGCGATATGTCCATAAACTCCTAACTAACAACTAACGACTAAATAGCAACAAACAGTCACAAACTTACCCTGTTATTTGTTTTACCCGCATTTATTTATATTTTGGCAACAGCCCCAAAACTTTGGATGCATAATTCTTTAATGAATAATGTCTTTATAGCCCCATTATACCAAAAGGAGAATATTATCTGGCCCTAAATTGTATAACGGTTTTTTTTGGAAATGATATAGAGTTATACAATTTTACAACTTAACGATTTATCTATCTTTGAAAACTTATAAACACAGAATTATTAATAATTCATGTGTATTAAAATAATTAACTTATATTGATCTTTTATTGTGTGCTGATACTAGAGAAGATTTTATAATATGTATATAATGTCACTGAATGTTTTTCATAATAAATCCTTGAATAAAAAAAGATGTACACTGCACTGCATGTTTATAATATTAAATAATTGGGAAGAAGTTATTACAACCAACAAACTTCACCTTTTCATACCTTACAGAGTAGACAGGACACTAGTCTCAGAAAAGAATCGACCTGACAAGAGCTATTGTTTTGAAACTGCCCAGCACTGTATGATACATACAATGCCAGTCAATTCCTTATTAATTAACAAAACAATGAAAGTACGACGTGATGATGATTCTATAAACAAAGAACATCTATTGACAACAGTAAAGAAATAAAAACTCGTTGGTTTTTTTTTGGATTTATGTTTGGATATCTATAATATTGTCTTGAAGTGACGCTTATTATTTTTGGGATATTTAAAATAAAAATATGGAGCTGGTTTTGAATAAAATTTGACTATAATTCGAAAATTAAAAAGTAAAAAAAAACACAATCGGACATCGGTTAATGCGGCACAAATAGGGATAGGAGCGTCAACAACTATAGATTTATGAATAAATAGAGAGTCTACTTTAAATCATAAGTTCCGATATACAAAAGCGCGCCAATCAATTAAATTTCACCCTGTATTTGTCACAGCAAAAGCAAGAAGCCTGGAAACATAGACATGTGACGAGAAACAGAGGCGTCTGTATTAATTAAATTAATAAGTGGAACTCAAACGTCGGGTTATCAATATTGTTATATGTTGTTTGCCAAGTTATTCCCGAAACTTCTGAATGCATGTTTATCACTCATTGACAGGCTTGTCTTCAATTTAATAAGATATTTTCTCTCAAAACACTTATTTGAAAAAGCTGTGATTCATCTAGACGACACTAATATTGTCAATGAAAAAAGTTGGGATTCTTCTTTTAGACGATGGGCTAGCAACCTGTCACTACTTGAATCTCAATCATAAAGCCAAACAGCTGAACGTGGCCTATCAGTCCCTTCAAGACTGTTGAATATCTACCCATGCATGTTTCCTCACGACAATTTCCCTTCCCTTAAGAGCATCGGTTAGTATTCAAACTAATGTACATAACTTTGGAAATAGTCGTTGGTAAATGGCCGTGGTGGGATTTGACCCTGTGCCTTTCTGCGCATCACGCATTTAACTGGGCATCTTACCGATTCGACTACCCAAGCTGCTTATCAATAGTGGACTATCGAAAGGTAATACTAAAGTCGAATCTAGAATGACGTATTCGGGATCAACACGAAGAGGATGAGTACTTTAAGAAAAGCCCTTTAGCCCAAAAGCAAAGCCGTGGTATGGAGCTATGTTTCTACTAGCAATTTCTTTTGCCTTCAGCTCTATTAGTTGGCGAAACTTCAGCTGTCCGAGTCCTGTTTATAAAGCGCTTTAAATTATGAAAGTCAAATTACACGTAGTCACAAATCAGCTCAGAACAAGTCTATATATGTATATGTGCCGTGTGGTTCCCGGCACACGAAGATTAGGACCACTCCATCTCTTTCCCCGTAAATGTCGTAAAATGCGACTAAGGGATATGCTTATAAACTTGGGATTCTTCTTTTAGGCAACAGGCTTACAACTTGCCACTATTTGAATCTCAATTCTATCATCAAGCCAAACAGCTGAACGTGGCCTATCAGTCTCATCAAGACTGTGGGCTCTGTCTACCCCGCATGGGATACAGACTTGATTATATGTATGTATGTATGTACCTACAAGTCTATATATATTTCCATAATGTTTTGACAGTCACATTGCGCTCTACTTGACGAGTTTAAATATTCATGAAGCTTTTATCCGTTCCTGTAGTTAAATATTTCACAAATTGAAATGATTGGTACACGTTTATTATGCAACTTTTCGTCTCTCTCTCTCTCATCGCAGAGTGTACTTTCTCTTTCTTGTATGATCTGAATCTGAAATATTGCCTGATCGCGTCCAAAGCAGAAGATATTGTGGTAAAATCTTATTTATAAAATTCTCGTGTCACTATGTTCGTCCCGTACTCTTCCGAAACGGCTTGACCGATTCTCATGAAATTTTCTAAGCATATTCAGTAGGTCTGAGAATTGGCCAACATCTATTTTTCATACCCCTCAGTGATAAGGGTTGTCCACCCTTTACATTTTCTTTTTATCTAGAAATTACTTATAAATTATTTATATGGCATATATGTGAATTTTTAGTTTATATGTTCATCATGTTACACTAAAGACACGTCTGGCTTAAAGAGTTAATAAATCATAAATCTAATTATACCTTAATCTTAGTGCCGTGTGGTTCCCAGCACCCATGAAGGTCGTAAAAGGCGACTAAGCAATAGGCTTATTAACTTGAGATTCTTCTTTTAGGCGAAGGGTCAATATAAGAATCGCAATTCTATTATAAAGCCTAACAGCTGAACAGCAGCCTTTCAGTCCTTCAAGACTATTGGCTCTGTCTATCCCGCGAGGGATATAGATGTGACTATGTATATATATATGTACTTTAATATTAACACACATAAAGGATTTCTAAAATTTAATTTATTATCAATCACACATGCATACAACAAGTTACACAGATAAACTCAGCTGCCCAAACTAAGTAAAATGTGAGCTTCAAAATTGAATTCAAAGATTACCCGTGCAATTACCGTAAAGAGTGCCGTGTGGTTCCCGGCACCAATACAAAAAAGAATAGGACCCCTCCATCTCTTTCCCATGGATGTCGTAAAAGGCGACTAAGGGATAGGCTTACAAACTTGGGATTCTTTTTTAGGCGATGGGCTAGCAACCTGTCACTATTTGAATCTCAATTCGATCATTAAGCCAAATAGCTGAACGTGGGCATTCAGTCTTTTCAAGACTGTTGACTCTGTCTACCCCGCAAGGGATATAGACGTGACCATATGTATGTGTATGTAAGATTACCCAAACATACATTGCGAACTTGTAATGAAAATATCTTTGATGTTACGTGGTATTACTTAGTCAAATGATTTCCTTTGAAGTTGGTTTCTTACATTAACATAATTTATGTCAGCCGCGATGTCTGTACCCAAATGAATCCAAGATAAATCAGTACCTTTATTTGAACCGTAGATGTCTCAGGTGAACGGAACATTACGAAGTCATATTGATTAAAGTATGTTTAAGAGAATTCAACTTCAAATTAATTTGTCTGTTTATATATCATTATCACACAAAACATATGGACTTTTTTCTTATTAATACATACATACATATAATCACGTCCATATAGACGTAGTAGATAAGGGACTAAGAGTAAGGGTTATCCCTTGCGGGGTAGACAGATTATTTAGACTATTTGGCTTAATGATAGAATTGAGATTCAAATAGAGACAGGTTGCTAGCCCGTCGCCTAAAAGATGAATCCCGAATTTGTAAGCCTTAGTCGCAAGTGGAATCCCTTAGTCGCCTTTACAACATCCTTGGGAACGAGATGGAGTGGTCCTATTCTTTTTTTTTTTTGTTTGTTTCTTATTAATTGACATAAATTTTTGTATCGATTGCGATTTCGTGTTAATAAAATAGTTTTAACACTATTCCAAAGTAATTTTGTAATGTAAGTAAGTAATGGAAAACATGTGAATAAGCACAAGTTAGGAATCTATATATATAAAACTCTTCCGTTACTGAGTGACTGACTGACAGACAACGCACAGTCGAAACTACTGGTCGTAGACAGCTGAAATTTGGAATGTAGGTTCCTTGGGATATGTCACGTCACGGTCACGTCTATATCCCTTGCGGGGTAGACAGAGCCAACAGTCTTGAAAGGACTGAATGGCCACGTTCAGCTATTTGGCTTTATGATAGAATTGAGACTCAAATAGTGACAGGTTGCCAGCCCATCGCCTAAAGAAGAGTAATGTATGTTTATATCTTACTAGCTTTTGCCCGCGGCTCCGCCCGCGCAAATGTATTTATATTATAAGGATACGCCATAAAATTTCACCCATTTTTTTATCCCGTATCGTGCGGGGCTGTTTTATGTTTATATTTGGTTTAAATTCATATGGCTTCTCCCGTCTTGTCCCGTCTCTTCTCGTTCTGTTCCGTCCCGTCCCAACCTGTTGTGTCCCGTCCTGCCCCGTCCAGTCCTATCCTGTCCCATCCCATCCTATTTAGTGCCATCCTGCTTTCCGCAACTGATACGTATTTTTTACTAACCAATATTTAAGACTTCTCACACTTCGACACCTATCACTATCAAAAATATCAAATTTAATCAACAAATCAAAAATTAACTGAAATAGAGAGTAAAATAAGTTAAATAAGTCAAGTTAAAAGTTAATGAATCAAACGAATAATAATTTCAAATCAAAATATTTGTAGTGTGTAATATGTAGTTTCGCGTATGTCCGCTAGGGGCGCTGCTAAAATTACACGATAAATTAAAATATTTTACGCTACCTAGCTAAATGACGGTAACTAAACCATAGCGCGATCTATCTCGATGCCAACGCCATCTATCGAGCATCGAGACAACTCGTGATAGTTAATAGAAAATAAAATTCGGGTGTTTTATTTATGCATACCGATTACGCCGAGATTTATGGACCGATTTACGTGATTCTTTTTTTGTTCGGTAGAGTATACTTTCAAGTTGGTCCCGTTGTTACCTAGTCAGGATCTGATGATGGTATTCCAGGGAAATCAAGGGCAAACCTCAAATTTACAGGCAATTACGTTTTTGTCAATTTCATAGATCTGTTTAAGTATTTGCGTCTGATAGTCATCATCCCATGTGAATGAGCTGATGATGGAAGGTACAACTCCTCAACGGTTAGGAGTTAAAAGAAAATTCTTACGAAGTTATACGTACATGTGAGGCTATTAGGTTGACCTGATAATAAAAAGTAAATCTCATTAACGTTAAGAATTTAGGTGAAAATGGATGCGGACAAATTTCGTAGCTGTTTGTATGGGTAGTGTTAACACAAAATAGGGATTTAAAGGCGTGATGTTATTAATGTTATGCATGTATGTACATAATTATGTATGTTATTATGTATGTTAAAGAGACGACTGAAAGTTGTCATACAAAGTCTTTTTTTTTAAGGATGGGAAATCATCAAATGACCTCTCCCGCTCTGGGTGGAACGGAAGGGAGTGTCAGACTTTTACTGACTAAAACCCACCTCGTTCCTTCAGTTGCCCTTTGCGTTCCGGGGCCACGGTATCTCGTTAGAACTTTCCCGCAGCCCCGGCTCAGTTTATCCCGTTTCCCCCCCTTGGGGGTTGACATTTCAAAAATCCCTTCTTAGTGCTCACTTATGTTACTAAAGGAACCTCTGTTCAAAATCTCAGACTCCTATACCGAGCGGTTTCGGCTGTGCGTTAATAAATCAGTCACCCAATCGCACCCCCTAAATCACGATTGGAGAGTAGTTTGAAAAAACTTATAATGTCAAACATATTTACTTGCCTATGTACGCGTTTATGCCAAGTTTCAAGTTTATAAACCCAAGGAATAAGATTTTTCATAGAAACGTTTTTACCCCTTTTCCCCCCCTTGGGGGTTGAATTTCCAAAAATCCTTTCTTAGTGCTCCCCTACATATCCCAAGGAACCTACATTCCAAATTTCAGCTGTCTACGACCAGTAGTTTCGACTGTGCGTTGTCTGTCAGTCAGTCACTCAGTAACGGAAGAGTTTTATATATATAGATTAATTATGTAAACGAGCCAATGCCTTTCTTTGCATTTTTCCAGTCGTGGCCCTACTGGAAGATATTTCTCTAGAAATAAATAGTGCCCTTGTACTAAATTCCTCTTTAGTTTAGGTTCGTTTCTTATTTTTTTTTCCTTGATGTACATAAATAAATAGGCTACTTTATGATACATACATACATATGATCACGTCTGTATCCCTAGCCGGGTAGTCAGAGCTACCAGTTTTGAAAAGACTGATAGGCCACGCTCAGCTGTTTGGCTTAGTGATAGAATTGAAATTCAAATCTCAAGTTAATAAGCCTATCCCTTAGTCGTCTTTTACGACATCCGTGGGAAAGAGACGGAGTGGTCCTATTAATTTTTCTAATGGAACCACACGGCACTTTATTCTATGCAATACTATCGTTCGTTCCCGGCTCCACCCGTTTACGCTAATAATTTAAGAAAAACATTTCTAATAAGGTTCAAACATTTCAAGAAAATCTCGGAAAAGAAATGTTTACCTATTGAACGGGACAATATTTGCCAAATGTCCACCAATCCTTCTTTTTTCCCGCACATCCGCACGGCAAACCTCCGAGGGCAACCTTTCTATTTATAGATTCATATTTCTGTTTTGTTTATTGTAAAAATACAAGTTTTCTATCTTTTTCCTCAAGCTTTCGTTTCGATCGTGTCCAATTGAAGCTTTGAGTTCTAAGTGACTTTTTATCCGATGTTTGAAGTAGGACAGACAATGATAGTGCTTTAAAAGTCTTTATATGTTCCTTAAGGAACACACAAGTCGGACGACAATTTCTTCAGGATTCCACCATCAGATCCTGGTTTCCTTACCATGGGACTATCCTTGGGATAATGCCTTTCCAACAAAAAAAAATTTATCAAAATCGGTTCATAAACTACGAAGTTACCCGCGGACATACATAAAAAACAAAAAAAAATATACGGTCGAATTGAGAAACCTCCTCCTTTTTTTGAAGTCGGTTAAAAATGTCGTTAAATATTACAAACTGTTTAGTTATTTTATTACCTTATAAGTAACACGTATGGCCTCTGTGTCGCAGTGGTAGAACGCTTGTCTGCCATACAGAAGGTCCCGGGTCGAATTCCGGCCAGAGTCATGATGTAAATCGTTTATTTTTCTAATTGGCACTAGTTTTGTAGATTTATCTTTATAAGTATTTATTATAAAATGTAGTATCGCTGAGTTAATACCTAATAACAGGAGTATCGAACTAACTTTGAGGCTAACTCATTCCGTAAAATTTGTTCCGTATATTATTTATTTATATATTCTAAATTACAGACTAAAAAGGTAATTTTTATAATTATGACCCCTAGGAAGGGTTCCTACTTCCTATCACGCACGCAGCATTCCCGCGCTGTATTGCAATAGCAATACGCTGCGCAAGAAAGCTGCCCGCGCGCGGGTCATCTGTTGTTTATATGTACCTACATATCTACGAGTATACTAATAATATTATAAACCTGAAGAGTTTGTTTGTTTGAACGCCATAATCTCAGGAACTACGAGAGGTTCGAATTGAGAAATTCTTTTTGCGTTGAATAGACCATTTATCGAGGAAGGCTTTAGGCTATACAACATCACGCTGCAACAATAAGGAGCTAAGAAATAATGGAAAATGTGAAAAAAACGGGGAATATTATTCATCCTTGAGGGCTTCAATAATGCCCAAAATAACTATTCCACGCGGATGAAGTCGCGGGCACAGCTTGTGTAGGTATATTGTTTAATTTTTATTATTTGTTACAGATAGTATGCGGGATATCTGCCATGGTTATGGGCAGCGTCGCGTTCATTGAGGAGAGGCAGAAGTTCAACATGGGGCTGGGGATACCAGCGGGGGGGCTCACTGTCATAGCTGCAGGTAACCCTTAAACATTTTAACAATATTTTATTAACATAACATAGGGATTTTCACATTTTAATAGTTGTAAATAATATAATTGTAAATAAATAAAATTATATTTTAGTAGCAAACGGATAACCGTATGTATAAAAACTCATACGCGGAATTCCTTCGTCCCGTCATAAATTCGGCGGACAAGAAAATTTAAAAAATGTGTTATTATGTTTTGTGCCCGTTTGCTTCTATACACTGAAATATTAATTAAAATCTTGCATTTTACCTTAGATCCATTTCCCTCTTCTCTTACTCTGACTGCGCTTCACCTTCAATTAAGTAAGCTTTAATTCTATCGCTACAATAACATAACATTTTTGCCGTGTGGAAACCACACCGACACAAGAAAAGTTACGGCACCAATATCAAAAAGAATAGGACCACTCCATCTCTTTCCCACGGATGTCGTAAAAGGCGACTAAAGTTTTAGGCTTGTAAACTTGGGATTCTACTTTAAGGCGATGGATTGGCGACCTGTCACTGTTTGAATCTCAATTCTATCATTAAGCCTTACAGCTGAACGTGGCCTATCAGTCTTTTCTGTCGGCTCTTTCTACCCCGCAAGAGATATAGACGAGATTATATGAATGAATGAATGAGTTCTATGCTTTTGTAGAATGTTTAAACCATTACTCTTGATCGAGATCGGATGGTAATGATAAAAATCATATGATATTGATGCCGAAATGTCGACTATAAAAAGTTTATGTGCGCAAAACTATGTGCAAATTATCATTCTTCTTCCTCCTTCTCTTCTCTCTCCTTCTCTCTCTAGAGAAATCCGGGGAACGCCTTTGACCATGATCCTGGTTTGGGTAAATCAGGTTTTTATACGAAGCGACTCCCGTCTGACCGGTGGTCATATACGGGATAAATATATGTAGGTATATTACACAGATTGAGTTCGCCTCGAAGTAAGTTCTTGAGACTTGTGTTACGAGATACTAACTCAACGATACTATATTTTATAATAAATACATATAATATATATAGGTAGATAAACATCCAAGATCCAGGCCAATCAGAAAAACTTATTTTCTCATCATGCCCTGGTCGGGATTCGAACCCGGGACTTCCGGTGTCACAGACAAGCGTACTACCGCTGCGCCACAGAGGCCGTCAAATATTGAATCAAAAGATGAATGTTTACTAACAAATCTATAGTTATAGGATTAATCGTCTCTTACGACATCCATTCAACATTGACCGTAATCTTTGCTCATTTCACTTTGAATTTTGAATAACCAAAGTGCACTTTAATCGCACCTTTTAAAATTTCATTCGCGAAAAAAACGAATAATACACACGTACATACATACATATGGTCACGTCTATATCCCTTGCGGGGTAGACATAAAACGAGTAATGATTATGATAATCTTTTACGTTCCGCACGCTTCAAAGTCGTGAAACTAGCGAGCTGCATGACAAATATTTTTCCCACTTAGTATTCCCTGGAACGTATAAAGAACCCGTTTGATAAATACATACACGTGATACTTTAAAATAACTTAAAGTAAGTAAACGAAAATTTGTATGTGATTTGATCAGCGCCATCTAGTGGTGACGCCATGGCACTAATTGGCAATTCCATACGAATTTGTGATTACTTGCTCGATGCGTTTGATCGAGTAAAAATCCCACATAACCTCAGCTCGCATACTTTTAACTTGCTTTTTGACAATTATTCTTCGCCTTATTAACAACTAGCTGTGCCCGCGACTTCGTTCGCGTGGTATAGGTAGTTATTTTGGGCATCATTGAAGCCCAAAAGGTTGAATAATTTTCCCCATTTTTTTCACATATTCCATTATTTATTTGTTCGTTATAGTTGCAGCGTGATGTTATATAGCCTAAAGCCTTCCTCGACAAATGATCTATCAACGCAAAAATAATTTTTCAATTCGAACCAGTAGTTCCTGTGATTAGCCCGTTCAAACAAACAAACTTTTCAGCTTTATAATATTAGTATAGATGATACGTTTAATTAAAACTAGTTCCCCGCGACGTAGAACTAAATCTATGTGACTAAAAGTTCACTGACCCCTTGTATTGGTTTATGAAAATGGTATAATAGACCAAATAATAGACCAATTTTTAATTTAGATCAAGCCAAACGAATTTAAAAAAAAAAAACAGTTTTCGCGTGATGCGGTTACAAACAAACAGATGGCCAAAAAATCACATATTTATCTTTTGTTGGTCTAAAAATATCCCCTTTATCGATTTTTTGCAATATCTTTCAATTAGGTACTTACACTGCCGTGTGGTTCTCGGCACCAATAGAAATAAGAATAGGACCACGCCATCTCTTTCCAATGGATGTCGTAAAAGGCGACTAAGGGATAGGCATGTAAACTTGTGATTTTATTTTTAAGGCAATGGGCCGGGAACCTGTCACTGATTTAATCTCAATTCTATCATTAGGCCAAACAGCTGAAGGTAGCCTGTCAGTCTTTTCAAGAGTGTTGTATCCACCCCGCAAGAGATGTAGACGTGATGAGTGACCAAAATAATATCAACTTTAGAGAAGTTGCCATTTGTATTTCATCATATGTATAACAATATGTATTTATGTTAATACTAAACCAACAAATGAACTGAGTCGCTAATTCTCATATAAAAATCGCACGTCTGATAAGCCTATGATGCCCTTAAAAAAAACGCGTTATCGTGTTTTATGGGTACGTCTCCCTTGGAGTCTATAAAAACCGCCGACGCCCAAATATTCTAAAAAATGCGGCAACGCACTAACTCAGACAATTCATCATTTTATGACTTCATCAAAAAGATGTCTGATGTCTGGTAATATTACTTTCAACGAAATGAAACTATATTGGACAAGCTGATGCACGCAAATTCGTTCGCGTTAAATTTCATCTTCTTGGTCCAAGGAGATGAAATCACAATTAGAAATGTACAGTACACATAGTAATTTATACTTTAGATTCGTCTGTGATACGAAAATAGTATACTTTTCTTTGTGACCCACTGTACTTTGATGAAAGATAGGTAGTTTTTTTTTATAATATCATCATTTGCTATGTTATCGTGCAACTTTTAATGTTTATTCTCTGATTTAAAAATACTTTTGTACAAATAGCTAGATGCCTAAGTATTTAAGCGGATAAATTAAATTAAACAAGAAAACAACCTTAATGGCAAAATTGAGGTTTGTTTCTTTTTAACTTCTTACTCCGTAGTTAACAGTAAAATTACTTAGTGAAAATGAGACCATTTCTTCACAGAATAATAATTATTTATTTATTTAACCTTTATTGTACAAAATACAATTGTAAAAGCACAATGGGTGGACTTAATGCTAAGTGCATTATCTAACAGTCAACCTTTGGGTCAAACAGAGAATTTTAGGTGGGTGCAAAATAAAGGGAAGCAGAACATAAATTATTTACTATTGGTACTTATAATAATACATATTATTATATATGTTACATGAAACGAAAACTAAATAAATATATATGAATACAATAATAAATACACAAATATAATGCAATGTACTAATAGATATATAAATATATATATATACATGTACATATATATATAGGAATATAAGCAGCGAGACTCAAATATAACTATTATTTACTTAAGACTCAAGTAGAACTTGTACACAAGAGACTTAAAGCTAGCGCGGCTTGGGGCTCTTCTGATGTTTTCAGGCAGCGCATTCCAAAGTCTGACCGCAGTGACGGCAAAAGAATTGGAGAGAAAACTAGTACGGTGAGAAGGTGTTGCAAGAGACAACTTACTAGAAGAACGCAGGATTCTTTCATGAGTGGAACTTAAAAGGTTAAAATTAGACTTGAGATAATTAGGGGCAAGGGGATTATTGAGAATATTATAAAGTGAACAGACAATATGTAAATTCCTGCGTTGACGGATCGGCAGCCATTTAAGCTGAGAACGATAATCTGAGACGTGGTCGTACTTACGAAGACAGAAAATGAACCTAATGCAATTATTGAGAAGTCGTTCAAGTTTGTTAAGTTGGTCCTCGGTTATGTCCAGATAACACACATCAGCGTAATCAATGAGGCGAAGGACTAATGCCTGAGCCAGCATGACCTTGGTTTTAACCGGCAAGAAGTGTTTTTATGTTCAATGGGATTTAAAAAAGATTTGAATAAATAAGAAAATCTTAATTTTTTATGTGTGGTTTCAGCCGTGTCAATCCATACATCGCGAGGCTGGAACGCTGTGACAGGCGGAGCGGGGCCTGGAGCGAGCGCGGCAAGCGTTTTGTGGGCGGCGGCCGCGTGCTTACTGCTGGCTTTGGTTGTGCAGTGCTGTAGAACTATACTGGATCCTCCTGGGCTTAACCATGGGTGAGGAATAATACTTTATCTTAAGAGTAGAATGCGTGATTTTCCAAGACAACACACCTGAAACGTGATCTTAATATCATAAGCTTTCAACCTAATTAATGATAATAAACTAAAATTAATTTTTCACTCTCCAACAGAGATGGCCCTCCAGAAGATGACTCAGTCACGTCGCCCCGCGACTTGGTAGTAATAGCTTGCGTGCAAATAACGCTGGCAGTTGCTACTTTACTCAGTGCAGCCGTGTGCGCTCGAATCGACTGCAAGACATGACGAGAGCCGGTCCGCTCGCTCACTCGGCGTCGAGTGAGCGAAGCGCCCGTAATCGCTGACGCTCCCGCTACCGCCGATGACAATGTATCACCACCCAACGTTACAGTGGAACGGGAAAAGGGTGGGCGTGTTGCGTGGCTTATGTAAAGTGATTATTTGACAATTCATTGTAATCTTTACCTAGTGAAGTGAGCTGAGCATCTGTGATGTGCAATTAGCTGTAGAGACCTTGTTAACTCAACGAAAGTGTAACGTTACGATAGTGGTAAAATTGTTAGACGATTACCATGATACAGGGTGTTGTGGTCGGTAAAGCACTCTATAAAAAGTAAAACTTGAAGTAAAACATGAAGTAAAACTGCACTTTTGTTTAACTTTAAATATTCACTGTAATAAACCGCTGAACTTATTAAGGCAATAGTTTTAAAACAACTTGGTATGTAAGTACATACCATAAATATACATAGATGTAACATTGTAAAAAAGAATCAAAAGCACACTTAAAAATTTTCTTTTTTTGTAACTGGCCAGTTATGACACATTCTGAACAAAACAGAAAAGAGGTAGCGCAATACAAATTATATTAAACACAGGGGTATAGGACTTATGTGATCCCACAAAAACATTTCATGTTAAATGTTGCCAATACGAGACCATATAGCTCGCACTGTCAAAAAGTAATCAGATCTCGTGTAGAGCCAAATTTCTAACCCCACATGCCCAGCCCTAAATCGATAAGCGCTAATTTTACACTCAAGTTACGGGGAAATACTACAGCCATAGCTCGTACTGCGTAGGTTGTAGCGCGTAGCAGAGTTTTGCCACTATAACCTCGTAGGCGTGCAAACCGTGGACGTAACTGGCGAGTTGGCCGCACGGAAAGAGTTCAAAAGATCGAATAGATTTTTAAGCTCAAGCCCATATGACGAATAGCAAAAAGTCCGTGCGGCCGACTTATCTAAAGTATAAGAGCTATGCAATTGAAACTTTAGAGGTTTATTAAGTCTATCACTGACATCATATCTCGAAAATTTTGTTTATCTGGTATAATCCAAACTCAAGTTATGAAGGTTCAAAAATACGACGAACCACTTCGAGAAAAGGTAGGTAGTGCCCTTGCGCTTCGCTTGGCTCGTATTGGCGGGGGCACTACCGTGCCCCCAGATATATATGTATGCCAATGACTAGCAAAGAACCAGCAGTATCAGTATTTTAACTCAAATTATGTACACAGGCCGGGATTCTAACCCGGGACCTCCGGTGTCACGTACTACCGCTGTACTACCACGTACTACCGCTGCGCCACAGAGGCCGTCAAACATGTTAGTGACGTTCTTAATCTTTTATCTCCCTCTCTCTTTCATGATAGTGAAGTAATCCCGATTCTATTCCTAGCTTCTGGCTTCTTCGAGGCACGATGTAGTGAAATTTTACATTTTTGTCATATTTATATCTATCACTGTCATATTTTCCTACATAAAGATGCCTCAGCCTGCCTTTTATGTGTTATCCTATCTCACTAATGTGACAGACATAGATGTATGTTTTTTATTCATACAAAAACTAGAAAGTTAACTGATTTTAATGGATATTAGTGAGGTATTAACAATTTGAAGCGAATGACAATCACAAGTCAGAAACTACAAATCACGCTTAGCTAAGCGTATCACATATTTAAAGTCACGTTTCTATCCCTTGCGGAGTGCACAGAGCGAAAAGTCTTAAAAATACTAATAGACCGTTGGTTCTGTCTACCCCGCACGGGATATAGACGTGATTATATGTATGTATGTAGAGGTAATTTGCGATACACCTTTACCGGCAAAATTACAACTCTCATATCTAATATATAATATTATAAAGCTGAAGAGTTTGTTTGTTTGTTTGAACGCGCTAATCACAGGAACTACTGGTTCGAATTGAAGAATTATTTTTGCGTTGAATAGGCCATTTATCGAGGAAGGCTTTAGGCTATATAATATCACGCTGCAACTATAAGGAGCAAAGATATAATGGAAAATGTGAAAAAACGGGGAAAATTATTCATCCTTGAGGGCTTCATTGATGCCCATAATAACTATTCCACGCGGACGAAGTCGCGCGCACAGCTAGTATAATATATTAAGCTCATATATGTATATATTGAAAACTCGACTCTACCTGTTTTGTTCACACGCAGAATGAGAACTCACAATTGTAATAATACGAGTATGTTGTTTTGGTGCTATATGTTTGTTTTGTTGATTATAACTCTGTTATATTTCCTTTATATGAGTTGGCTCTTTGTTAATTTATTCAGTAACACAAAATCATGTAAATCACGCAATCTGCGCCTACATTTTGCTTATTTATATAAATATGTATTATCATTGTACAAAATGTACAAGATTAAAAATGGATAAAAGACGTGTTTTAAAGAAAATTATGAATTATTCTGCAACAAAAGTGGGATATGTAGACTATGTAGATAGTTGATAAAGTTATCGTTCATACATATGATCACGTCTTTATCCCTTACGGGGTAAACAGAGCCGACAGTCTCACAGTCTTAAAGGCGACTTTCAAGTTGCTCGAAGACGAAATTCAGATTCAAATAGTGACAGGTTGCTAGCCCATCGCCTAAAAGAGGAATCCCAAGTTTATAAGCTTATCCCGCCGCCTTTTACGACATCCATGAAAAAGAGATGGAGTGGTCCTATTCTTTTTTTAATTGGTGCCGGGAACCACACGGCACCGTAGATCGGTACTTACGGTGCCGTGTGGTTCCCGGGTTCCACTGCTAGTATAAAAGAAACATTTTGCCTTTACACAGTGCTTACTGATCTTAACAACACTTGACGGTTTTTGGTTAAATTCATTGTGACAAGAAACGTTTTTTTTGAAAATTCATGTGGAAATTAAATCCTACGAAAAAGCTATTTGTAAATACTTAAAGTATTCTAGTATGGTTTGTACTAAAATTTCTAGAAGTGACGTAATTTTAGCAAATATAAAGTTGTATACCTAAGTACCTACATAGATATTGTAAATATATGTATCTCTTTTTCATTTAGACGTGTGTTCCTTGTACAATTTTCTTTAGATAAAAAAATATAAAATATGTTTAATTAAATATTGTTTTATTTACCTGAGCTATGATTTTCACATTTATTTAAATACTAGCTTTTGCCCGCGGCTTCGCCCGCGCAAATGTATTTTAGATTATAAGGACACGCCATAAAATTTCACCCATTTTTTAATCCCGTATCGTGCGGGACTGTTTTAAGTTTATATTTGGTTTCAATTCATATGGCTTCTCCCGTCTTGTCCCGTCTCTTCTCGTTCTGTTCCGTCCCGTCCCAACCTGTTGTGTCCCGTCCTGCCCCGTCCAGTCCTATCTTGTCCCATCCCATCCTATTTAGTGCCATCCTGCTTTCCGCAACTGATACGTATTTTTTACTAACCAATATTTAAGACTTCTGGCACTTCGACACCTATCAAAAAACGAAGTTTCATACAAACTTCCAACCCTTATTTTTCGCCCTTGAGATGCAGTTTTTAAAATCCAATTATTTCATACATTCTAAAATTTCATGTGCCCAACGTTAAAATTGACGAAATTTCATACAAATTTACATCCATACATCATTACATAGCTGTCATTTGCGTTTTGTTATTCCAAGTCTGATTCACTTTTGTTATACTACGTTTTATAGTGACTGACGTTTCATGTCAAGGCACACGGGAACGCTGTCGAACGGGATAAAAAGTATCCTATGTCCGTCTCCTGGCTCTAAGCTACCTCCCTACCATTTTTCAGCCAAATCTGTTCTGCCGTTCTTTAGTTATAAGTGGTGTAACTAACACGACTTTCTTTTATATATATAGATTTTTTTTATCTTTTTTTTTACTATTCATTAAGTTCCTTTTTTATAAAAAGAATCAGAAAGGTGACAAAAAATACGTCTATCATCGTGTGAAGTTAGCGCGCTGGAGAGGATCCCGAGGTGCAGAGTTTTACACAAAGAATTGCCAATAGAAAACATAAAAAGTTTAATTTGAATTCATTTTAATTAATTTATAAACACATTGTATATAAAAAAAATATAATAATGCCACACTTATTCAAAATTTTAAAGAGTACCCGATACCGCCGAGCTTGCATGATGAGAGTTATGAATGTGGACGAAGCGAAGGAAGTAAGCAGAGATCGTGGCAAGTGGAAAGATGTCTATGCCTACGGCCTACCCCTCCTCCCTCCTAAAATTTGCTATATACTAAGCTCTAGTAATATACGTGTATAGACCAGGTAAGCCTACTAAGGTACCAAAGTATATACCTAAGTATTCGGTATAAGTACTAAAAGTAAGAAAAGTAACGAGAGGGAGAGATGATTTAATTAAGTGTTAATTCCTTTATCACTTATTTATGTTGCCTGTTTTCTGTTAGAAGTGTGCAGTTGCTCAAATAAGATTATCTAAGACTAGCTTTTGCTTTGGCTTCGCTTCCTTGGGGAATTCCAAAAAACGTAGCCTATGTCATTGTGTTATTCTATATCTGTGCCAAATTCCATAAAAATCAGTCTAGTAGTTTTTGAGTTTGTTCTTTACAAACATACGAAAATAATTACATACATACACATCACGTCTATATCCCTTGTGGGGTAGACAGAGCCAACAGTATTAAAAGAACTGATAGGCTACGTTCAGCTGTTTGACTTAATGATAGAATAATGATAGAATAATCACATAAACGACAAATAGAAGACAATAAACGAAAAACTACCATACTCATTTAGTAGTTGCGAAAAACGGAGGGTAGACCAGATTTAAATCAAATAAATTTAAAGGAGTGAACGAATTTTGAACTTTGGGATTCTTCATTTAGACAATACGCAAGCAACATACATATATCACTATTTATTTATTTATATCATCGGAAAACTTACAGCTGATTTGTTTTTATAATTAAATAATATTAGATAGAAATTAAGTTATGTTTTAGTTCGGCAAAACAATAGTTTTGTAAAAGTGTGAAATATTAATAAAGGTGGTCACTTCAATTAAGTCTCCACAGAATGTAAGTATCTTGTGCATGTTTCAGTTGACTTCGAATAAACATTTATTCTGTTCCATATACGAGATACGCCTTCGAGTCACAAATATCGGTTCGGTCTACCCCGTAAATATGTGATATGTATATGTAGGTGTGAAAAGAAGTGTGAATTTGCGATGATGGATCACCACACCCTCAAGTATAATGAATGAATGAGTGATAAGTTGTAGTACTTATTATTCTATAGCTGGTGTATAATGCGTGGGGAAGATACACAAAGAAAAAGGTTTAACGTTGAAAGGAATGGACCCCTGAGTTACTTGTAAATAAATAATAAATAAATATATACGTGACAAATTACACAGATTGAGTTAGCCTCGAAGTAAGTTCGACACTTGTGTTACGAGATACTAACTCAACGATACTATATATTATAATAAATATAATATAGATAAACATCCAAGACCCAGGCCAATCAGAGAAAGTCCGTTTCTCATCATGCCCTGACCGGGATTCGAACCCGGGACCTCCGGTGTCTCAGGCAAGTGCACTACCGCTGCGCCACAAGGCCGCCACTTATAGAATACTTGTACACAATCCACAGATTAAAAGTATCTTAATACGAGAAATATCACATTCTTCGTCGTAATTCAAAACTGTCTACCACGTGCGGGATAAAACCGTGACTACCTACATGCAAGTATGTAAAGGATTAAAGTGTGGAAGTTCTATCCAAATTGATGAATATGCTTCCAATTTCGATCGCGATTTGAACCCACGTGGAGTTTTTTTTTCTTTTTATCACTTCGCCATACTACTCAGAAAAAATAAATTAGCTGGAAACTGTGTTTAATAAGGTCGTTTTGCCCGGGTCATTCCAAGAACGATGTTGCCAACTCTTTAATTATCTTCAGCCGGTGTTCCACTTAAGAAAACTTTATTCCCGAGTTGTAAATTCACGAGGAAACATATAAATATTAATAACTAGCTTCCCCCCGCGACTCCGTCCGCGCAGATGTCGGTCTTCGCGTGGATGGTTTATTTCTCCATTTTGAGTAAATCTGACAATGACATCTTATAAATATCTATTGGACCCAATTACGGCTAGGCCTTTAATAATTAAGGAGATCCCTCTATTGAGCTACTGCAGTTGAGTTCGCGTACGGTAGTAAGTAGTCCGGTCAATTTAGACCAAAAAATAAGAATGAAGCTACATTAATTCCCATCAAACTGAAAATGAGTATAAGCATTATTTAAAATTCCCTATGATTCCGGTTTAAGGAAAAAAAAATTACCTAAGGTCCAAGGTAAAAAATGGGTTTTTCACGATTTTCTTCAAAACGGTGAGTTTTATCGGAAAATTACCTCAGACATAGATTGTAGATCATAAAGTTATCTATAAAAAGGAATCAATAATTTTTTTCAATAAAGCTACTGTTTCTGAGATATAACGATGCAGAAAGTTGCAAGCGTCATAATATGCATAAGCACATCTCGTATATACTCTGTGTATCAGTAATGCTTTATCTTAGAATGCTCAACACATGAAATACCGTTAGTCTTTAATAATAGTAGACGGCTATGGACACCACGGCCTCTCATGCCTTAGGAGTGCCGGCCGTTTAGGGCGCCATGCCGCCCTAAATAATATAATCCTCCGTGCTCTTGCCACCATCCATGTTCCAGCCGTTCTAGAACCAAACGGTCTGGCTCGGGATGATGCCAAGAGACCGGATGGTATGATTTTGGTACCCTGGAGATTGGGGCGGCCTTTGGTGTGGGATACTACTTGTGTCGACACACTTGCGCCGTCTCATCTTCAGGTTACTAAATCTAAGGTCGGTTCTGCTTCAAATGAAGCAAAAAACCTCAAAAGGCGCAAATATGTAGGTATCGATAATACCTTTACTTTTGAACCTTTTGGGGTAGAAAGTCTGGGACCGGGGGGCCTATCTGCCCATCAGCTTTTCCGACAATTGTCGAAAAAGCTGATTGAGGTATCTCTTGACCGGAAGGCTGGAAATTATCTGGCTTACAGAATCAGCATTGCCATTCGAATTAGCAATTGGCAGCATTGGCCTTCTGGGCACACTCCCGCATGTTGATACTATGTAGGGACTGTACAATTTATAAATTAAATTTTAGTTTGTAGTCATCTTTTTTCTTTCTTTTTATAAGTAATTTTAGTTTTAATTTGATTTAATTGTAATCTCTATTTTTGTCCTAAGATGATTTTCTTCACTTAGGGTTATTCTATATTTTTTTTAATAATAAATGCGGAAGTTAGTCTTAAGTGCCACTGCGTAGTGAAAACACGTGTTTATTCTAACCTATTTCAGACTTTTCCAAGTTTAATAATAAAATTTAAAAAAAAAACGCGCTAATAGTACACTACCTCAGAGATGGCGTGGAAACGTGTGCATATTATTACGCTTGCAACTATTTACATCGTTATATCTCAGAAACCGTAGCTTTATTAAAAAAGTTATTGATACCTTTTACATAGATAACTTTATGATCTACAATTTATGTCTGAGGTAATTTTCCGATTTGAAAAACTTACCGTTTTGAAGAAAATCGCGAAACACCCATTTTTTACCTTTGACATTGGGTAATTTTTTTTCCTTAAACCGTAATCATGGAGAATTTTGAAATAATGCTTTTGATTGTGTTGTAAACAACTCATTTTGAGCTTGATGGGAATTAATGTAGCTTTAAATGTCTAGATTGACCGGACTAAAGTATTTTTTTCATAGTAATTAGTAGCGGCCCGTGTGTGCCGCAAACGGTTCAAGCTAAATCCGACTTTCGGCGCTACAGTTATGGCGCTGAATCCACTGCGGGTAACGTAACGTGTGTTCGCGGATTTACAGAACAACGTCTATGGATAAACTGAAAAATTAAGATTTTTTTTCTTCGTATTTTCCAGGATAAAAAGTATCCTATTTTATGCCCAGGATAATAAGGTATAATTATACCAAGTTTCATCAAAATCGAACCGTTAGTTTTCACGTGATGCCTGAACATACAGACAGACAGACAAAAAAATTTTTAATCACATATTTGTGTTTGGTATCGATCCAGTAACACCCCCCGCTATTTTTTTTTTTTAATATTTTCAATGTACAGAATTGACCCTTCTACAGATTTATTATATGTATAGATTGTAAAAGTACAGGTTCCCGTTGGATAAAAAATTAATACACCAACGAAAACCAATTCTAAACGTAGTATAATAAACTTTCGATTTGAAATATATAGTCACGTCTTTGCGTGATACAGACAGATAACAGAGCCAAGCCTTGAAAAATAGGCCACGTTCAGCTTTTTGGCTTGATGATAGAATTTACATTCAAACAGTGACAGGTTGCTAGCCCATCGCATAAAAGAAGAATCCCAAGTTCATAAGCCTATCCTTTTGTCGCCTTTTACGACATCCATGAGAAAGAGAAGATGTGGTCTTATTCTTCTTTTTCCTGGCCTGAAACAACACGGCTCGAAATAAAATAACTTCTTTAAATTTAATACGAATTAATTTAATTTTGTTACAAAACCGCCGAGCTTGCATGAAGGGAGTTATGAATGTGGATGAAGCGAAGGAAGTATGCAGAGATCGTGGCAAGTGGAAAGAGGTAGTCTCTGCCTACCCCTCTTGGAAAGAGACGTGATTTTATGTATGTATGTATGTAATTTAATCTCAGACTTGTGTTTTCATTTATTTGATCTTTGTCTGCCACTGCGTACATTTGTTGGCACTACAAATTTACTATCTTTAATATTAAACGTTGTGTAAACCTTATATATAAATCTCGAATTTCCCAAGACGTCATGCGGCCGTGATGATTCGAGTAAGGTAACAAATTCTTTGATGAAATTTACTACTGGACTTATCTTAGCGGGCACATTTTTTGTGTATACAAACATACACTTAAAATCTGGTTTATTGCTTGAGATTAAAAAGGTAATAATTATAAAGATAATGTGGTCGTAAAACCAACAAAAATACAAAAAAAAATATGCCACGGGTTTTCTTACAGGGATAAATTTACAACGAAAATGTTTTTACGAATGCAATGCGAAAACACACCCATATACTTAATGTATTTTATTCCATTTCTGCGCATATTTGTTTTTAATATCTATCAATTAAACCTACGATGTTTGTCGTACTTCTATTAAAACGACTTAATTCTTTTGGAGACCGCTAACTTCTTGGAGACAAGCTTATTTTTGTGTCATCAGAGTGATTGCCAAAATGCCTTTTCCTTATTCTCATTGTTTAAATTACAATTACCGACCGTGACTTAATCTTCATCAAATATTGCAAATGTAAATCTACTTATTACTAAGTGGAAAATTACTTATTCTAGTAGTAAATCTTATCACACATTACAAATAATGCTGCTGTAAACAGATCAACAACAAAAGTTCTCTACAAACAATCTATATATATAAAACTCTTCCGTTACTGAGTGACTGACTGACAGACAACGCACAGTCGAAACTACTGGTCGTAGACAGCTGAAATTTGGAATGTAGGTTCCTTGGGATATGTAGGGGAGCACTAAGAAAGGATTTTTGGAAATTCAACCCCCAAGGGGGGGAAAAGGGGTAAAAACGTTTCTATGAAAAATCTTATTCCTTGGGTTTATAAACTTGATACTTGGCATGAACACGTACATAGGCAAGTAAATATGTTTGACATTATAAGTTTTTTCAAACTACCCTCCAATCGTGATTTAGGGGGTGCGATTGGGTGACTGATTTATTAACGCACAGCCGAAACCGCTCGGTATAGGAGTCTGAGATTTTGAACAGAGGTTCCTTTAGTAACATAAGTGAGCACTAAGAAGGGATTTTTGAAATGTCAACCCCCAAGGGGGGGAAACGGGATAAACTGAGCCGGGGCTGCGGGAAAGTTCTAACGAGATACCGTGGCCCCGGAACGCAAAGGGCAACTGAAGGAACGAGGTGGGTTTTAGTCAGTAAAAGTCTGACACTCCCTTCCGTTCCACCCAGAGCGGGAGAGGTAATTTGATGATTTCCCATCCTTAAAAAAAAAGCAACTTTCAGTCGTCTCTTTAACATACATAATAACATACATAATTATGTACATACATGCATAACATTAATAACATCACGCCTTTAAATCCCTATTTTGTGTTAACACTACCCATACAAACAGCTAAAAGGAAACAAGTGAAGAGACGAAATTTGTCCGCATCCATTTTCACCTAAATTCTTAACGTTAATGAGATTTACTTTTTATTATCAGGTCAACCTAATAGCCTCAAATGTACGTATAACTTCGTAAGAATTTTCTTTCAACTCCTAACCGTTGAGGAGTTGTACCTTCCATCATCAGCGCATTCACATGGGATGATGACTATTAGACGCAAATACTTAAACAGAAGGAAATCCTGTAAGGCGTCTTCGTCCTATAAATCCTGTTTTTTTTTCTTTTGAGACGATGATTTTGTCTCGCTTTACTTTTTCTATATAGATTTGTATGTATACTAATATTATAAAGAGGAACAATCTATTTTTTTATATATTTGTTTGTTTACACATGTAATCGATAAACTCAGAAACTACTGAATCGATTTCAAACATTCACCATTAGAAAGCTACATCATCCCTGAGTAACACAGGCTATATTTAATTCCAGTTGTAACAAGATTTCAGCCTGTGGAAGAAAAAGCCCTGTCGAGATCATTAAAAAACGCTATATATAACCGAATTACACGTGGGCGAAGCCGCGGGCGGAAAGCTAGTATAATATAAATTTAGATCGTTATCGTACTCAGTAACTAAATAATATATAATAGTGTCACACAAGTTTCATAATCATATAGTAAGAGACTTTATACAGTGGTACTGTACAGACAATACAAAGTTATAGATAATTTATTAAAAATAGTAACAAAAACAAAAATGGCTAAAAACAATATTAAATTAGAAACTCGGTGCGAAGAATTTATGAAAGATGGAAATGCAGTGGAACCAGAAATTAAGACCAAAGCTAATGATAGTGAAGTTGACTATTATGATGAATTACTATCATCGGCTGGCAAGTTTGGCCTATACCAAGTGCTTCTCTTTAGCTCAACATTCCCATTTTATGTGTTTGGCACATTTGTTTATTATGGACAACTTTTTATGACTGAATTATCACCGAACCATTGGTGCTGGGTCCCAGAATTAGCCAACCTGACTGAGTTGGATCGCAGAACTTTGGCCATTCCAGCTGACAACAATGCACACTTTGGTTATTCACAATGCAAGGTATATGCAGCCAATTGGACTGAAGTGCTGATAAGTGGAATAACGCCTGATGAATCTTGGGATACGATATCTTGTCAGCATGGTTGGGAATTCAATAAAAGTGAAATCCCTTACCCGACTATTTCAAGTGAGCTCGGTTGGGTGTGTGAAAAAAATAGTTACCAAGCTTCAGCGCAAGCCATTTTCTTCATTGGTTCCATTGTGGGAGGACTCATTATCGGATGGGTGTCCGACCGCTTCGGGAGACTGCCTGCTCTTGTTATAAGCAACGTTATCGGATGTATTGCTGGAGTGCTGAGCACATACGCCAGAGACTTTATAGAGTTTTCAGTATGCAGATTCTTTACCGGAATGTCATATGATAATTGCATGATAATGGCGTATCTTATTGTACTTGAATACGTGGCTCCAAAGTATAGGTCTCTATTTTCGAATTTGTCATTTGCTCTCTTTTATTCAGTGGCTTGTACGACAATGCCTTGGATAATGTTAATTAGTGGTCATTGGAAAACTATTTCTTTAGTCACAAGCTTACCGCTTGCGCTTGCTGTCTTGTCTCCATTTTTTATACCAGAGAGTCCAAGATGGTTGTTGTCAAAAGGGCGCACAGATCAAGCCATTGAAAAAATTCTAACCATAGGTCGAGTGAACAAAAAAGAAGTGCCGTTAAGTCTAATAGAACAATTTAAGAAATCCGTAACGAACGCAAAGAAAGAAGAACATGCAAGTGGAATAGAACTGCTCAAACGGCCATCGATAAGAAATATGTTCATTGCTATATGCGTTCTCTATATGTGTTGCATGATCGTATTTGATGGTCTAGTCAGAAGTGTAAAACAATTGGATTTCGACTACTTTGTTTCTTTTTCGCTGGTATCATTTACTGAATTGCCTTCTATGGTGTTATGTGCATTTATTTTGGACTGGACCGGCAGAAGATGGCTGACAGTAGCTATGATGTTGGCCAGTTGTGTCTTCAGTATTTCGACGGCAATGGTTAGCAATGGATTAGCATCAGTGATATTAGCTGTTACTGCAAGATTTTGTGTGAACATGTCATGTAGTGCAACAATGCAGTGGACGGCTGAAGTTTTGCCAGTGAGTGTGAGAGGATCTGGCGCATCTATAGTACATATATGTGGCTATGTAGCAACTGTTTTATCACCATACATTGTTTATCTGGAAACGTACATTTACTGGCTGCCTATGGTGATGATTGGCTGTATTTCAGCAATTGGGGGCTTTATAGCTTTGCTTATACCAGAAACAGCGAATAAAGATATGCCACAAACATTCGAAGATTCTGAAAGATTGGTGAAAAATTCAAAGTTTTGGGAAATACCTTTTTTAATGAAGAGAAAGGAAAGTAAAAATATCATAGAATCAAAAACATAAACGATAAAATTAATTCTACCATGACCCTGTAATAGTATTGTTTCCTTTTGGATTTTTTTCTAAATTGTAAAAGAAATATAAAATAATACTTGATTCTGTTCTCTTTTTTCATTTGAACCTTAAATCTTTATCTATTTCTCCTTACATTTGTTTTTATATTACTCGCTACATCACCCGTGATTAACTCTACATCGTCTGTGGAAACAAAAGATAACCGACTATATGTAAAATATCAATCTTTAGCGAAACTCGCAGGCAACTTTGTAAACGTAAAGAAAGCTTTGAGAGAACTACGTAATTTTTAATGGAAAATAAAAGCTTTTAAATCGGCAGGATCTCATCATAAAAATGAAACCGCCGTAGCTGAGATATCAAGATACGATTCTCTCTTTTATAAAAAGTGGACGAAAATCTACTTTATCACGCTATAAATAGAGCTTATATCAACTTTTTGATATAATAGCTTTACGCCGCGATAAAAAGGATGTTGTTGAGCACATACTGTCCATCAATGTTTATTTACGAGATCTCAACACATATTCTTTACAAAAAAAGGCTATTGAACCAATCTACATTTAAAGCAAAATGATAGATTTGCAAGGATCACTAATGACACAATAATCAGGATAAAAAATAAAGGAAAAAATATATTAAGTGTGGCTAGCATTAAAATTTTTATAGGTTCTACATCTCTCTTATGTTTTCAACAAATATATACATCATTTCGTCCAAACTTTCCTTTTTCAACGTTTCCATTCACGCTCTACATGTTTGCTTAGTCAACCTGTTTCATTCATCTTTTCCGCGTGACCAAAATCCACCAGAGCATAGGCCCTTTTCTATTTCTGTCACTAAATCTTCTTTCACCTCACAACAAAGCCTTAATACGCTGTTCTTTATTCTGTCACTTAATTTGACACCATTCATATTCAATATTAATGTTATTATTTGGCAATCTGTGTACATGTTAATGTTCCTGACTGTACCTTCCTATCACGGTTCGGAAAATCGTGAAAACGTGCCGGGATTTGGCCGGCGGCTAGCTTTTTGCCTAGGAAGCATTTTCAGCTCGTTTCCCACGTCCATTACTTAGATTTTTTGTTCCGAACAAAAGCTCTTTTCATTTATCTATTTTGTTTTTTTTTTTTTTGTAAAATGATTTGAATAATCGTGTTTTCTTTCGTCAGCTGCCTTACTTTGATTAATATATTTACCGTTAATAGGAAAAAATACATGAGATAAATCTTGAATTTCGTTATTTTTAGTTTCGAAACCTTCCTTTATTACCTGTCACCTTATTTCCTCACTAAAGTATCAGCATCAAAACTTACACTAAATAAATATGCTTATTCCTTAAGTCGCCTTTTACGAATACAAGGGAAATAGATGACCGAATTTTCATTAAAATGAGCTCTTGCAAAAAGTTCCAATTTCCCCCTATCTTCATCCTTCGGTATTAATAGTTGTACGTCGGTAAAAAAAGATAGGAAGAAGACATTATCTGATCTTGTCACGATGTCTTGACTTCTTTTTTAACTTCAGCGAAGATACAAAATAAAAGAACAAAATTTTATAGGAAATTTATGAGGTAACTATTTATAACTTTAAAAAAAAAGAGAACCGCCTCCAGTCGATATCCTCCTTTTTAAAAGTAAGTTAAATTTCTAAAACCTTAGTGTTAGAAACACTTTCTTGAAAACCGCATCAAAATCGGTTCAGCGAAACGCGAGGTAATCGCGGACAAACATACAGGCCAAACTGAGAACTTTTTCTTGAACGCGGTTAAAAAGTAAAATTATTTTGACTTCAGCTTTATATCCGGGACCCAGCAACTGTGAGATTTTCACATACATACATATAATCACGTCTATGTTCTTTGCGAGGTAAACAGAGCCAATAGTCTTGAAAAGACAATTTTTGGCTTAGTGCGGCTTAGTGAAGAGAAGAGAGAGAGAGAGAGAAGAATCCCAAGTTTTTAAGCCTATCCAATAGTCGCCTTTTATAATACAAACATACACGTGGTCATGTCTATATCCCTTGCGGGGTAGACAGAGCCAACAGTCTTGAAAAGACTGAATGGCCACGTTCAGCTATTTGGCTTAATGATACAATTGAGATTCAACTAGTGACAGGTTGCTAACCATCGCCTAAAAAATTATAAAAGGATGGTACTTATGAAGGTTTAGTTTTTTACTCAAACATCAGAACTAAAGTCAAAGTATTTTTTGACTTGTTCTTTACAAAAAGCCCGTGTTCCATTTGATAAATACATAGAGTTTTTACACGAAGCCATTTCTGTCAGACTTCTGCCACCTTAGCAGCGGAACCTCAAACTCATACTAGATCTGTGGAGCATAGATTAGCAATGAAAGTAATGTCATAAACTTTCACATTTTCCACAGCACCATTTATTTTAATTTATATACTGTAATATTTATTATCTATAATTTATTATTTTAAAGCTGAAGGGTTGGTGTTGTTTGAACGCGATAATCTCAGGAACTACTGGTTCAAATTGAAAAATTCTTTTTGTGTTGAATAGACCATTTAGCGAGGAAGGCTTTAGGTTATATAACATCGCTGCAACTATAAGGACCGAAGAAATAATGGAGAATGTGAAAATTATTCACCCTTGAGGGCTTCAATCATGTCCAAAATAAAATTCCACGCGAAAGACGGACACAGATAGTTGTTTATATAAATAATAAATAAATATATACGGGACAAATTACACAGGCTAAATTTCATAGGCTTAGCAAAGTCAGTAAATCATTTATGGGGAACTGTATACGATTTTATAATAGGTTGCCGGAGTCTGTTCTTGATATGCCCAACCGAAAATTCAAAGAGTATGTAAAGAAAGTACTTTGTGGGAAGGCTTATTATAGGACTGATGATTACCTTAATGATAAAAACATCTGGCTCGAGCTTGGCACAGGAACCTCGTAATTAATTGTAGTTTAATTTGAACTTAAATCAAAATTTCAGTACACTCTGTACATAAATCTTTTTAAAATTGGCAATCCATAATATATATATATATATATATATATATTTCTTTTTTCAATATTAAATCTCATAAATATATAAATCTCCCGTGAACAATGTATTCTCCCGTCCACATTCTATTCTAAGTATAATTTAATATTGTGAAGTTGACGTTGTTGATGAAAATGCTGCAGTGCAGTTTGTTACCGCTTCTTCTGCACTGACGCCTTGGAAGCGGCAGTAAACTTAGTTTTTAAGTAATTTAGTTGACGTCAACCAAGTTGTTAAACCATACGACAATTATTAAGCGATATAATAATATCCTATAATAATGAATAAAAATTTTGAATTTTGAATTTGAATTTTTTGAATTTTTGACAGATTGAGTTAGCCTCGAAGAAAGTTCGAGACTTGTGTTACGAGATACTAACTCAACGATACTACATATATATTATAATAAATACTTATATAGATAAACATCCAAGACCTAGGCCAATCAGAAAAAGTTCTTTTCTCATCATGCCCTGGCCGGGATTCGAACCCAGGATCTCCGGTGTCACAGACAAGCGTACTACCGCTGCGCCACAGAGGCCGTTAAATACAATTTATATACTGGTAAAACATGCCATATTTTGGCATTAAGTCCTTTGTTATACAGTTTTCATATATTATCTATCCTCCATTTATTTCAAAAACTATTAAGATAGATACCTAGTTCACTCGCCCAATCTGATCTCTGCCCGAGTGGATTGTCACTCGAATCGCCTTAGTCCTCGCTAAAAGACTGCTTTATCTGCAATTTCCGCTTTGCAAAGCGCTTTAAACCCAATATTGACGATGGATTCAAACATTTGAAGAGGAAATATTTTTACATACATTTTTACTGAGAGCGTCGATGGGCGAATCGGTAAGGTGCCCGGTTAAAATGCGTTATGAGAGGCACAGATTCGAATCCCATTTCGGCCATGTACCAAAGACTTTTTTCAAAATTATGTACACATCATCAAATATAATCAGATAATGTTTTATATATATATAGATTTACATATAATACCTGATTTATCAGCCAGTCAGAAAAAAAACGTATTAAAATAGAATCCTTTAATCTGACCTCATCTCCGCTTTATTGAATACGAGGCCTATCGGTGTCAAATTATACGGCTCACCGCTTTCTGGTACAGGCTAAGACTGGGTCAATGAGTTACGTGTATCAATTCACTGAGTACGAATGAAATATAGCAATGAAAATTTGAGAAGAAACCGGGAATTTAGCCGGAAGTAATGAGTTAATATCATTGGAATTCCCAAAATTATCTAAGCATGTTAAGTGTAGTATTTTTGAGTGAAATGGATAGAGGGACACTTAGAATGAATAATAGAAAGCAAAAAGTTTTGTTTTGAATTTTTTGTCTGTCTGTCTGTATGTATGATCACGCTTATCTTCGAAAGTACAGAACCGATTTACTTAAAACTTTCACCAATTGCTTTTTTTTTACTCAGAATAACATTTAAAGTTTGTTTCATCGAAATCGGTTGACAAAAAAAATGTTATCGTCATTTGAATGAACTCAAGGCATGAGTTTGCCTGCAAATAAGTTTACGCGGAATAAATCGAAATTTACGCGGACGAAGTCGCGGGCATCAGCTAGTACGTAATAGTGTTAAACATAAATATACACAAACTTAAACATGGTCTTCAATTACCTTTACGCTTGTCTGCAAAATTATATCTCCTTCCGTTATTTTTGCGTATTGCGTTACACCCTCCCGTTTCAGCAGTAAAATGCTTTATCGTTTTAACGTTGTAATAAAACGTTATTTTTAAACTGCGCTTCAGGTTTCAGTGAAGGTCAACTGTGTAATAACTTACACGTAACGTAACGACGGTCGGTAATATGACGAAAACATATGAGCTTAGGTTATGCGGCCCTAGCCTATGAGATGCCAGTGGGCATTGATAAACATGGCGCCCTTTAGGAACTGCTTGGTTATAATATAATAGATACTTAAGTAAGTACATAGCTTAGTATAGAAACAGAATAATATAAGAAATGGCATTTGTGCTTGAAACAAAAGTATAAAAATTCATCATTCATGTGTAATGAGTAAAAAATCATCGTACTTAGTTTTCTGCGCAGTTGTATAATTATAAAAAACAAAACTCAAAATTGAAATGCAATATGAAAACTTTATGGTCTCACAACCATTACTTGTGGTAGTACATCCCATCTTCAGTACTTATCATTTCTAAAGTCTTATATTATTCCTTATCTATACTAATATTTTAAGCTGAAGAGTTTGTTTGTTTGTTTGAACGCACTAATCTCAGGAACTACTGGTTCGAATTTATAAATTATTTTTGTGTTTAATAAACCATTTATCGATGAAGGCTTTAGGCTATATAAAACATCACGCTGCAACTATAAGGAGGGAAGAAATAATGGAGAATGTGAAAATTATTCCTTGAGGACTTCAATGATGTACAAAATAACTATTCCACGCGAACGAAGTCATTATAATAAAAGAAACACAGCTAGTCCATTATAATAAAAGAAGTTTATCTAAATCAGAGCTCAAGCATACATCAATGAAGAAAATCTCTGAATTGAGTACCTTGACTAGTAAAACTTTGAAATAATGATTTTTAACTGTAAAACTGCCTCTTTTATTTTAACATTTTCTTTAAGCAATATTTGTGTCTCTTTGGGTGCGAAGAAGGCATTTTTGCTCTGGTGTAGGTGTGAAATGTAACGTTAATATTGTCAAAGATAAAGTAGATATATGACTTTTCGAGTATTTTGAAAAAATTGGTATTTTAAAAGAGAACAGAAAAAAAAACAAAATTCAAAATTCTTTATTCTTTATTCCTTAGAAAAATGTTACAAAAACAGAGGTTGCGGGGGCTCACCAATTAAGTTTACAAAAACTTGTATCTGGCGAGACCCGCTCCTTTTCTACAATGACCTTATAAAATACTTATAAAGAATAAAAAGGATTTTTTTGAGGAGAACAAGGCGCCCCCTAAAACCTCTCGCCCGTGTGCGCCTCACACTATGTATTCCAGGTGGAACCACCCCTGGCTCACTTTATTGATGGCGGGTTTTAATTTTTACCAGCATGCGAAATGAGGGTCATGATTTTGGGAGTATGGCGGACATTAAATAATGGCGGTAATAGGATTGCTGAAAAGGTCTAAACCTACCAAATGTGAGGTTTGGTCGAGACTATGTCCAAAACATCAACAAAACCCTCTTTTTTGTCTGTCCGTTTATTCAAGAATTGGTGAGTACGGTGATATTAATATTAAAGTTAGAATTATTCTCCCTTCAAAAACTAAATAAAATATAAATAAATTAAAAGTTGAAAAAGTCAAAAATAATATTAATAATAAAAAAAACTAAATTAAATATAAAAAACTCAACATCAAAATTCATTTAATATTTAAATTTAACTAGTTAAGTATCTTAACTACTTAAACAAAAGTTTTTTACTTACACCAAACTATGCTATTTCGTTGAAAGACGCTATAACTATAACGTAAAAGCACTTTACGACAGTGTAGATACAACTTTGTATCTCTTTAACAACAGATCGATCAACCTTTTTCCGGCTACGACAATGACCCCTATATAGCTATAAAAATCCTGAGAGCAATAAGAATTCAAGTTTCCCTAACCTGAATATTTACCACTGATTGAACTAATTCTTTCTTTAGCGCCTTAAAAGGTAAATTTCCGGCGTGTGACTTTCGATTTTTAACGAAACAGGCAGATAATTTATTTTTTATTTCTCCCATAAAGTTGGCCGATAAGTTTGTTGCACTGACAAGGAAGACATTTTGTCGTTCTTTATATATATATACATACATACATTTTATCACATCTTTATTCCTTACGGGGTAGACAGAACCAACAGTCTTGAAAAGACTGATAGGCCACGTTGAGCTCTTTTACTTGTTGAGAGAACTGAGATTCAAATAATGACATATTGCTAGGCCATCGCCTAAAAATAATCCCAAGTTTATAAACCTATCCTTTAGTCGCCTTTCGTCGGAATAAGGAGGAGTGGTTCTATTCTTTTTTTATATTGGTGCCGGGAACCATACGGCTGTTGCTAGTAAGTTGTTATTTTACCTTTTTTACTTATAAAACAAATTCTATATACAGACTGCAGTAAACATTTCGCCAGTGATTCAGAAATAAATTTATACATCGGGAACCATTGGAAACTCTTTTCAAACTAACTTTCCTATTGAAGCTCAACTTATATTTTTATTGCGCTTGCGACTAAAGTTTCCCCATTTTCTATAGCAGAATGGCAAATGTTATTTTCAAGTTTAGGTACCTAAGAGATAAAATTCCGATCTCAATTAATAAAGATTTTCATGCAAATCTAAGATTCATTACTTCCGATTCGAAACGAATTAGGTAAAATGCAAATGATTAACAAAAAAAGCTAACCTTAAATTCTTAAATTGGTAGGTAACTAAATTGACATAGTTTGATTTTTATGTTTGAATTCTTTGGATGTGCCGTGTGGTACCCGGCACCAATAGAAAAGAAAATACTAATAGGGCCACTCCAACTCTTTTTCACGGATGTCGTAAAATGCGACTAAGGGATATGCTTATAAACTTGAGATTGCTCTTTTAGGCGACGGGTAAGCAACATGTCACTATATGACTCTCAATTCTATCAATAAGCCAAAAAGCTGAACGTGGCCACGTTCAGTCCTTTCAAGACGTGATTATAATGTACATATATACAGTTAGGTGCAGAACTGAGTCAGTATCTTATGTTTAAATAAAACAAGGCTTGTAAAACTGGGATTAACTACAAAATAATAAAAAATAATTATATTTGAAAACCTTATTTATTATAACTTTAATTGAAAAACTGTAATAAGTTTTTATAGTAACTTTCATAGATAATCATTTCAATTATAATTGGTTCACTTTTGCACCATTTGGAAAAACATAAAAACATAATCATAAAAACATTTTTTTAATATTTTGTCCAAAGACCTTT
Source organism: Amyelois transitella (assembly GCF_032362555.1). NCBI lineage: Eukaryota > Metazoa > Arthropoda > Insecta > Lepidoptera > Pyralidae > Amyelois > Amyelois transitella. The sequence goes on from NC_083512.1 coordinate 10,436,082, forward strand.
TGCTTTTTTAACAGCGTTTAACCTGTTGACCAAACTTTTAACAAGTTTTTCACAATACTGGGGTGGAATTTTGTATCACTGTTCTTGTACACGTTCCCATAGAATATTTAGGTTTGATGGTGGTGCTTGATATTCATTTAATAGCATGCTTTTCAAATATGCCCATAAATTTTCTATGGGATTGATGTCAGGACTCTGAGATGGCCACGGAAGGACTTGAAACTCTTGCTTAACAAGCCATTTTTTTTACTATATTTGATGTATGTTTGGGGTCGTTGTCCTGTTGAAATAATACTTCACTCACAGGAAATGGCATATTTTCAACAGCTTCCATAAGATGTGTCTTTAGAATGTTAAGATACATTGTTCCATTCATGTTTCCATCGATTTTGTATATTGGTCCCACGCCGTAAGCTGTTACGCAGCCCCAGAGTTTGATATTACCACCACCATGTTTCACTGTCTGAATAAAATCCTTGGCTTGTAAAGGTTCGCCTTCTTTTTTCCAAGCCCATTTTCGCCCGTCGGTGCTGTATCTATTAATTTTAGTCTCATCTGACCAAATAACTCTCATCCAATCACTTTCAGACCAGTCCATATATTGTTTTACGAAGTCTATTCTAGCTTTAATATTTTTTTTTGTAAGGAGAGGTTTCTTTTTCTTCTCTACAGCTTGCATTTTCGCATTGTGTAATGCCCGACGAACAGTCCACTTACTTACTGACGTGCCAGTATCTTGCCTTAAAAGCGCCGCTGCTTCTGATGCTGAAGACGCTTCACTTGATCTTAAATAGTGAATAACTTTCCTTACCTCTCTATCAGATAACTTTTTAGGACGACCACCTACATTACTTGGCACGGGAAGTTTACACTTTAGTTTTATTCTCTGTACAGTAGATTGACTCACGTTTAACATATGAGCGATATCCCTTGTCGATTTTCCACTTATGAGTAACTGTTTAGCAGACTCTACAATATTCTTCGGAGTTGGTTTCATGATTATAATGAAAAAAAAAGTATAACGTTGAACTATTCCTCGTGCGATGTAGAAATACACTGAGTATAAACAAATCGAATTTGCTTTTTCTCCATCAATTCTAACGAGTTTAAACGCGTTTATACCTGTGAGCGCGAGTCGGTTATAAACACGGTGCAAAAGTGAATCAATCAATATCAAATGTTACAACGTTTTGACATATAGTTAAAGGACAAAATCTCATGGTTAATTAACACAACGATATAAATTCAAATAATAACATAAAATTTTCGGTTATTATTTATTAAATAAGGATTATATTAAATATAATTAAACAATAGCGATACATTGACTCAGTTCTGCACCTAACTGTATATGTATATTAACGGATAGAGTTGCTTGGTAGTTTAATTTCTATTCTTTCAAAAGAACTTCTATAATTACTTATAATCCAACCATCTAAATACAGTCCTTAAAATGTGTCCCCCTAAGGCACTTTAGAATATTTACCCAATTTTTAACAATGCCGGTAACCACACGGCATTAAGGGCAATTTATATGTTTACTTTATGAAAATTATTCATCTCACTGATTTGCAAACTACATACATACATACATAAATCACGCCTCGTCCCGGCGTGGTAGGCAGAGACCACATCTTTGCACTTGCCACGATCACTACATACTTCTTTCGCTTCATCCATATAAATATTTTTGCAAACCACCCTTGCAATACCTAAATTTGTAAAGAAAAAAACTTTCTAAAACTTCGATATTATAATTTTCTATGAGAATAAACGTGTGCTGACAACATCAAGCGAATTAGAAACTAATGTAATGGAAAGCTATTGCCAAGATGCCCTGATATGAAGCCGGGACCCAGACATATTATTCAAATTAAAGATGGCCGCGCGGTAGTGCTCAGTGAACTTCAAAATGGAGAAATTGGAAAAATGTATTACACAAACCAAGGGTTATTAGTTGCCATTACGAAATAAAAGCAAGGTATATTAGATATAATAAACAAAATTACATAGGTTACACAGTTGTAAATATACAACTGTGTTACCTATGTAAAGAGTTTTTGAAAATAAAAATTTTATTTATTTATTATTTTTACTACAAGTTTTCTCGCGACTTCTTCGACGGCCTCTGTGGCGCAGTGGTAGTACGCTTGTCTGTGACATCCCGGTCCCGGGTTCGAATCCCGGCATGATCATGAAAATAAATTTTTCTGATTGGCCTGGGTCTTGGATGTTTATCTACCTATATAAGTATTTTTTATAAAATATACATAGTATCGTTGAGTTTTTCGTAACACAAGTCTCGAACTTACTTCGAGGCTAACTCAGTCAGTGTAATTTGTTCCGTATTATATTTATTTATTTAATGTGTTTTTTTGTTTTTCACTTCATTCTCTAAGATCTCGCTTTGTCTTGTTACCTTATAAATTGTGAAATTCTTTATCAGTTTTTACATATCTTTTCTAAAGAATATTGAATCGCTTTAAGTATGTATGTGTCAATTTTTTTCATATCAAAGCTGAACGTGTCATATCAGTCTTTTCAAGACTGTTGGCTCTGTCTACACCGCAAGGGATATAGTCGTGATTAGGTATATGTATGTACGTACCATAAAAACATCCGGAACTTCGCTCATACGTCGTAATAAAACATGTCCAAACTTGTAGCCGATTTAATAGACGTTCCATTTGACCGTCCCTTGAGTTTGAACACAATTTGGCACAAAAACGATGGAAAATCACTAGATAGACCATTGACGGGGTAAATTCAATAAACCGGGCCGTGATTGCAGCGGATCTGGAGTATAGTTACTGAGTTTTACACGTTTACATCCTTTGCGGGGTAGACAGAGCCAACGGTCTTAAAAATACTTATAGGCCACGCGTCAATGATAGAATTGAGAGACTAGGTTGCTAGCCCATCGCCTTAAAAAAATAATCGCTAGTTTATAAGCGTATCCCTTAGTCGCCTGTTACATGCATGGGAAAAAGATGGATTGATCCTATTTTTTTTGTACTGGTGCCGGGAACCACACGGCACACTGAGTATTACCCAACTTTTTAAATGGTTTTGTTTTGGTTCTGTTCATATATTCCTTCTTCTGGTTGTTCTTATAGTCTGTGCCAAGCAAGTTTTTATTTAGTCGTTAAATCAGCAATATATGTGTAGATTTATGTAAAATTTTAAATAAATAACGTAAAGTACCCAATGTCCGACAGACCAATGATCGACACATAAAAAGTAAAATAAAAAAAAAAACTAAAAAACTACGCTTTTATTGCTAATCGAACTAAAAAATAGAAAATAAAAATTAATGACAAAGGAATTCAGTAGTAGCAAGTCGAACAATCAGTTATAGTCAGTTGTAGTAGTAATTACCTCGGATTAAAATTATAACAAAATTAAATTTATAAACAAAACAATTTAAATCAGAGTAAAAAGCGTGGGGTGCCTGATGTAGTAAATATTAAAATCATTCTATTAGCATATATTTATGACAAGAGAGTTATGAAAATTAAGTAAAATGCACCCCACGCTTTTTACTCTGATTTAAATTGTTTTGTTTATAAATTTAATTTTGTTATAATTTTAATCCGAGGTAATTACTACTACAACTGACTATAACTGATTGTTCGACTTGCTACTACTGAATTCCTTTGTCATTAATTTTTATTTTCTATTTTTTAGTTCGATTAGCAATAAAAGCGTAGTTTTTTAGTTTTTTTTAAACTATTATTTATTTTCTATTTTTTAGTTTGATTTGCAATAAAACGGGTAGTTTTTTAGTTTTTTTATACAATTATTTTTTGGAAGTTAACACTTCTAGTATAACTATCTTACTAGAAAAGACTTTCGCAACCATGCGCCCATCGCCGGAGGTTTTCACAACTAACTTTCTTAAAGTTATATGTGGCCTGATTGGATTAAATCTCATAATATTCTCATCATCATGATTCTTTTTAAGGCGATGGGCTTGCAACCTGTCACTATTTGAATCTCAATTCTATCTTAAAGCCAAATAGCTGAAGGTGGCCTATCAGTCTTTACAAGACTGTTGGCTCTGTCTACCCCGCAAGGGATATAGACGTGATTATATGTAATGATGATGATATTATATGTATGATGATTGTTAAACCCAGTTGAAAAGAATTTTATAGTGATAAATCACTGTTGATAATATTTTTGACTATCCAGCAAACGTAATAATTTTCGATTGTGGCCTTGCCAGGAATCAAACCACAAGATTAAGAGGCAGATTGATACAGGAACAAAAATATTTCAAACATACCTCCACTGCCTTTACAACCAGGAACGCAACAAAGTTTATCTGAAGACATCGTGGCACTTTTGTTGTAAAATCTGTCTTTCACAAAAACAAACACAAACTTGGGACTCCTATCTCAAATAATAAGGTACTTTTTACAGGAGTCCTATCTCAAAATATCTGCACAACACAGTAAACACAGTCAGAGTCCAATCTCAGATGATAAAATCACACGAATATCCGGAAGAACAAAGCTCGACTCAACGGAAGATTCCAAACTCTAAATAACGACAAGTTATCAGCACAAAACAAAGTGCAAATAGGTAAATACACAGGCACCGGTAAAAAACAACAGAAAGAAAGTTTACAGGTGTTCGAATCGAATTCAATCAAAACTTACTGCAAAACTTATTTGACATAAATAAACTGAACTGTCACTCATTTTCCAAATGAGTATTACAGTGTTGCTATTATAAATAGGCAAAAGATACCTAATGTTAATTCAAGAATTGCATTAATATGTTAAATACGTATTAAATATCGCAAAGTTCTGTAGGTAGTAACTTTATTCTTGTTTTATTGTAAATTTAGTTATTCAATTTTCATTTATTACTTTTGTTTTATTACTTATATATTTTTTATTGTTTTAAAATATTCTACTAATTCTACTATTGTTTCTAATGGTAATTCTAAATGGAGCAATGCGATGAAATAAAGAAGCCTCAGGTTAATAGTAACATTATATGGAAATATATTACATCTCTTTTTGACTCATTATACGTCAGAACTTCTTGGTTTCTTGTATGGAGATTACTGGCACTGGTGCTATCTCTGTCTCTCTTACTCTCATACGAAGGATCTAAAAATGAATTTATTAATCCTGGCAGTTTTAATAAGGATAATGAGAAACTCTTATCAAAATATTGCATTGTCATCGGTCCTTGATACGTGTGCAAAGTTCCAAGTTGATCAGACGTTTAGAAATCAGTGAAAATTAAGCTCAAAGATTCCGTTACATACATACATACATACATACATACATACAACCCAAGCTAATAAAAGCGTAGTAAAAAAGGATATACTAATGTTGTGTATTTTAACGTAAACGAAGCATAGGTTAAAGACAAGGTTCATCCAGATCTCATTGCAAGTGTCACTTTCTACATTCGGTTATTTTGATAAAAATGGTGGAGCTTTAAATTTCGACCGGCAGAAGTTTTTAACGGAAAGCCAGTTTTATTAGTGAAATCACTAAGGAGGTGAGTAAGGTTTATATTGCTCATAACTTTTTTCGGTTTAAAGCTACCATTTGAAAATTTTAGGCTGGGTGCACGATTAATGGACCGTTAAATATTAGGTGTCCATAAATAGAACATTACTAGATCTCGATTATTGGAACATGTCGATAACCGGTGGTCGGTAAATGGATTTCTGCAGTCGAATATTAGGACAAAAATACTATAAATCTATATTGGTATATACATACATACATACATATGATCACGTCTATATCCCTTGCGGGGTAGACAGAGCCAACAGTCTTGAAAAGACTGAATGGCCACGTTCAGCTATTTGGCTTAATGATAGAACCGAGATTCAAATAGTGACAGGTTGCTAGTCCATCGCCTAAAAGAGGAATCCTAAGTTTATAAGCCTATCCCTTAGTCGCCTTTTACGACATCCATGGGAAAGAGATGGAGTGGTCCTATTCTTTTTTGTAATAGTGCCGGGAACCACACGGCAATCTTGAATATCTTGGTATATCTTGAAAATTTTTATATCACATTCATTTCTACTTTAATATATCATGCAAAATACCCTAAAATTTTACTCAAAACTTCAAAATATGATAAAATAATAAAAATAAAACAAATATTGTAAAAATACTAGAGTTCGTGCGTTAAAGTGTCGATGATTGGGGGTTTTACCGTACTTTATTAACAATTAACTAAATGTTCCCATTTGATTTCCTTCCACCCAAAGGTTGACTAGAAGAGAATGCATTAGCGATAAGTCGGCCATTGTACCATCTTTGTCTGTTTTACTCTAACGGTACCATAAATAGTTTTATCTATCATCTAAAACTTTAGGCCTTGCTAAAACATAACTTATGTATAAATATAAATATTATTTAATATTTAAAAAACAAAAAAAAAAACATTCTTAATAATAACAGACATATTATAAGTGTGTTGACCATTATACACAACGCTTAATAATTGTTGAGTTGTATTGAATAAAAAAAAATTTCAGGAAGTGATTCCTTCTAATGTATGCCAAGTCATAGCCAAACATCCCATGGTGAAAAGATTTATGAATGATCGAGCGAATCACGTGGGGTTGGGGTCTACCAATCTTCCAAAATTAAATTTAAAATGTATGTTAGGTCTGTCAAAACGAATTTTGAGGTTTTTGAGAAAAAAAAAACACTTAAATAATAAAAAATATCTACCTTATAACATTTCTTGTGCCGTGTGGTTCCCGGCACCAGTACAAAAAAGAATAGGACCACTCCAGCTCTTTCCCATGGATGTCGTAAAAGGTGACTAAGGGATAGGCTTATAAACTTAAGTTTCTTTTTTAGGCGCTGGGCTAGCAACCTGTCGCTATTTGAATCTCAATTCTATCATTAAGCCAAATAGCTGAACGTATAACCTATCAGTCTCACTTCTTTATCAGTCTGTCTACCCCACAAGGGATATAGACGTGACCATATGTATTGTAGGGTGCCCAAATATTTGTCATTTAATCTCTTACAATATTTATTTTTAATTATAATAATTTAGTAGAAATTTGTAAATTCAAAATGGTAGTAGTTATTTTAAGAAAGGGCAACCCAGTGTAACGCAGTGGAGGGGCGGAAAATGGGGGAAGGAAACGTTCGGCTGAAGGGGCAGTCTCTTTCGGACGGTGGTGTAGAAAAGCAAAGGAATAAAAAATATACTTAAACACTATCTTGGATTTATTTAATATTGGTAAACCTTACAATTCAGAAGTGGTATCCAGATAAGCGCTCACAAAGAAATACGCACAAAACGTAAGTACCCTCACATTATTTTATTTTTCTCTCTTCTTTCTTTCTCAATACTTGATTAATTTTATCGATGAACTTTTACCGTATGATACAATCAATCAATAAGTTGCTGATTGATTGTTATTGTTAGATTATTATTATTTATTCCAAATAATGTAAATGGCAGTAGAAACACTACCCTCATGTGTCCATACAATTGAAGTATTTCTTTGAATCTGATAAGTTATTTCTCAAAGTAATTATTTAATTTATATTCAAATCGAATGTCATGCATACATTGCTTCTGATATCACGACATTTTACTTATAATTAAGTTTACATTGCCGTGTTCTTGACATAAAATCCAGATGTTGATAATAGGTACCTACATAAAGTATAAAAATTATCGAACGTAAGTAATTATAACTTTAATAAAATGTATTTAATGGAGTTAATGGAGTATATTGATTAGTCAAATTAAAGTCACTATGCAGTTAACTGTGTTATATTTAGAAAAGTTACCTGTTTTCCTAATTTAAATATATAATTAATAATTAAAGGCATACTTATGGAAGTAAAATGCGTACTAAAATATCTCTAGATATGGTTGTTATGGACAATTGTGACAATATTTCGCTTTCCTCGTGTTGAAAAAAAATAAATGGGTATTTTCTCTGAAAATTAAAGCTACACAGAAATTGTAAATGTGTAAATTTTACTGTGTATTAAGAGCTATTTAACAAATTTATAAATAATATTCCGTAATCCCGATCTAATATGTTGTATTTTTCTCCGAGTGCCAGAATGAATACAGTTCCTGAAAATGTCACTGGAGACAATTATCGACGACGGCGGACACCTACGCGGGGTCCGTCCGAAAGCCAGCAGAGGGCACCTTACAGTATGTATGTATATACATTTCTTATATTTTATTATCATTATCTTAACACTTCTTGAAGTACAATTCCTCTCGCCTGTTAACATCTGTATGTAATTAAGTTCGTAATTGGATCAAATAAAATTAGGATCATCTTCCGGAGACGACCCGATTCGGTCCAATTAGACTGTCTTGTTGATGCCCTAGATGTTTGGTACAAATAAAAACTATTATTTACTATACGTCAATTATAATAAATAATTGTTTACTTAAAAAAACAAATAATTGTTTTTATATATTTAATTAAAAAACAATTGTTGTTGTATAGTTAATTAAACATTGTTGTCGTATAGTTAATAAAACATTGTTGTTATATATTTAATTAAAAAACAATTAAAAACGATAAGAAACTGCGTACACTAGTTGCAAGTGCCAACCGATGCTCTTACGATATAAGGGATAACATCGTGATGCGCATAAAGGCACAGGTTCAAATCCCACCTTGGCCATTAACCAATGTTAATTTTCCATGTTACGTACATTCGTTTGAGAACTAACCGAAGCTCTTACGGCGAGAAAACATTGTAAGGAAACCTGCACAAAAGGTAACGGATGTGTAATCATGATCGATTCAATACGGGTTTTTCCTGCAAAGGTTGCGGAGGTCAGATGGGAGTCAGTTCGTGTTTAAAATTCTTATGGTGACGGAAAACATCGTGAGGAAACCTACACATACAGGTAACGGATGTGTAACCATGATCGATCCAATACGGGTTTCTCTTGCGGAGGTCAGATGGGAGTCGCTTCGTGTTTAAAAATCCAAGATCCATGGTCAAAGGCATACTTCGAGCTGAGGATGTAACCGGAACTGAAGATTGTAGAAAATCGAAAATTAAATTAACCAAAAATAGATCCGTTCTTTTCTTATGACTTGCCCTACATCCTGTCACACTAGTCGTGGTCGCGTGTTTGTGAGGGCATGTATTGCATTTAACTAAGTCACCAACTTTTAACGAGACGACTTATTTAGTCTTCGAAGTTAGTTATGTTTAGTTCTTATAATTGCGTGGGCACGTAAGACAGCGTTGGTGGTCGAGCGGTTAGGGTTACAGATTTAAATAAGTAGCCGTTCGGTTCGAATCCTACAGCAGAATTGTACCAATAATAGTTTTAGGACTTAAATCTGACTGAACTTTTAAACAGCTGTGCTGAAATTAAATAGCTAAAACTAGCTGTGCCCGCGACTTCGTCCTCGTGGAATAGTTATTTTGGGCATCATTGAAGCCCACAACGATGAATAATTTTTCACATATTCTATTATTTCTTTGCTCCTTGTAGTTGCAGCGTGATGTTATATAGCCTTAAAGCCTTCCTCGATAAATGGTCTATTCTATGCAAAAATAAATTTTCAATTCGAACCAGTAGTTCCTGAGATAAGCGCGTTAAAACAAACAAACAAACTCTTCGGATTCATAATATTAGTATAGATAGGTTAGGTTCCCCTGCAAGGTTGTAGAGCTCAGATAGGAGTCGCTTCGTGTAAAAACCTTACTTAACCACTACAGCCGCCGCAGCGTAGTCGTTTCTATCGTGCGAAAAAACTACCCCTATGTTTCACATGATAATAAAAAGTGAAACAGCGAAGTGCCGTGTGGTTCCCGGCACCAATAGAAAAAAGAATAGGACCACTCCATCTCTCTCCCATGGATTTCGTAAAAGGCGACTAAGGGGTAGGCCTATAAACTTGGGATTCTTATTTTAGGCGATGGGCTAGCTACCTGTCACTATTTGAATCTCAATTCTACCTTAAAGCCAAATATCTGAACGTGGCCTATCAGTCTTTTCAAGACTGTTGGCTCTTATTACCCCGCAAGGGATATAGACGTGATTATATGTATGTATGAAACAGCGATAGTTTATCGCGCTATGAAAACGGCGTCGCGCGTGCAAAGCTAGCCCCACAGGATTGTGGTCACAGGCGGATCGAATCAAAAAATTCAGGGTGACGTTTTCTTAAGACATAATCTCGCCTCTTTGCCAAAGGTTTGTTTTGTTTGTAAATACTTTATTGTACATAACTAATTTTTAGTAGTAGGTACATAAAAAGACAATGCACAAGGGCGGACTTATCCCTGTAAGGGATTTCTTCCAGTCAACCAAGTAATTCAAAGAAACATATCAAGTTAAGATCGTGGCAAGTAGAAAGATGTAGGTTCTGCCTACCCCTCCGGGAAAGAGGCGTTATTTTATGTGTGTATTTATGTATATCAAGTTAAGGGATAGTAGCTACAGCTAAATACAATGGCAAATCCTCATAGGTATAAGTAGAGACTACAAATGTGCACTTACTTCGATTCCTGCATACTTTTTCATGCAAGCTCATCATTTATTTATGGCACTCACGACTTTTCACCAAACAGGTAACGCTGTTCCAAAAATATAAGTGACGTATGACATGTCTGGAGTCTTGCTCGTATATAACTTCTAATAAAATTTCTTGATAAAAAATAAATTTTATTTGATACTAAGAGACATACTGTGATAATAACGGTTCAAGAGAAACTTGTGTTACTTTATTATTTCTATGTAAACATGATTTGCGACTAAATAAATAATGCCAGAGGATTCCCCTCTGTACGTAAGTAGTATACAAATATCAGAATTGATTCACCTGGATATCTGTAAATTAAAGGTAAATAAGGAATACTCTTTGAACTTCTTAGCCCCACCTTCTCATTCCAACAGCAAACATTACATACATACATATAATCACGTCTATATCCCTTGCGGGGTAGACAGAGCCTACAGTCTTGTAAAGACTGATAGGCCACGTTCAGCTATTTGGCTTTAAGATAGGATTGAGATTCAAATAGTGACAGGTTGCTAGCCCATCGACTAAAAGAAGAATCCCAAGTTAACTTAAGCCTGCCCCTTAGTCGCCTTTTACGACATCCATGGGAAAGAGATGGAGTGGTCCTATTCTTTTTTGTATTGGTGCCGGGAAACCACACGGCACAGCAAACATTACGAGGTACATTTTTGTATACATTAACTTCAGATTAACTCTCTTGGTGAAGGGGTACCTATTATCACCAAGTCCTAGGTTTGGACCCCAGGAAAAAATTCTACTACTTCATACTCCATATATGCCATCTAATGTAACATTAGCCTTCGAGTTTGGCTATCCTGTACGTGGTATATACGTACATGGGGTGTGTTATAAACTTGCGATTATTATTTAAGGCGATAATCTAGCAACCTGTCACTATTTGAATCTCATTTCTATCATTAAGCCAAACAGGTGAACGTGGCCTATCAGTCTTTTGAAGACTGTTGGCTCTGTCAACCCGAACGGGATATACACGTGATTCTATGTAAGAGTATGTATGTACGTTGACAAATAAAGATACTTAATCTGATAAAATGAGTTTGAACATATCTCTTCTCCATACCCATTCATACTATAACTATATGATTAATCATCTCACACGGACACATATAGTGGAGACCCTAAAAAGGACATATAAACAGTCTTATCTCTTTTATAATACAAGGACTTAATTACTTGGGTTAGCTATTATTCATCCCAGAAAAATATAGTACATATTACCGTGGAGTTTACGATAAAAGACAACCATAGACACGAACAAAAGCTAAAACGATCACCTGTAATAATCATAACGTTGTCTTTATATATATTCCGTTTCATTTATTACGTATTTCCTTAATGTCTTACAAACAAAGGTTTTCCTGAACGAATGGCTAGAACATTAAGGTCTTTTACCACGATATGAACTATACTATAAACTAAAAAAAAGACACATAATAAAGCAGATAATAATATATATGTCAAGATCCGGGCAAAATTTGGGCAAATTCCGGGTATATGACCGGATGTCCGGTATGCCGGGTAAGATTAATTTGATGGTTCGATTATAAATGGGCTTACTAATGAATTATTCGTGCTTAAATTTATGCCTAATGGAGCGGTTAAGTGGATGTCTTCCAAGAATGAGGTCAGGTCCAGGATTCAATCTCAAAAGGAAAATTGAGAATTTCCTGGGAAGTCTTGAAGTAACAAGTTAATTTCTTTATCATAAGTACGAGTATTTCTAGTCCTTTTTAGTTTTCAGTTAATTAAACTTAGCTCATTACGCGCTTTCTGTTTTTTTTTTAACCCTTAACTTGGCAACATAAAAAAATATAAAGAAAGTTATATTTATCAATAAATTTGGGTTCTATTAGGTTAAAAAACCTTAGGAAAAATAAAAATAAAAATTAAGGTTTTTCAGTTTTTGAAAAAAACTATGTGCAGCACAATGTACATTGCTAAGAACTCTGAAATGTATACGTCTTTCAAAGCGTACATTGCAATGTACATTGTCAATATGGCAATAAAGAACATTTTATATGTTTTATATATTTTTATTAGAAAAATACAATTATAACTATTATATTGGCAAACAGAAAAGAAATTGTTTCCGTAATTTTATGTGAGTTACATTAAATTTAAGCAATATGAAAATTACGGCAACAATTTCTTTTCTGTTTACCAACAACAAAGCACAAATGCACATTGCATTTAATGCAGTTTACAGTGGTTCTCCCTGTCTTGCAGTACTTACAACGTACTGTATCATTTCCCCCTTCTGGGAAATGCCCAATTTGGTCATATCGGACGCTATCGGTGGGACGGACAGAAACAGGCTTTTGAATTTTTAAATCTTCGTTTATGTCAACTTCTTTCTATCTGTTTCCCACCTTTCGCTAATCCTTCGTACACTTCAAATCTAAAATCTTTTAAACAACCCTTCTTACCGTCTCGTCTATAAAGAATCCAGGCATTATTTATACTCATGTCTATCAACTGTGACAATATACCAAAATACCACCGATGGCTCTTAAACGGCGTCCGATATAAAGATAATGGCCAAATCAACTCCGCCCATATGTTTATTATATTGTACTACTATCTGTGGACACTCTACTTCGACTTTTTTCTTTTCATCTTTACTATAACGCTTTATTTTTTCAATAGGATACGAATCAACGAAAGAACTTATAAGTGTCACGACCTTATTATCGTGCCATTTTACTACTGCCAACTTATTTTTGTTGCATACAATTTGAGCACTAGTACCACGTTTCTTCTTCTTCATTTGTTGATCAGAAGGTAGTAGCTCCTGACAACCCCTAAGGCGATTACTTCTAATGATGCCTAGGCTAAAAATACCGTACTCTTCTCTGAGAATATTTACCAGTTCTGGCGATGTGAAAAAAATATCCGCATAAACGATTGCAGGTTTATTTTTAATAGTCTGGCATAATGCAAGTACAACCATACCTCCCAAGCCTATGGTTGTTTCTGAATCTGCAAATTTAAAACCTCTAAATGTGTCTTCTCCGTCGTACATAACAAAATCATATATAAATCCCGATACCCCCGCATGAACAAAATTTTTGAAGCCCCATTTTTTCGGTTTCATTTTAAGGTACTGCTTTCTTTTACCAGCTTTTCGACCTTTGTAAGGTATCATCATTTCGTCTATAGAATATTTACCTTCTTCTTCTACTTTTAAAAAGTTGAGATGAAATGCATTGCTTGAAGGAATTAAAGCTAAAATCTTATGCGCACGGGTTAATTTCAAGCTCTGCAGGCAAACAGAAAAAAGAAGCTCAGATAAGACATTCCCATGCACAAACATCAAAAACAATTAGAAAAAAAACCCAAAAAAATAATTTTATTTTTTCTATAAAATTGGCAATGTACACTGTGGTTACCGTAGTGCCGTGTTTGTATTTTACGGCATTCTGGGCAATGGACATCACAATGTACATTATATTCTTTGAGCCAAATATATATATTACTAGCTTTTGCCCGCGGCTTCGCCTGCGTTAATTTCACTACCATAAAAAGATTGCTTAGATTAAGAGCCTTGCATTGACATAAACTAATATTATGCAAAAAAATAGATGTGCCTACGTGAGTGCGTGTTTGAGGATGCTATTCAATCATGCAAGTTCAACTGGATAGATTTTGATGAAACTTACGTACACGGGAAGAATAATGCCTGGAATAGAACATAATTTATTTTTCCTACAAAAGCAAAGTCCCGGGGGCGCAGCTGTTAAAAAACGAATAAATTCTAAAGACAAAAAAAGGTAAGTATAATAATGGAAAGTTAAAGTATCTCTTTGTATACAACATTCGCTGTCTTGCCCATTGGAGACATCACAAATAAACTGTCACAGCTGGTGACCCGCGAGCAAGCGACGTAGAGCTGTCCGTGTGAGAAGCAATTCGTCCTGAGGTGCGATTTGTTAATTGTCATCGCGAAACATATAGCCACTGGAAACTGTACACGCTTAAATTGAAATGGAAAGTTGTTGGGAATGAGGGGAATGCGCGGTATAAAAACAATTTCACCAGCTGCACAACCAGTAAGAATTTTAGCTTCTATAATATTGTTATGAAGCGACACCACTTTAAGGCGAGTCCCATTACAACGTTTCGGCGGCGTTAAGTTGGAATGCCTACTTTTAGTGCAATTGTATGCGCGGGCAGTCCAGATGCCGAAAGTGAATTAAGGAACTCTACCGGATAAGTTGTAGCATCGGTACTATCTAAAACTGTTTTTATGGATTGGTATATAATTTTATTTTCAAAATACTTAAATTATTAGCAGCTGGTTGCTCATTTTTGGGTGTTAGGATTGCTCGCTCGCATATCCAAGAATCCTCGTGATGAATTATTTGAGATAGGTCTCCATAAACGAAATGGATAAGTTCCTCCACCGAAGTGACTACTTGACAGAAGTTATCTGGCAGAGTCACGAACCCGTTCGATTCAGGCAACATACCATTACCGATTTTTAATAACACATCTGAGAATTCTTGCTCTCGAGGATTACCACCCAACTGAGCTCTCATATTACGTGTTAGACTTAATTTCCTAACCTGAGGCCAGAGTATGGATCGTTTGAGACATGCGCTTACTTCATCAGCTCTAGTACCTCGGCTTATTACGGGTAGAGTCTGGCGGAAATCACCACAAAATAATACAGTGGTACCACCCATAATGCGATTCCCTGTTATTTTCTCCAAATAAGTAAATGTCTTAACCATGGAAACTAAATCAATGAAAAACGAATTTTTCATTAATTAAAAAATTTGCCAGCGGCTACAATCGCGTTATTTCTTAAATTCTCATGTGGCGCCATCTCGTATCGGGTGGTCAAAAAATAAATATCTAAACCACGGGAACTAAATTAATGGTGAAACGGTAAGTACTGACGTTGCTATATGTGTGTTATTCCTGCTAATCTTGAGGAACATGGCAACCGTCGCCGATGCGGGGTGCGTCAAACTACCTACATAAAAAAATCTTCTCATACATAAAAAAAAATCTTCTTAAAGATGTGGTGAAACAGTAAGTACTGGCGAAATTAAACAAACAGACAGACGGACAGACAGACAGACAGACAGACAGACAGACAGACAGACAGACAGACAGACAAAAATTCTAAAAAAAATTGTTTTGGCTTCTATTGACCCAAAAAAGACCCCTTATAATTTTTTTTCTTAAATATCTTCAATGTACAGACAGTGCCGTGTGGTTCCCGGCACCAACACAAAAAAGAATAGGACCACTCCAGCTCTTTTCCATGGATGTCGTAAAAGGCGACTAAGGGATAGACTTACAAACTTGGGATTCTTTTTTAGGCGTTGGGTTAGCAACCTGTCACTATTTGAATCTCAATTCTATCATTAAGCCAAATAGCTGAACGTGGCCATTCAGCCTTTTTAAGACTGTTGGCTCTGTCTACCCCGCAAGGGATATAGACGTGACCATATGTATGTATGTATGTATAATTATTTATAGCTTTTTATATCGATTCAAATCAAAAATGACGAAGTTCCATACAAACTTGCACCCCCTATTTCATCCCCTTGGGATAGAATTTCAGGATAAAAAGTAGCCTATATTCTAATCCAGGTTACTAACTATATCTGTGCCGAATTTCGTTCTGATCCGTTCGGTAGATTTTGCGTGATGCGCGTACAAACATACAGACAGACAGACAGACAGACAGACAGACAAAAATTCTAAAAAAAATTGTTTTGGCTTCTATTGACCCAAAAAAGACCCCTTATAATTTTTTTTCTTAAATATCTTCAATGTACAGACAAAGTTGAGTTACAGTTTTATTATATGTATGGATACGTTAGTCACCATGTTTAAAATACATATTTTATATACTTTATAACATAAACATAAAAGCGCACGCAAGAAAGGTACCCTTTCTCCATTAAATAATTAAATATGAATAAATTGCTTACCCGAGATGCGCGTACGCCTTGTTGTTTAGACGCTATTTTTATTTTGACATTATTCCAAAGTGTTACCACATAAAATATATTTTCTTCTAATTTTAAATTATTTAAAGTATGTCTAGTAGAAAAAAAAATGTGTAAAATTAAATAATTATTTCAGAATATTTTTTTGAAAACTATGTACACTGTCATGTACGTTATCAAGTTAAGGGTTAATATAAGATACTAACGATCCGCTCCAGCTTCGGGTAGCATTTATAGATATAAACCTTAATTTAGATAACCCTCCGTTTTTCCAACATTTCAAACAGGAACTTTTGGAGATTAGCGCATACATACAGACTGAGAAAATAGTGGGACATTATAATATGTATTTTAATTTTATTCCTCTACTTTGAAACGTCGTAGTCTCATTACTTTTCCAGACTAATAAAATGGGTGCTACGACCTCGCAACTCATTCTATCCTACGAAAAACAATAAAACTATTAAGAACACTCACTTTCTTATGAAACTTCATGAATATTCCACTAGTAATTACTGAAGCACACCGCTGCTGCGATTACAAAAACATTTTCTACGATGCACTTTAGCTCCGGGGGAATTTGCCTCGCAAACCTTGGAAATCTTGAAGCTGTACGAGTCTCGTGAGAAATTTCCAAACAAGTTCTTGAAGCGGTGCACAGAAATAAATAGAGTAGGTACTGTGTGCCCTCGGGCGGTGTTCGGATTTTCACGTGTAATGGAGATGCGAACAAAAGTTATATGCTTGAGTGAACAATTTTCTTTCAATCTCAATTCCATCGTAAAGCCGTACAGCTGAACGTGGCCTTTCAGTCTTTTCAAGACTGTGGACTCTGTCTACCACGCTTAAATTTTTTTGCTACTCGTAAATACCAATCAACCATGCCACTTTTCGTCAAAAGATAAGTAAATTGATAAAAATACTCAATTTAGGAATTAGACCTAACCAGAGTTTATGTTCCGTTGGGATAAGGGATACAAAGCCAAACACATAAAGTGTATATGTATACGTATATGTATTAATGTTATTTTAGGCGTACCCGAACTCAAGCTAGTTCGACGGGCTTAGAACGGCGCTATTTAGAAAAAGCGCCAAAATGTTTATGGTATATATTTATTATATAGATATATATATGTATTTTAATTTTTAATAGTATTTTACCTAAGACATATTTACTCAATGAAGTCAGGAATTTAACCACATAATTCGCAGAAACTGAAAATTGAATACGGGATATAAAATAAATTTATTCATTTAAAAACTTTGAGCCTCAAAGTTACAATTAGTGGACTTAATGCTAAAATCATAATAAAAACATAATCATAATAATGTTAAAATCATAGTGATCTAAAAAATTTCCAAACAAAATCATAAGATATAAATAATTCAACAGAAGAAGGCAAAGTTCAAGAATCTGTAAACATAATTTCATACACTGAAGGACGTCTTTGTACAATGGCAAAGTTGAGTGGTAATGAGGCCTTCACGCTACTGGTCCCCGAAATATTGGACATAGACAATAGATAAATTGGATAAACCATGGATAAAGTAACTTCATTTAAAAAACAATATCCGGGGACTATACTCTGTGAGGTATATTCTACTAAGTCTGGCCATGAACACTGTTATGTACAATAAAAATAAAATTTTGCTTTTAAATTTGGAATCTGTCATTGTCATTGCGTTTTCATAATTTCGCGCCATCAAAGTGTCGAATTAACATTTTCCCGCATAATTATATGTATTCAATATATTACGAAAGTTATTTCGATAAATCTTTTTCTTAGAACGAAAATATTTATATTATATTATTATTATAGTATTCGTCTTATGTATGTACATATCTTTATCATCTTATCATATATTTAGACGGGTTAGAAAGTCACGATTGTACCGAGTTACATACATACATAATAATCACGTCTTCATCCCTTACAGGATAGACAGAGCCAACAACTTCATAAAGACTGAAAGGACACGTTCAGCTGTACGTCTTAAAGATGGAATTAAGATTGATAGATGTATAGTAATACACGTATGGGTAGCGTCCGGGTAAAGCCGGATATAGGCTTTTTGATCGTATGTCCGGCCAAAATGAACGGTATCCGTCTTGTCCGGCTTTTGTTAGGCTTTTTACATTTTACATATAATTGTTTTGTTGTACCTATTGACACTAAGACGAAATCCTCAATAATATAGTGTCCGGCTTTTTTAGCCAAATGTCCGGCCAAACTGGCTGGTCTGTCCGGCATAGGTTTGGCGACTTGGCAACCTGATATACGTATTATTTGACACCACATTTTTAAGGAAAAGAAAAAATAACAACCAAATAACAGGATCTAACAATATATTGATCTCTGATTTCGCTATTTACATAATTCGCTGGTTCAATAGCGGCAACAAACTTGTTTACTATATTGGGACCCTCGAAAAGGTCCGATGTCGGCCGGGGATCGACAGGGATTTGTTGGAAATCTCGCAATTTCTTCCGCCTCACATATTCTGTGAGCGACAGATTAGGTAGGTACCAATGACGCTTTTACGCAAAACATCGGGTAATGAAATTTTTGATCTGATTATGTGCATCTAAGTGCCGTGTGGTTCCCGGCACCAATACAAAAAAGGATAGGACCACTCCATCTCTTTCCCATGGATGTCGTAAAAGGCGACTAAGGGATAGGCTTACAAACTTGGGATTCTATTTTAGGCGATGGGCTAGCAACCTATCACTATTTGAATCTCAATTCTATCATTAAGCCAAGTAGCTGAACGTGGCCATTCAGTCTTTTCAACACTGTTGGCTCTGTCTACCCCGCAAGGGACATAGGCGTGACCATATGTATGTATGTTATGTACATCTATACTAATATTATAAAGCTGAAGAGTTTGTTTGAACGCGCTAATCTCAGGAACTACTTGTTCGAATTGAAAAATTCTTTTTGTGTTTATTGTTTTTTAGACCATTTATCGAGGTAGGCTTTAGGCTATATAACATCACGCTGCAACTATTAGGAGCTAAGAAATAATGGAGAATTTGAAAAAAATCGGGGAAAGTTATTCATCCTTCAGGGCTTCAATGATGCCCAAAATAACTATTCCACGCGGACGAAGTCGCAGGCACACAATAAGCGTATCCTAATGTCAACTGTATAATCAAGTTGCCCTGTAAGGAACTATATAGGGCGGTAATAGAAGCGAATTTGCATTGAATTTTGGTAGGTTGATGTGACTGTACGAGTATTTATTTACTACCAAACGTGCCGTGTGATTCTCGTTGTTCGGCTTTAACTAACTTTATGTCCACAACATTTATTGTTAATTTATGGTGTTGAATTTACTTTACCTATATTTATTTTTTGGTGGTGAATTATGGTTTAATTTTCCCAAAGGACCCCTCTAATGACGCTTTTATAAATACGTTTGGAAAATGGCGTTTATCTCAAGTGCCCGGCAATTTGTTTCAAGTTAAGAGCGCCAAGAAATAAGATACGGAAAATTATATATACATAAATCTGAATTAATTGTTGCTATTTCTATGCTTTTGGTAAAAGAATTGTCAAGTGCCGTTTGATTCTCGGCACCAATTAAAAAAAGAATAGGACCAGTTCGTCTCATTCCCATGGATATCGTAAAAGGCGACTTAGGGATAGGCTTATAAACTTGAGATTCTTCTTTTAGGCGATGGGCTAACCTGTCACTATTTGACTCTTTGAGATTGAGCTTGGCTTAATGACATGAAACGGCACATTACACATATTTGGGCATTTCTTTATTTTTTTTTAAACTAGCAAGTTGCCAAGAACGTATATTATAAAGTATTTCCCAAAATAGCGCGTAGATAATTGTACCACGAAAGGTTCAATTCTTGATTGTTACGTTGTTTTATTGGAACACTCGCGTACCGTGCTAAAGTTAGCCTAGCAAAGTTGGTAAATAAAGCTTGTTATTTGTATGTAAAACGAAACAATACAGCAGTTTCTTGGATTCATGTTATTATATACAACCCAATGTCGAATACAACTGACGATTCATCAAAATTCTCAGGTAATCTAGTTAGAATACATACATACATATGGTCACGTCTATATCCCTTGTGGAGTAGACAGAGCTAACAGTCTTGAAAATACTGATAGGCAACGTTCAGCTATTTGGCTTAATAATAGAATAGAGATTCAAATAGTGACAGGTTGTTAGCCCATCAGTTAAAAGAAGAATCCCAAGTTTAATAGCATATCCCTTAGTCGCCTATTTTACGACATCCATGAGAAAGAAATGGAGTGGTCCAATTCTTTTTTCTATTGGTGCCGGGAACCACACAGCACCAATTTTGTATATTTATGTAAATCTAGGGAAAAATGAGAATAGAACTTAAACTAAAGAGAAATTTAGTACAAAGGCACTACGTATTTCAAGGAAAAATTTCTTCCAGTACGCCCACGACAGAATAATATTTTGAAGAGAAAAGATTTTTTACAAAAACTAAACTTCAAAACCATTTTTATATAATGCTAGACTGTTCAGTGTAATGTTGCGTTAACAAAAGACTGACCTGATCAATACAAATTGAGGTACAGACAAAACAGAACTCGTTAAAATGTTCCCGAATTAGTTCCGCAACTCGGCCGGCAGTTTCTATTTGGAAAAAGATAAGATTTAACAAAACCGATGTTTATTTCTACCAAAAGTGACTTAATTTTGGTGTTTCCAATTTTTGTGGGATTATGTTTTAAATGTGCCTTGTGGTTCCCGGCACCAAAACAAAAAAAAAGAATAGGACCACTCCACCTCTTTCCCATGGATGCCGTAAAAGGCGACTAGGGGATAGGCTTACAAACTTGGGATTCTTTTTCAGACTATTAGCTAGCAACCTGTCACTATTTGAATCTCAATTCTATCATTAAGCCAAATAGCTGAACGTGGCCATTCAGTCTTTTTAAGACTGTTCGCTCTGTATACCCCGCAAGGGATATAGACGTGACCATATGTATTTATGTATGTTTTAAATTAATATTTCGAGTTATCTCTTCTGGCTAACATATCGACAACCCGGCCCTTGTACCCCTCTAGGGGTGCACTTCGAGAAGAATTCATTTGGGAACAGAAATTCTTTTTACGCCGGCCTACTCTAGTTACATGGCCTTCCAGTGCGTATTACCCCATGGGTTGAAAAATAGAAATCGGATTAACATAAGACTTTAGAAGTGGTAAGTATATTTGTCTTTGGAATCACCATCAGACACCTTTCATATCGCATCTTAATTTTGAGTTTTTATATGACAGCTTTACAATTGCGTGCATTGTAAGACGACGAATCATTTCCTTGAATTTATACATTACTAAATGTCCCGACAAACGTTGTTTTGCCATATAAATATTTTTTGAGTAATTTTTTAGTTAAAATACATGTTAAGATTGGACTACCGCTATCACTAAGGGGTACGCAAAAAAGATATTGCCGATTCTCAGACCTACTCAATATGCTCACAAAATTTCATGAGAATCGGTCAAGCCGGTTAGAAGGAGTACGGGAACGAACATTATGTCACGAGAATTTTATATATAAGAAGAATCTATTATAAAATTATTATTATCTCATAACGCTAGTTTACACAGATTTAGAAGCCTCAAATAAAGTTTTAATTTAACAGATTTAGAAGCCTCAAAATAAGTTTTAATTTGAAATAGGCTTCTAAATCTGTGTAATTTTTCACGTATTCCCATTTCGAATACAATGTGGCATTTCTATTGTCTAATATAATTGCGATGTCTATAGGTTTACATTACATTAGCAAATGCTCGGGAGAGCAATTAGCAGGTAATGTAAGCAAACAGCTTCGTAAATGTGTTAAGTAAAGACGTTTGGGAATACGTATATGCGAATTTCCAGCGGGCTCACGGTAAATAGTAGGAAGTGCAAATTGTTTAAACTAAAAGCAACCAGAGTTAGATTAAAAATGGAAATAGTAAGTTAAGCCGTGTGGTTCCCGGCACCAATACAAAAAAGAATAGGACCACTCCATCCCTTTCCCATGGATGTCGTAAAAGGCGACTAAGGGATAGGCTTACAAATTTGGGATTCTTTTTTTAGGCGATTGGCTGGCAACCTGTCACTATTTGAATCTCAATTCTATCAAACAGCTGAACGTGGCCTTTCAGTTTTTCAAGACTGTTGGCTCTGTCTACTCCGCAAGGGATATAGACGTGACTATATGTATGTATGTCTTGTAACTACAAAGGTTGCTAGCCCATCGCCTAAATGAAGAACCCCAAGTTGATAAGCATATCCCTTAGTCGCCTTTTAACATCCCCAGGTAAGAGATGGAGTGCTCTTATTCTTTTTTATATTTGTGCCAGGAACCACACGGCACTTTACAAGACAGGTCGCCTTTTTAGCAAAGAAGGGGATCGTCAGTATTGCCAAGCTAAACTAAATGTTACCAACATGATTAAAGGCAAACTCACAATATGCAAAAATAAATATTGCTAAGTGTAAAGTGCCGTGTGGTTCCCGGCACCAATACAAAAAAGAATAGGACCACTCCATCTCTTTCCCATGGATGTCGTAAAAGGCGACTAAGGGATAGGCTTACAAACTTGGGATTCTTTTTTAGGCGATGGGCTAGCAACCTGTCACTATTTGAATCTCAATTCTATAATTAAGCCAAATAGCTGAACGTGGCCATTCAGTCTTTCAAAACTGTTGGCTCTGTTTACCCCGCAAGGGATATAGACGTGACCATATGTATGTATGTAAGTGTAAAGTAAACCACATGATCTCGTAACTGGAACAGAAGGTTCTCCACATTTACATGAGAATGGAGATTGCAGTCACTGCATCGTTTGATATGAACTGTTCTGTTAAATATTCATAGTATTGCATTGCATATTCATAGCATTGCATCTGCCGTGTGGTTCCCGGCACCATTACAAAAAAGAACAGGACCACTCCATCTCTTTCCCATGGATGTCGTAAAAGGCGACTAAGGGATAGGCTTATAAACTTGGGATTCCTCTTTTAGGCGATGGGCTAGCAACCTGTCACTATTTGAATCTCAATTCTATCACTAAGCCAAACAGCTGAGCGTGGCCTATCAGTCTTTTCAAGACTGGTGGCTCTGTCTACCCCGCTAGGGATATAGACGTGATCATATGTATGTATGTATTGCATTGGGACTATTTCGTGACGGCTTCCAGTTGAGATTGTAAATTCAAATAACATTTGAATCAAAGCTGAACGTGGCCGTTAATTCTTTTCGAAGTGGTTGGCTCTGTCTACTTCGTATTTATATTTCCTAACCATACGAAATCGTGAGTTTGAAAATAAATTTGAATTTATATCTACAATAATTTTCAAAATTACATTCTCCCGACTTGTCCTTTAAAGATTTTTTTTTTATTTTCACCATAAACATTAATTTAGTTGTGAGTTTACTTATTTGTATCGAAATATTTTTTTTAATAAACATTTAAATAAATATGTGACGTCAATAAGTGATACTTTGCATCCAATTTTGAAAATAAATCTATTCTGTTCTATTTTTTCAGTAGTTCGCGTGTCTTTTTGTTATCTTTGGTATTCTTGGATCAATTCCCAATTCCTGTATACAATATTATTGTTTAGGATAAAAATATACAACAAAATATTTAAGCTTTTTTCGTCCTCTTCCCTTCCTTGAAGTTTTTTTTGATGAAAATCTGTAAATAAAATTAATTATTATTTCATATCTGGCAACCCTATCGACATAATCTTACTCCGGAACCGTTTTATCGGCAAATAGCGTATGTATTAGTGGAAGTACAGGATTAGCGGTTTTCCATTAGCAGCCGCTAACTGCTGGCAAGTTTCAGTGATGTTATTATATACTCGTAAGCATAATAACAGATTAGGTAAATCTTGATTGGTTTAGATGTTTCAATATTTTGTTTAGAAATTTATTTACATAAGGCTACAATCGATAACATCGTCCAAATATAAACTTAACACTATGATCTTATCTGGATGGTAACCCAAAAAAGTGCACATACAACATATTTATTATTGTTAACATAGTCATAATAAGCATTTTTTTAGCAATAAACAATCCACAAGAGTGAAGGCGAGCCCTAAAAGACGATTTCTGTAAATTACCACGGGAACGAAGCAAAACTGAATGATATTATACTTTATAATATCCCTATTATACATACATACATATGATCACGTCAATATCCCTTGCGGGGTAGACAGAGCCAACAGTCTTGAAAAGATTGATAGGCCACGTTCAGCTATTTGGCTCAATGATAGAATTGAGATTCAAATAATGACACGTTGCTAGCCCATCGCCTAAAAAAAGAATCACAAGTTTGTGAGCCTACCCCTTAGTCGCCTTTTACGACATCCATGGGAAAGAGATGGAGTGGTCCTATTCATATTTCTTTTAATATTGATTAGCAAACTTTCGCCCATGACAATGCAACAACGGCTCTTGAAAATTGATAAAGTTCGTGATAGCCTCTCGGCGTGTTTATCAAAACTCTAGCGAGATTTTCTTGCAAATTGTTCTCACATTGGAAAATGTACCACTCTCTTGATAAATTATGAAACTTTATGATCAGAACGTAATTACGATTTATAACAGAGGCTTGTCACATTACTGAAGTTTGACCCAGTTACGAGTAAGTTTTCCCTGAGCACGGGATCCGGTAAAACCAGATTCAGATGTGGATAAGTGATGAAACTACTTCCAATTTTGACGGCCTCTGTGGCGCAGCGGTAGTGCGCTTGTCTGTGACATCGGGGGTCCCGGGTTCAAATCCCGGCCAGGGCATGATGAGAAACGAACTTTCTCCGATTGGCCTGGGTCTTGGATGTTTATCTATATAAGTATTTATTATAAAATAAAGTATCGTTGAGTTAGTATCTCGTAACACAAGTCTCGAACTTACTTCGAGGCTAACTCAATCAGTGTAATTTGTCCCGTATATATATATTTATTTATTTATTTTGGACTTGGGTACTGTGTCGCATCGAATCTGACCGACTGGGTTCCTCCTGGCTTTAGTCCCAGTTGCATTCTCACCGTGCCGTGTGGTTCCAGGCACCGATAGAAAAAAGAATAGGACCACTCCATCTCTTTCACATGGATGTCGTTAAAGGCGGCTAAGGGATAGGCTTATGTAAACTTGGGATTCTTCTTTTAGGCGATGGGCTAGCAACCTGTCACTATTGGAATCTCAATTCTATCTAAAAGCCAAATAGCTGAACGTGGCCTATCAGTCTTTAAAAGACTGTTGGCTCTGTGTAACCCGCAAACATACAGACGTTATTATATGTATGTTTGTTTTTATAGGGTCACAGGTGAAGTCATCATGTTAAAACTACAAATTTAGTTGCCATAATGTGCAGGTATATATAGGCATATTAGTATATGCTATAATATATTATTACTATATGCTAGCAACCTGTAATTATCAGAATCTGAATTTATTTATTGCATTGCATTCGGCCGAATGTCTTCTTAGTCTTTTCGAGACTGCTGACTCTGTCCACCCCGTAATAAATAAAGACGTATATGTTACATAAACATACATAATTCTCATTGGATATTAAGCCACATCCCCTGTAGCATAGCACGCGCGACGCCGTTTATATCGCGCGAGAAACTATCGCCGTGTTTCACTTTTTATCGTAATGTGAAACGAGTGAGCGATACCTTCTCGCGCGATTAAAACGGCGTCGCGCGTGTCATGCTTCGGGGACAGAACTGTCTCCATAAAAAGGTCGTTATTGTGATAGATGCGGCTTTGATTGCTCAATAAAGAAGATGATCCTAAGCTTTCGAAAGCGCGCTAATCCCTTGATCCCAGCCGCTATCCAGTTACCGTTAGAATAAACCATTTCGTATCCCATTTTAGAAACTTAAGAGGTGGCTTATAACATACTAGAGGCCGACCGCGATTTCTTCCGCATGGAAACCCTAATCCCGCGGGAACTCTGAGATAAAAAGTGGCCTATGTGTTATTCTGGGTCTTCAGCTACCCGCATACCAAATTTCATCGTAATCGGTTCATTAGTTTTTGCGTGAAATAGTAACAAACATCCATACTGACATCCTGACATACTCACAAACTTACGCATTTATAATTTAATAGAAGGATATAAAAAAAATACAATGGACTCCAGGTAAACATACGTACTCCTTCGTTATTTTATTTAGATACATACATACATACAGTCACGTCACGTCACGGCGGTGCACATGCAACCTCTTTTTAAACCTAGAAATAAGTTGTATTTTTTTTAACAACGATATCAGAAAGTACTCCCAAATTGTCTCATTTGTCTAATGGCTCGTATGTTACGGGGTTGTTTACGTGCCGTGTGGTTTTCGGCCCTTTAACATAGAACCACTTCGTATCTTTCACATGAATGTCGTAAAAGGCAACTAAGGGATCGGCTTATAAAACCTGTCACTATTTGAATCTCAATTCCATTAAAAAACTATCCATTAACGTGGCTTTTTAAGACGTTTTTTTACTGACTGTTGGCTCTGTCCCGTAAGAGATATAGACGTGACTATAAGTATGTACATTCAGTCAGAAAAGTATCGGGAATGGATTATTTATTTATGGTTCCAAATTCAAATTTTTGTTTTTTTTGTTGTTGTTAGATTGGCACAACTGTTTTCCATTTTGGCGCGGAGTTTGAGTTGCATCTGTTGTTTACATTAAATACAGTGCTATTTTTAGTTATATCATATCTAGGTGTATTGCTAATTTCATAATGGATAAAAACATCGAACAAAGAGTTTGTCTTAAATTTTGCATTGCCAATGGAATATCGTGTTCGGAGTCACTGAAAATGTTACAGAAGGCTTACGGTGAATCGACTTTATCAAAAACTCGTGCTTATGAGTGGTACAAAGCGTTCAAAAGCGGTCGAGATGTGATGGAAGATTTGCCTCGCTCTGGTAGGCCATCAACGTCTGCAACTGAAGTTAACATCGCAAAAGTGAAGGAAATAGTGACTGAAAATCCTCATTCAACTTTGAGAGAGATAGCCACCGAACTTTCTGTATCTCACGAGTCGATCCGTACCATTTTAACTAATAATTTGGGTATGAAACATGTTGCCGCTCGGCTAGTCCCAAAAGACCTGAATTTTTTTCAAAAACTCAATCGCATGAGAGTCGCTGAGGACATGCTAGAACGAGTCAATTCCGACCCAACATTCATGAAACGCATTGTTACTGGTGACGAGACGTGGGTTTACGAGTTTGACATGCAAACTAGTCAACAAGCTTCGGAGTGGCGCCTTCCAACTGAACCGAAACCGAAAAAACCACGCCAAAGTCGTTCAAAAGTCAAAGTCATGTTGACTGTTTTCTTTGACTATCGCGGTGTTGTGCACTCGGAATTCTTGCCGGAAGGTCAAGCGGTAAATAAGGAATATTATTTGAGTGTTATGCGGCGTTTAAGAGAGCAAATCCGACGAAAAAGGCCAGATTTGTGGAAAGAAAATTCTTGGATTTTGCACCATGATAATGCACCTTCGCACAAGGCCATCATTGTGAACGAATTTTTAACCAAACACTCAACAAATACCATCGAGCAACCACCATATTCACCAGATATGGCTCCAGCCGACTTTTTTCTTTTTCCTAAACTCAAATTACCACTTCGTGGCACCCGTTTTCAATCGGTAGAAGACATAAAAGAGAATTCGCGGCGGGAACTGACCTCAATTCCGGAAACAGCGTTTAAAAAATGTTTTGATGATTGGATTATTCGTTGGCGTAAGTGTATCGTTTCTAAAGGAGCATATTTTGAAGGTGATAAAATAAATTTGGATGAATAACAAACAGTTTGTGTATTATTGATCTTTTCCTGCTACTTTCTTGACAGAATACTATGTGTGTTGTTTTTGTTAACGTTTATTCCACTAATATTGTTTGTTTGTTTGTAATATCTTTATTGCATAGAAATTTACACAGTGACAAGAAAATAGTGCATTGTTATAAAAGAAACAAAAATAAAGTGACGTATCTAATAAATTATCCATATTACATATCATAAAACTGTAACTGAACTTTATCTGTACATTGAAGATATTTAAGAAAAAAAAATAATAAGGGATATTTTTAGGGTTTTTAATTAATTATTATATTTATCTATATTAATACTAATATTATAAAGCTGAAGAGTTTGTTCGTTTGTTTGTTTGAACGCGCTAATCCCAGGAACTACTGGTTCGAATTGAAAAATTCTTTTTGCGTTGAATAGCCCATTAATCGAGCCTAAAGCCTAGGCTATATAACATAACGCTGCAACTATAAGGAGCAAATAAATAATGGAAAATGTGAAATATACGGGGAAAATTATTCACCCTTGAGGGCTTCAATAATGCCCAAAATAAATATTCCACGCAGACGAAGTTGCGGGCACAGCTACTAATAAATAAATTATAAATTGTGTTATTGGTTTGGTCGTAGGCTGTCCCAGCTCTTAATTGGTTCTA
The DNA here is from genome assembly GCF_032362555.1 of Amyelois transitella. Lineage (NCBI taxonomy): Eukaryota > Metazoa > Arthropoda > Insecta > Lepidoptera > Pyralidae > Amyelois > Amyelois transitella. The sequence goes on from NC_083512.1 coordinate 10,465,090, forward strand.
TGTTTTACATCAATTAGCAATCAGACTAATGAAATAGCCCTACCTGTGACCTTATGCCCTCGCGCAAGGTCTAGCTGTATAGTAGCGTCTACATATATCACGCCTTTATCGAATTGTGATTCAGATTGCATAGCCTCTGCCTACCCCAATGGGAAACAGGCGTGATGGTATGTATGTGTGTATGTGATTCAGATTTAGTGCCGTGTGGTTCCCGGCACCGATAGACAAAAATAATAGGACCACTGTATCTCTTTCCCATGGATGTCGTGAAAGCCGACTAAGTGATGGGCTAGCAAACTGTCCCTATTTCAATCTCAATTCTATTATTAAGCCAAACAGCCGAACGTGGCATATTTGATAGGAAATTAATAATTGCCGTGTGGTTCCCGGCACTATTACAAAAAAGAATAGGACCACTCCATCTCTTTCCCATGGATGTCGTAAAAGGCGACTAAGGGATAGGCTTATAAACTTAGGATTCCTCTTTTAGGCGATGGGCTAGCAACCAGTCACTATTTGAATCTCGGTTCTATCATTAAGCCAAATAGCTGAACGTGGCCATTCAGTCTTTTCAAGACTGTTGGCTCTGTCTACCCCGCAAGGGATATAGACGTGATCATATGTATGTATGTATGTATGTAAATTAATAATTTAATTATTAATTTGCTTGTGGCGTATGGCGATCCCTGAATATGATGTAATATAATCATTGACGTAGTCATTCGTTCCTAAAAGGCATTGGTAACTCTCATGGAATTATAAGAGGCACGAAATTCAAAGACGGTATTTTAATATGTACGGTATGTTTTATATACTAAAGGATTTTACATTTTCATCCCCAAATTTAATAAATACATATATTCATATAATCACGTCTATATCTCTTTCGGGGTAGACAGAACCAACAATCTTGAAAATACTGACAAGCCTCGTTCAGCTGTTTGGCTTAATGATAGAATTGAGATTCAAATAGTGACAGGTTGCTATGCCCATCGCTTAAAAAAATAATCCCAAGTTTATGAGCCTATCCCTTAGATGCCTTTTACGACATCCATAGGAAAAAATAGAGTGGTCCTATTCTTTTTTCTATTGGTACCGAGAACCACACTGTTAATCGTTATAAAGATAACTTATAGACATATTTTTAATAATGCTTGCTTGATTTTTTAATAATTTATACCTAAAATAATAGGATTATTCAATTTGGCAACATCAAACTCATTCGATCAATTGAACTGCTCACAATAATGTACATATATTGTTATTCGCGAAGTGTGTGGCGAATCGAATTACATATTCAGCGAGTGGAAATGCTGCGGTAAAACAATTTGCAAAACAGAACAGTTAGCTGCCAGTTCCAGATTTTTCGAAAGAATAAAAATAAAAGATTATTACCTAGATAATACTTGTGAAATGGAATTATTTATTCATCGGCTAATCAAGAAAATAATGTTAAACATAAAGGCACAATGAAACGATTATCGACGATATTAAATACGCTTTAAATAAATTAACTCAGACCGATCAAATGATTGATTTTATAAAACTTTATCTTGTAAATTTATTCAATACTAGCTGTGCCCGCGACTTCGCGTGGATCATTGAAGCCCTCAAGGATGAATAATTTTCCCCGTTTTATTCAAATTTTCCATTATTTTTTCGCTTCTAATAGTTGCAGCGTGATGTTATATAGCCTAAAGCCTTTCTCGATAAATGATCTATTCAAAGCAAAAATAATTTTTCAATTCGAACCAGAAGTTCCTGAGATTAGCGCGTTCAAACAAACACTTCAGCTTCATAATATTAGTATAGATAAACAAAAAACTACGCATGTTATTTATTCTAACTTAAACAAAAAGTAATTCAAATATTTTGTCAAATGTTTACGAAAAGGTAGATAATAGGTATGATTCGTCAAAAATGTAAGTATTATAATTTATTTAGGTTTATAAGACATTTTATAAACCGCATATCGTAGGCATGAACAACGGTTTAGACAAAAAATCTGTCTGTAAGATGCCACTGCATTGTCATAACGATAAATTTAAATAAATAAATATATACTGGACAAATTACACAGATTAAGTTAGCCTGGATGTAAATTCGAAACTTCGGTGCTACGAGATACTAACTCAACGATACTATATTTTATCAATAAATACTTGTATAGATAAACATCCAAGACCCAGGCCAATCAGATTATATTCGTTTTTCATCATCCCCTGACAGGGATTCAAACCCGGGACCTCCGCTGTCGCAGACAAGCGTACTACCGCTGCGCCACAGAGGCCGCTTTTTTACTATAATTGATTTCAGATACTGTACCAAAAGCTCAAACTAATAGCACATGGAACATCAGCTTCTTTGTTCAATGAGCTGTAAAGTACCTGGATTATGGTTTAAAAATACTCAACGGTCCATTCGTTTATTAGCAGTAGTGCAGTAGTCTCTGCCTATCCAACAGGGAAGAAGACGTGACATATGTAGATAGACATATGTAGACGTATTTAACATAGTTATTTACATACATAAATCACGCCTCTTTACCGGAGAGGAAAGAACGAACGAAGAGAAACGAACTTCCTCTGGATTGGCCTGGGTCTTGGATGTTTATATCTATTAAGTATCTGTTTATTATAAAATATAGTATCGTTGAGTTAGTATCTCGTAACACAAGTCTCGATCTTACTTCGACGTAATTTGTACTCAATCGATGTAATTTGTCCCGTCTAAAAAAAACGAGGCTTTTCGTTTTTCTCCCCGACTGTACCAAAAGTCGAGTTATTTAATATTTCATACCGGCGCAAGGCATTTTGTTTTTAATATATTCAATATCTTCGCTTCCCTCATTTTCATATTAGGAAAAATGCCGAAAACATCAGAATGTAATTCGACGATCGCAAAGTCGATAAAATCCATACGTGGTTTACATTTTTAAGGATTTTCATGTAAGAATATGTAATGACGTGATGTGAATGTGTTAAACAACCCTTATTTACAAAACGTAAGTATTATATCATTTTAGGAGCGTTTAAGGGAGTAATAAGAAAGATTGACGGCCTCTGTGGCGCAACGGTACGCTTGTCTGTGACACCGGAGGTCCCGGGTTCGAATCCCGGCCAGGGCATGATGTGAAACGAACTTTTACTTTTTACTTGTGTTACGAGATACTAACTCAACGATACTATATTTTATAATAAGTACTTATATAGATAAACGTCCAAAACCCAGGCCAATCAGAAAAAGTTGTTTTCTCATCATGCCCTGGACGGATTATACAATAGATAAGGGGTAGTTTATTCGCTACCAGAACGTCGCCCCACAGGAAAGTTTTTAATAATGTATCATTATTATCATATATTTCTGAATTTTATCAATTAGTTTTCTCTCGCTATTATGTACGTTAATTTGAATTAACTTTGATAATTTATTAATTAATTTTGTACAAATAATTTTATAAGAATCAACCCAGTAGCCCTCCAAAGATATGACTAATTTAAGCAATTGTTGTAAAATTCAAGCCCTTCGGAAGCGAGATAAGAAATAATTTGGAGCAATATGTACAATTCATTTCCAGATTAAACTTTATTTAAGCTGTAATAGAATGTGTGTCAGAATGGCGGGTGTACCTCACGGATTTTAATATCTGTTTTGGATTAAAAACGTACTTGATGTGTACCTCAGTGTACCTCTCCTAAAAATCTGTTAAATAAAATAGGTACACCCGCCATCCTAACGTCAGGACCGCGGGTGTACTTCTAGTTAGCATATGTAGGTAAGTAACAATTATGACAATTAATTTTGTGACCGTGTCAATTGACGATTATTATCTATACTAATATTATAAAACTGAAGAGTTTGTTTGTTTGAACGCTCTTATCTCAGGAACTACTGGTTCGAATTGAAAAATTCTTTTTGCGTTGAATAGACCATTTATCGAGGAAGGCTATTAGGAGCGAAGAAATAATGGAAAATGTGAAAAAAAAAACGGGGAAAATTATTCATCCTTGAGGGCTTCAATGATGCCCAAAAGAACTATTCCACGCGGACGAAGTCGCGGGCACAGCTAGTCCACAATATAGAAATTCGCACCTACATTCTGTCTGTACCGAAGCATGAGCTATAAACAAATACCTCCTTTTTTTTGCAAATCCAGTCTACCATAGGGAGATGTATGGCGTGATGGTATGAATATATGTATGTAGATGTATGTACCAATTTTCCCCCATTATAGTGTAACTTTATCCTTTATGCCTATTTCATATGTCTTTCTGTCAAATTTCAATGAAAAACATATATTTTCAGCTTCACGTTAAAGTTGATAAATATATCAGTCACCTTGACCTAAGTACCGAAAGTAATTTTATAAGAATACGTAGTTGTACGCAGAATATCTCAAAGCAATGCGGTTACATGCCCCGGCGGCAGGAATTCCTGTGAATTCCCAGAAATGCTCGGGTCGGAGTATAATATGATAACGGGTAGAACCCATTCCTCATAGCGCATTGCCAACCTACCGCGAGGAATATCAGAGTGAAATAAAAATTCTGCGTAAGATGAAACGTGCCATCTTTGGTCTGTGTGCTTATTGGCCAGATTTTGAATTTTTTATTTTGATATTTTTAGGGTTAGATAATATGAGGATTTTTCAGAGAAAAGGGAAAAAAGATTATCCTAAAGCGGACCTCGGGCTCTGGGTCTAAGGGTGCCTGGAAAATGTACTATGAAAAAAGACTCCATAGATTTTAATATGGTATGGGCGTACGCCATGTCGTGCGTTGTTACGCGTTTTCCAACATATATCAATAGATATAATCACGTCTATATCCCTTGCGGGGTAGACAGAGCCAGAGACTTGAAAGACTGACAGGCCACGTTCAGCTGTTTGGCTTAATGGTACAATTGAGATTCAAATAGTGACAGGTTGCTAGTCCATCGCTCAAATGAATAACCCCTAATTTTATCACTTAGTAGCCTTTAGCGACATTCATGGAAAAGAGATAGAGTGATAATATTCTTTTTTTCTATTGCTGCCGGGAACCGCATTTATTCCAAAGTATTACGAAACCGTTAACTGTGTGCGCTCATTCATAAACTCGCAAGAAAATACCCCAAAACATCATAAATCATTCCACAAAATATGATAGAAATTTTCTATCAATAATAATGACATAATTACAAAGACGCATTCACTTGTGTGGAGGTATAATAAGCTCGTTGAGGGGTTTCCAATGAGAGCATACGGGAATGAATCACGCACGTGCTCGTACTCAACTCGTATGGCTGAGGCCGGAGTAGATAATTTTATGTGTCAACACGACGCTCGCGATCAGATGAAATCGTCGAGTTCCCCAATAAACATACGGAATCGAATTACAAACGTGATCGCAGGTAATTTGATCTATTATCACAAATGTCAATAGTCTCGTGTTCTACCTCGTAATTGAATTGCTGAGTGTTTTCCGATGAAAACATAAGGGAATTTATTGCGTTCGTTAACGTATGGTACTATGTATTTATATCCTACATTTTTTTTATTAATACTTACTGTTTTCTTTCTCTCAAATGTAAGATTTATCTAAGGTTGCTTGTTTGTTTGGCCGATGCGCCGAAATTTTTGGCTTGAGTGTTCGAATAGACGAAATTCGAAAGCCGTGTGCGACATTTCTAACCCTCGAGCCATTTTAAAGAATATCCATTGTCAATTTGGAACTATAATTTTCTAATTACTTAACCGTTGACTCCACGTTTAAACATTCTTCACTTTTCTTATACTAACCGTTCTGAGGAGGTATTAATATATTCATAGGTAAATTTATTATGAAAGAATAAACATGGGATTCTTCTATTAGGCGATAAGCTAGCAAGAATCTCAATTCCATCATGAAGCCATACAGCTGAACGTGGCCTTGCAGTCTTTTCGAGACTTTTGGCTCTGTGGGGTATACAAGGGATATAGACGTAATAATATGTTATGTCATGTGTATCTTTATTATAAATCCAAACTATCGTAATGTATGTTTTCTTTCAATGTTATTACGTAGATTTTCCAGAATTGCGATTGAAAGCAAGTAATCGCTTACAGATGGAATAAATTCTATAGAGCAGCGGAGCAAGCGGGAGGAAGCACAAATTAAGCACCTGTTTTTTGCTTTTAAGGCGAATACATATAGGCAATTTAATTGGAATACCTAATATATGTGTTTATTAACTATTTTAAAAAGATCGATTCTAAAACATGGAAGTTCTCATTTACACACATTTATTTAAAGGTTACAACGGCGCTAAAAGCTGACATAACAAGGTTTAGTTATTTCAAAAATTCAAGATCCATTCGTTTGGACTTAATATGGAGGATATCAAAAATGTTATGTTTACAAATGCTTAGAATTAATCCATTGAATATGAAAATTATTTAAGTATATTGTCTTATACATTAACGTAAACAAGTTTCGAACTTACTTCGAGGCTAACTCAATCCGTGTTTAAAAAAAAAAATACATTAACGGAGAAGTCATAGATACTTACCTACCTACTTAAAAAACCTACAAATTTGTTAAGTGATCCCAAATATTTTTTTATGCTGAAATGACACAATTTGTATATGTCTATTTCATTTTCAATTTTTCCTATCAGCAATAAATCCTGGCCCCAAATCGCGCGCCGTTAGACTTGAAATCCACTTGATGACGTCATAATCATTACGCCACCAACCAAACTAATTGGATAGCCTGCACTCTGCTGAAGTGATCGTTACTCTTTCCGAGGTTCTGATCCGTGATCATGAATAAAATCAACTCATGAAATTAGATTCTCCTGGGGCATAATTAAGTCTACTATTCAATACTTATTTAGTATTTCACTTGGTATAATTCTTTGAAATTTACATATATACATACATACATAAAAACACGCCTCTTTCCCGGAGGGGTAGGCAGAGACTACCTTTTTCCACTTGCCACGATCTCTGCATACTTCCTTCGCGTCATCCACATTCATAACTCTCTTCATACAAGCTCGGCGGTTTCGGGTACTTTTGACCTGACCCTTTACTAGGACGTCCTTAATTTACAGACGAGAATATAAGTGTTTTGGAACAATAAATAAACACATTCACAACGTAAACACAATGTCACACATTATATAGGTACAGTATTAAATAACATGCCGTGTGGTTCCCGGCACCATTACAAAAAAGAATAGGATCACTCCATCTCTTTCCCACGGATGTCGTAAAAGGCGGCTAAGGGATAGGCTTATAAACTTGGGATTCCTCTTCTAGGCGATGGGCTAGCAGCCTGTCACTATTTGAATCTCAATTCTATCACTAAGCCAAACAGCTGAGCGTGGCCTATAAGTCTTTTCAAGACTGGTGGCTCTGTCTACCCCGCTAGGGATATAGACGTGATCATATGTATGTATGTATATATGTATTAAATAACAATAGCTAACACAATCGTATCGCTTTACATTCTGATATCCTTTGTAGTCACATTTTGTGAGAGGTGTCACGCATCGATAAGGATTCCTGAACACGATCCTAAACAACGATCGGTTTCTGAAGTAAATTTTGTATATTTTTAATTTTGTTGCCGCGTGGTTTCCAGCACTAAAGGACCACTCTATCTCTTTCCCATGTATGTCGTTAAAGGCGACTAAGACATAGGCTTATAAATACTTGGAATTCTTCTTCTTTTAGGCGCTGGGCTAGCAACCTGTCACTGTTTGAATCTCAATTCTATCATTACGCCAAATAACTGAAACGTGGCCTCTCAGTCTTTTGGAGACTGTTATTTTTATGCTGGCAACATTAAGAGATAAAAGAGAGACTCTCTGTAAGATGTAAGATGTTTAAAGATGTGTTTTGAAGCAGTTTAAGAAAATTAACACTATAATTCCGCACTGTTTTACTTTCAATCCCACATGTATGTATGTATGTATGTATGTTTATTTTGTCGTGTTCAGTTTTTTGTGTCGGGCGTGCCAAGAAACCTTCCAATGTACTTATTAAATTGGAATAGTTGATTTGTAAATAACAAAACAGAAACTGTGTTCAAATTACACTTTATTTTCACAAGATTAAGAACATCAACAAATCTCTTAAAAATTACAATAACGAAATTCTAATTAGGGACAGCTAAAACAGGTAGCCGTATATTTACAGTATTAAGCTCTTTGGCCTGTACAAAAAATATACACAAAAAAAATATATAATAATTACAAAAATATTCTAAATAAAATTGTGAACCAAAGTTGAAAGTAACGAATTTAAAATAAGCAATAAAATTTCAACAGTAAATGATTTAAAAATACAAATTATACATAATATGTACGTACGTGCGTTATATCGTCGTGTGCAATTCTATACATTACATTCCAATACTGATGTCGGTAAATGATTTATTGCTAAAATTTACACAGAACTTAATCATTTCGGTGCACTGTCCACACACATCGAAATCGCTCGATGATATTTTCCAGTCATATGTAAAACTGCATACAACTGAAATTAACATCTACAATTACAATACATATTTTTAAATGTATTGTAGAAGTATGCGCTCGCCCTGAGCGCTTTCGATGTGAAAAGGACTTAAGATTTACGAAGACGAATATAAATAAGTGAATAAAATTAAACTAGCAAACATTGCCAAGTCTTAATAAAAGAAACAAGAGAAAATCTCTCAAGATTTAAAAAATACAAAATTTTAAGACGTGAATTAACTTGTTAAAATAGATTAAAAATGTGATGTACCGTTTCGGGATTATTGAGACATTTACGAACATAGAGTGACTGTTTGAGAAGTGCCAAGCACGATTCAAAAATCTAAATTAATATAAGGCCGTGTTCACATATTGGTTACATGTGTTACAATTTTGACAATTGCGAAATATGATGACATTTTCCGTCAGAAGTAACACCATATTTTATATACCTGCCATATTAATAGTTTAATATATGCAATACCAAACACCTACAATCAATAAATGGTCACATTTAGTTTTCTAAAATTGTTTTTGTAATATAGCCAGCAATAATTCCCAGTTAACTCTGCAACATTACCCAACAATATGAACACGGCTCTAACTAAATGCACAACATTATAATCTAAACTTGCGATAGACATAAGAATTCTACATCGGAAATAACCCTATAATAGATTGGGAGCCATTATTCAAAATTCAACTCTCATTCCAGGCTGGCCATCCATTATTTGGTTGTAAAGCGAACTACCTAAATAGGCACAGGAGGGTTCAGTACATTTGGCTTAAAATGGTTATAGCATAAAGAGAAATGCATTATTAGGATAATGCCAACCAACATCACAAGTTTACAAAAGGTTGCTTGCCTTTTGTGTTGGGTAAGATGTCTTTACATATGATTTAAATTGTACCCGAACAAATAGGTGAAATATTCGTTTTATAAACAGACTTCAAATGAGGTTGTCCATATGTCACGGTGTAAATTTTTACTAAATACATAGGTATATATATTTTCTTGTATTCTATATGTATTCTTGTTTATTAAATTTTGCGCATCTTCTAATTTAAGATTATTGTTTAATTTCCATTCGTTCATTACCTAATTGTAAAACAGTGAAATAAAATATATGACGACTCCTCAACTTACAAGCAAACATAGAGTAATATTGATTGGTACCAATGTGCACTTCCCTTTAGCTCGAGCCACCGTGGGAAACCTTAAAAATATCACATCAACTATCCGACCCTTGGGCACACAATGGAATGTTAATTCATGATTAAACCACATCAACATGATGTCTTTAATTAATTTCAAACAACGGTCCCTAAACCTCTTAAGGTTGTGTCATTACAAAAATCAATCATTGTATTGTTCTTAATTTTTAAAAAAACACTCGAATACCACTTCAATTGTAATTGTTGAATTAAAGAGCTTTTGATAGAATGTTGGGGTATCAAGATAATTCATTCAATATTCAAATATCATACAATAGTTTATCGTACGATAATAATTTGACATTCAGATTTAATTATAGATAATCTTAATTATTGGAAACCAAATTAAGACATCAATGAAGTCGGGAATCAAGGATACAGCACACCCAAGGGATGAAGGGTAAGCACAATAATTAACACTAAAACAATTACCCTAATTTACCCTACATTAGCATTGAGCTGAGATCTTGCACTAATTCAATAATAATTTACTTTATACCTATTACGTACCTAAAGTTATGGTTTGTTAATCCGGTATTAACCGGTTATTATGTGATTTTTCCGGTACAATGTGATTATATACTATTTTTTTAGTATACAACGGGCAGAGATATCTAATTTTTATTAAACTTGCGTGCCTTATATCTGCGACACGACTTAGTTTGGCGGTAGTTCGGAATTTTCCGCCAAGTTACATAGTGAATTTTTTTTATCAGGTAATTACTTATCCGAATTTTCATAGCGTCATGAATGCAACCAGGGCGAAACACTAGTTTGATAACAGACTGTCGCTACAATGTAACATCTATCTTTGCAAAAAGAAACTGGATTAAAAAATCTAAGTTATTTTAAACACTGACTAAAAAAATTAACACTAATCTAATTAATTCAACTAATTGCAAATTGACAGATAATTTCGCTAAGTACCTTCGATTTCCAGGGTATATTATATTTTAAAATTTACACAGAACATTAATATAATCCAGTGAGTCAAAAATTTATATTTAATCAGCAAATGGGTCAAATTTCAAAATATATACCAAATTGGTAATTAATACACGGAAAGAATTTTTGTAAAACTATTGTAAAGTAGTATTTACACATATAATAAACACTTTAACCGAACGAGGTTTTTTTTATACAAAGCAAATGCACTGATAACCAAATTTACAAAACGACATTGTTAAAAATTATCTTTATTTACAAAAATAACACAATAACAATAAATCTTTATTTCAGAGAGAGCCAATGAATAATTCGAATTCAAAATTTATCGTAATCGGACTAATATGTGACAGAGAAAACAAAAACTGTATAAAAACGTTGCAATAACGTTACACAATAAATGTGATAAGATTAACCGGTTCTACACAAAAACGTTGCGATAACGTTACACAATAAATGTGACAACATTAACTGGTCATGCCCTTCACTACAACAATCCCAGATCATAAAATGATCAAATATATCATTCTTTTTTTGAACGCGTGAGATAAAAGTCTAGTATACAATACAGAAATATAGAATGGTAACTATAGAACTCTCTCTATGGTTTCAGTCACGATACAAACTCGTATTTACGTAGTACGACGTCACATAGTAAATGTGAAAATTCGACATTATTTAAACGATACTACCACATTTGCCGTTGGTCAACGATAGACTCGGGGCCAGCGACGGCCTACCTAAAGTACCGTGGCTGTATGAACTGCTGACACCGTTATTCTCATAACCGTTCATGTATTGATTGTTCTGCAGTCCTATTAAAAGTTCGACTAACGCGTTGGAGGCGCTCTGGGCGTTCAGTAGTTCGAATATTATGCAGTTGCATTCCGTCTCTTCTGGGTTTTTCACGTTGCTTTTGGCGCTTGATGTGGAGCTCGTAGAGTTCGTGCCTGCGGAGGGAAAAGTTGTTTAAAGTAATTTATCTCACAATGTTAAGCTGGTGTAGAGGTTTTTAAAATACTCTGCTCAGTTAGCTTCTTTAAAACATATTGGTACCAACTTGATAGGTAAAATAAAAATCACTAAAAAGTTCTTCTTTCTGATACGAGTACCAATATTTTTTACATCAGTGCCTCTCTCTATAAATGGGTAAAAGCGTATTGCAAATTAAAAATATCAACGATTGTTTTTTTTTTAATAATAAATATTGCTGGACGGATTTTCTAAATTTACTTGCCTTTATTAAATTGCCTGACTGAAACTGTCGATTGACGTTCCAAATTCAAAATGAAATTTAAAAATTACCAACATAGCTCGCTTTTTCGTTCGCAATGTTACCTCATAATGCTGCCGACTGACATTCCAAATTCAAAATGCAATTTGAAATTACTAGTGTCCGACCGAAGCTTCGGCTTCGGCCACCTTCGGCCAAAAAAACCACCTTCGGCGAAACCTTCGGCTTCGGTCGGGTTTTGGGCCGAAGCCGAATGTTTCGCCGAAGGTGGATTTTTTGGCCGAAGGTGGCCGAAGCCGAAGCCGAAGCCGAAGCTTCGGTCGACCGTCCGAGCGACCGTCGAGATTGAACGAACTGTTACGAAAGTCATGAGGCGGCGGGGAGTCACTGTCAAAATATCACATTTAGAAGTTAGTGTTTGTTTATTTTATTTATTAGTCTAGTTTTGGTCTAGTCGAGTAAAACAAAGACTGATTGGTCTAATTGTAATTTGTGAATTACTGTAATTCAATTACATAATAAAGAAATCAAATCATTTTTTTTTTACCAGTAGGTAAATCACAAAATCACAAACTTTTATTTATCTCTAAACCAACCATCTCTATGTTATATCATCAACTTCTACGAGGGCGGGGTTCTCGGCCTGACAATGAAAAACTACGATTTCTATGAAAAAAGTTATTTTATTTCTCTACATATTCTCCGTTGACTTCAACACACTTGGTCCAGCGTTTCTCTAACATCAGAATTCCTTCTCGGAATTGAGAATCTGGGAGCCCGTAAAAACCCCATCTACTGCCTCTTGAACTTCTTCATTGGACGAAAAACGTTTCCCAGAGACGATTTTTTTCAAGTTTGGGGATAGATGGAAGTCTGAGGGAGCCAAATCCAGAGAATAGTGGGGATGGTCGAGCAAATCATACCCCAAATCACGGATTTTTCCCGTCGCCAAAACACATTTGTGTACGGGTGCATTGTCCTGATGAAAGATGATTTTTTTCTTCGCCAATACAGGCCTTTTCTCACGAATTTTAGCATCCAGCTGGTCAAGAAGGTTGGAGTAATATTGCCCAGTAATTGTTTTGCCTTTTTCAAGGTAATCAATCGACACAATTCTTTTCGCATCCCAGAAGACACTGGCCATGACCTTTCCAGCAGACACAATCGACTTCGCTTTCTTTGGCTTCTACCCACTGTTTCGACTGTTCTTTTGTTTCTAGCGTGAAGTGGTGGACCCATGACTCGTCCATAGTGATAAATCACCGCACAAAATCGGTCGAATCCCTCTTAAATCTGTCCAAACTTTACTGCGGAAGTCGTTTGCGCATTTGCTTTTGATCAGCATTCAGCAAATGCGGCACCCACCTTGCGCAGAGCTTTCGCATCCCCAATTCTTTATGCAAGATTCGCACTCATTCTTCCGATATCCCCAGGGCCTCAGCTATTTCATGCACCTTCACTCTTCTATCATCCAACACGATATTGTGCACCTTTTCGATGGTTTCCGGTGTGATGGCAGTTTTTAGCCGTCCTTCGCGGGGGTCATCTTCGGGGGATGTGCGACCACGTTTAAATTCGGCTGCCCACTTTTTGACGGTTGACATTGAAGGAGCAGAGTCCCTGTTAACTTTTATCAACTTTGGATGAATTTCTTTAGACGTTAATCCACCCAAAACGAAGAATTTTACGATAGCACGATATTCCAGTTTGTTCATTTTAACACAAAACGCGTAAAACGTTTGCATTAAAAATTCGTGTAACTAAACTACTCCGCAGGAAAAGTTGAAACTTTTCATAGGAAGTAAAGAAAAGTCTATCCAGATAGGAAAAATATAATATCCCTGATTGGAGTTAAATTTCTACGTCAGGCCGAGAACTTTTCACCTTGCCCTCGTATACAGTCAATATATAAACCTTCAATATTGAGGTTATGAAATAATTTTAATATGAATTATAGCTTGTAGACAATATTCAACAAAATTAATTACTGACTGCTGAGAGAATATAAACCTTCGGCTTCGGCTTCGGCTTCGGCCAAAAATAGACCTTCGGTCGGACACTAGAAATTACCAACATAGTTCGCTTTCGAGCAATGTTAACCTCAATGATACTGCGACTGACGTTCCAAATTTAATTTTTTTCTTTCTCTGAAAACTATTATATGTACATACATAACACGCATATATCTCTCGTGGGGTAGACCGAGCCAACAGTCTTGAAAATACTGATAGGCCACGTTCAGCTATTTGGCTTAATGATAGAACTGAACATACAAAACATAAGATGATAGAAAGCTATAATCACCTGAGCTATTGGCCCCGACGGGCGGGTCCGGGTGCAGCGGGCAGGCGAGCTGCAGGTTCTTGGGGTACTGCGTGGGGATCCCCGACAGGTGGTTGGCGGCCGCCCGCGCGTAGAACACGCACGTGTGCCCGTCCGCGTCGGGGTAGTTCGGGTTGCCGTTGTGCTGGAAATGCAGTTTGAATTTAGAATTGTATGTTTTTTTGTTTTGTTTTTCGTTTGGAACTCATTTGAATTCTGTTCAATGTAATAGCTTTTTTTTTTCAATTTTGAAAAAATGGAATTAGGATCTGTGATGGAAAGGTCAATTATGATGTTATCCAGAAAGTTCCAGCAAGTAGTTGAAATAAAGCGATTGGAAGGATATATTGTGGTTCCCGGCACCAATACAAAAAAGAATAGGACCACTCCATCTCTTTCCCATGGATGTCGTAAAAGGCGACTAAGGGATAGGCTTACAAACTTGGGATCCTTTTCTAGGCGATAGGCTAGCAACCTGTCACTATTTGAATCTCAATTCTATCATTAAGCCAAATAGCTGAACGTGGCCAATCAGTCTTTTCAAGACTGTTGGCTCTGTCTACCCCGCAAGGGATATAGACGTGACCATATGTATGTATGTAGGATATATAGCTGAGCTAAGTTTAAAGATTTGTTTAAAATGAATTTACAAGTCTATCCCTTAGTCGCCTTTCACGACATACATATACATTACATATAATTGCAAAATATATTCAAAATTATGTTGTGCGAGTTATGAATGTGGACGAGGCGAAGGAAGTATGCAGAGATCGTGGCAAGTGGATAGCTGTAGTCTCTGCCTACACCCTCCGGAAAAGAAGGGTGATTTTGTATATGTATGTACGTATATATGTATGTATGAACGTATGTATGTACGTATATATGTATGTACATACGTATGTATGTAATAATGTATGTACGTAAGTATGTACCTATGTACATCTAAAACCTCTCACCCATATCAACAGCTGAGCGGCAGCCAGCTGTCCGGCCGCGGCGGCCGCCCGCAGCGCCACCGCCCGGTCGTGCGCGGCGGGCGCGCGCGGCGGCGGCGCCGACAGCAGCCGCGCCAGCGCCGCCAGCGCGCCGCGCGACCCCGCCGTGCGCAGCGCCTCCGGGCTGGGGGGCGCCTCGTCGGGGGGGAGGAACGCGCGCCGCTCGTACTTCAGCCGGATCCATCTGAGAGGGCAATTATGGAATAGGGATGTTTTGACAAGTTTCGTCTTGAAACAATAGAAATTAGTGAATAAATTACCTAGTGAATTTTTTGTAGATTCTTTTATAAGAATAAATTTCTTTAACCGTATAACATGATAGAATACAGGTAATTAAATACGTTAAGTGAAATTTTTAGTTTTAATTTTCACGCTCTACATGTTTTATACTCATTCAAAGTACAATGGGAAAGTCCATTTTAAAAATTCAATATTATTTCGAAATAATTAAGCTAGGAGTGAATTAACCAAAAATGGAATAACTTTTATTAAGACATCATATCCATAAACGCAATAATTTAGGTAGCTGCCATACAAATAAAGTTCATGAGGCGAACAAGATACTAACATGTGACGTCACACTTGAGTAGCGTTTTGTAGGAGGCGTTTTGGACGAGTCCAAATAATGTGATTGATGATTTCTCACATACTCTATCTGGTTGTAAATACTTTTCTGTCATTGATTTAGTTAAGGCTTATCATCACGTCGGGGTCACCAGTTGTAGAAAATATAGTTATTAAAGGTTATTAATTCCTACAGAAGAAAGAAGGAGAAAAGAGGAGAAAATATTCAGTTTAAAATAATTATATTATGAACATAAATATTGAGAAGCTTTTACAATAAAAAATATTTTTGACATATCTCACTAACAACACCATGGCAACCGTTGCTATGGGCGTCTAGCAAGAAGGTTGCCTACATGTAATATTACTTCGCATATCTCAAGTAGATTATTGTATATTGATAAGTTAGACTAGTTTAAAAGAGAAAAGATCTGAGGTTATTATATCATTCTGATATATTTTTGCATCAAGTCAGTATATATGAGTATACAAACCAACTCATACACTAATTGGCCATTGAGTCTCCCAGCCCATTGACATTAAACATGAAAGAGAAAAAAAAATAAAAAAGTTGCATACCTCTCCTTTTCTTCCCTGGTAGACGTGGCCATTGGTTTGATGTGTCCCCTGAGATCAGCCTCCCATATGGAGTTCGCCAACGCATTACCCATAGACACCATGACGCTGACGTGGCCCAATCTGAATTTTATAGAGAAATATTTTTTTTATACATACATAAAATCACGCCTTTTTCTCGGAGGGATAGGCAGAGACTACATATTTTCCACTTGCCACGATCTCTAACTCTATATATCTCTATTTTTGGTTTAAATTTACTTATTATATATAATGGTACCTAGAATAGTTTTATTATTTAATTTGAATAATTGTAAAGTTTAATGTAATGAAGAAAATGCTGCAGTGCAGTTTGTTACCGCAGTAGTAGGCAGTAAGTTTTAAGTTATTAATTTGACGTTAACCAAAGTTGTGAAACCAAAAGATATGACAATTATTAAGTTATATTGAAGGGTCCCATAATAACGAATAAAAGTTGGGAATGTTGAATTTTTGAATTTGATTGATTCCACGCGGACGAAGTCGCAGCCGTCCTCCAGCATAATTATACTTACATATGTTGACGTCAATAAGCGATAGCTTATAACCTCTTCTTTGAAAACTAACCTATTTCTATTGTTCACGAAACATGGTGTCTCTGGGTAGAAATATAGTACTTACGGCCACTCGTCCAGGTCCAATGACCGCACCCTGGATATATGAGAACCTAGGTTCCTGTGTATTCCGGAACATTCGATGCAGATCAGCACGCCTAGGTTCAAACTCGCCCAGTCTGGATCTGAAAATGAAAAAAAGGGTCAATTTAACTACTAAGTTTTTTTTCCATACAGCACCAATTTATCACTGTTTAAGTAAAATTCTAATGTTTCCATTGCAATTTTCTATCTGTGCAAATGTCATGGAGATTGGACAAGCAGATAAAGCACATGGGCTGGCAATAAATAACGTTTTTTCCATTTACATAACACTAGCGACCCGGCTTCGCATGGGTAGCATTATTGATTTTCATACAAACTTTCACGGTCCAGCATTTAAGCTGTGAAAGCGGAACAAACAGACAGAATTTTCTATATATATATTTAAATCAAATTGATAAAAGTAGGAGCCAATAAAAATAAAAACTGAGGATGTCGAGGACCCCGAGCTCCGAAACAAACCAATGGGCAGTTCAACCGAGACCACGCTAAACTGAGAGAGAAGAGACGATTTATACAAAATAATATATATGTATATATACAATACCTTGCGCTTCACAATCGCAACATTTATCGTTGCCCTTCACCCTCCTAATGTAGTACGTGGCTCGCACATCGCCCGTGGAATTCGCCCCGGTGGGCGCCGGCTGACGGGACGTCTGTAAAAAACAAATAAAGTATATTAACATCATCATTATGCTTTAAGGTTGCGTTTCCTCTGAAGCGTAGAAGATAGGAGAAGCGTAGAAGACGAGAGGAGACGTGAAAAGTGGTGGCGGAGTAAACCGAGGATATCAATTCGTTTCTCACTCGGCGGTTAGGCTGTGTTTTCGTTAGCGTGGAGGATGCGAGATTAGACGTCGAAATGTGGTGGAGGAGTAAACTGGTGGATATCAGTTCGTTTCTCACTCGGTTCGTCCTCACATCGCTTATACCTATATATGCCGGGCGTGCTATATGCGAGATGCTGTATATCGGTGTGACATATAGAAGTGGCGTCGCCGTACTGACCCGGCCCTGCAGCGAGGCGAGGATCTGCGCCTCGAGCGCGGCGACCCAGGCGTCGCGCTCTATATGCGAGATGCTGTATATCGGTGTGACATATAGAAGTGGCGTCGCCGTACTGACCCGGCCCTGCAGCGAGGCGAGGATCTGCGCCTCGAGCGCGGCGACCCAGGCGTCGCGCTCTATATGCGAGATGCTGTATATCGGTGTGACATATAGAAGTGGCGTCGCCGTACTGACCCGGCCCTGCAGCGAGGCGAGGATCTGCGCCTCGAGCGCGGCGACCCAGGCGTCGCGCTCTATATGCGAGATGCTGTATATCGGTGTGACATATAGAAGTGGCGTCGCCGTACTGACCCGGCCCTGCAGCGAGGCGAGGATCTGCGCCTCGAGCGCGGCGACCCAGGCGTCGCGCTCTATATGCGAGATGCTGTATATCGGTGTGACATATAGAAGTGGCGTCGCCGTACTGACCCGGCCCTGCAGCGAGGCGAGGATCTGCGCCTCGAGCGCGGCGACCCAGGCGTCGCGCTCGGCGGCCGCGGCGCCGGGCCCGCCGCCGCCCGCCGCCACCTCCCAGCGCCACCGCTTGCCCGCGAGGCTCACGATGCTGAACGAGTACGACTGCGGGGATTCCGCTTCTGCAAAATTTTATTACGGTTCACATCTTGGTCGTGATACGAACCAAAAAACAAGAACAGAGTTGAAGGAGAATTAGAAGTACATTATTTATAATTCATACTTGAATATGGTTTGTTAAAGCTTCTTCTGCACTAACGCTTTGTAAACGACAGTATACTTAATTTTTAAGTACGAGTTGTGAAACCAAATTTGAAAATAAATTTGAATTTTTTCAAGGGTTATATAATCTTTAACATCACACCCTGTAAAACGCTCACTAACTCAGGACTCTTGATTTGATGAGAAAAAAAAGTTTTGGTAATATTTCTTAACCTAGCTAAAGCTTTTGACACAGTCTATACGCCTCTTCTACTGACAAAATTACAGATTGGGAATTCGTGATAACCCTCTGAAACTTTTTCAGGATTATGTGTGGTAGGCTGCAGAGAGTTAGTGTTCGAGAGTACAAAAGCGATGATTTACCAATTAATTACGGTGTACCACAGGGCAGTGTAATTGGTCCCACTCTGTTTCTTACTTTTATTAATGATTTATATAACTTGGATCTGCCAAATTGCAAAATTGTATCTTTCGCTGATGATACTTGGGACCAAGTATATCAACATGCCCAAAAAGGTTTCAATAAAGTCTGTTCTTGGCTCTCTGATAACGGCCTTACACTCAATGTTGACAAAACAAAATATATACAAATATGTTGTTATGGATTGGTGATGGGTCCTTATGTTCATTTCGTTTTGTTATTGCTTATTTTGTTTTATGTCATAATTCTTAAATTTTTTTTTCTTTTTGTTTTTCTCCACAGGTACATACCTAATGAACCTAAACTAGTGTAACGTTTACCTGCATTGTATACACTTGCTTCAGAGTAGGAGAGACTGGTAATCTGTCATACAGGTTTTCCTAGTACAGACACCAGTCTCTCACATAGATCATTATTTTGTAACTGCATGGTTCATCTTACTTATTTTTTTTTTAACTGTGTAATTCTATGTGAGAGTGGAAAAATATAGATTCATTATTATTATTCTCTTTTAAAGCGATGGGCTAGCAACTTGTCACTTTTTGAATCTGAATACCATCATTATGGCCAAACAGCTGAACGTGGCCAATCAGTCTTCTCACTTCGACTGTTGGCTCTGTCTACCCTGCAAGGGATATAGACGCGAATATATGTATGTTTTAAGTATACATACCGTCATCATTGTTCTTCACTCCGCTACTCTTCATCCGTCTATGGCGTTTCTTCACATGCGGCGTATCCTTGTCCCCACCATTTGTCGCCAATTCTGCTTCAGAAGCCAAAGATTGTCGACTTGAAGCCGGTTCCTTCATAGTATCGAAGGCTGACATCAAAGCCTTGTCAGTGGCCCGTTGAGGTTTATCTTTGTACCCTGAGGAAACACAGTCTGCTTGAATCAGGAATTACACTGCTTTTATGTAAAACTATTTGTACCTTGTTTTTTTTTTCAGTCTTTCTGATTAGAACAGTTTTATGTCAAAACTACAGGGGATTATTATTTGATAGACTTATTTTCAAAACCTTTTTTACATCTTACCCATGAATGTCGTAAAAGGCAACTGAGGGAAAGGTTAATAAACTGTAGACTCTTCTTATTGGCGATGGGCTAGCTTCAAACTAATCTACATAACTTTTAAAACAGTTATTGGACCATGGCCGAGGTGGACAATGCCTTATAGCGCCACACGTAGTTTAATTTCAACCGGAAACTTTACCGATTCGACCACCGGCGCATTATAATTCCCATTTATATTGAACGAAGTAAAACATAGTGTTTGGCAAACGTCATAAAAGGAGAAATAGCAAACGCAGCTGATTGCATAATTCGTATGGAGACTTACCAAGGGACAATCCACCAATGCTGTCGTGTATATCCAGGCTGCTGTACCCGTTGTACCCTGGTACCGTCGTGATGACGGACTTGGAGCCCCGGGGCTTCTGTCCGGGAACCTTCACCGTCACGTATTGCAGCGATATCTCTTTGCCGTTCACGTCTTCCATGTAATCCTGAAAGTTATATGAACATACATACATATAATCACGTCTATATCCCTTGCGGGGTATACAGAGCCAACAGTCCTGAGCGGACTGATAGGCCACGTTCAGCTATTTGGCTTTAAGATAGAATTGAGATTCGAATAGTGACAAGTTGCTAGCCTATCGCCTAAAAAAATAATCTCAAGTTTGTAAGCCTATCCCTTAGTCGCCTTTTACGACATCCATGGGAAAGAGATGGAGTGGTCCTATACTTTTTTGTATTGGTGCCGGGAACCACACGGCACAAGTTATATGAAAGTGAGATTATATAATAATTTGAGTGCGTTTGACTTCAATCTGCCTGGAGGTATGTAAGATGAGGTCTAAGATGGTGTACGCAAGCTCAAACAATGCCTCTCCTCTTGCCTTGAGAATCCCCAAGTTTTATGTATCGGGGAAGAGAGATGGAGAGAGGGAAATAATGAATAATATTCAGAAAATTTAAAAATTTAAGATATGTATGTTTCGCTTCTTAGGAGCCAAGGTTCCGATAAAGAATGTGAAACATATCGTAGAAAAATACAATCATGCTTATAGATGTCAGGTCAATGGAGTCGGCACGTTTTGATGACAGTTTCCAAAATAACGTCTCATGACTTTTGTCTCCGAAGGCAGATACTGATACAGTTCGGGGCTTAATAATTGTTGAGCCAATCAACTAATTGACAAATAAAGCTGTGCTTAATAAATAAACGAAAATATTTCAATTCAACTTACATGCAAACTAGGATGATACGTCAACCGCCCATCGTCACATAACGTGACATACTTCTTCTTCCATTCCTTGTTCAATGCCTTGCTACTTTTCTTGTACAGGTAACCCTGCTTCAACGGTATCGCTCTACCTGACCCCAGCTCGCCATTCTTCAACCTATCATCGCCTTTCTTCGAAGGCGTAAAGAGGTTAGACCTTCTCCTAGATTTCCTGGAAGTAGTCGGCGTCGAGGACGGTGTGGGCAGGTCTTTTGAGTCTTTCACCGGTTGCAGGTTGTCGAGACAGTGTGGTGCTGTGAATTTGACGTTATTATTCTCTGTTGCTATGGAGACGAGGCCCGATGAGGAGCCGTGGCTCCCCAGGGAGTTTCCCCATCGCGATGAAGTGTCAGAGCCGTTTGTGCTGTGAATTTCGACGACGTGTGTTGAGGATATACCGCTACTGTTGGATGAGGCGTCGAACGAAGACGCGCCTCGGTGGAGGTGGTGGGAGGACGCTGAGAGCGTGTGGTGCCCGCGGGGAAGAGAATCCTGGAATGGCACGAGGTTATTTTGAATGAGATGGAACATAAAGCAAAAATCTGAGCAACTTGAGCTTGATAGGTATGGACTCGCCAAATGAATTTATGATTACAATGGTAGGTATGGACTCGCCAAATGAATTTATGATTACAATGGGTATTTCAATATTTGCGTGGCGTAACAGGGCGTGTTTGCCAATAACTAAAAGTTATGGAAATAAAGGGATATAATAATCTTAAATAAGCAGAAAAAAAAACGAAAAAAAAATTATTAACGTTGTAAAGCAAGTTTATCATAGTTATTGATTTGATATTAATATAAGTACCAACACGTAGTATTTATGCATCATAGATCGCAGTTGCCATTATTCTTTATGGCTTGTTGAGGAAAAGCAATGAAATAACTATCTCGCGCAATCTGAGAACATGTCACTTTATATGATAATTTGATAACCACTTTGATAAATAACATTTCCGATAAATATTCTTTCCAGATAACTAAATGTCGGCGTTTTAGCCAATATGCATACACCTGACAATAACATAACCACAGATTAAACTAATGTACAGAACGGACATTTGACGTTTGGTTTCCGGCAATGTATTTAATGACAAATCTGCCTGTGGATATCGTAGGGAGTGAATACAGGATATTTAAAACACTAATAACTAGTGCTTATGAAGCTCTTACTGTGAGGGAAAACATCATGAGGAAACCTGCACATTCTGGCAACTGGATGAGTAACCATGATCCAATACGAGTTAGGTTCCCCTGGCAAAGGTTGCGGAGGTTGCTACAGATTGTAGACATATATACTGGAAAATTATGAACTAGTGCTTATGAATGTTGTAGGAGGAAGCTAAAGGCTATGCAAAATTCTAAATAGTGCATATAATCCCTAGATTGTTTGTGAAGGTATTGTATGTTTGTTTGTCAGACAGCCCACATGAAACATGTAGTTATTAATAATCTCATACTACTATCTTTTTCTCTATACACATATATGTACCCAATAGCATTCTTTTCATCTTTTAAATCATCATTAAAAAAAATATGGGTGATTCAAGGATATTTCGATGCAATATAAAGCTACCTACCATCTTAGTGCTTTTACTGAGTATATTATTATTTTAGGAGTACTTCAAATACCAGTCTAAGCCTATGCGACATTGAGTTGCAATTAAAAAAACCTTGTGGACCACTCACACTCAGTTTGGGCTGTTTAATTTCAACAACAGTTAAACCCAACCCACACATTCCTTAATCTCTAATTTGGTAATAAAACCTATTGTATTCTTTTAATTCTTTCCACCTACTTCCTTCTTACTTCCTTTTTCTCTTCAAGGAGTTTTTTAAGAGTCTTAGATATCACCTATTTATATGTTTAATATCAGAACTCATATTGAAAATTAAAAAAAAAACTAACATTAACAACATATCAATAAACAGAGCAAAGTTACAAGACTCCATTGATTGATATTTACAACCTGCGCTTGAAGAAAATCAGCTGGAACCCTCTATGGGGTTTTCCAATAACAGACCAAAATAGAAGTTGGTACTAAATGAACGATGTGTCCCCTTTATATCTGGCATTCTATTAGTAGTAGAGAAATATTGCACATTTTAGTATCAGTTGTTTGGAAAAAAGAGGGAGGCCGCCCGCTATCGACCTGGTGGTCGAATATCCAAAAAGATCCTCAAGCAGTTGCCAAAATCTACAACCCAAGTCCGATAGTCAAACCCATTCATACATAAAAAAATAAGATCACGTCTATGTCCCTTGCGGAATAGACAGCGCCAACAGTCTAGAAGAGACTGATAGGCCATGTTCAGCTGTTTGGATTTAGGATAGAATTGAGATTCAAAGAATGAATGAAGAGACAGGACCCCAAATAATGGGACCATGGAAGAGAAGATGAGTATCTCCCTTCCCCGGTCCCATTATTTGGGGTCACATCTATAAGTAAACATCTATAAGTATGTATTTAATAAGTATTACTATTTGTTAAGTAAACTGTATTATTTTTACCAGTCCATAATAGGTATTTATGAGTTAATTGATATCTTTATCAAAATATTTAAATATCAAGGACAGGTCGTCTTTGCATTAGATAAGGTGTGAAAATATTGCAAGGTCAATATAGTTTTTTTAAGCAGATAGTAAGCATATAAAGTTACATTATTATCTGTGATTTCATAATCCGTTGATAACTTCATTATCTTAATGCTACTGTAAACAGAAAATTATTTTTTTGTCTACCATTGTTTTTGGAAAACATTGATTTATATAGCAGTTGCTTAAAAGCGAGATATATAACATATAGGTAGGTGTCATGTGGTTCCAAACACCAATAAAAAAACATAGGACCATTCCATCTGTTTCCCTGGATGTCGTAAAATGCAACTAAGGGATAGGCTTATAAACTTGGGATCCTACTTTTAGATCATAGTCTAACTGTCACATTCTAATCTCAATTATATCATTAAGCTAAACAGCTCAAAGTGGCCTCTCAGTCTTTTCAAGACTATAGACTCTGTCTTTCAAAAAAATTTTTTAATTTGCATGGAAATCCATCAAAAATTATCTGATTTTTGATAATTACTACAATAATTATAAACAAAATCAGGGCACTTAACAATAAAGCCAATTATAATTAACACAAGTTATATTATTTAATTAGTTAATTACACAGTGTTAAACAAAAATGCTAATTATAAAGTAGTGAAATAATAATAAGGAACTGGTTATCTGTCAACAATTTATTAAAATATTCATAATATTCAGTGAAAGTGTACATACCAACTCTCCATTAAATATTTTTTTGTGTAAATATACAACTTTTAAGCAATTTACGGCATTAAGTAATTCGCTACATTAGTATTTTTTTCATTTTCTTTTGTCTTTTAAAGACAAAAGGAAGGTAGTACAGACTCCAAAAAGAAATTATGAGGATTTAAGCTAGTGTAAAATGCACTGGATAAACCCAGGTAAGTATATGACATATACTGCCTATCTTAATTCTGATTAATTGATCGCATGATTGAAAAATAAAATAATGCAAAAAAATTTACCTCATGTCATCAATTTGTTTGTTTGTAAATACTTTGTTACAAATTAATTAAGTTACAAATAAGTGTTAAACACCCTTCATTATGTTTAAGAATTACGCAATTACTCTCAGTGTTACTTTCAAATCCTTTACTATTTTACTGTCCAATATTTCATAAAAAGTCTACAATCTTAGCCCAATGAAGCATGACTTGATTGCAAGTTATTTCCAAGGAAACAAATACGGAACCACCATTATTGCTACAAACTTACCTTGTAGAGGAATGATGTGTGATTGTGGCTTGGTGAATTTGCCAACGGTTGAGGCGTTACCGGTCGGGAGCCCGACAAACATTGAGATGACGCCGAAAGCCGTGTGCCCACGATTTTCTGACATGCTGTAAAACAAATCACCGTATAAAACACCGCACATATCACTGACGATCTTAATTACTTTCCAACATAGGTACATATGAAGTGTAAATGCGAACAAACACTGAAATATTCACGCACATTCAAATTTCACCGATTTCCTTCGATCACGCTCTTCAGCCCTTTGTATATTATAACACGAGCTTCGACGCCTCAAACTCCCTATCGGCGACATATTCGTCTTAAATATGAGTGTTTTATCCATTTCTCCATTCAGAAATCACAAATTTAATTCCCGAAACAACCTTCAAAACACGAACGTTTATTGTCAAAAAAATGTAAACAAAGCGCGTTGCGCGGAATGAACGAACGAACAACCGCGCAGCTGGAGACCGGTGTTACCACTGCGCGTGGCTAGAACTCCCCGCACGCTCGGCGACTCGGCCGGCGGATGGCGGCGGAACAAGAATCAAGATCATCCACATTGAATTGACTAGGAATACGGCCTCTTGAGCACGACATTACCTATTCATCACGCAATTCTCTAACGTGAAAATATCTCGTATTACATAACTTTACGAGTAAAGTTTCTACTAAGAGCATTCATTTGAAAAATGAATTAATGATGATGTACGATTTTGTTGATTGGTTTCGTTTTATCATCGGTATAACTAGTATAGTTTTCAAAACCTTGTTGGCTGAAGTTGGCTGGTTTATTTTTTTTGACAAATTAAATAAATACGTAACGATATACTGAAGTTTTGGACAACATAGTTATATTATTATATATATATATTATATACAACATACTTAATCTCAAAACCATAGAATTCATAGAACCATCGAAAACATGAATCCGATTTTTATTCTGAAACCCATTTGAGGCCGAATCAGGCTTTATCACTTCACTTTTGAAGGTACAGATACCTACGAATTGTATGTAAATGCTATGTAAAGTTACGCTTACCATCCTGGAAAACCCGTTCCACGTTTAGACCATACGTAGCGCAAGTCTCGTAGTAAGAGCATCTTCGCAATTCGTTCGACAACTTGCGAGCGCGGTTGTCGTCCACCACGCGTGGACTACTTTCACTTATGGCATCTGGAATAGCAACCAATCATTTAATAGGAAATGAATAAGAAACGCGATATTTATTTGAAATCATTATTGTATAATCTTTCCATTCATTGAGGTAACGCTGATATTGAACTCTGTGCACGATGTTGGAATTCCTAATCAACTAACCTTGCGTCCCGACCAATATGATCGGTATTTCAGCGGAATTCCGATAATGGGACATCTTATTGAAGTAGTTCGACACTGTGTTGTAGCTGATTTCGTTTTCCAAACTGAACACGAAGATTACAGCATCCACCCAGGCTGTGAACTGAAACAAAAAGAAACATTCGTAAGCAAACATGTTAAGATTTTTTAAAACAAAATACTTAATTGTTGTCTTCTATTTTCTATCAGACAAATGACATAAATTCCCCTAACACGAAGTTGCCCTATGATACAACGCAAATTGTGGTTGTAAAAAAAAACTGCACCCTCTTTCGAAGCATACTCATTACATGCGGTAATACAGTACAGCGGTAAGGGAGCTTTAAATGAAAGGGTTTTGTATATAATACACATAATACGCGTAATATTCCTCCGCTAATTCAAGAGATAGTCCTATTCTATAGAAGATACTATATAAAGTCAATGGAGACATATACGTGAAAAACAAATTTTATAAAATTACGGGAAATCAAATTATAAAATTAAAACAGGCCTATCCTGCATTCATAGTTCAAATACAACAATCATGTATGAAAACACGTTGGCACTTTTTGAACTTGTGGTTGTAGTACGTGCAGTTCAAGAATACACACAAACGAGTACATACCACATGTTCAAAAAGTACTTAGTTCACTTTAAATGAACTGTTCAGTAAAAACGATACGAATTGAAAATAAAATATTTTCTCCTGAGTAAGTGTTAGAAGTCAGGTGCTTTTACGTGTATGAGAAGAAGTTTCCACTTGAATGAGGATATGCGTAGGAGGGTGTCACCCCTTTCTGAACAACAATCGACGGCGATGAGAGGCGTCATCTGCCATAGTGGGGTGACAGGAGAAAAATACTTTTCCATGATAGAAAAAAATCTCTTTTTGTATGGTAGGAAAAACCTTGACAGGTTATTACGGAAATATCTACGTTTAAAAAAATATGTATAGAATTTGGTAATTATTTAACAGCATCGAATATAAAGCATAAGTAATTTCTTCGAAAGGAATTTCCGAGCTATAGCTATGACAAATTTAAAAGTATTTTTTTTTAATATCAAGATCAATAATATCTTCGTGAAAGTCAAGTCAATACATTAAATTTGATAGACCCTTGTTTGATTAACTCGTTGATGCAAAGATATAAAGCGCTTACACGCAAATGTAAAATATTTTCAACGACGCGTGAAACAAGATTTACGATAGATAAGATAGGTCATAATGAAACATGAGTTTGAAAATATGTATAAGTGAATTAAAAATACTTATTAAATGATCTTTCTATTAAAGTTAAATTTTTAGTTTTTTACAATAAATGTCAGTAAAACAGTCGATGAGTATTTTTAGTATGATGAAATCAACAAAATAAATCCTTACCAATCCATTTCAATTAAATTTGCAGCGAGTGAACGGCGCGTCTTTATAAAATCAACAAATCACTGTACTTTTTTATTTGAAGTGAAAAATAAAACAAATAGTGATAGAGTGTGCCCCAGGCTGCTTGCCGATGGCGACTGGGCGGGCGGGCGGATTCAGGCTTAGGCGGCAAAACCTCCATATATTTCCATCTCACTCTACCTACAATTTTACCTGTACGGTAATGAAAGAGACAAAACAATAGATGCACCGAACCCATTACCAAGCTTGCAGTATAGTCCATTGTTGCGTACGGTATCTGGCTTGCATGATATCTGTGATAACTAAATTTAGAACTATGACGATCGATTAGCAGAGATTACCTTACAAATGATTTTTATTTAAGCTAATGCTTTAACCTTTTCAGGAGAAGTGTCCTTGAATCGGCTTTAATATAAACCAAGAGCTGTATTCGTTTATAATTAGATCAAACAAAAGAAAAGGTATTTATTAAAAAAGGATTAGGTAAGACATTCTAAGTGATGAAATCAATAAAAAGATTGGATAGTAAGCCAGGCCTACGTTGGTTGAACTGCAATCAAATCCCCTTTTGATTAGCTCTGATAAGTGAAATCTTTGTGTGCAAGATTATCCATTGACCAGATTAAAACGAAATAGTTCTCTATATTCATTTGGAATGTGTTGAGTTGTTCTTTTCAAGGATACAAATTTTGTACAAGGGCCTGGCCGAAGCTGAAATAGGTAAATATATTTTGTGGTTACACGATTCAAGCTATTTTTATACATTATCGACACATTGTTATTGCAAGGTGATTTAACAGATGAATTTAAATTTGATCTTGACTGCCATTGACACTAGACTTAAGGGACGTCGGGGTAATGCTCTCCTCGGGGGGCAACCAACTTTTTCTAGACAGGGGTTAACACAGTCTACACATTATGACCTGATCGCACTTAAAAAAATCATGATCAAATGAGAGCATATATTGCAATTGCTTTTAAACATTACGACATTAGAATTAAAAGTTTGTTAAATCAGCAATAAACGCAACAATTTTTGCAGAACTACATGAGGTGAAATGTAACGATAATAAAATATACCAACCACTTTCATCTTTGATGGCAAAACAGACACGGTTAGGAAGCAAAATAACGAGGAAGTAATTCGTTGCTCAGTGCGTGCAGTCACAACGGTGGGCGACGCAATTTAATATTTCGACATTCCGTGGAATGAAGGAAATTATTTGCTGCGTAAATTAAATGTCCCGGATAATTACTTTATTACTCTTGTGATCTATTGTGCAATATACAAATTAATATATAGATCTACAAATAGAAATGGAGGGCTTATTAAACGCACAACATCATCACTAAACGAACTTAAAAAAATAAAAAGCTAAATAGAAATGTTTTAACATCTATCAAATCCATACCATACTTCACCATCCAATGTATTTCATTTCTTATCTTTTGAGAGCATTGTACTAGAAATCTAGAAATAACGATCCATCCGTCCGCAAACATTTTGATAACGCATCCGGTGCATTGCATTACATTACAAAACGTCCACGCGCTTTGCTAAAATTTTTAATGTTCATTTTTTAACTTTCACGAGCCAGAAAACCTCAGTAATAACGATAGTGCATATCAGCGTACACAATTCATGTCCTTTGTTGCCTTGTTAAAAGTACTCGGAAACAGGTTCTCCTGCCCCCACAATGCCGGGGTGCGTCTCGAACAAAGCAAGTCGGGCCTATCTACATACTTACGCGAGGAGTTAGTTACAGTTTTTTTTTTACGTACCATGAATAGAACCGAGAATAATGTCTGGCCAGGTAACCCGATACACGAACGTGACCCTTTTCACTCTCACCAAGTTACATTGTCTGGATGATACGATGATACCTTTACTTCAGAACTACGGATGTATTTGCGACCACATCATATCCGTAAGAAAAGAAATTTGTGGTATCGTGTTTCGCAAGATAAAACGATGTTGAAGTAAAGCAATGAACAAGACAGAAGATGAGTAATGAAATCATATGACAAAAACGACTTCGGTTTGGCAAGGATAAAACGAGGTTACTGTCTTCTACTGAATACCAGTAATCTGTGCGACAAATTTTAAAGAATAAATTAGAATTCATGAAGAATAATAAGGGTCAAAACATTTTGTACACCTTTTAACGCATGACAATTCATCAGCTTGTAAATAGGACCAAGACGAATGAGGCTCTAAACTCTTTGAGTGTGATCCTATTCAAAGAGCAAAGGAAACGTGACTGGCCGACATCGGTCAGAACACAAGAGCATCGGTCACTTCAGAACAGTAAAAATAAGTACTAAAGTATAAATATGACGGATAAACAATGGAAGACCATTTGTTATTCCTTTCAATTATGCGGGTGTCTCATTTGTTATGCTTGTATAGCAATATTAATGAAATAGATAATTGTATCTTATACTAGAAAAGAATTATGATAAGTCGAAATAGAAGTAAAAAGCTTGCAAAATTTTATCGAAATAAATATTTCATTCCAACTAGTAAACACCCGTAATTAATTAGCATGCAATAATGAAGTTAGTGTATGAAATGGAGCAACAAACTCATCAAGAAATAATTAATGACAACAATTTAACAGTTCTTTGTTTACATTTATAATAGTCGCACGTGTCTTAGATTAAACTTAATTGTTACGATATGTGTAAACAAACCAACAAAATTACGACTTATAGCGTAACGAACACCAGGGGGGCCATAACAAACAAAACGTAGGACAAAATTACGATCTAATTAAAGCACCCCATACTGATTAAATTGTCTCAGTCCGGCTGAATTCTGTGGGCATGGTCGTATTATAATAGACTTTGTTTAAAAAATATGAGAATTCCATAATTTGTTACTTTTTATACAAATTCGTACTTATCAAATAACATTTATTCTGGGATATATTAAAAAATGACAACACTACAAATGAATGGATTACATTAATTTCCGTTCATAGAAAGTATTGTCCTTTTTCTTAAAAACTGTAGGTAATTTATTTATTATTTACAAAAGTACGTAAAGTAGGTTGCTTGATTCAAAGGTGTAAGGTAAACTCGTAACATTAACTAACTTAGTATTTTCTAAGAAAACACGTACGATACGACCAAAATTTGTTCCCTGCAAGACGACCCCTTGCATCAAACTTTCATGACTCGTGAGTTTCTTCTTATTCAAGGAAAGTTTTTGTAATAAATACTGATCAACTAAGGGGGAGACCAAAATGCAAACAAATTAGATATCTTTAATGTATCGCTCTCAATTTCACCTAAGTAAACAACTTTATGCATACAGCAAAATTATGCTAATTGATTTGATAATAAATAATGATAAATTGAAACTGACTATAATTTAAGTTTATACTTATATTATTTCGTATCAGTACTAACACTGTCGTTCGTTGATATGAATGCTAACCTAAATATGTAGGTTAGTATGTAAATGTGTGAAATTTACTCTCTCATCTTCGCAGTTTCCCAGTTAAACTACTATAACCTAAATATTTATTTAATAATAACTATAACACTCGGAAGATTTACTAACTACTATATAAAGTTCTTCATTGTAAGATGTCATTACAATTCTACAATGTAGAATTTCTCGTGCGTACCATACTTAACCCCTCGCGTTACGAGTACAGTAATTATGTCGCTACGCTACGACTAGACGTAACTACCGTCTGCATAGGTATTGCATACTGCATTATGACCATATTACTTAATCAATAAAAACAACGCAAACTTCCAACGAGTGCTGTCTTCACAGTGCTTTCAACTTTTTAACTTTATTTAAGTTTGTCGCTTTTACCGTGCCACCGCCACCGAGAGCTTCCAACCGTGTTCGCAAAGCATATTTATTTAGGAATTTGTTTGAAAATACTTCACTTTAAAAAGGAAATTACTTCGATATAGGATTTACGTGTAGAATGTTTCTCACAAACGTCTGGTCTGCACTGAATAGCTTTGTATCATTAAGATGTGATTAGAAGTAACAGTGCACTAGGGTAATTGCTGAGCTTCAAGTCCAGCACATCCTGTACTTATCATCAACTGGTGGATTGTTTAGCCCCATTGAATTCCCTGTGGTTAAACTTGTTGGTGTATTAGGTGTGTTTAGGTTTTCCTTGTTAATTCGTATTTACAAAAAAAAATAAGCTTCACTAGTTATTTAAAATTTATCTTCATGTTTTATTATTTTCTATGTCAGATTCAAACTTTTGGAAAACATGCAAAATGTATAAAAAAATGTCATCAATGCTTGATGGCTCAAGCCTCTTTATCATTGTTTTGTTGAAAAATTAAAACCTATCATATTTCTTCGATAAACATTCACAAGTTATCACAAATGTATATATTAAGTTTCAGATTCTTTACAAATTATGTTGTTAATAATAATAAGAACATCGAAATCGATAGGTTTAAATTGTGAAAACTAAGAAAAAGGATTACTTGAACCATATAGCGCAAACTCAAACTTAAAGCCGTTATTTAACATTGAAAGTGCGTTGATCTCAGGTCATCGGGCTTTTCTACAGTCGTTATCAAGGTCAAATATTTTGACTTGGATAATTCTAACATGTATTGAATATAAAACACTCGTTTTACAATTTAATCAACCATACTTTCTTTTATTTATGTAATACAGTTAGCTGTTAGTTTTTTTTTTAAATTATAAAAACTACTAGGACGTCTAATAAGAAACGAGGTTTTGAATAATCTACGTTCATTGTACGACCCCAATGCATCATCCATTACCATAATTTCCTCTGAGAAATATCTTCTAGGTAAATGGAAACTAATGATAAATGTTCGTCGCTTGAAAACATTAATGAAGTACTTTGAGCCACCTGGGAAAGTGTTAAAAGCTCTAAGTATTTTTTTCATTCTCCTTCGTTATAAACATTTTAAGTTTAATATAGGTGGTGGATAGACGTTTTTGATCAGACAAATATACGACCAACACACAGATAATAAAGAAACAATTGACGTATAATTTAGTAAGGAAAGTAATTATGACACATGGAAGGTTTTATGTATATAGTGTTCACAGGTTTCATTTCGTGGTGGTAATAATTACGTAAATACACTAAGACACAAGTCACAAAGCATACATTTTGGTATTGATTGTTGAACTTAAGAACCAGAAGGGAACAAAGCGATAGAAATTTTGGAATTTTATGTACTACATGGGGACCAATTTCTACAGTACAAAACGACTTAATCCGTGGAATATGTTTACTTTTGTTGTAACTACAATACATTTTATGAAGTCTGCCACTGGGAGATATTCATTCTTAAGTTAAGAGTCCTTTATTTTCAATTTTAATTTACCTTAGTGCGATTGAATGTGAGCATATTGTTTATATCCTACCAAAAAAATAAATCTGATAGTACCTAACTACAAATTGGTATTTCTAAAATTAAAATAAAAGTTTAAACATTCTATGTTACTATGTATATACAATATATCGGGTACTGTTTTGATATTATACGAAGTCTCAATAATTTGCGAAACAAAACTTCAGAGCACGAAGCAATTCCTGTTATTTGCATCGGTTATTTGACAGTTCATAACTGACTTGAAATATTATGTACCATTACTTCAGCAATCGCCCGAGGTGAACTGTGCTGTGCCTCGTTATATATCTACCTACGTAGTTTACAACGCAAAAGTGAAAGATACTCGTATAAATCAACCTAATCGACGCTATCTCGTTCACAGATCTATGAATTTCGGCATTACACAATATGAGCAATCAGTGTAAGCGAGTTTATATTCTCCAAATTATGATCTATTTTTCTTAACAATGGTATGTCAGAGCACAAAGGTGAAAAGTTAGAGGTGAAATATAGAACTTGATCGCAAAGGATCGTGTACGTAGGTTAATACTGTCAGAAATTTATGAATAAACTGTGAAAATATTAGAAGAGAGAAATTGTATAAGTATATTTTTTATGCGTACTTTTTCAAATTTCAAAGCAATTCTTAGTCTAGATGGTGACAAAAAGTATTTGCATAAGTATGATAAGTATGCATAAGAATGACAGATTTTCAATAACGTGAAAAATTATTTAATAGCCAGTTTAAGAAATAAGCGACAAATTTTAATTAGAATATCTAGCGACGGTAAGGCGCCACACGCGACCTACGCGCCCTCTTTGCTTGGTAACAGTATTATAGCCCTCCCTATTTCATTTCCTTGTCGACGCCAGTTCACCCCTGCAAACACTACTATAGCACTAGTTAACCCCACAAATGTCATTCTGTGACAGCTAAATTTCATTCGTTCAATCACGCGCGCACTTATTCATTCATCTTCGATTTTAGATTTAAATTCGTTTGTTTTTATTTCGACGTTGACTTTTTAAATAAGTAACTTTATAAATTTACTTACAGTAGGATAGAAAGTAAAAAGAAATGTTAGCATGTTCCTTCTCGTAAAATAGGTTTCTTAAAAATATAAGTAAGTTTTAAATCCATTTGGACAGTTTCCATCTATATTTTTTATTCTACAATCCACTACAAGTTAAGGGCACTTTTTACCCTTCGACGCCGTCCGCCAATTAGGTACCAACGGTTGTAATTTGATTAAGAATTTCCTGCCGTTGCGTTGTTTTTTCCAAACGGGGTAAAGGTTTTAATTGTAATTGTGGTCATTTTGTGATGTAATTGGCAACACCATAAAAGTTGAGTTACCCATAAACAGAAATTTACTCAGTTACAAGAAATAGTACATAGATATAATAAAATAAATAAATCACTTGCAATGGCGGACTTATCACATCAAGGGATCTCTTCCAGTCAACCGGCGAACTAAAACACTTTCTGTGGTGTGATATCTACTTACCTACCTGCCTAAATAATGCCTTCCTTGCAACAAGAAGTAGCTATATCCTTATCCCTTATATCCCTTAGCAATCATATTTACACCATCCCTTTGAAATTGCAAAAATAAATAAATTCTCTGCGGTAATTTATTTAATATTAACCAACCAATCAATGTTATTACAGACGAATCAAATGCTACCTAGTTACTCGTTGGTTAAGTAGGTACTTACTTACCTACCTGTAAGGGTCAATACTTAAAAGAAATTGACAGTATAGCACATGGTAATACTCATATTTTTGTTATTATATTATCTACTGTCATTAGTGTTCGAAACGGAGTAACAGGAAATACTATGAAACAATACTCTACTCATGCCTACGAAGATATTTTCCTCTATGAAGTTCGTAATACATATTTTAATAGGTACCTACGTAGAAAGAAAATACAACCGAAAATTGTCTTCCTTTCACAGTTGGAACAAAATTAAAAAATACCCTCACGTTTTAAAGAAATCTTGTTACTTCAAAACGTATAAAATACTCGTAGGTACGTATTGTTGAATATTCTACACAGTTACACATTTACCATTCAAAAAACATTCAAAAGTGTCATAAAACAAGTTATAAAAGTCACCAGGCAGTATATGGAATTCATGGTACGGCTATAAAACGGAATAACAGCCATAAACAGAGGTGTAGTAGGTATTAATTCACCCCTTAAAATATGATTAAACTAAACGCATTTGTAATTTATTAGTCTTTGGAAGCACTCCCTCAGTATTTCATCTATTATGTATCAAATTTTCTTTGTGAAGTTCCCTCTTCGCTTTGAGCGCTGGTTCATATATGTTTCATAGGGTTTACGAATTGCTCGCGGTGTTTTAACATTTTGGTATGTTAAAAGGGATTCGTATCAACTTGTCCTATTGGCAACTCGTTTTGCAACTTTAGGATGATTTTGTATGAGGAACATAACCAAAGACTGAAATATTCTAGCGAACACAAACAGTTCAACTATAAAAATGAGTAGTGCAACATGGCCCTACAAGACTTAGAGACGATTTAGTATGTAGAACAAAATCAAAGACTCAAAAATATTCAAGGGAACACAAATAGGTAGTTCAAACAAGCGTTGGAGGATAATTAAGTACCTACTTAATCGTCATAGAAATCTGAATAATATTAGCTGTATATTCTTCTTACTAGCTGTGCCCGCGACTTCGTCCGCGTGAAATAGTTATTTTGGACATCATTGAAGCCCTCAAAAATGAATAACTTACCCCGTTTTTTTTCACATTTTCCATAATTTCTTTGCTCCTAATAGTTGCAGCGTGATGTTATATAGCCTAAAGCCTTCCTCGATAAATGGTCTATTCAACGCAAAAATAATTTTTATATAGAACCAGCAGTTCCTGAGATTAGCGCGTTCAAACAAACAAACTCTTTAGCTTAATAATATTAGTATAGATAAGCGGCTTACATCCAAGATTAAACTAATAATCATAGCCAGCAATAAATCCCATCAACTATCAGAATATTTAAAAGTATGTGCAGCCTAGAAAAGTTGGAGATTGAAAATTCCTATTAAGTATTTTTCATTCGCTCCAGGCAAGCCAGGATGCGAGACAGCGAGAGTGTTACCACAGACATTATTATAACATCCGCCTAATAGACAGATCAAACATTGAATTTCGTTTAACATAAAAATTATTGAGAACTGTATTTGGTTTTATAAGAAACTAGCTTTCCGCCCGCGGCTTCGCCCACGTGTAATTCGGTTATATATAGCGTTTTTTAATGATCTCGACAGGGCTTTTTCTTCCACAGGCTGAAATCTTGTAGAAAATAAAATTCGGGTGTTTTATTTATGCATACCGATTACGCCGAGATTTATGGACCGATTTACGTGATTCTTTTTTTGTTCGGTAGAGTATACTTTCAAGTTGGTCCCGTTGTTACCTAGTCAGGATCTGATGATGGTATTCCAGGGAAATCAAGGGCAAACCTCAAATTTACAGGCAATTACGTTTTTGACAATTTCATAGATCTGTTTAAGTATTTGCGTCTGATAGTCATCATCCCATGTGAATGAGCTGATGATGGAAGGTACAACTCCTCAACGGTTAGGAGTTGAAAGAAAATTCTTACGAAGTTATACGTACATGTGAGGCTATTAGGTTGACCTGATAATAAAAAGTAAATCTCATTAACGTTAAGAATTTAGGTGAAAATGGATGCGGACAAATTTCGTCTCTTCACTTGTTTCCTTTTAGCTGTTTGTATGGGTAGTGTTAACACAAAATAGGGATTTAAAGGCGTGATGTTATTAATGTTATGCATGTATGTACATAATTATGTATGTTATTATGTATGTTAAAGAGACGACTGAAAGTTGTCATACAAAGTCTTTTTTTTTAAGGATGGGAAATCATCAAATGACCTCTCCCGCTCTGGGTGGAACGGAAGGGTGTGTCAGACTTTTACTGACTAAAACCCACCTCGTTCCTTCAGTTGCCCTTTGCGTTCCGGGGCCACGGTATCTCGTTAGAACTTTCCCGCAGCCCCGGCTCAGTTTATCCCGTTTCCCCCCCCTTGGGGGTTGACATTTCAAAAATCCCTTCTTAGTGCTCACTTATGTTACTAAAGGAACCTCTGTTCAAAATCTCAGACTCCTATACCGAGCGGTTTCGGCTGTGCGTTAATAAATCAGTCACCGAATCGCACCACCTTAATCACGATTGGAGGGTAGTTTGAAAAAACTTATAATGTCAAACATATTTACTTGCCTATGTACGTGTTCATGCCAAGTTTCAAGTTTATAAACCCAAGGAATAAGATTTTTCATAGAAACGTTTTTACCCCTTTTCCCCCCCTTGGGGGTTGAATTTCCAAAAATCCTTTCTTAGTGCTCCCCTACATATCCCAAGGAACCTACATTTCAAATTTCAGCTGTCTACGACCAGTAGTTTCGACTGTGCGTTGTCTGTCAGTCAGTCACTCAGTAACGGAAGAGTTTTATATATATAGATTGTTAGAACTTTTATAGCAAAGAAAAAAAATCGGAAAAAATAATAGGACCACTCCATCTTTCTACCATGTCGTTTAAGTCGACTCAGGGATAACCCTATAAACTTGGGATCCTTTTTTTAGGCGATGGGCTAGCAACCTTTCACTATTTGAATCTCAATTCTATCATTAAGCAAAATAGCTGAACGTGGCCGATCAGTCTTTTCATGACTGTTGGCTCTGTCTACCCCACAAGGGATATAGACGTGACCATATGTATGTAGGTATGTATGTTTACTAAATAACTAACTGATTTTCACGCGGTTTACGCAGACATACATATATGAAGAAACTTGATGTATATAATGCTCTAATTCCCGTACGAGAATCCACGTATATAGACCGCCAGTCAACTGGAAAAGTCCAGCATTGTTATTATTACGACTATTTTTCTGAACAAAATCGGACATGTTCATTCAAATAAAAGAATACGACGACGCCGCAATGGAATCACGATTTTGTTGAAGCCACTTGTTCACTGAATGTCTAAGCTTACGCCATGACACTTCTATGCGTTAAAAATGTCTTAACTTCACTTTTGGAGCCATCTATCGATAAACAGCGAGAACTTAGTTGCGCACCTAATAAATTATCCGTGCAACGTCTAGCTCTCAAATATACTAGATGGTCTATGGAACTTTCAGATGCACTCTGAAAGTAGGTCACACTCGCAATTACCGAGTGGAACGCACTAAGGACAGATCGTCAAGGGACGCGTGCATCTGTGCATGTGCATATAATAATGTATGCATATACTGGCATCTCTTAAAGGTCACTCTAGTTTAATGCCGTGTGGTTCCCGGCACCAGTATAAAAAAAAAAACAATAGGACCACTACATCTCTTTCCCATGGACATCGTAAAAGGCGACTAAGCGATAGGCTTTTAAACTTGGGATTCTCTTCTTATGCGATGGGCTAGTAAGTTGTCACTTTTTGAATCTCAATTCGATTATTCAGCCTAACAGCTGAACTTGGCCTACAAGATTGCTGGATCTGTCTACCCCACAAGGGAAATAGACGTAATTATATGAATGAATAGTTTAATGGAGAGGAAACTTTCTTGAATGTTTGACGTCTTCCGAAAAGTGAAAGAACGCGTAGCATCTATTGTATTCAGACTGGTACATTAATGTGGACCATCAACCATTGCCTAAGAGACCAAGATAGTTTTAACACCAAATAATTGCCATGTGGTCTGTAAGAGACGATCAAAGTACTGTGGGGTTAGGAGATAGCTGTGTCACCTCGCCTTGGTATGGGGAGGTGACCCAGGTACCTCCTGAGACGCGTGTACAAATACACCACAATTTATACACATACATAAAAAGCTCTCTTAGGCAAGCAACCGAACATTACAATGTAATGAACCTCTATATTCGGCACAAGCTGTTGAGATTACAATCAGGAATTAGCTATGAAGAAGAATACGTACCTACGTAACCAAATTTATTTTCCTGCATGCATTATCTTAGTGCTTAATTTAACTTATCTCCACGTTTTTAAGCGATATAATAAGTGCAAATAATTAAAATTAATTATTCTGTGTGTGGTTCACTTTATCAAGTTTTTAACCGTAATACAATTCATTATAGATATAAACAGACCTTCATTGAAATTTCAATTAAATTGATAACGAAATGTGCATGCGCCGAGGAAGGCTAGCGCATAAAGTTGAATTGACGTATTTTCTAAAAAAGAATTTTTTATACTGCACATAAAAAATCGACAGCTCTTGAATTCTGAATATATTTTTTTATTTTATTTTATTTTATAAATATTCCGACCAATAAACTAACACCTGGTGAATTCAACAAAAAATTGTGAAGAAAGCTATTCAGTGTCCAGCCGAGCCGACTGTAAACCCCTAATAATATAGATATAAATACATATATACATATAATCACGTCTATATTCCTTGCGGGGTAGACAGAGCCAACAATCTTGAAATGACTGAAAGGTATTTAAGACAGAATAAATAAACTTTTTAATAACCAGATAATTTCACGTTTTGCAAATATTACTCGAATGCAAAATTTAATGGAAGTTTTAACACGAACAATTCCATAGTTAATTCAGGACCACTATTACTACTAACAGTATCACGAGAGAGAGGGAAACAGAGGCAAGCCTTTAACCACGTAAGATGCCGAAGCTTGCTTACGTGGGGCGCGGCACCCGATGGCATCACGCAGGGTCCGAGCCCGAAATAACCGGGAAAAGGTCAACCCTGGGCCGAACAAAATTATATGCCAATCAGTCACGCCACGTAAAGAAACCTAAACATCAGCATAACTCTTTGAATCGTTTGAAAATGAAAAGAAATATTGTACATGGGTACTTACTTACATATATACCTACAAGAGAATGGCTTATAAACTTAGGATTCTTGTTGGGCTTACAACCTGTCACTAATTAAATTCCGCCATTGAGCCATACAGATGAACGTGGGCCTTTTAGTCTTTTCAAGACTGTCGGCTCTGTCTACCCCGCAAGTGATATAGACGTGACTGTGCGTATGCATGTAATCCTCCGAAACCAAATAGCGAAGCTTATTATGTCGTTTAATAATTTTTCTGTCTTAATTCTTCAGTGTATTTTTAATCGAAACATAACAATGTTCAGAATATTGTTAAAATTAAATATGACATCTCAGAAATTGCTCTCAGGAAATACAAAACGCAATATACTTTGGCATTAATCCGCCTCGTTTCCCGCATTTCCTTAATTCCTCTCGTTGCGACGGAACGTCCGGAATAGCGGCTTTATTCAACAGGGCGGGACAAAAGCGAGGTATTCCCGCGATAGTGCTTTATTTATAAACCACATTTTTTCCGTCAGCGACTCCGCGCGTGTATGAAAGTGCCCTTTGTCCTTTTCCGTAGAGAAAATTTCACGGACATCGGTTAAGTGATCAGTCAGACAGAAAAACAAACACAGTTTCGCATTAAAATATCAGTGATGATTCTATTATAGCCTAGTATACTTCTCTTAGTTAGACAGATAAAACATTTTATTGCACCATGAGCAGTATACAGCACGAAAGAAACAAAGGTTTAACTGTTCTTATAAGTAACTCATCTTGCTTAATGTTTTAAATGCCCATCAGATAAATGAAGATTAGAAGAACGACAAAATCTGTTCAACACTTTCTCAATACATTTGCCAACAATGAAAGATCATCCAATCGTTTAAAACTTAAAAATTGACAAAAAATATCCCACAATGGAACTTTATGGAACCTATGAAAATTATTCAACAATTTTTTACAGCGACGGAACTGCCAGACTTTATTTTTTTAAGTATGTACTCAAATAAAACTGTTTGAAGTTAAGTTTAACGAAAATTTACTGACACAGCAATG
This sequence comes from Amyelois transitella, assembly GCF_032362555.1. Classification (NCBI taxonomy): domain Eukaryota; kingdom Metazoa; phylum Arthropoda; class Insecta; order Lepidoptera; family Pyralidae; genus Amyelois; species Amyelois transitella. The sequence goes on from NC_083512.1 coordinate 10,506,430, forward strand.
TCCAATAATTCTGTAATGCAGGTTTCACAACGGTTTCCAAACTACACTTTCCATTTAGCTAAAGTTTAAACGACAGTTTTTGCGGCGGCTCCCATCTCCCGCCAATTTGTTGTAAATTGATGTGGTTAGGCGCACTCTGATCGGTTATGGAGCTGCTGTGACCACACGGTTTGGTCTACACATACATACTCGTACATAAAATCGCGCCTCTTTCCCGGAGGGGTAGGCAGAGACTACCTCTTTCCACTTGCCACGATCTCTGCATACTTCCTTCGCTTCATCCACATTCATAACTGTACACGATATGTAAAAAGAATGTAACATGACCAAGATGCTGCTAGTCATCAAAATCTAAGTGTATTTCTGATCTCCTGATTATTGCTTTAGAGCTATGGGTTCTTATTGTTGATTTGACAAAGGTATTGGTTAAAGATGGTGCCGTGAACGGTATAAAAAATATGAAAATATCGAGAATACGGCGCTGCTCAGCTTGTGAAGCTGTGTGAAGCATTTGCCGCACTATCCAAAATTGATATAACTGGAAATTTAATAGGTTTGAGCATAGAAATCGTAAGTCTTTTATATCGAACTGGTAGAGAATGCTATTAGTATTGAGTCCACATATTGTACCTTTGAGGTTCAAAAAAGATTATTAAAAAAAAAAAACCAAATCTCATGATTTTGAGGCTGAGCTAGTTTTATTTCTTTGTAAGGACATAGTAGTTTTATTTAATAAACAGGTACCTACTTAATTCAATTTATCTCCGGCATATGCCAACTATTACAACTTATCGAAAATTTCTTATGGAAAATCATGAGCTATAGTCACCCTAGTTACCACGTGTCACCGTGACTATATTTAGCCGTTATATCGGGACAACCCGTTCGCGGGTCGCAGGCCAATCGGCCTAATGCGATGACGTCATCGGGTAATCTGTGACGGATTGGGACGAGATGGCTCAAAAGGGCCATGATTTGGCGTTGCGGTTAAGTAAAACGTGTTTTGTGCAATCGCAATGCCATGAATGATGTGAAATAGAATGCAATGTTACCAGAGATAATAAAGAAAATATCATTACAACTTGATCTTACTGGTTTTTTTTTATAATTTACGTGATTTTTGGATATTGCTTTATACTTTGCCAGGTTATACGAGGTTAAACACTTGGCAACATTTTTTTTTTTGGGAAAAAATGGGTTGTAAATACTTGTAAATACGTATTGTGAATATCTAAATGTTTATTATTCTGTGCCCTAAGAGATTTAGCTCCGTTTCCAATCCCTGCTTCACACAATACACCGCGGGCCATCGGAACCAATTGTACATTAATTAAGGGAGTTGTGCAAACAACGCCTGGGGCGCACACTAGTTCAGATTGGAGCGACCCAGTGAACCGAGAGAGGAATTCAGTTTGTAGTTTAATTATTTCCTGGATTCATAACTTACTTTAACAGTGCCGTGTGGTTCCCGGCACCAGTACAAAAAAAAAATAGGACCACTCCATCTCTTTATGTATGTATGTACCTATTCAGAACTTAAATATACGTGGCCGATGTTACATACAAACACAATATAATCACGTCTATATCCCTTGCGGGGTAGACAGAGCCAACGGTCCTATAAAGACTGATAGGGCACAGCTGTTCAGCTGTTTAGCTTAATGATAGAATTGAGATTCAAATAGTGACAGGTTGCTGACTCATCGCCTTTTACGACATCCATGGGAACGAGATGGAGTGGTCCTATTCTTTTTTGTATTGGTGCCGGGAACCACACGGCACGGCACGGCAGGAAGGTAATATCTGGTAGAAAACCAATTTAAAGCGAAATGGAGGCATCTGTCATATTTTACCGAGAAAGAAAAGCAAAAAAAAGGGATCATCATCTTAAATTATGCGACATCTTTTCCTCATACTACCAAATATATTACGGGACATTGATTAAAAAACAACCTCAGGAAAATACGGTAGAAAAATGTTATTTTTAGCTTAACTGGGATAAACATGAAACTTAATTGGATTTGTACGTTACTAAAGGCTTTAAGGGAAAATGGGGATTATAGTAACTAAAATCCCCTCGGGTTGCGTGCGCAGAACATCGACCTTGTTCCTGTTCCGGCCAGAATTAATTAGTCCGTGAAAAAAAATATTAAAGATCTGGATTTTGCAAACCTCCTTTTTTTGAAGTCGGTTAAAATTGGAATTTACTCATATCAGATTTAAATCGAAGCGTATCACAATCATCATCATTTATCCAGTTCTATACATAAGCCTTTTCCCTCATCTCACACTCTTGGTAGTTTAACGGCCTTCGTTCCGTATTAAAAAGTAAGAATGAAAAAGGTCACTCAAAAAGAAAAAAAAAGTAAAGGTCTTGGAGTCTCAATTTTCTTTAAGAAAACACCTACAATAAAAAAAAAGATATGATCGAATTCAGAACCTACTCGTTTTTTGAAGTCGTTTAAAAATAACGTTTGTCACAGATCTTGCTTAGATATTAAAGAAGCATTCATCCTAAAGTTTCCTTGTAATAATAAAGTTCCTTGACTCTTATCTCGAGTCGTATTGATTGACACCCGTTTTACGATTTATTTACCAAGTAAATGGGGGTCGTGTATAACGATAGCGAGGTCATAAAGGGCAACCCAAAAACGACGCAAATGCAGACTAAAGGATGCACTGTGACGGCCGTAAAAAACTAAGCGCCTAGTAAATTCCAATACGGTGCCGTAAATGCGACCGCAGCGGGTTTAGGGTTGCCATATTTAAATTAAACCGTGCTTTTACGGAGAACAAAGAGGAAAAGTTTTATTGCTGGAAGAATAAAATGTACGAAATTGTCACACATACCTATTAATACATACATATGATCACGTCTTTATAAATAGGAAATAGGCACGGAAGAAGAAGAAGAATAAGAAGAATCACGACGGCAAAAAGACCGCGTTCAAGCTGTATGGCCTTATAAGGTTGCTATAGCGTATAACCTTGACGTTTTAATATAATACGTGTAAGTAGGTTGTTTCCCGATAGGTTAGCCGTGTGATGCTGGCAGAGTGGAATAGCACCACCCCATATCGGCCCGTTGGTACCGTCAGAGGCGATTGAGGGATTAAGCGGAAAGTGACAGCAGCGCCTCCTACGCTGATATGACAACATAGTCCAGAATCATTAGATACTGCGGTCACCAACCCGCCTGCCCAGCGTAGTGACTATGGGTAAAATACTCCCATTTCTGGGGAGGCCTTAGTCCAGCAGTGGACTTTTACGGGCTGTGAAGGTAAGGTAAGTAGATTGTTTATAATATTTAATTCTTTGTCGGTAAATTTTTTATAGTTTGTTAGTATATACGATAAAACTTCAGCGGAGACTATTTTCTTGTTTTACTTTTTTTTTTTTAATTAGTTTTGTTTTTAGTTTTTTTTTAAATTTTTTCGCTTGGATTGTACCACGAAGCTATCATTCAGTCTATATATTTTTTTATTTCTAGACAAATAGAACGACAGCTAGTATAGATCCTTTTTCAAATCAGCTAACGAATTTCCGGGAACACGATCCTAAATTTAGCCGCGATCAATACGAAACTTTCTGGGTTTTCTCTGGAACTGAAATAATAAGCCGCGTTGAAATATTACGGTTCAATCAATATACCACCACCACCAAAGGGAAGATCTTCCACCAGGCTAGGTGGTATGCCTGGGGAACCGCGGCAGCAATCCGTAAAAACTTTGTAATCGCGATTTAGATTCTTCGCCACTATTGGCTGAGAGCGTCATTTTCTTCTCTATGATTTACATGAGTGATGTCACCACACCTATAACTTACTACCGGAGGTCCCGGGTTTGAATATTTACATATGCTTATACTACAGTATAAGCATTTATTACAAAAAATAGTTTCGTTGAGTTAATATCTCGTAACACAAATCTCGAACTTACCACGAGGCCATCTCAATCTGTGTAATTTGTCCCGTATATATTTATTTATATAATTTGAAAACATTCCCTTTCATATTCCGTACTTAATTTTACATCCTAGAATAGAATAGATTTATTTTCAAAATTGGATACAAGGTATCACTTATTGACGTCACATCACTTTAATCTAATTTTAGCTACTACCGCTTTCAAAGCGCATGTGTAGAAGAAGCGGCGGAGCAAACTACTCTGCAGCATTTTCATCGGACGTCAATTTACAAATATAGATCTCTTAAATCTAAATCGTGGACGAATGCAAATTGTCTACATTAAAAACACGAATGAATGTAGAACTAACATCCTCTGAGTAGTCCTGGTTACATCCTCACCTCTTTGGCGACGATCCCGTTGTGCGCTTTATTTATTTACACACTTTTATACAAAGCAAAAATCACGTCACTTCCCCAGACGGGTAGGCAGAGATTACATCTACTTACGTTAAAACAAATACGCTGCGAACCCTATTAGGCGTAAATAACGCGGCACATCTATTAAACTGAATTCCCTTTATAGCGTGAATCGATACACGACCCAAACGATACGAACATGAAAATACTTTCTGAAAATACATGTTACACTAACGGCGGGGACAGAGCCTCGGTACAGACAGCCTTTGTCAGTAATGTGATGGCTTCCAGTGGGAATAGATGGTTGAAAAAGCAACGTGTAAATTTGATCACAAACTAATAGTTTTAGGGCACTCCAGTTACAGAAAAAAATGTTAAGAAAGAAGATACTATGTGGTTAGATTTTAAAAAAATCTATCTAAATAAAAATATTCAGGTTTTTATTCTATGCGGGCTAGACAGAGTCAACAGTGTCGAAAATACTGAAAGGCCATGTTCAGTCGGTTGGCTTTTATAATGTAAATTGAGATTCAGATAGTGACAGTTTATTAGGCTTTCCCTCGATTGACTTATAAATTAATGAACTAATACAAAAAAGATATTACAATAATATACAGAATATACTTTACATATAGTGTCTATTACGTAGAAATTAAGTTACTTTATTTAGTTTATTATTTATTACGTTTAGTACGTAGTTTAAAAAAATAAAGTAAAAATGACTTAATTTTTTGGCCCTATATACTACAGGATACTAATAGACAGAATATAGTATATATTCAGAATATAGTATGTATTCTGTCTATTAAGTATTACTGTGTTCTTTTTAGACAATAGAAACTCTTGCTAATGATACGAGTATATAGTATATGTAATAGGTCAGAGCTATTCCCAAACACGATATTGATGGGCCATCAATGTTTGGAAACACTGCACAATGACACGCACTACACTTGTTCTATGCTGCGTTTGTATGCACTTAGTGAACGGTGGTAAATTTCTATCTCTGTTTTTTTTTCTCTAGGTTTTTCTTCTCATATTTACAACAACTTATTTATATTATAATGAGACTTCAGAACCTGTTCTGTAGGTTCCAAAATGGGATCTAGATTTTACGAGTACTTCTTAAACGACCGACATTGCCAACAATGATATGTATTATAGTAAATTTATATTTATATACTTATTAAAATCAGTCTTCTTATTATTCTCCTTTTTTGGCAATAATAACTCGTGTTTGAAGAAAAGAGATAAATGGAGGACGCTCCAATTAACTCTTTCGACAAGAGTTAGCTCTTAAATGTAAGATGTTCGAGGGCACGTTTACTTATTTTCACACCCATAAGAAACCAGTCGGATGCTAAATCTTGAAGATATTTTTTTTAATTTATTCTTAAATTATATTTAGTTATATGACCATGTAAACGTAGCACTTAACAAACTACACCAATTACGACAATGTTTTGAATATTTTATTGTTTGTTATCGATTTTCGTGGAACGGTCGTTATGTTTTATGTTACGATAGCTTAAATTATATTGTACCTCCATTATTTTTATTCCCCAGAGTGAATTTAATGTAAGTAAGCAAGTTGTACATTTTTGAGCAATTCTTTATTTATCTCGCAATTTGGTGGTAATAGTTTGAATAGAGCACGTAAGGATTTTTTCTTACTGTTATGAGTACAATAGTCATCAATATAACTATGGAAATAAACGGCGATAGAGTAAAAATAAATTGATTTGACAACATCGTTTTTCATAGCTTTTCATATGAATTCAGATTTTATTCTGTAAAATTTTGTATTAAAATAAAATTATACTTCCAACTAAAATAGAAACACACCTGAATTTCTTTTAGCGGTACAAAACATAACTGAGAAAAAAAATAATTTTGGTATTATAAAATAGGTACTGACTTGCATTTCTGGGGGCCCGCCCTCGTCTCTTATCAGCAGGAGGTAGCTGTGACCGTCGATGATCACTTCCTTCTTGAAGCGACCTCCTGGAACAATCGATCAATACCTTAAGAAAACAGTAAGAAAAATGTGTCCGAAATACTTAAAAAAACATGAGTGTTAGTCCCGTCTGTCTAATTGTTCATATCTGTTCGTAGACGCTAATCTCCGAAATAATAGGATTTTGATAAAAAAAATTGTTGTATAAATGGACAAATGAATTTTATTAACTAGAACATATGATGTAGTGCTATAATACTTTCTTCCACGCGTACTAAGCCGAGGAACAATAGCTAGTCAATAAAAAATACTATATTAGATGGAGTAGCTACATTGGCTGAAGTATTTCCTAACCTTACGACGCAAAACGTGAAAATTAATACTAAAAATTAAAAATCATACTGTATAAGTAGGATTTATAGAATAGAATAGAATAGATTTATTTTCAAAATTGGATACAACGTATCACTTATTGACGTCACATCACTTAAATCTAATTATAACTACTACCGCTTCCAAAGCGCATGTGTAGAAGAAGCGGCGGAACAAACTACACTGCAGCATTTTCATCGGACGTCAATGTACACGCGGATGATACAATGGACGGAATCAATCAATGGCTCAATAATATAGCATGAAGATATCTCTATGTCCGAGTACGTTGGGGCGTAACGTAAACCATTTGTTCGAAGATTTCTTTCTGAGATTTCTTTTATGACTCGTTGACGTGTGGTTCTCGGCACCAATGAAAAAAGAATAGTATGTACCTTACATAGGTACATACAAAAGCAAACTTGGTTTTTGAAAAACAAAAAGTTTAGGCCTTTTGGTTACTCACAGGACTCTTTATTATTATTATTTTTTTCAAAGTATTTTCCTACCTTATATAAATTTAGGCAGAAAATATTGATAAAGATCTGCAAGCCCACGCCAGCAAAGCAGATCATTGAGTGGGCTATTTTGTAAACTAGTAACTTCGATCTTAAAATCAAAGTCGGTTCTACTTTTCTTCGCACAAGCCTAAATACAGATTTAAAATTTTTACGTACAAAATTTTAATAACTAAGTTGGCTTAGTAACTAAAACATTTCAACTAATGCCACGTTTTCTTATTTTTTAATAAAATTTAACGCCATCTAGTGTCATTTTAAGGTAAAAAATTAGCACCGTGTAATGTCATACTAAGAAAAAATTTAATGCCATCTAGTATTACTTTAAGAAAAGTTTTAACGCCATCTATGAAATCGAAATGAAAACACGAAGCAGTACTATTGCCATCTATTGGCGAGTAGCAAATATATTATATTGTTCAAATTAAGTTCAACAGATGGCGGTATAAACGTATGAAATATTTAATGCTTTCGAACATAGATGGCGCTAGACAAACCGACTAATCCGAATCTAAAATATAAATTGAACACCTTCTGGGCTTTCCTCCTGCATGTATGCACCAGTCAAATAACGATGAACAAGTGCAGACTTTCCGCTGTCTGGGGATCCGAGAACTCCAACCCGTAATTCCGTTACACCTCTCGCAGCCGTCCATTCTTGACTGTTCACGAAGGAATCTGTAAAGAAGGAAACATAATTTTAATTTATGGACCTTTCTGATTAGAATTACGTTAAAATAAAGTATAACATACATACATGCATACATACATAATATCACGCCTATACAATAAAGTATAAAGGTACTTAAACTAATGTTTTTACGAGTTTATTATGCCGAGTTTATTATTTTTTAATGATTCTGTATGACCAATTTTAGATAGCTTGACGTAATGGATATCCAATTCGTCAGGCGACCGACTGACCATTAAAAACGTTATTTATTTTAAAAACTTTTTATTCACAGCATGTATAGATAGGTATTATCGTTGCTGACCTTGGAATTTTGGCACTAACGGAAGCTAAGTTTGGTAATTAATAAATACCTAAAATTACAATATAAACAAAAGAAGGCATCAAGCGTTCAGCTTCAAATTCAATGGGGTTGTAGAATTGCATTACAGAGACAATGTCACATATAATACACTCATTTGATTACACATGCAGAATTTTGTAAGATCTTCTCAGATTCTGGCTAAAAAGCATATATGTATATATATTACACAAACACATCATCTTCATTACATATAGAGACGTCTCACCATGCGCCGGAGTGTTAAACATAAAAACAGCGTAAGAGATGATGTCATCAAGATATCTTTATTAGTGGTTATTCGCAAATGAATGGCTAACTTCAACTTTCACTGATATCCCGTTACTTCCTGGTCCACGGTTAGATAAACACAAACCAGTCGCCGTATTGTTTCTATGAAGCGTGAATAGAGATATGTAATTTATGAGGCAACAGGTCTTAACTATTTAACAACCAACAACTGAAACATTCAGTTTTTTAAGACTCTTGGCTCTGTCTACCCCGTAAGGGATATAGACGTGACTATATGTATATATGTATGTACAACCAACAAAATGAAAAATGATGAAAATTTTTCAAAAAAAAAACAAGCTTTTCCTCCGAAGTTCCCATCATCAGACCTTGAGCTGATGATGAAAACATCCTCCTTATTTAAAGTCTGCTAAAATACGGAAATGAGGTCTTAGAATTGTTGAATAAAAAAAAATTAGATACTCCACTCATTTTACTACAGGTACTTTTTGAATCTTGATTGATGTACAGAGTACAAAGATTTTTGTAATCCGTATCGTACGTATCTTTGGCTTGTTGTAATTTGTAATTTTTTAAAATTAAAAACTCAATTTACGAAAATTCTCTAAGATCGATTGTTTTTGTTTTTTAATTTTCTATTGTGTTCTATTATAAGAATGTTATTTAGTATGAGTCCTCTTTAATATATGTATCTTATACACATATATACGTAGATTAAACGTGTAAAATTAACGAAATAAAGAAAAATATGAATATCTTTATTTTTATCAAAGAGATATGACTTATATTTGGCAATATGAGAAAAATAATTCGTAGTACACATTTAACGTGTTTATAAGTTACCATTCTTTTGATAATTGTGTTAGCGGACGAGAACATATGGCTTTAAGACTCTTTGGGAAGTGTTAAAATTAGTGCTAATGAATGCTTTAACTTACATTTGACAGCCAATAAATATAACTGAATGCACACATCTTGTTATTTTTATGGGAAAATTACATAAATGACCAGAATTACATAAATGAGAAAATTACATAAATGACTCTGTATAAAAACACGTGGTCAAGAAATGCCTTCAGTGTAACGGATTTAATTTATAAAACCGGATAAAAATAGGTTTATTTATTAATTAAACTTACAAACCTCACGGTTTTCTATCGAGAATTAGACATAAGTTTCTACTTTTTATCGAAGTGTCTTGAATATTTTCAGTATATACATACATATACAAAGTATATTATTTTGAAAACTACTTTATAAACTAGTTACTAAACTATCTAGCAAAAGATCACATAAAATCCGAAATATTTTCACTTCGCAGCAAACAGATCATATAACATCCACTTTAAACCCTTAAATCTTTATTGAACTCAAAAATGGAGGCCGGAGAAAATCCGCAAAATCACGACCTATGTACCTAAATACAAATGTCGCTTCATTCATTCCCTTGAGCTGAATAAAAAAAAATTCATTGAAGTTGTTTAGATTACACAATCCTAAAGTCACGACTAAGCTGTTTTTCTAAAAAAAAGGATAAAAGTCGGCCGCTTTCTAGAAAACGGCAAAAACAGCCCGTGCCATTACACAATGTGAGATCTGTCATTTGTCAAACTTGCTAGTCGGGCCACGCAACTTCTTTTACCATCCATACCAATAATATAAAGCTGAAGAGTTTGTTTGTTTGAACGCGCTAATCTCAGGAACTACTGGTTCGAATTCGAAAATTCCTTTTGTGTTGAATAGACCATTTATCGAGGAAGGCTTTAAACTATAACATCACGCAGCAGCTATTAGAGCGAAGAAATAATGGAACATTTGAAAAAAAACGGGGTAAATTATCCTTGAGGGCTTCAATGATGCCTCAAATAACTAAAATATTAGTATTTATAAAAATGAACGAAACACACAAAAATCCAGGGCATGCTTTATCGAGAAAATCGATCACAAGCACTTTGAAATAAGTTGTTTCCACATTAGATTGCTGATTTAGTGGCCATCAAGTCTTTTCAAGACTATTGGCTCTGTCCACCCCGCAAGGGATATAGACGTGACCATATGTATTTAGTGGCCCCACCCGAAGTGGAGGCCGGCGGTCGGATTGCGTCACGGCCGCACAAATCGGCCGGTTAGCGGCCCATGCGCACACAATAGTCACTAATGATCCAGAACTTGTATTGGAAATTCCTAGCTTTAGTTACGTAGCAAATGTTGCGATCAAGGTGATTGAAGGTAGCCTATCTGAGGTTGAGAATTTCATTAGAATAGTTATTGCGATATATATGTATTTTTGTGTGAGATTATATTAGAATTTAGAGCGTCCGTGGTCGAATGGTTGACATACTGTTTTATGGCTCTCTCTTCTTCCTCTTCTCTTCTTTCCAGTTACATCCTTACCTCTCTGGAGAAGAACCAGGAGTGCGCTTTTTGACCAAGATGTTTTGATTGGGTAAGTCAGGTTTTAAAACGAAGACTCTCCCGTCTCCGCAACTTTTAGAAACTTAACCAATATGAAATCATGGTACATCAGGTGAATGTGTCTTCGTCACGACATCCAAGAGCAATCCATACATCCATATAATCACGTCTGTATCCCTTGCGGGGTAGACAGAGCCAGCATTGTCCAAGGGTAATAGGTATTCTACGGGGTAGACAGAGCCAGCTGGATTGGATAATCCAAGGTATTCTAAAATGCCGAATGAACCACACGGCACAACTCTATACTCTTAATTTCACCAAACCCCAAACGTAACCCGACTATCCAATCCAGTCAACTAACAAGCACTAAACGTTTAAATACCTCGTAAAACTCACACAATCCATGTAACCCTTCACCAAAGCAAACTCGCGCCCATTCATTACAATTTGACACATGTTTACACTCCTTACCATTCAGAACTATCATTAACGTCTGATTCCCGTAGTAAATTACCTTTATTACCATTTATTACGGCGGCAATAAATCCCGGGGTCCCTTTGACCCGTTTGCTGGGGGTTCATTTGAAATTCATGGGTCGGCCTTTACGACGTCATAAAGGTGTGAAATGAGTGTCTAATCGTGATCATTGAGAGACGGGACAGATTTTTGCTTCACCAGTTCACTTTTAAGCCTTTTGCAACTACAGAAGACGAATTTCACCATTAAAGCCGAAAATTTTATACATTACCGTACGTATTATTCTATTATACTTATATCTGAATCTAAAATCCATCTTACTCAACGTGGTCTTATTATTATACGGGATCTGTCTATCCCGTAAGTGGCTCTGTCTATAAAGCTTTATTATTAAGACATGTTATGCATATACGTCTTCAAAAACAGATCCATAAACGAGTTTGTTAGTGCTACAAGCGTAGGTACATGTATATTCGTACATAATATATTTGAAAACACAGCGGAAAATATAACTAGAGAAACAGCGAAAACATTTTCCCATTTTCCTCAATTCCCGAGTCACAATCGGGTTGCGAACACGTTATTAGCAACATGGCAATGAGACGTTGAACAAAAAACTGGCGTCTTGACCTCGGGTAAAAGTATTACGGGATGCCTCAGCTTACCGATATTAAAGATCAATCTGTGTTTCGATTTTATCAGCAAATAACGTTGCCGCTCATGAAAATCAATAAAGATTATAGATACAGGTATCAATGCCGTGTGGTTCCCGGTAATTCACCAATAAAAATAAGAATAGGACCACTCCGTCTCATTCCCATGGATGTCGTAAAAGGCTACTAAGGGGTAGGCTTGTAAACTTGAGATTTCTCTTTTTGGCGATGGGCTTGCAACCTGTCACTATTTGAATCTCAATTCTATCATTAAGCCAAACGGCTGAACGTGGCCTCTCAGTCTTCAAGACTGTTGACTCTGTCAACCCCGCAAGTAGTATTAGGGCGTCGGTGGTCAAATCGGTAAAGTGCTGGTTAAAATACGTGATGCGCATAAAGGCACAGGTTCAAATCCAACATTACTGCTCATTTAGGTAACTAGTTATGTATCCAATACGGATCCACGGATCATTGTAACACGATTCAAAACAACTGAAATAAAATAAAGGTACGTTACTCGCGCGTTTAATACCAGTATTGTTTATAAATAGTATATAACGCAACGCGAAAGTTTAAAATCAGTTATAAAAGTAATCAATAAAAGTTCAAGCAATTTTCCAAACTTATAAAAATAAGAATTTTTTTCATCATCAGTTTTCCAGTAGAAGTCTTCGAAGCATATTAAAACGTCTTAACATAATCGACACACCTTCACAAAACTGGCGAGGAAGGAAGCCATATGTTTCCCGCGTCCGGTGCGTCACCTGGGTCAAGGTTCGGTTCCCGGGCCGTCACGTGCGTAGTAAGCTCAGATTTATGCTTTGCGTGACTTTCATTGTGACCTTACATAATTTTTTATTACGTTTTTATGAGGGAAGTGGAATTTATGTGTAGGTAACTTAAATTTCAACAAACATTGAATATTTTTAAAAGTCGCGAGTCCCTTACGGCTTAGAATGTGTGTGATACAAAACCCGAACTGAGAATTATAAAAAAAAAATTTGACACCCTACGTAAGAGTAATGTTCAGAAGAGCTGCGATGATTCGACAAGAACGCAGTATTACTAAACTTTTCACAAAACCTATTCTGAGCAATAAGAAACGACTGAGAGGGTATATTCCGAGCTACACCCATCTTAGTTTACTACTCATCCGACATCCATTTTAATTTGATCCAAAGGTCCGACTTGCAGAGAATGCCTTGTGGCATTAAGTCCACGTGTTGTACATTTTACGTGCATAAAGTTTAAATAAATAACACTTCGTATACCTGTAAAGGATACGGAGTAAACAGAGTCAATAGAAGGTTACGTTTACCTAGATGGTTGAGATTCAGATAGTGACAGGTTGCTAGCCTTTAAGTAGAATCCCAAGCTAGTAACCCTTTTTTGCTAAAAAACTAACTTTCAGATGTCTTTTTGCATAAACTCTACACTATCGTGATGCGCAGGTAGAGAAGCAATTGGCACATACTACTTATGTGTTTTCGTCGCTACCAACTCCCCAAGCAAGTCACGCGCGACGCCGTTTTTATCGCGCGAAAAACTATCGCTGTTTCGCTTTTTATTATAACGTGAAGCGGGACAGCGACAATTTTCTTGCCTAAAAAGCCTTCTTAAAAAAGCCTTGCATTTGCCAAACTACGAGGGCACCATATAAGCATCAGAACTTTATTTTACAGTAATTAGCTACATGTATACAGATTAGGGAGTGAAATGTAATTAATGGATCTCTCCCTGAAACCTGATCATTGCTGAGTACTCGTATGTTTGTTCACTCCTCCATTTCTCCCACACATTAGGTATTGTGTTTCGCCACTCTAGACCCACAAATGCTTTTAGGGCCAGAAGGTTTAGGGTTACTAACATTATTTGTTATGCGGTCATTAGTTAGCAGCTGTATGGAAGTCGAAGAGGTGATAAATTGCGTTTCTAACATTGTGATATATAGTAATGGACTTTGTTAACTCTACACTTTTATGTAATTAACAAACATAGATCCTAGACAAATACTGCAAATTTAGTTTAAATTAATACTTGCGCTTCTGAATATTTTGTATCTATCAGACAACACAAGCTTAAAGCTTCTTAATGAGAACCGTTTTGAGATTTTAATACGTTCTTTATCACTTAAAAACTATATTCCGACAGGTCCTAAGATACATCCTTGAGGTACTACGAGCTTTTATTGTAATCTGATCACTTTTTCATTTATTTGTTGACTAATTAACTTTTAGTTAGCATCTATCAGCTTTACTCTTTAAGATAACGTGGATTCGTTCCGCGACATTATCTTGAAATAATAACTGTTAATAATTACGGTATCTTTGTATAGGTTGAAGATGTAGTGACAGCAATATAACATTATTATCTTCAACTGTCAACTGTGGCGCCAGAACTTGTATCAGAGTAAATTCAAAACAATAAATGGAAGATGTATTATTAGCATGGAAATCGACGTGGGTCACCACGTCAGCAGCCGTTAAGATATAGGTCACATTTACTGTAGGTAAATTTCATAAATAAATTGAAAATCTGTTAAACTTGGATGAAGTTTAAAATAATAATTGAAGTTTGAAATTGAAAAAATGTAAAATAAGTTACAGTTGGAAAGGATTAGGTCCAAAAATCGTGCTTATATACTAACGTATGCTGTATTCAGTATAAAATAAAATATCATGGAATAAAGATATCACTCATTTAGCTAACTGTAATTAAAATATCTTTAAACTTCCTTCACAAGTATTCATGCATATTGCATAAACTACACGTTTTGTTCCTGTTTGCAGATAAAACTATGTGGATTCCTATTTTTGCATCTGGTATGAGGTAGATTAAAAGAGATTACTAGGTATGGATTTAAGTCCTTTAGTGTTTAACATTTTTTAAGCCCTTATCTGGTCATTTCTAGGATATCAACTATACGTTTCTGGTTGCAATACAAATGTATTCATAACTTATGCACCGGCTACATGATCTTAGTCAATACATACATACATATAATCACGTCTATATCCCTTGCGGGGTAGACAGAGCCAACAGTCTTGTAAAGACTGATAGGCCACGTTCAGCTATTTGGCTTTAAGATAGAATTGAGATTCAAATAGTGACTGGTTGCTAGCCCATCGTCTAAAAAAGAATCCCAAGTATGTAAGCCTATCCCTTAGTCGCCTTTTACGACATCCATGGGAAAAAGATAGAGTGGTCCCATTTTTTTTTTGTATTGGTGCCGGGAACCACGCTGCACTAACCTTTTGGCTAACATGATCGTATATATAGACTGACTAGCTGTGCCCGCGACTTCGTCCGCGTGGAATAGTTATTTTGGGCATCATATTTATTTTTGCAAACATCCTGCTCGGCTTTTTCAATTATAGCGGTCAGGCGGTCACGCGTATTAGAAAGAACGCTGGTTCGCCGTATTAAATGTTTCGCTGCAAATTGCTTATAACGACTATATCTCAAAACCTATTCGTATGATTTATATACTGTAAATGGCAATTTTAGTCTACATGAGAAGCCGAAAGTAATAAACATATTTATTTGGATAACGATTAATACTGAATTAAAGAAAATTGGTTTCAAAATAACTTATGTTTATAATGAAAAAATAATCTTAAAGAATGAACATAAAAGTGGTTATTGTAAGTAAACCTTAAGAGATAGATATATGCTCTCGCGGACTTTTTTGTGGCAAAAAATGAGTACTTCACATCTTTAGTACATTGTTTTACTATATCTTTGTTGGTTTGCGCAGCGTTCGCGTGGAAAGCTCGCAGATGGCCGACTCATTCAACTTTCACCTGCATTGTCGACGTTTCCCGTAGGAAATTCGGAATAAAATGTAGCCTATAGCCTTCCTCGATAAATAGACTATCTAACAGTGAAAGAATTATTCAAATCGGTTCAGTAGTTTCTGAGATTAGCGCGTTTAAACAAACAAACAAACAAACAAACAAACAAACAAAACAAACTCTTCAGCTTTATAATATTAGTATAGATTAATCTGTCTAGTAAGATTCCATCCTTCCAATTATGTCAGTCTCTTCAAGACCAGTTAGAACAAAATTACTCTTATTAATTCTTACACAGGCTATTTTAAGACTAACCAGTTGTAGGCCTTTTAAGGAAGATTGAGAATCAATAAGGTTGTTTTTTGTGTGGTGACACAACAGGTTTGATTCTCGTTAATTAGTAAGTTCATGTGAAGTTGTTACTATCTTATTTCTGACCGGTATCACAGGAATGTCTCTTTCATCTTGAAACAACACCATTGCTTGTCGTTTGATCAAATCTTTTTCGTGACTAATTGTATTTATAATTTTTGAAGACATGTCCCTATTTTTCGGTGTTTCTAATGCTACAATTATAATATTTATTTCATAACAATTCTGAGCATTAGCGTCTTCAGCTTATCAAATGGGAAGAGGTGAAGAGGAAATAATAGGCATATCTTATTTATTATCAATGCTTCAAACACAAAAGGAGCAATGAACGATCGGAAGAAGAAATCCGAAGAAAAAACAGTGAGTTTTTATAAGATTTATCAAATTACTAAGCACATAGCTTCAGAAATAATCCGCAAAAAATATATAACAAGTAATTCAACCAGTACATATTCGATACGATAACGATAAACTTAATTGGAAAGTAGGCTTCGATTACAATAACTGTCAGTTTGTTCGTTGAACTCTTATCGAACATTTACATACAAATTGGCTCGCTGAGGTACGGTTCAAATTATATAATTCGTGCTATGTTTTTAAGAAAGTCTGGTTATATTTTTTTAGCGTTCATTTATAAAAGTATGCGGAATCTTATGAAGTATATTAGTATGTTTAAAAATAACAACGTATGCTAATATTTAACATACATACTTATATATAATCACGTCTATATCCCTTGGTGGACAGAGCAGACAGTCTTAAACGGACTAATAGGCTTAGGCACGTTAAGCTGCTAGGCTTAATGATAAAGCTTATATGAAAAGCGTATAAAAAACCACAAATTAAGTAATAATTTTTTTGGCATTACTGACTGGTGTAGTTAGGGTGGCTCTTACTCGTAGGGATCGTTCGAGGGATTGGTAAGATGGTAGATTGAACTGAGTCATTATATCTAGCACAATACATATTTTGCTAGAAATAAGTAGTGCCCTTATACAATTTCTCTTTCGTTTATGTTCTATTTTTTCTATTTCCTTGATGTACAAAAATACATAAATCAAAAATTGTTGCCAAATAATATTTTTTAAGCAAGTAAAGCTGTTTTGTGTAAATGTTCAAACATCCATCTATAATTAATAAAGTTGACGCTTTGAGGCATCTACATAAGATATTTCCGTTCAAATTTTACCACAAAAATAAGGAAAACAAAAGCCAAATCCAGAGAAAAACGAGAAATTAATCCGAAGACTCTCTAAAATCTTTTGAATTTGTTCTAATAAAACTCCCACAAGTTTTACCCTATTGTTGTTGCAGGGTTTGTGACTATGCCTGACCTTTGCTTTGTAATCATCCCCAGGACAGTGAGTATGCGTCTTTTGTGAGGCTGTCTTTTTTTGAGATTTACAGGATATTTGCTGTGTGGCAAAAACTAATTTATATACGTTACTTTTGTTAATATTACCTCTATTTTAAGTTCTATTTCATATATATATTAAGTTCTATTCATAAGATCAATAGCACTCTATACAGGGTGACATTTAAAACAAAAGGGTGCACCTTTTAAACATAGACTAAACCCATGCTTATGAGCCGTTTGAGCCTATTTTTATTTAAATTAAACTTCATCGTTTTCACATTTAAGAAACCCTCAAAAATTACGTTACACGCTTTATTAAAGACAAAAACTACAAAAAGAAATTAAAACTAAACATGTAAATACATGTCTGAAAAAGAAATTATTTTTCTAGTATCAAGATCAAGTAAAATACAGAGTTGTCGAGATCGCTCAGCTGAATGAATTGTGTCGTTGTCCTCTGAATCTTACGCGTCACTTTTCCGCCGGCCGGTATTGATATTTTGTATTTAGGATCGTGGATGTTGATACTTTTATTTTTTTCGTACTTTCTGAAATATGAACCGATATTTTTCTTTTAACGTTTTTAAATATCCTTTAGATGAGTACACTTAACAGTTAAATTTATGCAGTTGAATTAAAAATCACCCTGTATATATAAAAGAAGATAGCACATCTGGCCGTAGTAACCTTTGAATCTTTTGGCCATTATTTGAACTGACGGATTTATGTCAATGATTTGTTCATTCGGGAAGGTTTGCGCGGGTGTTTTTGTTACGTTTCTTATGTTATTTTTTTATGTAGGGGTCAGTCGGAATCGGTGACATCTCTTTTAGTTACAAACGGCATCATGACATCGACTATCAATTAGTTACACTTTTAGTTCAGTTCTCGTCTCGTCCTTGAAAGAACTGAATCAACGTTACGAATGTGTGCCACGTCGCCTGCATGCTTCTTTCGCTTCATCCACATTCATAACTCCGTTCATGCAAGCTCGTCGATTTCGGGTTCTTTTGACCTGAGGTTTTGGCAAAATTTTGTTTTGTCAATATTTTAGCGTACCAATAATATCGATAATTATTACGCCCGGTAACACTTTACCCAAGCGCGTCGAACCAAGTCGAAAACTTCAATTTACATAATTAATTGCTGTTTAAACGGTAGTTATGTTAAACTATGTTAACAGGATACCTAACATTTTCACACTTCACGCATACATGGACATATGCCTAGTTAATTTACAATTCCAGTTTCTTTTATTAAGAAGGCATTAATGTGTTTGCGAGGAGGGATAGTGGAATGTATGTAAACTACACTCCGTATACCCTCCAAACAATTTTAAATTCTAAACTCCTCGACACTTACAAAAATTAAAAACGACTAAAGAAAAAAAGACAATAATGATCTTGTACAGCTACAAATGAATATTGGGTGTTATATTAGAAGAGTCTTAAAATTGACATGTAGAGATAACAGCTTGCACCTCCGATTAATTTTTTTTTTTTTTTTTTTTTGGACAAATTATAGATAAACATCCAATACCCAGGCCAAACAGAAAAAGTTCTTTTCTCATCATGCCCTGGCCGGGATTAGAACCCGGAACCTCCGGTCTCACAGACAAGCCTACTGCCGCTGCGCCACAGAGGCCGTCAATTAACATTAAGATCTCAAAAAAAAAGATTAATATTTCGTCAATTTTATAATTCACCAGAAATGCGCTTAAATGAATTGATAGTGAGGTGCACCTGCAACTATCGATTATCGATATCGGCGACGTAGGCAGTAAAGCCGAGCACGTAGCTGCGATAAATATATAAAAGAAATTTCAGCGCAGTCTTACTTTGTAAATTATTGCGTGGTAGATGAGAGTTTCAAATTAGAAAAGTTTGGTAAGAAAACCTATTTATATGACGAAGTGCACTTTAATCTTTAAGAGTACGAAGACAAATTATAACTACAAAGTAATAACTGCATAACTGAGATTGATTGCATTTTTAATGAGTTTGTTTGTGAGTCCTGATCTAACAAGTTGAAATAAGCTGCTTTTTACTTGGAATCAAATTATTCTGCATAATTATATCTTACAAAATAAACATGAAGGGATCGAGGCAAGGGGCAAAATGCGTCTCTTCTTAAAATATATAAAATAATTTTACATTTAATTAAGTAGTTTAAACTAATTTCACAAATTTTAGTTGAATGGTTTATTTAACTAAAATTATGGTTCATTTGCATTTGAATCACCACGATAAGCATAAAATAATTTAAGTCTTTCTTAACACTATATGATGTTTGATTGTGCTTCAGAATACACGTGCTAAACAGACAGATTGCCTAAGTAACTTTCATATGTCATATTAGAATACATAAATATAAAGAAGACTGAGTTATTACAGGGCACTCCTAAAATCAGGGCGTCTAGATATATTACGTAATCCACCGACCCAGCCCGTCCTTTTATTACCTAGTCTACCACGCAATATTGTCATTCGCTGTTATTTTAATTTCGGTTTTTATAATGGCTGCTTTATATCTCAAAATTTATTCGCTCGTCAGATGGAAAAATGCTGACTTATATTTAAAGCTTAGTTGGTGTAGTTCAAGAAAATTTAAGATTTAAAACGAAACGAACAAATTCTATCATTAGGACAAACAGCTAAGCGTGGCCTGTCAGTCTTTCAAGACTGATGGCTCCGGCTACCACGCAAGGTATATGGACGTGATTATATGGGTGGTTGGATGGATGGAACAAATATTTTGCTATACAAAGTCAATGTCGAAATATTCGGTTAATTTAATTTCGGTTAATTTAATTTAATAAAGTCAATGTCAAAATAAAACCGAAAATAACAATCTTCAAGCTCAACAATTTACAGTTACGGCAAATAAGAGAGCGGTTACTTGTCCGTGTGTCTCAAATCAGTAAAAAAAGGGTTGAAAAAATCCGTGGCATGTTTTGTGCAAAGGTCTGTGGAGCGTGAAATGAAATTGCCAGGCTGTTAGATTTTCGATAAATAATTCTACATAACGGTTAGAAGAGAATACTTTTTACTTGACAATTATTTTCTGCTTTCAATCTTACAGTTATTTTAACTTAAGTTTGTGACACCCAAATTTGTGAGACACAAATGTGGTTCGTTATCAAAAGTTATGTTTAAAAATAAAAGAGTAACTGCCAGTTGCAACGTCTGCTTAATATTTTGCTAAAGGATTATATAAAAAGGTTTACGGTCACGGCTCAATCAGGTAAACATTTTGACACAATAATAACACAAGATTAATGTAACGTTACGTCATAAGCGAACGTTTCCGACTGTGTTGTGTAACTAATTTTGCCAAATTGTACAACATGACTTGGACTTTTTTGGCAAATGGGAAAAATAATAATTATAATTGTAAAAATTTTCTAATGGCGTCATAAAAATACAATCATATAGACTAATGAGTTGGAAAAGTAGTAAACGTCAAAAAGAAAAAAAAATACATTCAAAACGTAACCAACACTGAGGATGAATTTAACTTAGTTTTTAATAGAAAAAACATCCTCAAGGCACTATCACATTCAAGTGTTTCTCAAACTCTGACACAATAATTTAATTAAAAGCTATACAATAGAGTCGTAAGATGGTCGGTTACATTGTTCTACAAGCATCTGCCTGCGCAGAATGCTCCGATTTACCTGCATAACATCTGCCTCACAGTCAGTTCCTTTGTACGGTTCCCTTCGCGAATAGATTACGAAATCTTTAATGTCGAGCGCGAGCGCAACCCTAATCTTGAGTAGTGAGGTCATCGCCTCGATTTTTATCAGTCGATATTTTGTTTTCAATTATGATTAACAATTTATCCGTCGTGCAATTAAGGTAATCGTACGATTATTCGTGATATTTTAATGTCAATCAACTGTAAGTAGAGCATAAATTTGAAGTTGTTTTTTTTTTTTTGCTAAATGTGCCTATAATTTGTTAAATGGTGGTAAAAAAAAAACAAAAACGCAGTTATTATAATTACTTTACTTGTATTTTGGAAGGACGCGGATTCAAAAAGAATTGGTTGAAAACAGCGAAGATTCGAATTAAAAAACCTTCTATAAAATTACATGTTATCTCCGAGATGATGTTTGTTTAGCAATGGAAACAACGAACAGAAACTACCACAAGAATCTAAGACAAATAAAGATTTTCACAAAAATATGTACTCTATGATAAGAAAGAGATTTCCTACACCTGAAATATCGGGAATATAGCAAGTTCTTAAATACGAATTTGAATATCAGTTACAATTTAGCAATTTAGTTCTTTTTATTTTATTCCCTTAAGAATATTTATCGATATTTGTTTTATCGGAACCCCAACACTAACCTGTCCCTTCGTCTTGATGCTTTTTAATAAGCATAATTACATGTTTTACCGATACGTGAATTTTTCGGTTTGAAGGATCATTATTAAGTCATTTATCGTCAGTTACCATGGAAACGCCCACAAACTATACTTCGCAGCGGGGTGCGGATTCGCACACTCTAATGATATGTTTTGATGTTTTGAGTCGGTGTTTGAATTAATTCATTCATAATTCCATTAAACACGATCGCTTTGTTGAACTAATTTCACTCAAAAGCAAAGTTTGTGAGAACGGATGAAATTTTTAATGCACCGATTTTACGGCTAATTTATATTAATGAAATTTAAATTATTTTCGTCATACATTTTGAACCTTTAACCATTGTAGTTAGTAATTATTTTAAGCTGTAAGGAAATAAGTATTGTTTAAGTGTTCACATTACGAATAGGGTCAAGTTTAACTAGGTAACTGTATTTACATAAGCAGAGACGTAAGTACAGTTAAGCACATTACATTACGGTATAATCATTCTTGCATGTAAAAGAAGCTAAAAAGCAATTAAACATAATTTGAAAGATATTTACCATATGTAAATTATAAATCTGAATTTCATTTCAAAATTAATCCATGCAGTTAACGCTTGCGCGTATTATTACTATTGTATTTTAGGGATAAGGAAGTGATACTAGTAATACTAGAAACTCTCTTTTATATTTTGTACGTAATTTCAAACTTCAGCTAGAAATAATTATCGTTTTGTTTATCTCGCTGAAGAATAAAAATACAAGTAAAAAAAATTTCTTCGGAAATAAAATAAAAAATAGTAATGCGAAAACTTATATCGATAGTCGACTTAGCACGTGTCGATCGTATCGTCGAATGCGATACAGCGGAGTAACAATGGCTTCCGTTTCCTGCGGCCACGTGCGTTCGCGCACCGAAACGACTTCACGAGATCAAGGTGGAAATTATTTGTAGAAATGTTTATATTCTCGTTAGTGTTAGTTAATATTATTTAGTTAACTTTTTTTTGGTCAGTTGACAAATACACCACCATTTTTGCAGTAACGTCTTTTGCTTGAATTTTTTATTTATTTAGTTACAAAATTATTTGTTAAAGAACAATTCACATGCGCTAGTATCTACTCGTTGAAAAGAAAATTTAAACGATGGATACTTTAATGATATAATTGAGATTCAAATAGTAACAGGTTGCTAGCCCATCGCCTCGAAAAGAATCAAAAGTTTGTAAGCCTATCTCTTAGTCGCCTTACTTACTTCGTATCGCTTAATAATTGTCAAAACGTATGGTTTAACAACATTGGTTGACGTCAAAAGAAGATGGAGGAGAGATGGAGTGGTCCTATTCTTTTTTGTATTGGTGCCGGGAACCACACGGCACAAATAGCTGAGCGTGGCCATTCAGTCTTTTCAAAACTGGTGGCTCTGTCTGCCCCGCGCGGGATATATATGATACTTTAAATAAGTCTTTAAAACAGACCCACAATTGGATTCCTTCTAATGAATAAAAACAAAACGAAAAAATATATTTAACAAACAAATTATTGAAGTTTGTTTTCCACAACGTAAGGACTGGAATAGATTTCCTAAAACGAACTCTGGGTCAAAAGGGTCACTGAAAATCAGGTCGCGAGACTGTCAACTCGCATTTTAACTGTTCCTTTAACGCTAAATATACAGACACTCTTTGTTGTTATGTTGTCATATCGAGTTGCGAAACCCAGACTGTAAATGAAAATTATATTGGAAGATTCGGAAAATTTATTAAGTAAATATCAAAATATATTTTCATATAAGTAAAAGCTGTTATCCAGTGCTCTGCTATCTTTTAATTGTAATATAAAATATAGCCTATGTTAACCTTCAGATAGTTTATTTAAATATTTTTAAGTAGTTAAGAATAAATATCTACTAATAATTACAAATCCAAAAATAACAAGTCTGGTTGGACATTGACAGATTAAAATGAAACCCAATTCTCACTGCCATTGCCAAAGTGGTATTAAATATTAATAGGATGAGAAAACTTCTGAAACAGAAGCCAACCTTTAGTAATTATTAAAGCGCATAGCGTGACGGAGGTCACACAAATTAGAATACAAATTGCTACTAATATATGATAATAATTCGAATGACATTAAACTCTATTGTCATCCGCGTATGGTTGACGTTTTAATGTTGGGATTAAAGGAACGCGAATCACAGCAGTGCAAATTGCAGGAAGTAAATGTCGTCATATATTTTATCGATATCGATAAACTAAACATTAGATTTGGAAATGTTACATTAGTTACTACAGAACTTAACAGCAGTTTATTAAAGTGTTTGTTATTACAAAACCTCTAGTCTATGTTACACGGTTGCATCTTCACGACCATGCTTTCGGCTCCGGAGTCTGCTTTCTTACAATTCTCTCCACATTACTCACACTTACCACATGAAATACACTTTTCGATTTTATTCTGCTTTAATATTAAAAATATTAACAACCTAAAAAAAAAATATAAAGCCGATTTTGAACTGTTGTTAATATCATTTATGAATCACCGCTATGACAATGCAGACAGGCAGTCAATTACTCATTTCTTTTATCAGACTAA
Source organism: Amyelois transitella (assembly GCF_032362555.1). NCBI lineage: Eukaryota > Metazoa > Arthropoda > Insecta > Lepidoptera > Pyralidae > Amyelois > Amyelois transitella. Next base: position 10,530,912 of record NC_083512.1, read on the forward strand.
GATTGTTATCGACAAAGAGCCAACACTATGTATTCAGTAATAATGTCGTCGCAGATATATCGATAGTTAATATCACGGTAGCTGTGTTGGGGTCGATATCTCGCTTCATTTGTCGACGTACCAGAATAGGGTTGGCAAATTAATTTCAAATGAATGAATTTAAATCACTAAAATATCTATAGCCTTTATTTTACAATAAATAAAATTGCAGCACGAAAAATTTGGAAAACAAATGTCATATCTATAGTGAAAATTAAAGAAAAAATACTATATGACTGTCTCAATATTAATAATATTATGTTGTGACAATTAGTGACAGGGCGTGCCGTATAATAGGACAAAGTGGATGAAAATAACAAAAAAATGTAATAAATTTATAAGGAAATTTTATTTTGTACTTGAATATGAAAAGTAAACAAAAAATTGACTAAGCCTTCACGGTCCATCCGACAAATCACCTTGTAATTACGACATTGGACGTAACTGGAACATTATAATTCTTTGTTGATTTATCAAATTTCATGATGATAAATTACCGAAGCAGTACCCAAAAAATTATTAAATATTGTATGAACAAACCAATATGCTTTTTGGAAATTCTCGCCTTAATTACGTAAAAAATTGACCAAACTTAAAATTAATACATTAATTTATTGCAGGCCGTGGTTCCAGGCACCAATAAAAAAAAGCGTAGTAAAAAGAAACAGCTGAACGTGGCCCATCAGTCTTTTCAAGACTGTTGGCTCTGTCTACTCCGCAAGGGATAAAGACGTGATTTTTTTTGTATATTTATGTTTTTCAAATTCATAACGGCAAAAATATTACTATATATTTGAAATTTTAATATTTCTGAAATAAACTGACATTGTAGGTACAAAACAATGCTTTGAATCAAATCAAGACGGTTTTCTTTAAAGGAAGTGAAAAACAGACAAACAAAACATCGTCTCGAAAAAGTCGACAGTTCGCAGCCCTGACTTCCGCTCAGCGTTCGCATCCGTTGCAATTTATTTGTTTTAAACGAGTGTTCACATACGCAACGTTATTAACGTTGGCTATAAATTCACAATTTTATATATGAAACGCACGGAGCCTACTTGTATTAACGGAATTTCTCCTTGTGCAGTAAATGAAACCAGTTATCAAATCACAATTAAAGCCTTGATTTACGAACATATATTTCTTTAGTAATAAACTTGTAAATAATGACCAAATTGCAAGGTAATAGAAAAAGCAACAAATTATTAATGATGGCTCTCTGCACATTTAACACATAACATTTACTAACCATTAGGGCAGTAAACGTAACATGTTAAAGCTCTTTCAGGCTTCTTTCACAGTTAACGAGATTGCATTGTCGCGAAAAAACGCTTCCTCGAAAAATAGGTCAACCGTCAACTACCAAGCCTCCGCAAAATGGCTTCCTGGGCCAGCTAGGCGTTCCATTTTCTTTGCCCCTTCTGGTTTTAAGCTTTTGAAATTGGAACGGGGATAGACTCGAGCCGTCAGGTTGGCAGCACTTTTATTTCTTTTTAAAATTTCGCGGTCGAATTGTCAATGGTCACAGTTTTTAGTGGCAGTGACTATTTATACTGAATCGATTAGTCGAATTTGTTGTTGTATTGAAGTTTTAAATCAGCATGAAAGTGTTCAAAGCGATTGAACTCTTCAGATGAGAGTAATTCAGTTATATTTTATTCTTTAGTTATATTTAGCCAGCTCTAGAAATCAAAATATCTTTGGAAAATAAATAAAAGATTTGTTGACTGCATTATTCATTTCTCTTTCGTTTGAGTTCTATTCTTAAAGTTGTTCCTTGATGTACATAAATATATACATAAATAGAATCACATCAAAATATGTAAGGTCGTAAAAGCGTTTGAGTCACCGCAAATGACGACATACTCGTATCAATTATCCATTTGATACATTCGTCTGCCTAGTGAATGACTGCATCGACTATATCGTCAACGGTGCTATGAGTACGGCAAACGTGACGAAAATCTTACTCGACGGTCATCACTCACTTCTTCACTACATAGTATAAAACGAAGTCGATTCCCGCTTCCCGCGTTGTATGTATGCTTTTATCTTAAAAACACAACGGATTTTGATGCGGTTTTTTTTCATACTAGATAGTGTGATTCAGGAGGAAGGTTTATATGTTTAAATTCTACCCGTGCGAAGCCGGGGCGGGTCGCTAGTTATTATATATTATTTTAGTAAACATTTTAGATGATTTCAAATCTTTCATTCAAAAACTACTGAACACTGAGAAATTATATTATTTTTGAAAATACGTTACATGTAAGTTATAATTAGCGATCTCATACTCGCCTATAGGCGTATAAATACCTAAAATAATCATAATTTCAGTTTCATTGTCAAAAGATAAAAACATACCTGTCACAACTAAGCGGGAATTTTCCGCCTCCATCTTTTCTTTAGCTGGTGTAAGGCTGGTGTTATTCCAGGTATTCCCGTTGGGAAAATGAATTTCACCAGTGTCAGGCCTATACGAAAACACGCCCAAAGCAATAGGCGTGCGGAACCTTTTCAATAACATACGGCTTTGGACGACCCCAATAAATTGTCGGGCGGCGCGCGGCAAGAGAGGAAGCGACAGCGGATATGTTTTACGACTCCTGATATATAAACTTCTGAGAATTATTTTATGATAACACAGAGCGAGTCTTCCGAGGAATTGGGGACTGTGGACGGGCACTCACTCCATACAAATGTAGCCGATCTAGAAAATCGACGTAAATTACTTTAATGAGCGTTTTATTATTTCTTGATGAGTTGTGTAGACAAAGCCATCGTTAACTATAGTCGCTGCACTTTGTTGAGTGCATTATATATATATGATCTTATTTCTGTGCAAAATAAATAATTCATCACACAACCCGGTCATTTCTCTTTTAAATCTATGTAAGATGCCTAGAAAGATAAATAACGAAATATTTAGGTAAGATGTCTTTTAAGGAGATATATAAGATTAATAAACGCGACTAAGGGATAGGCTTATAAACTTGGGATTATTCTTTTAGGCGATGGGCTAGCAACATGTCACTAGTTGAATTTCAATTTAATCGGTAAGCCACACAGCTGAACGTGGCCTATCAGTCTTTTCAAGACTGTTGGCTCTGTAGACAGAGGATTAGAGATCCCCGCAAAGGATATAGACGTGATTATATGTATGTATAAGATTACTAATGTTCTATTTTGTGGCTCGCCCGCTTCCGCCTATCGCAGACACCACAATAATCGCGGCACCATTAAATGAATTTATTATGAGTTTGCGCCCGGAACTTTAGTAATTTTCGATAGTGTACTTTATGTGATAGGTTTATTCTCGTAACTAATGTCAGTTGACGGGATCTTTCACAGTTCTTATGGCAATTTCGGAATATAAAAGAATCATTTGTTTATTCAACTTCACTTAGTACCTAGCAGGAAATTTTACGTCAATAATATCATATCAATCAGACAAAAGAACAAAACAATTTTTTTTTTATATTTACATACATACATATAATCACGTCTATATCACTTGCGGGGTAGACAGAGCCGACAGTCTTGAAAAGACTGATAGATCACTTTCAGCTATTTGGCTTTTAAGATAGAATTCAGATTTAAATAGTAGCAGGTTGCTAGCCGATCGCCTACAAGAAGAATCCAAAGTTTATAAGCCTATCCCTAAGTCGCCTTTTACGACATCCATGGGAAAGAGATGGAGTTGTCCTATTCTTTTTTCTATTGGTGCCGGGAACCACACAACACATGTTTTATGCCAAAAAATAGTGTAGATTTTCTGAAATTACACGAAAATAGATCATATCACTCTTTGCATTGTACTCAAGCATAGATTTCGAGATTGCAATCTGCTCTCGGCCGAAACAATGAGACGCCACATTGCCACTGAACCGTCAATTGGATCCAGGCCAGTCGTCTCAGATCTGCATTCCGACCATGTGGAGTCACCGCACCTTGATTGAGGTATTGCCTTCTGAAGGACGTTGCTTGGAGTACCACATACTATTTAGGTACAATCTTACTCTAATGTACAGGTTATTTATTTACATTTCCTTCGATATATCCACAACACACATTTCCTTCGATATAAAACAAACAATAAACCATACTAGCTATTCATAAAATAAAATAAAAATACTCTAATTAACTCAGATGTCCAATAGGCAATATGCAATGCAACTTTTAGGCCAACGAATTGTGTACTCATTAGAACATTAAAGACTCACTGACTACTTTGTAAATGTCATTTCATTAAAAATTTAAATTGTCACCAATTAATTAATCATAATATAATTATTATAATTATTATCATAATAGCTTTTTCCTATAATATGAATAGCAGCTAAACATGGCTTGTGACTTCCAGCTCTGTCTACTCCGTTAGGTATAATTACGTTTAATGTGTGTGTTATAAAATTGAACCTATTATGATGATAATTCTAGACCGTACAGCTTATTCTGAATGGCTTTGATCAGTGTGGTGCATTTGGACTGCTTCCAAGTTGCATATGGTGTGATGGCTTGGGCACCAGGCCAGGCATATCGACAACTAGAATAAGTTACTTAAATTATTTGGATAAAAATATTGAACACCGAATAAGGTACACTAAAACTCTACTGATTGTATGAACTTTATGTTTTAAAGATGAAAAAACGTTTTTTTTTAAATTAAGTAATAAAAATATAAAAACAAATGTTAATAATTTAATTCTCATTGTTATTCGTGATGACAACGATACATCACTTATTCTTTTTTTTTAAATCAAAGCAGGTTAACGAGACACTACATGTGGCCAGTAATAAAAAAAAAATTGCGAGTGAATCGACTACATGGATCTTCGATGTGTCGCGTCTCGTCTCTAGCAATTTTATGAGTTCTATATTTTTAGTTCTCACGCTTGGAGTTGTTAGCTAAGCTGTTAAGGTCAGCCATATTTATAACTGAAAAATGATAATACAAAATGTTGTCTTTATTTAACATTTCTTTTAAAGTCATACATAACCTTTGACCATAATGCGGGGGACATTTTATAAATTAATCTCATTTCTTTTTAGTGATCTTACAGTTTAAAGTATTTTTAAGACTTTTAGGTAAGGTGTGGTTTATGTATGTTCACATTCTCATTCTATATTCCTGTATATTCTCAGTGAAATAGGGCACATCTCTATTTCTCTCGCAGGAATTGAGCAATCCGAGAATGCAGGTGACGCGGAAAATTCTCGATAAGTGGGATAACGTTTTAAATGTATGGATAACAGGGATATTCCAGTTGAAGGGAAACCCTCGTTGGGGTAGGCAGACTGTAAACATTAACCTTGTACTTGATTAAACCTTTTTAGGTCAGTGATGTCCATTGAACCGGGGGTATCGGTGACACACCCATGCCTGCCATGCATGTGATTCCGATGGACAATTTACTAATTAGGCTGCTAATGAAGACGTTATAATTAATTAATAAGGGATAATAAATTTATTTTTATTGTCAATCAACTTTATTTAATATTAGACCGACTAAGGGATAGGCATACAAACTTGCGATTCTTTTTTAGGCGATGGGCTAGCAACCCGTCACTATTTGAATCTCAATTCTATCATTAAGCCAAACAGCTGAACGTGACCATTCAGTCCTTTCAAGACTGTTGGCTCTGTCTACCCCGCAAGGGATATAGACGTGAACATGTGTATGTGTGTATGTATTAATCCCTTAAAGACGCGAATAGTCTTTCTTTATAGGTGATCATTTATTAATGTGACGAGCGTCAAAAAGCCGCGGTACCGTCTTACCTAAAAATAGGCAAAAATCTACCATATACATATTGCGTTACAAATTTAAAAAATTGGATGATCAAAGTAGGTATTTACAAATATATTTTAAACTCGCTGGTCGATGTTCATATGGAGATACGTTAGAAATAATCTTAGTCTAATTAAATTAAAATCAATTAGACATATTTAATCAGCAATCGGGCTTAATTAAATTCCCCTCAAAGTGGCACGTGTCAAAATAATATATTCGTACCTTTTGACCCCACCTACACGTTTTACCCCAAGTATATTTTTATTGACCAATTACTTGGTTGCACCTGGTTGCAGTAAATGTCACAGTTTTACGTTACACAAGACCAATTTCTGTTGAACTCAAGACACATAGAATTTACAACGAGAAGAAGTGGCACATGACACTGGTAGCTCTTAGTATGTTGTCTTGCAATTAATGTAGTTAAATTAGAATTCTTTCTCTGGTATTTGCGACCGTTAACAGAATATCGGAAGCCATATTAGTTGTTCTAATTTAAGGTTTCGATATATACTTGTAGCAATATACCAGAGTGCTTTGTGGCAGAGGAGAATAGGAACGCTTCATTTTCGTCGAATTAAGCGAATGTAGTCGATAGCAACTAACGAATTAAAGCGCGTAAGTGCACTAAAAAGTTTACCCACAATATAAATTAAATAAACATTGAATTTGGAAAAACCTTCATCTTTGTTTCATCACAATTTTTGACAACAAAGATGAAGTAACGTCAGCAAAAGAAATATACATAAAATGCCAATCAATAAGAAAGGTGAAAACTAGATCAATTTGTTTTTATTGCAATTAGTAAAAAAAAAAATTAAGTCATCTTATGGGAATCATGTCAAATGCAGTTTATTTACACATAAAGTCATAAACGCTGATACCAAGCCATGTGTGGACTGAAAAGAATACTTTGCAACATGTGGATATCATGCTTGTTACTCGCATGTGGGAAAATATACCTTGAGTTACAAAAACAATAAGACACTAATTAAAAAGACAACGGCAGGATAATTAGCCAAAAAGAAACAGAGAGATTTCTTGAGATATAAAATAATTTAAGGCCCAATAGACACTTTTTTAATATTATGACAATAAATTAAAAATCAAATAATATCCCCAGCTGTGAATTCAGATCGTTCGAGAAAATACACACGCCCCGTTTCTGCTATATACATATATTTTTGCAATTTTATAGCGATATAATATTTTTTTCATAAAAAGAAGTCTTTATTACAGTCACAAATTCTTTTCTCTCTTTTTGTTAGTGTTTTTTGACGACTATTAGTTGTTGAAAATAGAGAATCTGTTCATATTTTGAAGAATAATAAATTCCTTCATCCACAGTATTATTAGTATTATTCCCATCAGATTAATTTTAATTTTATAATTTCTCCATGCCTGCTAAATTATTATCTATGTATAAATGTTTGTCGACGCAAAAACTAAACACACTATGCACAGTCAACTAATGAATTTAAAATTAACCAAGATAATACCAATTAAGGTGGTCAATTAGCTGATGAAGAATAACAATCAGAAGACAATGCTAACCACGGAAGACTATTTGTAAAGCAAACAACGTGATAATAGGATTCGTGCTGAATTATCCATCAAATCGTGTAATGAATTATGGATTTGTAGAATAGATGATTTCTAATGTCAATAGCCGTCAAGGTAAGCGATTGATCTCACGATGCACCTGAAGTTACATCAGAGATTGAAATTATGGAGACAATTAACTTTCTTGAAAATATAAACCAATGTAATTATTATCGGGAAACAGTAAAATAATAATAACTTGTAACAGCACCCAGCTAAGCTTAACTAGACTAAATAAGTATAATTAAGAAAATATTTCACACACCTGCTTATATAATATTTAATATTACTTATATATAAATTTTAAGTGTCCTTAATTACCGTTAATATAGACAAGGCATACCTAATAAAAAATAAGTAGTTACACACCATTTCTAAAATTTACTTAATCTAGTAGCAGAAACTAGTTTCATAATGGATCATTTCATACCAAATAAGTATATGTGAGTAAAGCAGTACCAGGAAATAATGCAGCCAGGTAAAATATAGTAAAGCTGACCGACAACCAACAATTCCATAAAAGTAAAATATGTTTTCACATAACAACTGAATCGTACAAAATTGACATGAAATTACGAAGAACATGTTATTAATCACTCGATAAAAATATCACAATTTCGGCATGTTACGAAATGACGTAATTAGGTACTAAATCATACTCTACCACTCACCGGACTTCCGTTTTTCATTGACCAACACCAATGACTTGGTGCGCTTCACCCTCAAGGATCGCCTCCTAATAGATCTCATCAGAGCCTCAGGCATTCGAGAGAATCTTGGAGAATCAACCCTTTTTTCGGGCATGAAAAAATTCTTCACTGCCAGCATCGTCATTATAAATGTCTACTAAATTTAAATTCCGAGGTTCTAAATTTAAACTTCTCAAAAGATTTCCAGAAGGAAATTCATATTTGAAATTCGATTGTCAATATCACTTTAAACATCGCCATCGCTTAATCATTTGGATCGAAGCCAAATAGACCTGCACCAAAACACAATTATAAGTATTTTACGGGCGAATTAACATCACAAGGTCGACTTGAACAATCGTAATTCACTATTGTATAATCACTTCCAATTATTCGGTTTTCAATTTTCTCTTTACTTCCTTTAACACTGACCGTAATCTCGTCTATTGTTTAAATGTTAATGGCGTCACTATTGTTCTTGTGATCACTATTCGAGTCACGGGACGTTATCCTGTCGCCTTGTAAGGATCAGTCCTAGATATTGTTCGATTGTGAGTTCGGATCGCGAGCACAGTTCACGGCGGAATTGGACACGTGCGTCCTTTAGAGAAGCGTAGCACGAACTGCGGATTCAGCTTGAAGGCGAGAGAGGGGAGGTTTCCCCGCCTCGATATCTGTTATCAAAATTCACCTAGTATGCACTGCACAATGCTTAAGGTCGAATGGATTTACAATTGTTGATAACCGTGAACAAGGTTAATCGAATAGTCTATTTGAATGAAAGAATATCAGTTTAAATGAATTCATAGTTAATTCGTAATTTTTTCCAAGACTTGTCAAACTTTTGAAGAAGAGAAATAAAATTATATTACCGAACCAAGTTTATATTATGTATATGGTGCGTTTATTTTGTTTTCCCCAATGTCATAATTAAGGAAGAACAATTTAATAACATTGGCCTACATATGTCTGCATTTTAGATTACAGGGCGCATTCCATTCATTTAAACTTTAGTTTGGAGTCATAACTTTGCTGTTATGATGGAAATTTTGTTACTAATCTACAATTTTTTCAGTAATAATCATAATTAAGAAAGAAACAATTTCTAGATCAAGTTTTAAGCAGGTTTGTTAAACTAATAAATTATTATATAGAAGATGTCCAATTAGCGTAGATATTCCTACATTTATTGTGAGAATTGGAACTTCATGAACGATCCCAAGACGTGTCTAATACTAGAACAAATGTGAGAAAACGACACGCATCTCCTTCATTATGATATTTCTGTCAGTTTCATACTAGGCATGTAGATCGTGAGAGCGTGTTAATTTAATGAAATGCTCGATATAAAGGAGAATGAAACTTATGGATTGCTATAGTGTTTCTTGAGTAAAAAAATTCAAGAGCGCTGGAAATGTCTCAATCTTATAATTTTGATATCCATTGTAAAAATTAAAGAGCGTATCAAGTACTGGTGTATAATTGAAATATATAATATCGACATTACCCTTTTTTTTTTTAATTGAAATTATACTTAGTACTTAAACATTATACTGAAATCTAAAAGATACGTTCTTTTACATTTTCCATGATAAACGGTTTGAAACATTAACCTCGGGATCAAGTTTCTACTCGGTTTTTCCATCATAAATCCAGCTATATTGCGCTGAAATCTTTCATCTTCAATCTTTAAAAGTGTGTAGTTTTAAATTAAGTTACGATTTTGAGATAACACATACTGTGAAGAAATTACTAGAATAAAATGCGGACAGAAATGAGAAACACCAAGTTAAAACTAAAAAAGAAAAAATAAAAACTGATACGATCAACGACACCATAATAAAAAGAAACCTGAAAGAGTAGTTACATGTATTATATATAGAAATGATCATTTCTCGAATAAACTCGTACTCAAGAATTGCATGCAATTTTCTCAAACCAGTTCACTTAAGCGTATTACGCTACATTTTACAAGACACGGTGCTGTTATGATATCAAACACGTATGAAATATGCAATTTATTCTTGTTACTGCAATCTCCAGCGCTTCATCGCTTTATTTCCTCAGCTCCTTCGAGACTCGTGCAATTTCATATCTCGACATCGTGCCACGATGTGGTTTACATTTTGAATCAGTTACCACTTTACTTTGGTCTCTCGACCCCTTTTCATCTGCATCAGTATGAGTAGTTCGTAGTAGTTACCTGCTGCGAGGTAAATGAATGGTCATATCACGGGTCAAATTATGCTGGTCAGAATAAGTATCAACATTACATTTTCGTAGGAAATACATTTTAGTAGGGAATGCTAGCGTCAGGTATTTATGTTGGTTACTCTGAGTGAAAATTAGCAGAAAAGTAAATTTATGGTTTGAAATGTTAGAATTTTTGCTGAATATTTTCGATTCACTCAATTCAACTTTACTATATGATATTGTATCTTTATAAATTGATGGAAATTTTAAATGAGAAATGTTGTGTTTAGGTTAAAGTTTCATAAAAACCCATTTATACTTTGATTAGGTGTTCAAAAGCTTTAATCAACTTTGATTTTTTTAAACACTTATACTAAAAGCGTGTAATGATGATACACTTGCCTAGAGTATTTGGAGAATGTCGCCCACGTCCTACGGGAACAGAACCCTGAACCGGTTGTGTGGCGTCCTACAAGAGCGGTCCTGAGATAACAACCAGAAGTAGATGTAACCTGAATTATTCTCAGACAACTTGTACACGTATTGATTAATTTTATAGAGCAGATACAACTTGCTAAACCTTCAAGTATTTTTGAGTCTGCTGTCTCGGCTCTGTCTACTAGGGAAGGCATGAAGACGTCTTATAATGTACGTAGATGTAGAAATTATAAATTCTTTCAATGAAAATTTTCAAAGACTGATGTCATGGACTTCAACAATATACAATAAAGAAACAAAATGGCAAATTCTTCTGGTTTAAATCCTTAAGCTATATATACTTGAAAGAACAAATGAACAGGAAAACGAGAGAATAATAATCCTGAAAGCAATGAAAAGTTCAGAGGTAAATGTCGAGTTCATTAGCCACGCGAAGGAGGTCGTCTACATTGTCCGCACACCGAATGTTGTTCACATAAAGAATATTAAATTAAGGCTCCTTTTTCTTGAACACTTATATATATTTCGTACTATCGTTAAATAATATTTTTCCGATTTGTGCAGCATCTATTCTAGGAGTCAGAAATGACTTTGACATAAGCTGCCCGACAAACAAGAGTTATGCAGAGGTTCCAATATTAACCATGACTTTTATCCCGAGTTATGGAAGTTTGATTTCTTAAAAAATGCTCTTACGGTGAGAAAAGCCATCGGGTCACCTATCAGGCGACTGATGGATGTTGAACATGATTTAATGATGTAAGATATCCCTGCGAAGATTGCGGAGGTCAGACGGGAGTGCTCTCCTCTCCTCTCTATAGACATGAGATAGGACCGCATTGAGCGTAACACCAGGAACATGATGATATTTATTTATTTATTCTCAAAGACAGAAAATTTCACAATGTGTGGTCTGAAATTAAAATAATTAGAATTACAATTCGAAGTTCTACCTTTAAGAGTGAAACCTTGTCGTAAGTAAGGTTAGTTTATATTTCATCCCACTCACATCAAATATGAACAGACAAGATTAAGTACTTTGTTAAATTACCCTTGAAGTAGCATTCGTCGTTTATAAATTAGATATAGCATTAAAAAATAGTAAACATGACTATTCAATTCAAAAAGGTAGCTTATTTGCCGTTAATGGAAGAAATATTTTATATTTGAAAGATAAATAGGTATATTCTTAGTAACTATTTCAAGGCTTGTTACCGATTCTATTGATAAAGCGGAATAATAATAATATTCAGATACCTTTGTACTATGTAGAATTACTGTATTAAATACTTCTGTATATAATTGTACATAAATAAATAAAAAGAGCGACGTGCTACAATAAAGCGGTTAGGGATCCAATCTGGTCAAACTTGACATCTATAGTAATTGTAGTTATATGAATTACATGTCGTAAAAGGCGACTAAGGGATAGGCTTACAAACTTGGGATTCTTTTTTAGGCGATGGGCTAGCAACCTGTCACTATTTGGGTCTCAATTCTATCATTAAGCCAAATAGCTGAACGTGGCCATTCAGTCCTTTCAAGACTGTTGGCTCTGTCTACCCCGCAAGGGATATAGACGTGAACATATGTATGTATGAATTACAACTATTTGAAGATAGTTGTAATACCGAAAGTTGCCGCTGGCGTGGCTGAAACCAAAATAACAAGTGTTTATATAATGAACCTTTCTGAATAAGCAGATTTAAAATATTGCTTTTGCAGTAAACTGCCTTGAGCCAATTTGCGAATTGTTCGAGGCTTAGATGTTTTGCTGTAGGAGGTGAGTGGGTGCTAAGTTAATTCAGAGCGAAACCCGCACAAGTTTTCGGTAATACTGATTAAGTTAAAGGTCAGTCATTAATCATACTCAATATAATTATAAGTTCATATATCCATATTTTCCTTATGCATATAAAACTTAAAGATCCGTACACACAGCACATCAAGTTGAAATGACAAGCCGAGGTCACAGCTGCCATTACCTGAAACAGAAATCAAGGCATCAGAACACAATTCATCTGTAACGGCATTCATCATAACATTAACATTGTTAAGACCTCGTAAAATTAGAAAAAAAATACAAGGCCAGGAATCAAACAGCCATCAGATTTATATATAAATCTGGTCAGAGAACAGTTCATAAAAGTGTATGAGGTTTTACGAGCTGTCTTCGGAGTTAATAAAAGATTTTACGAGTTCTCCCTCAATGGACAACAAGATTGTAAATTTGAACATTAGCGGTCGGTCCATACGAGGAAGCGTTTCAAAGAATTAGGTCGAAGTATTATGAACTTAAAGAATCGTAAATTTGCGAATAAAGATTTGCCGGAGATATGTTAAGGGATGATGTTATAATACAAACAGGTATTCTTGTCAGCCGTGAGAATTAGATGTCCAAATGTCTTAAATAGAGCCGGAATAAACCAGAGGATTTGATCTGTGTTTAAGATGGAATTGTATGTGTTAATTCAGCTGGGATTAAGCGTGACATGTCTAACTAAGCTGGTCTAAGATAATATGATGTTAATGATCATAATGCTGATGTTGTATGAAGACATAACGAGAGCTTTACGTCCATGACACTTTCGTGGTTAGATAGTCGTGTGATTACCCTTGATGTTTGAGTTCATAATGGGTTTAACATGTTTTCATGCTATATTTAAAATATAATTTTGTTTAATGCAGCGGTATGCTTTCTCTCGTAATTACCGCCTTCAGACTCGCTATGCTTTTAAGTTTCATTTTGTTGTTTTTCACTGTTCTGTGTGGAAATACTTACAGATCTCTAAATAGCTTATTCAAAAATACGTTCAAAATTTATAACTTAATCATAAGCTTTAATTTAATTTTAGGCACTTAAATCGAGTCTAGGTCTAGTCTAGATTTAGATGTCGTTTTAGTATATTCTTTTTCTCCTTGTTGCTACTTTTCAAACAATCACGAAGGGCAGATTTTGATCGAATTTTATTCGATAAATTAAGTAACAAATCCATAAATGTTTATTACACACTTACATCGATTATAAAATTGGAAAATTCACCATTTCTTACACAGTTTTAAATTGACGTCAATGAAAGTCGATGAACTCTTAAAAAAATCATGATTTCACTTCAGTGATTTCAACGGCCTATAAAACATCATACATTAGATGATCACCGTCATACCGCCTTCTTGGACGTGTGATTTGTGTGTTTGTCGGACGATTGTACTTACTGGAGTCAGCGATTTGGCAGTGTTTTTAATGCTGTATTAGATTTATGTAACAATAATTACTAATGTTATACCAATCTTCTAAGAATAATAAAGGAGAAGTAACTATTTTCCTAATTTAAGATTACTAGCTCTATTAATACCTAAGCTGTGTTTGGCAGAAAATATATTATAGTAGAAATGGCTTAACCATTTATGTGATGTTATTCAAGGCAGCTAAAATAAACAACATTTTTGCAACACACCCTAAATCCAAAAGTGACAAAGAATATTGTAACGTTAACAAATAACATGCACAAGCAATAACTTTTCAACAAGCTGGATCATAATTCGTTTCACAGAACGTGAAAACTGTTATCACCGCATGACTATAAATAGTGAAAAATTTGTTGTCCAAAATCACAACAATCAAGTTTGCCAATAAATTGGTCATACTGTAGAATTTAATAACAAACCCCTTTGAACTATTGTAGAATACATTAAACAGTAAAACAAATCGTAAAAAAATATTATAATGTTTCAGTAACGTTTCATGAATGAGAACATGTTCCGGAAATTATAATAGTCATGAGCTAGATTAAAATGGGCCACAGCCTAAAAATGTCAAGGTGAGTTATAAGATTACCTCTATTTTTATACATGCATCAAATTTATCAAAACATGTTTTCTTGGCAGTTTTATCAGTTTTCTCAAATCAATAGTAGATGTTATATCCACATGATGTACTTTCTTTTGTGTTAAAGATTGAGAATTCGTTTTGTAAACATAATCGCCAATGGGAAATATTTGAATTACTATTTGGAGATTTCTGTGATTAGATTACTGGAATAATTATTTCTAAAGGTATTCGAAATATTTGAGTTTGTACCAGTTCAATCCAATTATTACCCACCATGTTGAGGTATACATTTGGTGCATCTGTAAATCTTAGCTTATATAATTTTCACAAGGCTCCGTTTGGTAGTAAATGTTGTTGTCGTGTAATTAAATGCAGAACAGAATTTTCATTTCGCAGAATCAATCAAGATAATGAAAATAGCTACGCAGTGATACCTATCTCATACAAACATTCATTAGTTTGTGTGGAAAATAAAGCATGTTCTGAAACTGACATATTTTATTCTCATCTCATCTACATCAAAGACACGTGACCACACTTTCGCAGAAAATCTGTGTCTAAAAAAGTTTATGAAGGAATAATTCAACGTTATTATCTAGCTGAGTGGGAAGACCTAGATGAACGTATCTTGATCAAATTAAGGACGTCCTGGTAAAGGGTCAGGTCAAAAGTACCCGCAACCGCCGAGCTTGCATGAAGAGAGTTATGAATGTGGATGAAGCGAAGGAAGTATGCAGAGATCGTCTTAAGTGAAAAGAGGTAGTCTCCGTCTACCCCTCCGGGAAAGAGGCGTGATTTTATGTATGTATTATCTAGCTCAACGTGATAAAAATTTAAAAGCAGTTACATATATACAAAGTAAATCTGGCTAAAAATGACATCATGGATGCAAGTAGTGAGTCACTTATGTAAATGTACTTACAAACAATCTATGTTGAAGGTCGTTGTAAATACAATTCGCATTTATTGATTTAAAAAAAAATGCATAATTATCTTTCTGATCTTCTTTGATTCCAGAACCTCTGACTTACTAAAAAATGACACTTAATTTCGGAAGTAGTTAAATTGCGCCGTAGGTATCATCGTTATTAACAACATTATGGTGAGCAGGCAGAAACTAAATCTTACCACTAACCACAATCTCTACTTACCTACTTCTCTTGCTGAATTTACTTACTTTCAACAATGTTTTTGTACAAGATCATCGGTTACTCTTATTTTGTACCCGCTTTCATTTGTCACCCCGAGACAATCACAAAATGCCTTTATCAAGCTGTTATTTATTCAGTCGATCATTTCTCTCACTTAATTTAAACTTTTATTTAAATACATACATACATATAATCACGTCTTTATCCCTCGCGGGGTAGACAGAGCCAACAGTCTTGAAAAGACTGATAGGCCACGTTGAGCTGTTAATATAGAGGGCTAGGCTTAATGATAGAATTGAGATTCAAATAGTGACAGGTTGCTAGCCCATCACCTGAAAGAAGAATGCCAAGTTTATAAGCCCATCCCTTACTCGCCCTTTACGACATCTATGGGAACGAGATGGAGTGATAATATTCTTTTTTTAATGGCGCCGGGAACCACACGGCACTTCATTATTGTATGTATGGAATGTATAAAAAGAATTTCAAACTTGCCATGCAGGTAATGAAAATAGATGATGTTACAAAATAATGCAAAATGACTAGTAACATGCTTTTCAGGTCAAGGTGGCAGACTTGTGGGTTAGGCAAAATAAAAACTAGACATGCAATATTTTATAGGCTACTCAAACACGGCAGAATACTGCAAAATGTGGAGATGATGCAAAATGAGGTCATGTGGAGAGGATGAATGAAAGCAGGTTGACTAAGCAGATATACAAGGAGAGTGTGGAGGGAAAGGTCGGAGTGGGAAGACCTAGACGAACGTATCTTGATCAAATTAAGGACGTCCTGGTAAAGGGTCAGGTCAAAAGTACCCGAAACCGCCGAGCTTGTATGAAGAGAGTTATGAATGTGGATGAAGCGAAGGAAGTATGCAGAGATCGTGGCAAGTGGAAAGAGGTAGTCTCTGCCTACCCCTCCGGGAAAGAGGCGTGATTTTATGTATGTATGTATGTATACTGCAAAATTCTTGAACAAACGTGACATTTCGTATGTATAACGATTGAAGTGGAAAAATGTGTAGCTAATTGAGGAGTGCAAATGATCTTCCGTGCGGTTTCCATCACTTTAGAGTAGGACTATTCTTTCCCGTCGATATCGTAACAGCTGATATAAGGAAATAAAACCTTTACTGTACGATATCATCATCAATTTTTAACTTATATATGGGTCTTATATATGTTCTATATGTGTGCCGTGTGGTTCCCGGTACCTATACAAAGAAGAAAAGGTGGTCCTATACTTTCCCATGGGTATCATAACAAGCGATTAAGGAATCTAAAAAGACTGATAGGCCACGTTCAGCTGTTTGTCTTAATGATAGAAGTGAGATTCAAATAGTGACAGGTCGCCTAAAATAAGAATCCCAAGTTTATAGGTCTATCCCTTAGTCGCCTTTTACGACATCAATGGGGAAGAGATGGAGTGGTCCTATTATTTTTCTAATGGTGCCGGGATCCACGCGGTAATTATATAGATACAAGATATTAAATAAATTGTGTATAATTTCACCACGCCTCAAGCCTTACCCTACTCGTGTCAACATTCACACAATATTCTTCATATCAATGTGCAAGGCCCCTTATAAATGTTGCGTAACAACTACTTTACGAGCCAAAACTAAAGGCAATTTACGACTCCTACAAAATAGAATTAGACGCGATTCGCTGGCTTCGATTAATACCGATGGTATCGATTTATTTGAGAATTGATTTCGATCGATTAAAGCCTGTTCACACGGGCGTATTTCATGTGTGATTCAATTTATCGGATGCTATAATGGATGATAGAAAGAATATTTATCTGCAGTGTAGTTTGTTCCGCCGCTTCTTCTACACATGCGCTTTGGAAGCGGTAGGACTTATAATTAAATTTAAGTGATGTGACGTCAATAAGTGATACCTTGTTTCCAATTTTTAAAATAAATCTATTTTATTCTATTTATAAAACGTATCGTGATTAGTGGAGAAAAGATAGCGATAAAACGTTTCGTACACATACATAATAAATGACGCCTCCTTTTCGGAGGGGTAGGCAGAGACTACATGTTTCCACTTGCCGCGATCGCTGCATACTTCTTTCGCTTCATCTACATTCATAACTTTCTACATGCCATGTCCTTTTTCCAGAACTGTATAAAACATTACATATTTTATAATTTTGATATCAAAATAAAATATTTACTTAACTTTTTCTGACTTCTGTATAACGTACGATATTTTATCTATTTCAGTGATTTATAGATAAAAATCTCTTATTTTCATAGCGCTACATTCTTAGCAGGTCATTAAGGTTATGCGTTTTCCATCACTTCCTACGATTCAACCTCAAATTTAAAATTTTATATCACAAAATCGTTAACTCAGTAAATTGTATGTCAATAAAGTTTAAATTAAATTAATATCCTAAGGTCACTAGAAAGTAAGACCCATAGGACCACATTTCATCAAATTATGCATTTCACAATCTGTCATTTCGCGTAATATCCGATGTTACGGTGAAACTGCGGATAATTGCGTAAAGGAACTTTCCTCGTGGCGTATAGAATGGTAATTATGGCATAAGCGAAAACGTCTAGACTTTCCTTTTTGCTAGGTCTTTGTTAAGCTGTCATAGATAATAATAATAACATTTAAAATATTGAAATGAACTTATTTTCAAGTGCACGAAAGTATTTTAAGTAAAACGCAGGATCTGTCTACCCCGTAAGGGATATAGACATAATTACATGTATATATGTATTTACTCGTATAATCGGTTTGCCGTGTCAGTCTTTTCAAGACGTTAGCTCTGTCTACCCCGCAAGAGATATAGACATAATTATATGTATGTATAACCGGTATAACACGAAGTATACACGTTCAAAAGTAATCTTCAACCCTTAACCTTAAATAATGGATCTTATGATATTAAGGAAACAAAAATTAGTCACATCAAAATAATTTGGAACACCATTACAATCAATTAAAAACATATTTGGACTATCCGAAGGGTGAATTATTTAAATAAAACTTTATTATAACATGTGGCGACGGTTGATTTTATATTTTTAAAACATAAATAACGAGCGGAAGCGGAAGTTTTAGTATACACCGTTCTTAACTGGATTCTATTAATTTAAACTTTTTTCGTTATACAAAGATTCTAAATTTTTATTCATGATTATTATGGGACACTTCATATGACTTAATAATTGTCATATCTTTTGGTTTCAACAACATTGGTCGACGTCAAATAAGTTACTTAAAACTAAGTTTACTGCCGCTTCCGTTATACATAATCTGTGAAAGTGTGATGAGATTTTTTTTTAATTCGGCAAATAAACCAAATCCTCAAAGATTTTATTAAAACAAGGATACAATTAATTGTAACGGCTGATTTGCAACGGTTCAGTCTTCAAGTAATAAAACGTCATTAAAAATTAAAACATCTATTTAGCTACCCACTTTTGGTTGCTACAAAAATACGATGCCACAAATGAAAAACAGGTCATAATTAAAACAACTTTAGTTTTTTGGAGAGTAGTTCAAAACTGCAGATATGATACCGAAAGGTGGCTCTCTCAACGCCTGAAAACTGCCAAGTTTCAAGCCATTCCCTCGATTAACAGCCATACATACATACATAAAATCACGCTTCTTTCCCGGAGGGGTAGGCAGAGACTACCTCTTTCCACTTGCCACGATCTCTACATACTTCCTTCGCTTCATTGAATTCATGAATTCCAGGATACTGAGAAATCGCTAGCAACTTATAACTCGCTCTGTACCATAACTCATATCATACGCACGTGGTACCGTAATTCCTCGAGCATTGAAGTGTTAAAACTGTCACGGCTTGTGACCTCGCGACCACCTACAAAACTGTGGCTGACCATTACGAGGGTTAGGCCGGATATCCGACGATTGGCATCATCGATCACTATTCGAGTATTATCAATCGATATATATATCGCCTTGTAGTTGGCTTTTGGAGAACGACCTCTTTTGTTTGGCTCTTTAAATGGATTTGTTTGTACTAAGTGTTTCTGAGCAATGTGACGGGTAGACAGACATGGCAAAAATATGTGTTTTCTTTGTAAACTATACAGCTCTGAAAAGCAAGATAAAATATATCAAGACACATATACTTATCTAACACGTGTAAATTACTAACGGATATACAGCCAACTGTTTCGAAGGATTTGGGATTCAAGCAGCGATGGTTACTTAGCCCATCACATAAACTGTTTGTAAGTATTTATGTTTAATATCCAAAACTTAGAAGCAAAATTTACAAGAAACTTACTAACTTTAGCCAGAACGATCATCCTAAGGCAGGTAATGTCAAGGGCACTAAGCCGAAATTAGCCAAAATTCACGTAGCGCCGGTAACCTAAGTGATGTTATGCCTTAACTTTTAATAGACGTAGGTAAATCCACAGATCTAGACAGGTATGTAGTCCACTTCTTTAGGTAGGTACTCAAAAAATGATAAACAATCTCTTACCTCGTAAGACATTAGAAGATATTAATCTTCTCGTAAGATATTAATATCTCGTAACACAAGTGTCTGTCTCTGTATAATTTGTTTCTTATATATATATTTAATCTTGATACATAATTTAAATCTTTTAATTGATACTGTGAACAATATGATACAACAAGTGTCTTAATAACTTAATGATAACAAACTTAAATTACATACATAAAATTACAATAACGCAGAGACGTCATCTTTCCACTTGCCATGATCTCTGTATACTTCTTTCGCTTCATCCACATTCATAATTCTGTTCATTCAAGCTGCTATCGTCTCCACAAGGGATATTGACATGATTATGTTGTGTATTTTGATATACTTACTTCTTCATTATCATAAGAAATAACTTTGAACACAGATTACTGCAGCCACGGCTGCCTTAGTAATTATAGTCAAAGAGGGTATATAATACAAAGCCACGTGGCTATGAGGGTCTAGGCTTAACAAGAGGGTGACAGCCCTCCTGTCTACCCCTACATCTTAAATGGGCTTTTAATATCGATCGTTAGCAAGAAGAGGTTCCTTTCACTTACAAGAAGAGGTTTCTTTCACTTAAAGTTATATTCTATCTATTTATATTTAGATCTATGTTTTACTCGTAATTAGTATTTAGGATCGATTTGTCTTTATTTGTATCTATGTGACGTGCACATGAATTCTAGAAACAAAGATCCTGAATTTTTTTTTAAATATCCGATGTAATTATGTAATATAACAAGTATAAATTAAATTAAATGAATCCGCTTAAACACACAAGAAATTAGTATGACAAAAATTGTAACCATTACAATTTTTCATATTTGCATTGATTACAAATCTTAATTATGTATGTATGGTGACGCACAAAAATATTGCAATATGCAATTTCATATAAGCCGCTTCTAAATTGAGAGTTCTAAGTTACTTAAACTTACTACTTATAATATTAAATTTACCTGTCCTAAAAACCTACACACTCTTGTTACCTTTTAATTTTGACTTTTTATCTTAACAACCATCAAATTGCTGTAATTAACTTCATTAGCTTTATGTTACTTGCCCCATTACGTGTTTTGAAAGTAATTTAAGAGTGAAAACAGAGGTCCCTGTTTACCAATTAGGGAGCTACTCGGTATTTTAAAACTCTTATTTACTTACGTTTAGAAGTTACAAAGAGTCTTTCAAGTAATTACTTCATTGTCTGTTATTAAATAACAAGGCCTTTTCCATTTTCTTCACATAATTGGTTGTGTTTAACTTTTCCTAATTGGCCTGGGTCTTGGAGGCAGATATACATATATATATATATCCGCCTCCAAGTATATATATGTAATATATTTATTTTTATTCACTTCGAGGCTAACACAATCTGTGTAATTTGTCCCGTATATATTTATATTTTCTTTGTTTAAGCTTTCATACATACATATAGTCACGTCTAAATCCCTTACGGGGAAGACAGAACCAGTACCATACTTGAAATACAGACAGGACAGGTTCAGTTGTTAGGCTTAATGATAGAATTGAGATTTAAATAGTGACAGGTTGCTAGCTCATTGCCTATAAGAAGAATCCTATGTTTATAACCCTATCTAAGGGATAGTCAAATAAAATTATTACAAACAAAAGTTCGTCTTACTTTGTGGTCATGCGACTGTGTTCCCTCTTCACCTTGTCGTGTTGTTTTAGACCTTTTCTAAGCTTGGTGAAGTGACAAGGCTGATGTTTTACACAGATCGACTATTCTGACCTCCACAATCCAAAGAGCCAAGCCATGAATCAAGCCCCGCAGCTTAGAACGCGCGTCGCCGTTTTTATCGCGCGTAAATCTATCGCTGTTCTCCTTTTTATTAATGACGGGACGCGGAATAGCGATAGTTTTTCGCGCTATAATATATCCAAGATACAGGCCAATTAGAAAAGTTAGTTTTTCATTACGCCCTGGCCTGAATAAACTGATACTCAAAGGCATTGTTTTTTTAATAATAGTTTATATTCGTTACTACTTATAACTCATGCATAATAACGTTTAAGCATGTATGCACAGATGCATCCCACACACGTGTGAGTGCATCAGAGCGTTAGAATCGTGTTGATTTTATCGTGAATCCATCCATCTATAAATATTGTTTTCCCATATAGATCTTTATGTTGTGGCGATAATGCTTGAAATGTAATGAATTGTGTCGAAATTAATAGGCTGTTAACAGCGATTAAAAAGATCAATATTTAAAAATGTCAGTGTTTTTGAGAAGATCAAAGTTACGCTGAAATAAAAGGCAGTTTAAAAAAAGTCGAAATCCTGGGCTCATTTGGTGCTTTGGTAAATTTTTGGTTTGGTTTATTTTTATATGTACATACATACATATAGTCACGTCTATATCCCTTACGGGCTAGACAGAGCCAACTGTCTTAAAAAGACTGATTGTCCACGCTCAGCTTTTTGGCTTGATGATAGAATTGAGATTCAAATAGTGTCAGATTGTTAGCCCATCGCCTAAAAGAAGAATCCCAAGTATAAGCCTATCCCTTAAACGCATTTTACGACATGTTTATATTAAGTAAAATTACTTTGGGTTTTAAATACAAAATGCACATCAGGCATAACAGATATCTGCCCGTACATTACAACATTATTACAAAAAATACAAATAAAAAAAATCTATAAAACTGTAAACTCACACGTAAGAGAAAACATTAGCGATAAAATACTCCAGCTCTTCGTATACAGGGGCGCAAATACTTTCATAGAATCAGAGTTATTAATGATACGCCAAAAATATACGTATCATTGAACATTTATTACACTTACGTCGCTTCCAGATATAATGATTCAGTCAATTTAGATTAATGATAGCTACATTGTGAAAGATGCAACAGATTCGTCGAAAAATAGGGTATTAAAGTAAAAAAAAGGAAATCACTTTGTGAAATAAACGTTATACTTGTAAATTCACGTTCATCTTCTGAAGACTGATGGTGTTTTTATACAGCTAAAATATTGAATATAAAGTTAGCGTCCTTATCAATTTAAAAGGCGAGAGCTCAAAGCCTGACAAAAAAATTATCAAATACTCAACTCCGACAAGAACATTCAAAGTTTTCAAAGCGAATACTTGAGAACATGTTTCAAAGTAACAAAAACTTCACCATATTGGAAACAAAATTATCGAAATTCGTGTCACGTAATATCGACAATTGTTAGGAGTTTCAACCGCGGACAATCCATTATCCGCACTAATCCATGCTCAAATGGCACAATATTTCCGATCATTCAAATTGATGGATCATCAGCATGACGTCTCCGCAACAACTTGACGTCACAAGAAAAAAAGCGTACATAATCATCAGCAGGGGACCAATTAAACTGCATTTAAAATCTAATCCTTGCACACCTTAAGAAAACATTAGCATACAAAAAGAACCCAACGTAACGAAATAGACTGTTGCAATAGAATAAGAAGCAGGTAATATGAGTAAGTATAATAGAATAGGAAAATAAACAAAACGTCGGAAGATATTATAAAATCAAGTTGCTCACTGTACTAATTGAGTCTGACAAATCCCTTTGTAAGTCGACACTTCAAGTGAAAAGTTTGTATCGTGTGAATGTAAAAAACAGAGACAATGCAATGACAAACAATAACAGAGGGTGCGCTAACTACACACACGTACAGGAAATAAGAATTATTATGATTTCTCTCAGAGTTACTTCAGTAAATTACAAAATGATGAAATAGTAAAAGGTGACGAAGACCTGGTGATTATATCATTACTGAAATATACTAGAGGTGTAAATCAAACTACCCAACCAACCTATTTAAGCGAATTAAAAGAAAAAACTTTGGAAACTTCAAAAAAATTGGAACAAATGATATCAAGGATGAATCGAAAACCGGTAATAATATTGCGGAATTACTCGCCACACAAAACCCAAGAAAATTTATCCATAATACCGCAATATTTGCAGCAAAAAATATAGAGATTTGCGGATCCCGTCCAAAATTGGGGCAGAATTGCTAACATGGAAAGAATTGCAACCCCAGAGGTCTTTGAATTTTTTATGCAATACAGCGAACACGAGGGGTGCAAAGATAAAGATTCGAATTTAAGACACTACCATTTCGCCATTGGAGGAGAATTGTAAAGGGCGACACCCAATATGGGAAGGGCGGAACGTAAAGGGTGGTTAATGCGAGAGATAGATACTGCACTAATGAAAGTTGACTTGATTGAATTTCAAACATGTCTTGATCCGATATGTTGTATCATTTTCAAGACAGTTTTATAAAGGTCTTACCATCGAACAATTTGCTACCCAATTTGTAACTATTGATCATATTCAGTGATCTACTAACCTAACACAGAAAAAAACTCATGATATCTAATGTATTTCAGAATAAAAGCTATAAATCCAATTCACTCACTATAAATATCTTCACGGCATGCGCAAACGCACACGGACAATACGTTGCACTATCAAAAAGTTTTGTCCCGACGTTATCAAAGGCGTTAAACAAATTTATGACCCGTAACAGCCACGTAACAATTATGATAAGAATATAAATCATACAAAAACTAGGGTATACCAATGGTACCGTATAATTTTGCGCTACTAAGATTTGGTTATGGGTCGTTTAACTAATTGAAGAAATGGGAACAATAGTACACTATGAAAGAGAAAGTTTCGGTAATGCAAAAATTATTTCTTACTTTTACGCAGCCTTTTTACAATACATAACTTATATTCAGAAGATTTCTGGAATACAATTCTAACTGATTCATTTAAATCAGATCGTGCGTGGCTAACAATTATTTTTGTTGTGACTACTTATAAATATTCTGAGGTACTTTCCGAATATTGAAATACAAGATATCCTTAGTAATATTAACGCACGTTCTCAAATCACAAAACAACAATTCTCCCGTAAACAAATCATAACACGTCAAGATTTTGACGAAGACGAAAGTGCAACAATGGCCGACAATGATGCACGAAACGTTGCACCAAACACTAAAGCAACAATAGATTCAAACGGATTTTCTGAACAAAACGCATTTGACCTTCCATCTGTTGCTAAGGTACAGACAGATTTCTCAAAAACTGGAATATTCGTGGGACTTAGCTTCCGTGTTGTGGAACCGGTTTTAGGAAAAAAAAATGAGAATGAACAATTGGGTATTTTACGTTTTCTCATCAAGTTCATGGGAAATGTTGAACAATTCAAGGTGAGCGCTGCGATGGCGTCTAGACAGATATTTAGTACAGACATTTGTAAGTGTACAATGTTAATCCTTTAAAGATAATTTTAATAGTAGATGTAAGAACTTCAGATAGGAGTGTGGTTTCCGGCAGAGTGGAATAGGGATCATCTCAAATGACTAAAAGAGAGAATCACTAAAATCTAGTGTCACACAGGCAGCCGATTGCAGAAACATAATTACATTTTTTTACGATTATTTATACTTTATGTTAGGTTTGATGGACTCAATTTTTTGGCACACAATTGAGAACGTATACTACTAATACAATTTTATCACATAATATTATATCTCTCTTTCGAGAGAAAGAGGTAAGTAACTACGAAAAGAATTTCCAACCGTCTCAACTACAAAATATTTTTATTTGTACTTTCAGTTTTGCAAATAACATAATCCAAAGATCGAACCACGACTGCATCAATCTGACAATAGTTATAATCTAGATACGATTATTAACAATATATTTAACCCGATCTAAAACCAGACGAAACAGCTTATAACTTACAACGATCTTAGATAAACGGTATGACATTTAGAAATATAATTACGGTATTGTTGACCCGGGGGTCGAAGTAGAACCCTTTCGCGTCAATTTGCAAGCGTGACAAGCAGGCAGTCACGTCAATCAAAATGTTGAAGGAGAAAATGCACTTTAATGGGGTGGCATGAATGCAAGTTTTGAAATGTATCGTAACCTTTCGGTGCGAAACGTTCACACGATATTGATTACTTTGAATGATAGGCAGTTTTTCGGTTCTTCTATCTAGTCAAATGATTCTACACACCGTGGTGTAAGAATTTCTTGTGTCACGCGTACGAGCATCAAATGGCGATGGGTTTAAGCGGCTTGATTTCAGAAGAACATACATACATACATACCATCATTGCCTGTTTCTCATTGCGGTAAGCAGAGACTATGCATTTCCACTTACTAAGATCATTACAGAAGAACATTTTCATCTTTCTCTTACAGCTAAATTATTTAAATCAATTATAAGTTTGGTTGCAGGAGATTTGAAACAATCTCAATATTTACCCACAACAACGGGTTAGGAACATTCAGAAAGACCACAGAGACTAATATAGAAAAGCAGTTCATTCTTCCCCCATTAAATTCAATATTACATACATCGCATGATTTTACTAAATTAAATAAAATTTAATTTAAATAAAAGAAAATAAAATAACATTAAATTAAATTTTCCTAAGATTTTACTAAACTCCATCGACTGATAATATACTAACCCGCCTTCTCCACGATCGGGTAAAAAATAACAGTTCATAAAGCCCGAGGGTACTGTCCTGTCTCATCCCGGGCAAAGTCCTGCGTTCCCGGATGACGGAGAAATCCCTTCCGCGTCAGTTAACATGTATTTCGCCTAAAGCGATTTAGGTCGCTTTGTTACTATTTTAATCCTATAAACTTGCACATATAATATAATATGGTTCATAAAGAAGAACGGCAGATTAGTATACAAGTTTGGATGATTGATAAAAATTTCAATTTTGTAGTTGTGTCGTTTGGTTCCTGGCACCAACAGAAAAAAGAATAGGACCACTCCATCTCTCTCCCATGGATGTCGTAAAAGGCGACTAAGGGGTAGGCTTATAAACTTGGGATTCATCTTTTAGGCGATGGGCTAGCAACCTGTCACTATTTGAATCTCAATTCTACCTTAAAGCCAAATAGCTGAACGTGGCCTATCAGTCTTTACAAAACTGTTGGCTCTGCCTATCCCGCAAGGGATATAGACGTGATTATATGTATGTATGTATGTAGGTGTATACCTGAGGATATATGTACAAATGAGGATATTGATTGACTAACTGACTGACCATCCATGTAGAGCCCTATGGCACAGTCAAATCGGCTGGTGTTAGTCTAGAGATCTGATTACTATCCAGTATACCTACGTCAATATAAAGTAAAAGAAGATGTTAACGTGATGTATCGACGCACAGCTGAAACAACTTGACGCATTTCGTTGAAAATTTAAATAAGAAATAAATACGACGTTAAAACATTACCAATATACCAATTGACAAGTAGGAATGCATGAAAAACAAAATCCTCCGTTTGCAGCCCAGTAAAAATTAAACAATATTTTTTTTCCTCTCATATTAACGTAAGAATCTTGATAAATTAAAAATTGAATCAAAATTATAAAAAAAATAACAACGAATTTTTCATCCCGCAAATATTTAACGACTCAATAAATAACAATAATATCGGAATTTCTCCAAAACCATAAATGTCAGGAAGCCCACAATTCTGGGGTGAATCTCAAAATGATCTTGTTATTGTGTTTACGAGATCCGAACTCATTGCACTATTGAATATGAAGCCCCCAGTTTATATTTTTGATTTACTTGATCGAAATATCATAGTGAAATTGAAATTTTCGAGTCGAATTTCAACCTTGTTACGTTTTATTAAGAACAGTGCAAAGATTTCTCAAGATAAATGTAAGTAAAGATAATGTTTTTGGAAACAAGAGATGTTATATTTCCGTCAGTAGATTTGACAGATTTGTGTATTTTATTCCTTTATTGTGTGAAGGAGATTGGGAATATTTAGTTACGCTCCTTTCTAAATAAAGCAGTACCGCGCTGAATTTACAGTTGCTTCCAAGTCTAGGCTTGAAAATGGCACGCAAATGATACATCGTGTGAATATAGTGATTCACAAATATGCCTCTGTTACTTTTGATTTACCCATTTTAGTGCCTTTAATCCTTCTAGATTTACAGATAATCTGTGCTCCCTTTGGAAAAAAGGCGTGATTTTATGAGAATACTAGCTTTTATTCGCAGCTTTGCCCGTCCGAATTTACCGCCACCTACAGAGACACATGTTCTTCTAACTGCACAAACCTAGTTTTATTTACTTTATTTTATTTATTTAAACTTCATTGCACAAAATACAAATGTATAGCACAATTGGCGGACTCAATGCTAGAAGCATTATCTACCAGTTAACCATTCGGTCTTACAGAGAACTTAATCTTAATCTCTTTAATCGATGGATACAACTTAACGTTATTCTTCTTCTTCCAAACAATAGTGGTCCTCTTAACTAATTGGCTATAATAACATTTGTTTTCACAACTTCCTTTCAATTCTGTCCAAAGTTTGAAGCAATGAAAGTATCATTGCTTCAAACTTTTCAATGTACAACCATGTTAAAATACGTTCTTAAGGCTAAAAATAATGATTAACTAACAGTATGTATGACAATTTTAACAAGCAGTTAAACCCCTTGGTTACAATGGCGAATTGGATTAGCCCGTGAAATAAACAAGATGTCGTGAATAGCTATGAGCATGATGAGAATACGGTAACTGGCATTATTCAAACTAAAGAAATTTTTATCTAATTACAATATTACAATGTAAGTCTTGTTTCAGTAACTTAAATTGTCTGAATTACTACTTTCAGTTACTGAATTTAATCAAGTAAGTAAAATACGCGCTTCTTACAAAGCCATGTACATTACAAAAACGCCTTTGACCATGGATCCTGAATTGGGTGGGTCAGGTTTTTACACGAAGCGGCTCCCATCTTACCTCCGCAACCTTTGCAGGGGAACCTAACCTAACCGGATTGGATCGATCATGGTTACACATCCAGTGGCCTGAATATGCAGGTTTCTAGACGATGTTTTCCCTGACCGTAAGAGCATCGGTTAGTATTCAAACGAATGTAGATAACTTCGAAAATAGTTATTGATACATGGCCGGGGTGGGAAACGAACCTGTGCCTTTTTGCGCACGCATTTTAACCGGTAACATTACCGATTCGACCACAGACTCTCTTTTTTTATACCTACTTTATTAAGTGGAACAAAAGTCGAGTTGTGATTTCGTCTCATACCTTTAAAAATCATTCGCAAATATTCACAATTTTTTATTTTTATTAATTTATTTTGTAATAATCTTAATCCAGTTACCAATTCCTACCAGCTACCAATCAAACCAGTCGCGAATAAAAATGAATCCAGTTCTACACAAGTACTAGGGATCATTCTTATTCATCACTATGCAAAAAATGATGTAGCTTGCCCTACGTCGGTTTATGCGAAAGACTGGATCTTTGATTTATGTATAGCGATTTGGGTCTGATTAGCCGGTGAATATGGCTTGTTAAAATCGATGAGGGGACGGACAAGGCAATATAATGGTACTCAAGAATTGTGTTCATGAATAAAATGTCTGTAGGCTGCATGGGTTTGTAAGACTTGCTTTTATTTATACGTTACGCTTGTTACTGTTACTGTGTGTTATTACGCGTACCTTTTAGATAAATCAAAGGCGTACCATATACATAGACTAGACATTTTAAGAACATTATATAATCAAAGCTATTTTATTAAGAAATTTACAGACTGTTATTTTTCACTGGGCCATCAAGATTTGGTTTTATTTTATTGGTTTGATTTTATAAATGTTGGCTTGGTTGTCTATCCCATCGTTTTTAAATCAGATTTATACTGCATTTCAGTTAACAAAACCCTACCTATTCGACCTTAGAAGGTACTCAGTATTTTCAACGTTGCTTCGCAGTGCTCCGATAGCCGTGATCGTCTAGTGGTTAGGACCCTACGTTGTGGCCGTAGTAACCCAGGTTCGAATCCTGGTCACGGCAGTGTTCAACACTGTCATGGCGGAGCTGTATTTTTGTTTTTATTTAGATTATTGTATTTTTATGTGGGATTATAGTTTAATTATAGTTTAATATTCTAGATAATCATTAATACTTTTGATATTTAGGTACTTTAACCAACTTTTGTCATAAATTATTAATGTATTTATTTACATAGCTTTTTAAATTTTATTATTTACTGGAAACAGTCACTATTATATAATTGAAAGGAATAGTCTCGTTTTAATTTTTATAATTCTGGTTCCACCCTTGTATCAAACAATGTATTGTGTTTGTTGCCATCTAGCGACAATTTTTGGAACTATTTACACAAACTTACGAATTGTTGTTACTATTCAACAAAAGATGGCGTGGTGAAAGCATGCTATTCATAACTTATTTAATTGAATGGTAGATGTCGCTGTTTTTAAATTTATAAATGCAGTCCGTAGATGGCGCTAGGTGCCTTTTATCAAACCAATTCTAACACTATTAGTTTGTGTAAAATCGGTTTAAAATGAAACATGGTAGCACTATAATTTAAATATTATTTTTAATTTAGTTTTATATTTTTCATGATAAATAGGATTTTTTATTATTAAAATAAAATAAAAAAATTAATATTTTAAAAATATCCACGTTACTTATCTTAATTATCCAAATTGTTAGCGGTATTAATTTTTATCGTTATTTTATCGTTTTTCCATCGTTTATCGTTTTTCTACTATGAACTGTCTGTATGTCCATGATCACTACTCGTAGTAAGTACACATCACACTTATAACCCTAACCTTCTCATTAGCCATAATTTTTTTTAATATAATAATATAATCTGGTTTGGTTTCTTCAGTCAAGAATAATGGCTACTAGGAAAGTTCAATGTTTGTGTGTCAACTTCCATCATTCTTATCTCAGGCTCGGATATCCAATAAGTCCTAAGCTTAGTACGAACCAGATAAGTTTTAGACTGAATCAACCATGATTCAAGTATGTAACTTACTTATTAACCGATTACAATAACGGAGGAGGTTCTCAATTAAACCGTTTGTTTTTATTATGAAAAGTGTCAAAAACCTATTAAATTTGCACATTTTATATGATATAATTCTCTATTGGTAGGTTCTTCTAGTCATTTTAGTTAGAGGATAAATTTTTATTAATTATTATTCGTATTACATTAATTAAGTGCCGTGCGGTTGGAGCACTTCAGAATAGAACCACTCCATATCTTTCCCATGGATGTCGTAAAAGGCGACTAAGGGATAAGCTTAACTTGGGATTCCCCTTGTAGGCGATGGGCTAACAACCTGTCACTATTTAAATCTCAATTCCATCATGAAACCATTATACAGCTGAACGTGGCCTTTCAGTATTTACGAGACTGTTGGCTCTGTCTACCCTGCAAAGGATATAGCCGTGCCTATCAGAGTATGTAGAGTATTGAAAAAAATCATTTAAAATATTTTTTTTTGTCACTAAATGAACAAACTTATAACTATTTAAAAAATTTAATTAGGACCTTGGTTACCAGGCAGGTACATATATATATTTTGCTTCATTTTCCAGACTTATTTGCGACAAGCGTTAATGCGTGCTACAAATCGATTAACAACCTGTACAAAATCGGTAATATTTAATGAAATATTGTCAAACCTATCGCTACCCTTATTTACCCTTGACCTTAGTCATTTCCAAAAATAAACAGTTTGATCTATAAATCGTGTACGGTACAATATGGTACTTACTGGTTGCTATAATTTCATAATGATACCATATTTACACCATATTACTACTAGAGCGGTATAATAAGAAAAATCCCTTCAATTTCTATTCCCGCGGGAATTTTGAGAAGTCCTCTTTAAATAACCTGCTTAAGAAGAATACCCCCAGACCACACAGAGAACTTGCATGTCCAATTTCAAATGACAAGACCAGATGTGCTGTAGGTTGCTATTTCAGTCAGTCAATTAGTGTACTACTACGTGATGAAGCAAATCATTAACTACTTCAAAATAACATAAAGCGTCTATAGAAGCTTGACTTAAATCGAAAATCTATTGAATGCATTAAATATTTTACTCGGGAATTCTTGGAAAATCTTTGTTTAGTTTAAGCCTACGTCATTACAGATCTCCATATAAAAAAAGTTATTTTATCTGTGGTTTCTTATATTACACTCGAATTTTGGTTCCAATAAAAAAAAATGTGAGAATTTCATGAAATTGTCGCTTTATTTAGAAAACAAACTGGAATGAAGAATTCTACACCGTAATCTCGGGATTAGCGGTGGAGGGATTCTAAAGTTCAATCACTAGTGCAGTGAGGGATTTAGTGACGTACCTCCCTCGCCTAAGATTATTTTAATTTGATTTTACACCTGACACGAGCATTCTCTTTATTTGTTACTAGAGAGGCGCCCGCGGCTACGCCCGCATAAAACGAAAAATCCCGTTATCTCCGGTGGGAAATTCAAAATAACCTTTCTTAGTTGACGTTCTCAAGTAACAATACACTTTTTCGCCAAATTTTATCTTTATCGACCCAGTAGTTTTGGAGATATCGTGATGAGTGTGTACGTGAACGAGTGTCTCAAAGAGCAAACTGAGACTATCCGATCGTTAGTCTCAGTTTGCCCTTTGTTGGTATGACTTCGGCTGAACGTTTCAGTCTTTTCAAGGCGGTTGGCTTTGTCTTCCCCGTAAGGGAGTGGTCATGTATAAGTATAACTTCTTTATTTTTAGTTCAAAAGAAGACTTCAACTTATAAAATACTGTTTTTCCTCAATAGACAAAGCAACTCACAACAGCTAAATGTGGCCTATCAGTCTTTCAAGACTACTGGCTCTGTCTACCCCGCAGCGGAAACAGACGTGATTATATGAATGAGGTCACGACGTAGTTTAAACATTTTTTTAATAATTTAATAACATGAAAGTAAAATAAAAAAAAAATACACAAAATTCTGTGGCAGATGTAAAATGGCCGCCATAAAAATTAATTAAGAGTAAAGTTGCTAAGTATAATGAAAAAAAATTAAGAAAAAAAGTAATTAAAATTATGAATAAAGTGAGTAACATAAAAGAATCCACATTATCATAATCTGTATTATACCTACCTCAAATTGCGAAGGGAAAGCTACGTACTTACGTAGTACATAATTAATGGGCCGCATTCTTCAGCAAGAATGAATTTCTTATAAGACGTTGATTAGATTTTGTTATAAGAAACCGTAAAAATATAACACTATAGAGAGAGGCGCTTCATATTATAATAAAATTGATGGAAATAAATAAAAAAAATACTATAGCGATTTCTCGAATAGCGAAATTTTCCAGCTAAACGTGGTTTTTCGAGACTGATTCTGTTTACGCCGTAAGAAACGAAGGACGAGATATTATGTATGAAATTTTATTTGGAATGTAAAATACATTAAGATGCCTTACTCGAAGAAGCCAAGGTTAGTCTAAGTCGACTAGAGATACTAAAAGACATCTCACAGTCACCAGAAAATAACAAGAACCGCAAGTTTATGAACTTTCTAGGAAATTTATAAACTTTTGTGAGATTCCAAAAGAGAGAAAATAAAAGGAGTTGTTACTTCTATCTATATCTTACGTCCACATTTTACAAAATGTATCAATTTGCAACCTTTCCTGATAAATTTGTAAACTAACAGATACCCATTCGGCAGCATATTCTAAACGGTTCGAACAATTACAGACGAGCTTTTAATTTTACATAACATATAATAAAATAGAATAACATCTATAATCCTTGCGGGGTAGACAGAGCCAAATGTCATCAAAAGACTGAAAGGCCACGTTCAGCTGTTTGGCTCAACGACAGAATTGACATTCAAATATTGACAGGTCGCTAGCCCATCGCCTAAAAGAGGAATCAATTAGTTAATTAATCAATCAATTTAATTCTACGTTTCTTTAAATACGGAAAATAACACACAGCTCTCTGCTTATTTGTATTTCCTTTCAACAGAAGAGAGGGAGAAAGAGACAATCGTTAAATAAACAAGAATAGGGTTCCCGCTAGATTAGCAATGCAAGACACTCGTAAATCCCCCTTTATACACGGTTAACAGGAAATTAGGAGGCTCAATGAGTGTGTGTGTGTGCCTTAATTACATCTAAGGGGGTGTGATACGGAAAGTTTATTCGTCGATTTATAATTTCTTCAATGTAAGCTGTGAGCTAAGAGCAGCTTTATTTTATATATTTATATTATATGCCGTGTGGTTCCCGGCACCAATACAAAAAAGAATAGGATCACTCCATCTCTTTCCCATGGATGTCGTAAAAGGCGACTAAGGGATAGGCTTACAAACTTGAGAATCTTTTTTAGGCGATGGGCTAGCAACCTGTCACTAGTTGAATCTCAATTCTATCGTTAATCCAAATAGCTGAACGTGGCCATTCAGTCTTTTCAAGACTGTAGGCTCTGTCTCCCCCGCAAGGGATATAGACGTGACCATATGTATGTATTTTCAGGCATCAAAGGCATTACGTACGATGCATTTATAGAAAGCTTTGTAAGAGGCAGATGCATTAAATTTTGTCAGTTGGTCAGTAGTGTCCTGAAATTTTGGCAGTATTATTTTATGCAATAAAAAGAAACCGCATGATAATCGGTTTACCAACTTATAAACTTATCGCCATAGACTCAGGGTGGATGAAGTTTATAACAGTGATGCAAAGAATTAATAAGTACCTACTTACTCACATTTAGATAATATAATTCGCTGAATAGCATATCAGTTGTTTTACCTGAAAAAGGAAAACAATAATTAGTATTATTCGCTATTTGTTTTGTAATTTAACCAGTTTTGTTTTTTAAAAATATTAAAATACAAAAGCAGTTTTCAATTTCACAAAATAATAACATTTACAGACAAAAAAAAAATTTTAATTATAAACCAAAACCGAACGAAATTTTTAAAGGTTATGTCGGTAAAAGACAAACACTAATGAAGTCTCATTAGGAGTATATACGGAATTAAAATATAAACAGGATTAATTAAAATTATACACATATAAGTATTCATAAAAAAAATATCACGGCTTATCCCTTACGGGATAGACAGAGCCAGGTCTCTAAAATACTGAAAGGCCTAGTTCATCTGGTTCGCTTTATGATGGAACCAAGTTTCTAGGTTGCTAGCCCATTGCCTAAAAGAAGAATCCCTTAAAAGATCCCTAATTTCCCTAATTTTTTTAAACACCATCCAAATTTCACAATCATGTGACACAAAATTTCCTGAAAGCGATAAAAAATATAAAAGCGATTATCTTTTCAGGCTGTTCAAAGAGATATTTCGATAAACACAGGTAGCAAATAAATCCTTAAACTAACTCAATCTCTTCATAGACCAATATATAAAGGGTACCACAACCTGTTTCCCCCCTACATTCAATAAACCCGACCACTGAACGTGACCCTTGTTTTGATGGAGAAATCACAAGCGATCAAACTTACCTACTGCTACGGCGGAACTATCGAAATCTGAATAATAAATTCTGTTTCTGTGAGTGGGACAGAGTTGAAGTTTCAGTATGATACATACAAACATATAATCACGTCTATATCCTTTGCCGGGTAGACAGAGCCATCAGTCTTGAAAATACTGATAGGCCACGTTCAGTTCACTCAAAGGCCACGTTTACGACATCCATGGGAACGAGATGGAGTGGTCCTATTTTTTTTTTATTGGTGCCGGGAACCACATGGCATCATAATACAATCCTACAAAAGTTATCCATAAAAAGCCTTTGGTCATATAAGTGGACACTCTAAGATGTCGTAAGAACTGACACTGACTAATGCATTGGAAATTTTAGACAGATTGCTCGAAAATAGTTTTTCAGAAGAAAGTTCAAACAGTTTTTACGAAATAGATTCATTTATTTAGTATATAAATCTAATATTGTGAATGAACATCGCGCTGTGTCATCTTAAGGCTATAAATATTATATCGGTTTAGGTGCATCCATCATTCGCAATGACGGAAGGGGCAGTTGGTTGGCGGTTAGATGGATAGAATTGAGAGATGATAAACTTTTATGTCATAAACTGAAAGTATCGATGAAGCACCAAGAAGAAACGTGATTAGTTGTTTGAAAACATATAAAATTAAGTTATTATGTTATTAAAGAAATGTACGGGAATATTTATTTACATAAAAATGCTTATATTTATTTAAAAAAATTACAGGTCTCTTTAGCCTATGAAAATACATGAAAACATGCTTTTTCCCTGAAGGGATAGGCAGAGCCTAAATCCTGATACTTCTATTTACACACTTAAACACAAAACACTTTTAATAAATATATTTGTTTATTTTTATAGAATTTGTATGGATAACACGTTATATTCAATTATATAAAAATGTACTGAACTTGTCTAGAAATTTATAACTACTGACACATAAAAAAAACTAACTAAACTTCTAAAAATAACAGCAAAATTCTTCACTTTGAGCACGATCTTCCTGACAGTAAATATACAAGAATAACCTACGATGAAAAACTACAATATTTCCGACCAACGCGACCTCACAAACGCTATACAAAAACCTCACAACAAAATACACAAATCACCCAGCTGAAGGACCTCAACAAAGGCCCATCAGGACATTTGCCGGTCTTATCGAACCTGCGACCCGGAGCCAGAGGGTCGCCATTCTGCCGGGAGCCTGTGATTTTTATTTTGGGAACGCACCCTTTTGGGTTGAGATTGAGATTCGAGATATTTTTTATCGATATCGATGTTAAAAATTTTGCCCATTTGTTTGACAAAGCCCGCTATTGCTGTTTTTAGATTGAAAGACACATGATTTTCGCGCAGATTGTCCGTTTTATGCGTTGAAACTTCACTTTAAGAGAAAGGCTTATAAAATTGGGATTCTTCTTTCAGCCTGTCAATATCTGACTCTGTTTTTTATTGGGCATTCGAGTCTTTTTAAGACTATTAAGTCTATCTACCCTGTAAGGGAAAGAGATGTGATGTAAAGTATATCGATTCATGTGATTGATAATATCGACAATATTTTATCGATAAATTGTGACAAGCCTATCACATGCGGTAAAATCAAATATTGTTTCAGGTTGTTTTCTCGCAACCACGGCAACATTTTGCTGTTCATCGGCGGAAAAACATAATTTTATGTTGTTTACATTCGGTATTGGTTGATATTTACGTTATATCATATCGCGTTGATTTACCTATGAGCAAATAAATTAAATGTTTTAAATGCGAAAGTTTGAGTAGTTATCTATGTATTAGTCTTTATTATTTAAGTTAAAAACTTTGATTTTTACTACGGCTAGGATACAATTAGTACGCAGGCAAGCGATGCCGCAGTGAGACACCGAGAATAGAATAGAATAGAATAGGTTTATTTTCAAAATTGGATACAAGAGACGTCACATCACTAAAATCTTATTATAACTACTACCGCTTACAAAGCGCATGTAAGTAGATGTAGAAGAAGCTGCGAAAGAAACTACACTGCAGCAACCGAGAGGTAGGTAATACACACTTTTACACAAAATATTTTACGAAAACGTAGCATGGACTGAGGTAGTTCCAAATTTTGTACTTATTTTCAGTAGGTAAGTATTATTTCTTAAATAAAAAAAAAAAATGCCAAAGGTATCCTCAGTGAAGTAATAATAAAAAAAAACCATTAAAAATGCCAACCTGTACAAGAGTACCCTCTTAATCTGGTCAGCGATTGAGGTCAACCTAAGATCCCTTCCACCCTAGAAGGGTTAAAAATAAAATGCGCCCTTTTGATAAAACAAAGAGAATTAATTAAATATTGCCTGAGTTAATTACATTTCACCTACCTACTTGGAAAGCGCAGAGTAAATACATAATGATATAAGCTTCTTACGTAGAATTGGATACTTATAACCTAATTAGTTACTAGCTAATGGCCTAGTTATCTCCTAGTTTTTTCGCGCTAAATGCGGCGTTTCCCGTACCATGCCTTGGCATAGCTGAAGATTGAAAAATACCACGATTAAGCCAGTACGCAAGCTATTGTTACTCTCCCGTGGGAAATCATAGGAAGCACGCACATGGATATTTGATAACTTATCTCATATTCAAAAAGTGTGCCGTGTGGTTCCCGGCACCAGTACAAAAAAGAATAGGACCATTCCATCTCTTTCCCATGGATGTCGTAAAAGGCGACCAAGGGATAGGCTTAAAAGCTTGGGATTCTTTTTTTGGGCGATGGGCTAGCAACCTGTCATTATTTGAATCTCAATTCTGTCATTAAGCCAAATAGCTGAGCGTGGCCTATCAGTCTTTTCAAGACTGTTCGCTCTGTCTACCCCACAAGGGATATAGACGTGACCATATGTACATATGTATTCAAAATGTTCTCTTTTTTTTCGTTGCTCCTCTCGAAGCCGCTACGAATCTTATGTCTAAGATGTGTAAATTCTTTAAGCCGCTTGAAGTTCACCTTAGACCCCACGAGGTCGGAGTAGCATACCGGACTCATCCCGAGGGGTTCCACATTATCTAAAAGATTCCTACGCGCACCAACAAGAGCAGACTACATACATACATATGTTCACGTCTATATCCCTTGCGGGGTAAACAGAGCCAACAGTCTTGAAAGGACTGAATGGCCACGTTCAGCTATTTGGCTTACTGATAGAATCGAGATTCAAATAGTGACAGGTTGCCAGCCCATCGCCTAAAAAAGAATCCCAAGTTTGTAAGCCAATCCCTTAGTCGCCTTTTACGACATCCATGGGAAAGAGATGGAAAGGTCCTATTCTTTTTTGTATTGGTGCCGGGAACCACACGGACAGCAGACTACATCGAGTAAATAAATCATCGACGTAGCTCACTAACTTCTTGGTACTTCCCAAAAGCTATAGAATATTCGTCCGGGAACTGCCGAGTTGTTATGAATGTTGAATCGGGTCCGGTGCACAGAGCACTAAACGGCAGCCTATCGTGATGGCCCTTGCTCTGTGGACTGTTCAATGTTGCAGTGCTAACTGCATTTGTAAGAGATTCAATTTCGGTGCTTGTAATTTTTTTTTTTTCATGAGCTAGTACCTAATAGAAAGTACCTATATTCCACATCGTCGGAGATTTCGAAAACATTTATAGAGGCAGATATTGTATTCATTAGAATCGTTCTAATGTTAATCTGTGTTCATGGTTCTGAATTATACAAGTTTATGATTGCGTAAATTAAACATCGTAATTTTCACATTAATCTATACATATAATAAATCTGTAGAAGGGTCAATTCTGTACATTGAAAATATTGAAAAAATAAATAGCAGGGGGTGTTACTGGATCGATACCAAACACAAATATGTGATTAAAA
Organism: Amyelois transitella; assembly: GCF_032362555.1. Lineage (NCBI taxonomy): Eukaryota > Metazoa > Arthropoda > Insecta > Lepidoptera > Pyralidae > Amyelois > Amyelois transitella. Next base: position 10,570,425 of record NC_083512.1, read on the forward strand.
AAATTTTTGTCTGTCTGTCTGTATGTTCAGGCATCACGTGAAAACTAACGGTTCGATTTTGATGAAACTTGGTATAATTATACCTTATTATCCTGGGCATAAAATAGGATACATTTTATCCTGGAAAAATATGTAGAAAAAAAATCTTAATTTTTCAGTTTATCCATAGACGTTGTTCTGTAGAACCGCGAACACACGTTACGTTACCCGCAGTGAATTCAGCGCCGTAACCTGTATCGCCGAAAGTCGAATTTAGCTTGAACCGTTTGCGCCACACGCGGGCTGCTACTAATTACTATGAAAAACAAATACTTTAGTCCGGTCAATCTAGACATTCGAAGCTACATTAATTCCCATCAAGCTGAAAATGAGTATAATTGTTTAAAACACAATCAAAAGCATTATTTCAGAATTCCCAATGATTCCGGTTTAAGGAAAAATAAAAAAAGGTAAAAAATTGGGTATTTCGAGATTTTCTTCAAAACGGTAAGTTTTATCGGAAAATTACCTCCGATATAAATTTTAGATCATAAAGTTATCTATAAAAAAGGTATCGATATTTTTTTTCAATAAAGCTACCGTTTCTGAGATATAACGATGCAAAAAGTTGCAAGCGTCATAATATGCACACGTTTCCACGCCACCTCTGAGGTAGTGTACTATTAGCGCGTCTTTTTAACATTTTTATTATTAAACTTGAAAAAGTCTGAAATAGGTTAAAATAAACGATTTTGGAATAAATGTTTTCACTACGCAGTGGCACTGAAAACTAACTTTCGCATTTATTATTAAAAAAAAAAGAATAACCCTAAGTGAAGAAAATCATCTTAATCTATAAAAGAGATTACAATTAAATCAAATTAAAACTAAAACTACCTACTTATAAAAAGAAAGAAAAAAGATGATTGCAAACAAAAAATTTAATTTATCAATTGTACAGTCCCTACATAGTATCAACATGCGGGAATGTGCCCAGAAGGCTGGCAGCATTGCCAATTTGAATGGCAATGCTGATTCTCTGAGCCAGATAATTTCTAGCCCTCCGGTCAAGAGATACCTCAATCAGCTTTTTCGACAATTTTCGGAAAAGATGATGGGCAGATAGGCCCCCCGGTCCCAGAGTTTCTACCCCAAAAGGTTCAAAAGTATAGGTATTACCGATACCTACATATTTGCGCCTTTCGAGGTTTTTTGCCTCATTTGAGGCAGAACTGGTCTTAGATTTAGTAACCTGAAGATGAGACGGCGCAAGTGTGTTGACACAAGTAGCATCCCACACCAAAGGCCGCCCCAATCTCCAGGGTACCAAAGTCATACCAACCGGTCTCTTGGCATCACCCCGAGCCAGACCGTTTGGTTCTAGAACGACTGGAACATGGATGGTGGCAAGAGCACGGATGATTATATTATTTAGGGCGGCATGGCGCCCTAAACGGCCGGCACTCCTAGGGCATGAGAGGCCGTGGTGTCCATAGCCGTCAACGGTATCCCCGCAAGGACTACTATTATTAAAGACTGAGCATTCTGAGATAAAGCAGGTATACGACCCTAGCCACGTACACAATTAAACAGAGAGACAGTGATGTTGTCTCAATGTTTCACTACAGTATAAATTAAGGAACTGGGTTTCATTATATTTATTTATATTTTATATTTTGAATTCAAGTTAAAGTTACCGACAGAACAATATTTTTACTTATATTAATGCTACACAGAGTATATACGAGACGTGCTTATGCATATTATGACGCTTGCAACTTTTTGCATCGTTATATCTCAGAAACGGTAGCTTTATTGAAAAAAATTATTGATTCCTTTTTATAGATAACTTTGTGATCTACAATCTATGTCTGAGGTAATTTTCCGATAAAACTTACCGTTTTGAAGAAAATCGTGAAAAACCCATTTTTTTACCTTTGACCTTAGGTATTTTTTTTTCCTTTAACCGGTATCATGGGGAATTTTGAAATAATGCTTTTGATTGTATTTTAAACAATTATACTCATTTTCAGCTTGATGGGAATTAATGTAGCTTCATTCTTATTTTTTGGTCTACATTGACCGGACTACTACTACAGAACGCGAGCTCAACAGCAGTAGCTCAATAGAGGGATCTCCTTAATTATTATAGGCCTAGCCGTAATTGGGTCCAATAGATATTAAAAGAGATGTCATTGTCAGAGTTACTCAAAATGGAGAAATAAACCATTCACGCGAAGACCGACATCCGCGCGGACGGAGTCGCGGGGGGAAGCTAGTATATAAATAAATATATTCTTCATCGTTACCTTTTCCCACGTTCTACGTGGGGTCGGCACAGTATTTTAGTTTTTTCCAATTACTTTTTATTAAATAAATATACATACATACATATAGTCACGTCTATATCCCTTGCGGGGTAGACAGAGCCAGAGTCTTGAAAAGACTGATAGGCCACGTTCAGCTTTTTGACTCGATGATAGAATTGAGATTCAAATAGTGACAGGTTGCTAGCCCATCGCCTAAAAGAAGAATCTTAAGTTTATAAGCCTATCCCTTAGTCGCCTTTTACGACATCCATGGGAACGAGATTGAGTGGTCCTATTCTTTTTTTATTGGTGCCGTAAACCACACGGCACTATACTAAACTACTAAGTAAAATATGATAGGATAAACTTGAATTACTCGGCAATTTTCAACCAAACTGCACACAACAGACTCTGAAGCTGGCGACTCGACATGAATGTTATATCAGGCAGCTTGCAGTATCAATGATGCATTTCACTGCACGTTTGTTATGTGCAACGTTTGAGGTTTACATTAGTTCAGCTTACTCTGTAATACACCACAAATAGAGGTAAATAAATTACACAGCTTTTTTTTTACAAAATGATAGAATTGAGATTCAAATAGTGACAGATTGCTTGCCTGTTGCCTAAAAGAAGAATCCCAAGTTTACAAGCCTACCCCTTAGTCGCCTTGTACGACATCCATGGGAAAGAAATGAAGTGATCCTATTCTTGTTTCTAATTATGCCGGGAACCACACGGCACCGGCACGTCACGGCCTATGGTAACCCTATTCAAATAGCACGTTGTCACGGCTGAAGTCTACAGAATAGTGAAGCAACCTCATTCTTAAAATCTAGCGGGCCATTGCATGATTGATGTGATCGCGTCTACTAGACGGACGCGATTCGTTTACAGATGTATGGAATCGCATAGAGTTGATGATACAGCTAATATTTTTCTCCTTTAAGCGGACTCTGGGACAAACTCACTGAATTGAGTTTTTTATACAAGAACTTGTATTAAATTAAACCAGTTCCCGAGCTGAGAACCAAACTTACCAGCTAAACAGCTTGTTTGATTACTCCACTGACACATATACATATTGTCTTGCCAACAATCTTGAAAAGACTGAAACGTCGTTTAGTTATGTGGCTTTATAATGGAATTGAGATTACAATGATTAATACAATAAAAAATACAATGTTTATTAGCCTATACCTCAGTCGCCTTTCACGACATCCATGGAAAACGTATGGTATGTTCCTATTCATTAGTGCCGAGAACCACACGTCACAAATGTTAAACAATTTTCTTAACTTTAACATCGGTTTCATCATCTCTATAAAGTCCTACTCCAGCGCTTCCCAACACACACTCAGCCAGAAAATTATGCTAATATTGTATACCTCCAGCATTTTGGCTGCATGTTACTCTTTTTTTATGCTCTCATATTTTTGATAACTCCGGGCGTTTATCAATTTTCATGCGTTACCGTAGAGTTGTAGTTTATAGGTTTCAAGATATGAGAGTGTTATAGGCAATATAAAGATAGGCGCTAAAATAAAAGACAATTACGGCTTTCGTTTCCTTCTTTACTTTTATTTGCTAACATTTGGTGATATGTTTGAGTATGAACTGATGTGTATCGAAATTTGTATTGTAATAATTTTTATCTTTGACTTTTTTATAATGAAATCTAAATAAATTGTTGGATATAACTATAGGAGTAATGATTCGAATTCCTTAAAATATCTATTTTTTATTTGGGATTGTTTCCTAATCTCAAGAAGCAAGATTAATTGAATCCAATAATATTTTTATGTATCAAAGCGAAAATAATTGAAAACCAATTGTATACATAAATAACAGAAATGTGAAAACGATTGGAAAATGCGATAAAAAAGGGAGCAGACGATGCAATATTTCAATTGTTTATCTGAAAAACGCCATAATAGCATGGCTGTACTCAAAAATGTTCGACCATAGATTTATAAAAGAACAGAAAGGCCGTCGCAGTGGCATAAATAATAGTCTTAAATTTTTTTTATAAGCCTGAACAATTTTTTGTATTTGCATATTATTTTTCCATGCATACACTTATTAACTAAATGGTAATATTTTTAATTTGATTTGAAATCTTGAGTTAGGATTTACAAACCGATAGTTTAAATCCTGTGTCATTATTATAAAACTTAATCCGATTATATTAATTCTTTCTTTCTTTCTTTCTTAATTCTTCGCTTTATCTCGCTCGTCGGTTTGGGGTCTGATAAATACATACATACATACATAAAATCACGCCTCTTTCCCGGAGGGGTAGGCAGAGACTACCTCTTTCCACTTGCCACGATCTCTGCATACTTCCTTCGCTTCTGATAATTGTGGAAATTATACTGATGTCACAAACGTGGAAAACGAAATGGTGTTCCCGTGTCAGATGTCGGACCCGTTTCGTGACTGGACGAATTTAAAAACGCACCGCAAATAATAAATGATTGCCTCGTGGAGACAAGGGCGGCTGGAAAAGTATTTCATTAAACCGCGTTAAAAATTACAACAGTAGGTATTGTTTTATTATTTTTTATGCAAATCTATTTTTCTATTATTAAAAACTATTTCGACTTGCACTGCGCTTTTTTGCTCTTGTTGAGAAAACCAAAGTCATTTGGTCCGATTGTTAGATCTATAATGACTTTTTTGAGTTTAACTACTTACAACGAATTATCAAAGTCATAATATAAAACTAACTTATGAAGTAACTACGTACCTAACGTATGTTTCTTTAAAATGCTTAAGTAACACTAAAAGTTATTATAAGTTATTGATTTAATTTATTATAATTTAATTCTTTATTGTATCATTTACAATTTGTGAAGCACAATAGGCGGATTTAATGCTAATAGCATTATCTAACCGTCTACCATTGGGTTAAGCAAAGAACCTTTATGTGGTATGATATGATAATAAATAACGTATAATAAACATACTTACTATACTATAAATACTAATCAAATCGTCTAGTTATACTGTATGAATGATATAGAGAAAACAAAACGTAAAACATATCTGTGACAACCCTAATGAAAATCCCCGCGCTTTCCCGTAGAATTCCGCTAGCAAATTAAATGTAAATATCTTAAAAAATCGAGTTATATCTCTTAAAAGGAATATTAAATACGTCGTGTTGGGGTTGAAAGAAAATTTTTAAGAGTTCTGTTTTTATAATTCCGCACATTTTAAGGGTTCCGTAAAAATATCTTTTATATATTATGTTCTTTTCTTTTTTTATTGACATAGCTACGTAAAAACTTTTATCGACTGTGGTAATACATTTTTAGTACGAGTCATAATACGGTTAATTTAATCCCGTCGTACTACCGTATTAGAGCTTTTTTGCTATCCAAGTTTATTATTTAATCGTATATATATGAACATACGTATATCACATATTTTATTATTTATCCTTCACGAGGTAGACAGAACCATAGATTTATGAGTGATAATCCCATGTTTATTAGCCCTTTTCCAGGCTTCGGGGCGTGAAGTACCCTTTCTTACTTCTCTCTTTCGACAGTCTTTCCTTAATCTTTTTTTACAGACTACAAGGAAAGAGACTTTACTTTTACACACTTTATTTTTTTCCCCTACACTTTGTTTTTTCCCTACTAGACTATGGCAGCTAAAATTTATAATACCTTAATTTGTTTCCACCACGGCAGGATAACGCTGATTTACCTTTCTAAAAGAGTACTCTATGGAATAGCAATTCAATGGTTGGAACAAAGCCGTAGCCTATCACCGTAACTCCCTAAGGTGCTGTTCTGATAGAAACAGGTAATGAAGTGGCCTCGGTAACTAGCTATGGGATCGACTCTCGATTGTTCTGCAATATTCACACTCAGAATCTATCGCGAACCTTCATTAATAGATTGTAGATTACAGGAGGTAACGTTAAAGTATTTTGGATAATGTGAAACGAATTTCGTAAGGTTAGCTGAATTAAAAGATATATGCTCTTTGTTGCTGGTTAAAGGGGTTTTAAGACGACGCAGTCCGAACTGAGTGGGAAGATAAATGTCGTAAAGCGGACCCAAGGCCCGAAACATTAATGGTGGAGGGTGCAACTGGGAATGCTCAAAGATGAGAGACAAAGAGTTAACTGGTAAAAAGGTTGTCAAAGCATATAAGTATACGTTGTTTCATTCGTCCAACTTAAGTTAAACGTTACTTAAAAAGATATAAAACACCCAATACCACATATATTCCGAATACAAGCACGTATTGTAAACTCACACGTAACAGGCTATAATAAGGAAATATATCTTCAATTCAGGAAAATCCATCACTTTCGCACATAATGCACCGAGCCCCAGTGAAGCGTCCGTCCCAGCGGGGGCCTTCGTGTGGACACCTAAATGCAATTTTACACCACAGTGTCACGCTATCAAAATTCACAGCAGGCTTCCCTCCTGAAAAGGTGAAAACATACAGGCCGTGTTCACGTTTTTGAACGCTTTTAATTTGTGAAATTATAGCAAAATTGATACATGTCTTTGTTTATATGTGAGAGATATAATTGTCCAAAAGTAAAGTTTCAAGTTGGTGACTGGTGGCGAGTTTTTGAATGGTGACTTTTTCTAAAAAATGTGACAAAATTACAAAGTAATGAAAAATATGTTTGCAAGTTAAAGCACAAAATTTCTTAAAAAAGGCGTCGGCATGGTTTTTATATAGCTTATACAGAAAATTCAGAAATATTATAGCAACATCAGCAATTATATATTTTTTGTACATGTCGTTAAGAGTAAAACTTTACCGATCCTACTTAAAAATTTTAAAAATCTCACTATTAATACAACAATCACAGCGTTTCTGCCCAAAACTTTAGTCCGTATGTTTAAAATGTTATATGGCAACAATGGTCGTTGTCCCGTGGCGTGCCTATTCCTATCCCATTGTCCGTCAGGATCTGTCTGGGACATCTTGTCTGGAAGCACAGCCGAACGATGCGGCAGTAACAAGGCATAAGTGGAAGCGACAATGTGTTTTATTACTTGATGACACATAAAGTAAACCGGTATATTTCGCGCGTACCTCACGCGTTAGTTAGTTTCCTAAAGTTTTAAAAAGATTGTACTCTTATTATATACCACGTACAACAGAAATACGTCAAATGTCACTCACATGTTTTTTTATCATTTTAAGGTCATTTTAACTGAAATTGGTTAAAGTATAAAACTTAACCAATAACCATAATTGGACAGGGTTTACGTTAAAAAAGAAATACTGCCATAGCTTTTTGTTAGACAATGAAATCACATGAGATTTCTATAAAAAAAAAATTATTCTGAATTAAATTGAAATCTCTTATGACTTGTGCCACCCAAATCTTCGTCACAATCCCCATTCACAACCTAAGGCTCCTTGTGACGATGGCTGATAAGATAGACTGATGTTTGGGCTCTGAGACGCTTTCTGACGAATGACACAAAGTCCTTTTAATAGTGGAACAAGTTCGGCTATTCCCGAAAAAAGCTTCTTTAATCAACGTTCTGCGCAATTAATTTGATGTATCTTTTGGAGTAGTAGTACGAGTATATGTAGTGTTTATGCTATGGCTTTATATAGTAAAATACTACACCATTTTTCCGTTTAAGCTTACAATTTGTAATAATGTTGTAATCGTTATATTAGGATTGCTTCCGAATTCTTTTGTTTATCTTTTTTCATTTATTTTCTCGACTTTCTCGAGACAAAACGAAAAGATCTAGTCGAAAATAGAGTGAACAACCGGATATCATGAGGACGTAATTATCAAATTACGATACCATTGTCTTTCCCTATGTCAAGTAAAACAATGGTGTAAATATTTTTGGATATAACCCAATTCTTCTTCTTAACCGTAGCACTGTATAAGAAGTGGGTATAAGCCATATTTTGTTGTGACGATGAAACTTTGCTAAAACGAGAATTATTTATAACATTTTCCCGCTTAACTGCAGGCTGTTTTTCCTCCGATATTAAGAACTTTATTTAACTTTGCCAAACTCGAGCAAAAGTATTTAAAAAATATGAATTTAAAATAACTGGTGTAAACTCGAAGTAACTTCTTACTGCTACTGGAACAAGTTCAATAGAAACTATTTCAAACGGATTTACTTGCTCAGTTCGGAAGTATTTGAGAAGTGGGGGCAAAAGTGTATAGCCTAGCAAATTAACTCTTTCCAAGTTTGCACTTGTTTTAAGCAAAGAAGGAAATGAGCAAGAGATTTTATTTCCAAAGAAGATAAGTTATCATGATTACAATGTCTAGAGCTAGTAAGAATTGAAAACTATTTAAGGAATCCCGCATGCAATACACATTTTCAATTCATACATATACTATACTAGCGACCCGCCCCGGCTTTGCACGGGTGCAAAATTATAAATGTTATTATACATAAAAACCTTCCTCTTGAATCACTCTACCTGTTACAAAAAACCGCATCAAAATCCGTTGCGTAATTTTAAAGATTTAAGCATACAGACAAACAGACTAAAATAGCGACTTTGTTTTATACTATGTAGTGATGAATTACGAAAAGTGATCATTGACATTTAAATCATTGAAATGAATCATACATAAAGCTTCAAATCATCTGATAATACAATCAATAATACATCTACATCTTTAAAACTTTATCACAAATTAAATTTTAACAGCGGAAGAGCTTTTCTTTTTGGTCATTTCATAGGTTTTCATATATGCTCAACCTATGCAGGATTCCGATAAACAATGAAGATTTAAAGATGTAATAAGGAATGCTCAATAGAGAGACGGGCATATAATAAATCAACCATGAACTACACGAATATACAAGTGAGACAAATATTCAGTCTAAATGCGCAGGCACCCCTGGCGCTCCCCTGAAAACCCCTCGGATTCGATTACAGTTTGTTTCCTTTTTTAAATATTCCCTGTAGGGTTGTTACATTCATTGATTTTAGTAACAACATGTCCTGCCGTTTTGGCAGAGATCAAAGTAAAGATACGCTGGACGCAGGCTGCCTATTACCTAGTTTAATTAGCTTTCTTTCCAAGAGTATATTTAAGGTACTGCCTAAACTATATGTTAGTTGTACCATAATAAATGATGGCTCTTCATGCTGTTACACCTCCAATCTGCGATATTAATGTCCGTCCACCCCTAGTTATTAGCCGACCATTTATTAAAGTAGGTGCAGTGTGGGTGGCAGCGCAATTTGAGGGTTGTATTATAAGTAGTGGTATTATATGACATGCATATTATGGTGCGTTGATAATTGATTTTACTGCACCCTGTTTGTAGTTTAATTAATATTTCTATGAATAAATAAATAAAGTAGACTTTCTTGACTTGACCTTATTCTATGAGAATTCTCATTTGTTTTGTACATTCATATTTTTATGCGTGGGTACTTAATATTTTGCGAATGATGGAATGTTTGTTACGCTTTTCAACTGAATTATTTAATGACTATGAAAAAATTAACTGGTTTATCAACTTAAACGTAACGTACATAATATCGTTTGTATTTTTGTAATATTTTTATTGCATAGAAATTTACACATTAACAGGAAAAAAGTACCTACATAGTTATACAAGAAACGAATCACTTACATCATAATCAGCGTTAGTTTAAGATGCTTTGCAAACTTCTGATCATAATATTTCGCAATCGAAAGTTTTATATAATCGCCAAGTCGATTTTTTTTAAAGACGATATAATCGATTTGCTTTTCGGGAGAAAGGAAAATAATCTGGAAATACCCCGTGAACGCAATTTTTGCAAGGTAACGTTACGTAATTTTCTTTGAATTGGACCCCAGGTGCAGATTTATACATTCAATTATGAGAACAAAGTATTGGAACAGCGTTCTCAATGGCGCAGTGGTTAACATGATAGTCCGCCATCTTGCGATCCTTGGTTTGATTTGCAACTCGTCCGAAATTTTATAACAACACTAGAGGCCGCCCGCGACTTCGTCCGGGTGGAATCATTCCCGTGGGAACTCCGGGATAAAAAGTAGCCCATATGTTATTCTGGGTCTTCAGCTACCTACAAAACGAATTTCATCGTTGTCGGTTCAGTAGTTTTTGCGTGAAAGAGTAACAAATATCAATAGGTTCTTACACCCTAACATACAAACTTTCGCATTTATAATATTAGTAGGATATATCGGACCACTCTATCTCTTTCCCATGGATGTTGCAAACGGCGACTAAGGAAAAGGGTTTTAAACCTGGGATTCTTCTTTTAGGCGATGGGCTAGCAACCTGTCACTATTTGAATCTCAATTCTATTATTAAGCCAAACAGCTGAATGTGGCCTTTTAATCTTTTAAGACAGCTCTGCCTATCCTACAAGGGATATAGACGTGATTATATGTATGTTTGTACATAAACAGCCTTTACCTAACCACCAATGAAAAAGTTAGGTAGTCAAACAATCCGAATCTCTTTTTTGCTAACTATTAAAAATAGAAAATGGACGTTAACTCGCTTAGCAATAGGATAAAGCTGGAAAATAAAGAAGTGCACTCTATAGTCGACATGTAATTTGTCTGAAGTGGAGTGTGGATTGCACCGCGTACGGGGTGGTTCGAGTGCAAACTGTCAATAAATTAATTCATTAAGGGCTTTGCGGTCGTTCACATGCGTCGATTGTACCGTATTGTATAACTATGTCCATGATTTAGATTTAAGAGATCTATATTTGTTTATTGACGTCCGATGAAAATGCTGCAGTGTAGTTTGTTCCGCCGCTTCTTCTACACATGCGCTTTGGAAGCGGTAGTAGTTGTAATTAGATTTAAGCGATGTGACGTCAGTAAGTGATACCTTGTATCCAATTTTGAAAATAAATCTATTCTATAAACAAAAAATGGTTTATCACTCATATCTTTCTATATATATTTCTACATATGATTTTTTGCCGTATGGTTCCCTGGTATCAATAGGAAAAAACTATAGGACCACTCTATTCCTTTCCCATGAATGTCGTAATAGGCGACTAAGGGATCTTCGTATTCTTCTTTTAAAATTGCATCCTGTCACTATTTGAAACTCAATTCTATCATTAAATCAAACAGCTTAAAGTGGCCTTTCAGGGTTTTCAGGACTGTTGGCTCTGTCCACCCCGCTTTTTTTTAAACTCATGCCCGGCTACTATTTCTTCACCGTTATAAATTATTTTATATTTGAAAATATATTCAATGTACAGACAAAATATTTTTACTGTTTTATTATATGTATTGATTGATTTATTGATGATATTGATTCATTTAATAGAAAAATGTAGACACGGCATCACTTAAGAATATATAGCGTTATAGAAAAATAAGCCAGCTACATTGCAAAATATGCGAGTAGTAAAGTATTTTCAGTTATTCGTACATTTAACGGTTCTATTAGCCCATTACAAATTACAATATCCCCCCGACCGTAATTCAAATTGGATCATGTCGTGAAATTACCTTAATTTGAGGAAAATATACAAGGTTTCCCCGAGAAAAATGGAATATGGGTATTGGAAGGGGACTTGTAAGGAACGTCAACCACTGCACTGAAAAGTTGAGTACTTCAATACTTGATGTCTTACTGAATGATTTATCATTATATTAAATCTCATATCTTTTTATTTTCGGTTGACAAACAACCTATGTATGTTGACTTCATTTTAATCGGTTTGGAACTAAAAGCGACACGTCTTTAGGGAAGCTATTTAAGCAATTGTCAAAACACACGAGTATATCATATCTTCGCCCTATCTCTTAGGTACAAATCTCTAACTCCTTGGTTAACGTAAGAGTTAGAGATTTGTACCTTATCTACGCCTGTGTCACTTTAATCTCAGATCTTTTATTGTATTTGGCCACATTATTTAAGAGAATCATTCTTTTAGGGCCTAAAAGAATGATACCCTGAAATAATATGGTTTTTCAAAAATTTTGGCGATGAGCTAATAACCTGTTTCTATCTTAATCTCAAATTTGAGATTATTTGCGTAGGTATATCGATTTGTTCCCTTTCTTGTTTTCCAATTCAAGTTTCGTGAGCGACTCTCCTTATAGGGGAATGTTATGAGCTTCGAAATTTATGGGCCAACCGCCTATTGGCACCTGCGACAGATCGATTCATTTTATGACACAATTGCTAAATTAGAATTCGTATACGTACGTATTTGGATTGAAATAAAGACGAAAATAACGATATTTTAGGAAGAGAGCTCATCTGAATTTAGAACTCACTTCTTGGATTTATAATTTTATTGTATTCTTAGTTGCTTTTCTACATTCTTAATTTGCCAAATTAAGTGATGTTTTCCACGTTGATTTAAATTTGTCGAAGTTTTTTAGTTTAAAACTTCAAACATTTTAATGTTTATTTTAACATGTTCGCGGAGGCGCGCGTGGACACCTTCCAGGCCATAGTGCGGAAGAGGGTAGCCTCCCTGATGCGGAGGGTGGACGCTAGCTCCAACAGCCTTCTCACTGTTATTGCTGGCAGGGTGGATGGGCCCATACTTAAACACTGGACCAATATCCACTTAAATAAACTACTAACATAGGTTTAAGAACATTGTACTAACATTTGATATGGATTTTATCTGAAATAAACGATTATTATTATTATTATTATGTTTCTCCTCTTGGATTTCACGGGTCTATACACCCCGGATTTTTGAGAGGCTTGCGTGGGGATATAAATCCAACACGTAGAGGCCCTTTGGAGAAGTTGATGTTATGTTGTTCTCCTGCCAAAACCCGTTCCCGGCCATATCAATAGACGATATGTCCATGAACAGGTCTCGGCAGGAGGTGGAGCTATTACAAAATAAGGAAAAGGATGATGGGTTATGGAGTTGACGTTTGGATGGATTTAAACTGGGCTATTGCTGGAGAAGTTCGGACACCTGCCATAATCATGAATACGTGACTATTATGTGGCAGGTGGTGACTCGCCACTCACTAAATGGACCCCTCAAATCAGTCACCATGATTGGCAACAAAGGGGCAACATCGGCGTGGGTGGCTAAGGATGTCGAGAGGTGAGACTGCGGGGCGTGAAATCGTGGTGATCCAGTCAGGCACCCCCGGCGTTATGACATTTTACACTTCCATCCTTCGAGCATATAGCTCTCGCGACTCCACTCTGACCGGCCGGTTAAGGCAAGCCAGAGGTAGGGGTCCTGTCCCTCATCGGTTTCCACTCCGACCTTGGCAAAGGAAGATCGGAGGCGAGGAACAGGGGCCTCCCCTGGGAGCACTCAGGTCCGTGGGGTCGCTACTCCCCAACAGCTCGCCACAAGCTGCCCTGCGGAGACTGACTGCACTGGGAAGGTGACCCAGGGGGCGATGGGGTCGTCACGTCCCTACGCCTTTATTATTATTATTATTAATGCATATCGGCTAGTATTTTTTATAGCTCTGATGGCCTTCTTCGAGTTTTGACTTAGCTGAATGTGACCTAGTTAAATAATTGTGCTAATACTAAAGTTATAATTAGCGATTAAAAGTAATTATAAGAGGAATCACTTTTCTGTACTTTTTACAAGCCTCCCCTAAAATCACGAGAATATTGGTTAAAGCCATATAATTTATAGCCAATTTCAGGTAATTTCCGTAATGGCCGTTGTTCTGACATTATAATTAAACCAGCTTTCACACTTTTATTATTAGAAGGCTATTTTTCTTCTCGCTTCACTGGTAAAGGTCTAAGGTACATACATACATACATACATACATAAAATCACGCCTCTTTCCCGGAGGGGTAGGCAGAGACTACCTCTTTCCACTTGCCACGATCTCTGCATACTTCTTTCGCTTCGTCCACATTCATAACTCTCTTCATACAAGCTCGGCGGTTTCGGGTACTTTTGACCTGACCCTTTACCAGGACGTCCTTAATTTGATCAAGATACGTTCGTCTAGGTCTTCCCACTCCGACCTTTCCCTCCACACTCTCCTTGTATATCTGCTTAGTCAACCTGCTTTCATTCATCCTCTCCACATGACCGAACCATCTTAACATACCCTTTTCTATTCCTGTAACTACATCTTCTTTCACATCACAACATTCCCTTATCACGCTGTTCCTTATCCTGTCACTCAATTTCACACCCATCATACTCCTTAACGCTCTCATTTCCACTGCATTTATTCTGCTTTCATGCTTCTTTTGCCATACCCAACTTTCACTCCCATACATTAATGTCGGGACCAACACGCCCCTGTGCACAGCCAGTCGAGCCTTTTTGGATAGTTTCTGACTGCTCATAAAGGCATGCAAAGCTCCATTCACCATGTTCCCCGCGTTCACTCTCCTTTCAATATCACTATCATACTTGCCATCTGATGTAAACTTTGATCCTAGATATACAAACTCTTTCACTTGCTCCACTTTTTCTCCTCCAATCAAAATATTACATGCTGTCATTTCTTTCTCCATTTCAAAAACCAGTGTTTTAGTTTTACTTACGTTCACTTTCATTCCTTTCTCTTTTAAAGCTTCATGCATACAGTTTACCATCTCCTGTAACTCCTCCGCTGATGACGCCAGTATAACCTGATCGTCGGCATAGAGCAGACATTTGACGAGTAACTCATTCATCCTTAATCCACTTTTAGACTCTTTCAAATCTGTCAAACAGCTATCCATAAATAGGTTGAACAGCCACGGTGACGCAACACATCCTTGCCTAACGCCTTTCTCAATCTTAAACCATTCAGTGTGCGCTCCGTTTATCCTGACACAAGCACTCGAATCCTCATATAAGGATTTCAGTGCTCGTATTAAGAGACTGCTCACCCCATGCATAGAAAGTGCTGACCACAATTCATTCCTCTCAACTCTGTCATAGGCCTTTTCCAGATCTACGAATGTGCAATAGACTTTTTGACTCTTGGCCAAAAACTTTTCGGCTATGCACCGCAAGGAAAAGACCTGATCAGTACATCCCATTCCCTTTCGAAATCCCGCTTGAGCATCCCATATTTTGTCATCAGTTTCATTCCTGACTCTATTAATCAATACCTTAGCATACAATTTGCCGACGACGCTAAGCAGGCTTATACCACGATAATTTTTGCAGTCCAGCTGTGACCCTTTTCCTTTGTAAAGTGGCACGATAACAGCCTTACACCAATCTTTTGGTACTCGGCCGCTTCTCCAACACAAATTGAAAAGGCAGTACAACTGACTAGCTACTACGCCTTTTCCTGCTTTAAGCATCTCGACCGACACTCTATCACACCCAGCAGCCTTTCCCGCTTTCATACTCTTAAGTGCTTCCACAATTTCGAACATTTCAATTTCGCCTTCCATCTCATTCTCTTTTTCTTCGCTATAGCAGAAATCTTTCTTATTTCCTTCCTTTTTTTCAAATAAACTTTCAAAATAGTCCTTCCATATCTTTAGTACACATTCTTCTCCTTTCACAACGCTACCATCCTGGCATCTGATCCTAGTCAGCTCTCTGGTTATAGTATTTCCTCGGGCTGACCTTACGGATTTCCAGAATACTTTCAGATTTGACTGAAAGTCTTCTGATAGCCTTTTATCAAAATCCTCTTTATACTCTTCTTTCTTTCTAATCACAGCTTTCTTAACCAAATCTTTCATTTTCTTATATTCCTTACGTGCTTCATTCACATCTTCATCTATAACCTCTTGCATTCTTAAGTTAGCTTTTGCTGCTAACAAATCCAGCCATGCTTTCTTCTTTAATCGCACAAGTTCTTGCACATCTTTACTCATCCACGCATTTTTGTGATTTTTTCCTTTCCTTCTTCTACTTACACCACACACTTCAACAGCTACTTTCACAATTCTTTCTTTAAATTCCTTCCATCCATCTTCAATATACCTTCCATCCATCGTCTAAGGTAATCGGATAAATATAATTATGTGTTTAAAAAATCTTTGTACCTATAGCTTTTTGACAATTAACGGCTTGTGTGACACCGGAGGTCTTGGGTTTGAATACCGGCCAGAGCATGATGAGAATCAACTTTCTCCGTTGGGTTGGGTCCTGGATGTTTATCTTCATAAGTATTTATTTTAAAAATTTGTATCGTTGGGTTAGTATCGAACTTACATTCCGTATATAACTCTTATCAGACTTAACGTATTGCGGAAAATACTGGGCGAAGGAGGTCTAATTTTGTTATGATTGTTTCTTGGAAAGTCCTGGTCACTAAGAAAGGATTACTTCTCAAACTCTCAGGGAAACGGGAAATTTCGATTCACGCGATCCTTACTAATATTATAAATATGAAAGTAGGTTTCTTTTTTACCTCTCTACATTTAAACAACTGGACCAATCTTCTTCAAATTTTGCATACGTATTCACTAGTGTGAATTACGGTGAAGAGCATACTGTAAACGCTGGCGGGCCGCGGACAAAAGCTAGTACTTTGTAATAAATGAAAATAGACACTTTCGCGTTTATAATTAAGTATAGACGGAGTCGTATACTAGATATGTAGAGATTAACCCTGTGTTGTATGTTGTGTAATCCTTTAATGGACTGCCATTACCGTGCATTCAGCGATGCAGTGATCTCGCTGTAGATGTGTGCAAATTAGCTCCCCTTTATAGGTAGTATGTAAATAGCTATAGTATAGTAGTATATATTAAAACGAGCCGTGTGATTCCCGGCACCGATATAAAAAATAATAGGACCATTCCTTTTTTCTTCCATTGCAAAAAATGCAGAAATCAGACAGGAGTCGCTTCGTGTAAAAACCTGTGCTACAATCTACTGTCATAGACTTACCTACATTCTTATACAAAGAGGAAGACTTGACTGATGCTTCTAATATCGCCTTTATGGTCCTCTTATACCGATAATACTAAAGTTGAAACTGAACACTTACTGTAGCTTAATTCCACATTTATTTAAGTTCACCAGCTGAATATGCAACAGCTTGATCGAGCTAAATGCAGCCGCCCAGTCCATTAAAAGCTTAGCAGTCGAAAAGCACTGGCTTTTAAACTACTAATGGAGGGTGCCTGACTGAAATTTACTATTGAGCTAGAACTATTTTGTCAATTCTGTCAATTAGTTTTGCATTATTAAAATTACAAAAGACAAACGAGCATTGTGAAGAAAAAAAAGGACCGCTCCATCTATTTCCCATGGATTTCGTACAAGGCGACTAAGGGATAGACTGACAAACTAGGAATCCTTGTTAAGGCCATGGGCTAGTAACCTGTCACTATTTGAATCTCAATTCTATTATTAAGCCAAACAGCTGAACGTGGCCTATCAGTTATTTCGGGACTGTTGTCTCTGTCTACATCGCAAGGGATATAGACGTGACTATATGTATGTACAAATGTATAGTATGTATAATTAATACGTGGATTGACAGGGAGTAGGTATGATTTATTTATTTATATATTTAGACAGGAAAAGGACTTTAATTCATGATTTTTACTAGATTCTATCAATTTGTCTATGCGAACCTTGTTATGAACTATCTCTTTCTTAAAAGCAAGTAAATATTAAAATTTTAATTAAAGAGAAACTCACAAAGTGAGTCTACTGAATTATAAGTGACTGAAAAAATACGAGGCAAACAAAAACGGCTATTGCAAGATGAAACGAAGGTTTGGAATAAATACGCGTAAAGTAAAAAGGTTCCGTACGAATATTTATGAAGTCGGGGAGGGAATAGACTGAATATCTGAATAGACAATGCAAAATATATGCCTATTAAATTAAATTAGTGTAACAAACAACAATGTCGATGGTGCAACACCCAAAAACCTACATAACATGTAATGAAAACATACATACATACATATATATAATCACGTATATATATATATATATCCCTTGGGTGTAGACAGAGCAAACAGTCTTGAAAAGACTGATAGGCCACGTTCAGCTATTTGGCTTAGTGATAGAATTGAGATTCAAATAGAGACAGGTTGCTAGCCCATCGCCTAAAAGGAGAATTCCACGTTTATAAGACTATCCCTTAGTCGCCTATTCTTTTTTCTATTGGTGCCGGGAACCACACGGCACTGATGATGTAATGGAAACATATGCTAGAATTTAGATATATTATTGATTTTTTTTTCTATATCTTTAAAACATCGTTTTACAAGTTTTACATAGAAAATAAAGAATTTTTCATTATTAGTACAACGCTATTGTCCAAAACAAAGCCTAAATAATTCCACTAATAAAGTGACAAAATTCAAGTATATTCCCCTAATCATAAATATTTGAATCTTTATTTACTTCAATCCGAGTAATAATATTTAATCTATTTATTGATTAAGTCAATAGGTAAAGGGTGAAATATGGTCAAGTGTGCTCTGAAGATAAGCGGAGGGTTCCTCGTGTAGTTTTGGCGGTTAATGGCCCAGATTTGTGTCACAGTTTTCGTTACATCAAGTCGTTGAAGTTATTTTGGATAACATTAACAATAAACCTGTCAAAATTATTGTCTCTTATGTAGGGGATATTTGTTGGCTGTGACAATTGACTGAAACAGAGCGCCGGTGGCTAAATCGGTAATGTGCCCGGTAAAATGCGTGATACGCAAAAGGCACAGGATCGAATCCCACCTCGTCCATGTACCAATGACTATTTTCGAAGTTATGTATATTAGTTTGAATATTAACCGATGCTCTTACGATGAGGGAAAACATCGTGAGGAAACCTGCACATTCAGGCAACTGGATGTGTAACCATGATCAACGATCCAATACGGGCTAGGTTTACCTGCAAAGGTTACGGAGGTCAGATGGGAGTCTCTTCTTGTAAAAATCTAACTCACCCAATCCAGGATCCATGGTCAAAGGCATACCCCGGGCTCCCAGAGTGAGGATGCAACCGGGACTAAAGCCAGGAGGAAGAAAACAACTGACAAATACAAACATATCGTGACTGTGAAGAGATGACTCTTGTGGAGTTGTTGTACGGAAGGTGGCTCCGGCTTCTAAGTTTAATTAATATTGTAAAGTTGACGTTGTTGAAGAAAATACTGCAGTGCAGTTTGTTACCGCTTCTTCTGCACTGACGCCTTGGAAGCGGCAGTAAACTTAGTTTTTAAGTAATTTATTTGACGTCAACCAATGTTGTTAAACCATACGTTTTGACAATTATTAAGCGATATATTTTGAATTTTTGCTTCTCTTGAGCCGTATGTACTGAGGTAATAGGAATTATTATTTGTTTAGAATTTAAGGTCTTTATAATCTTCTAAGGGCTATAATTCCCATACATCAACCCTAAGTTTTGAATCTAATAGTAAACAGGATGCGTCTTTTATGAACTTACCCTAATGTCCATTCGCTACATGACTTTATAGATGAAAGTATAACAGCAGACCAATTTCTCAACCGCTAACGACCTTTGGCGATAACGTCATTGCCTATAAGGCGGTATACTGTTCGTATGAGTCAGTGCCATAGTCTTAGATAGCCTGTTTCTAGGTCATATAGGATGTTGACTTGAGAATGGTGTAATATAACTGGTTTTATTATTAGTGCTTTCCTTCCAAAGTTGTTAGGAGGAAATAATGGTTGGATTGTCCACAGTAATCTTTAATGTGCACAGTTTTATAGAGACATTTGTGATACAGGTTGCTTATCCTATATCAATCAAATCTATACTAATATTATAAAGCTGAAGAGTTTGTTTGTTTGTTCGTTTGTTTGAACGCGCTTATCTCAGGAACTACTGGTTCGAATTGAAAAATACTTTTTGCGTTGAATAGACCATTTATCGAGGAAGGCTATATAACATCCCACTGCAACTTTTAGGAGCGAAGAAATAATTCATCCTTGAGGGCTTCAATGATACCCAATATAACTATTCCATGCGGACGAAGTCGCAGGCACATATAGTAATA
Source organism: Amyelois transitella (assembly GCF_032362555.1). NCBI lineage: Eukaryota > Metazoa > Arthropoda > Insecta > Lepidoptera > Pyralidae > Amyelois > Amyelois transitella. The sequence continues at coordinate 10,590,588 of NC_083512.1, forward strand.
TTATAAATTTGATAATAACCTCTTCAGAATAAAATCAATGAAACTGAATTTTGCATACATATAGTGTGGAGAGTACGGGGGAATAGACGTGGTGTGTACTTATCACGCGAACGGAACCACAGGCGAAAGCTTGCTTTCAAATATAATAGCTAATCTGCCCGGCTTTGCACAGTGTTATTCTTAGTCTGGATCTCAAAAACAAAAAAAAAATTCTAAAATTTTACTTCATACTCAATATACAACGAAATGGGAAAATCCACTAACTTTTCCGATACATAACTAAATCAAATACAACTTTACCTTTTTTCAAAGCACCTGCTACCACAAAAACCTCCACCTATATCAATGTCATCATATGACTAACGACCTGCTCTTACATACAGGATGGTGTGAGAAAAATAAATAAAGAAGAGTAATAATTATGAATAGAATTTATAGCTCTCGCCTGCGTACCATATGATTGAATGTACGGTACATTCAATCATACTTCTACTACTACACTCCACACTATAAGTATGGAAAATTTAATTGGGATCGGTCCAATGGTTTTGACGTGAAACACCGAAAAACAAACACACTTATGTATGAGACGTATGTATGTTTATCAATTTTTTTTTCTTTTTTTTTTTTGCTAAGATGTTCTTCTTTAAAATAGGTTTCTGACATCATTTTCGAGCTTTTCCAACAATACAATGTTTAATTTACATAATGAAAGACTTTAATATTAATATTTCTCTTGGGTCAGTTGGTGTTCTGGTCAAAAAATACCACGAGTTTAGCATTTAGTCAGCTATTAGTAATTTTTTGTTACAAAAAAATTTAAAAATGCTCATGAATTTAAACACATTCTGTATAAACCATAGAATACAGAATTGAATAGAACGGGCCCCTAAAAGCAATACGTACAAATCGTGGAAAGAGAATAAATAATAAAGAGAAGCTGCGTTCTACAATATTTTATTTTCCAACGCCAATTCACTCGGATCTCTTTGTGTTTACTTTTATTACATAAATAAAAACCACTAGAAGGCAATCTTCATTAAACAATAATAGAAATTGTATTTTTTAGAAGCATGTAGCTTGCAAATAAGTTATATTCTTTGCTGAAAGTATTTTACTAATCTTATCTTTACAATATCTTTAGATTATTTTATCCACGATTTATTTATAAGTCAAGACCTAAACGGATCAGTTTTCATGGAAAGATTCATAAAATATTTTCTTATAAAAGATCAATTTTATTAAAAGAATTAAGCCACTTGGTAAATTCTTTTAATAGACATGACCGTAAGAAGAGGCTTTCAAATATAAGGTTAATAATATACATACATACATATGGTCACGTCTATATCCCTTGCGGGGTAGACAGAGCCAACAGTCTTTTCAAGACTGAATGTGCACGTTCAGCTATTTGGCTTAATGATAGAATTGAGATTCAAATAGTAGTTGTTGCTAGTTAATAATATAATTGATACTTAATCGACCAGCATCCAACATCTTAGTACAAATAACTTAGCTGCAGTGTTTACATTCAACTTCAGCTTAGCAATACAACTATGAGCTTGAAGGCGGAAGGAAGCTAATAAAAGCTCGCTAACTCGATTGCCGAGAAACATCCCAAGGCTTTCTTTGATCGCATCACGTATTCAGATCGAGGCTGTTGGGTTGTTCATTCCTTGAGAACCCCTCTATATATGAGCTTTGTGATAATTTGCGAATGTGGCTTTTAAGCTTATTTTGTATAGGTTATATCTTTTTTGTCAAATGTGGGTGTGTGATTTTTTTTATTTATGCATCCTTAATGTAAAGTATACAGGTCATCGTTTCCAAAATAAAGGAACAATTAAGGACCCTGTCATTTTAGTTCTGTTGAATAGGTATTGCACCTTAATGCTTATAATAGACAATATTCTTTGTCACATTTGGATTTAGGCAAAAGTTGTTTATCTTATAAATATCATCTAATAAATTTATTAGCCCTTTCTTATTTTATTATATTTTTCTCTCTAACAAGTTGTGTCACCATTTTAAATTTTATGTATTTCTATGTATGGACTAGGTATTTTCACATTCTAAAATTAATCATAATCATTCATTACTTGAATTTAATTTATATATTGAATTATATTGAAATAATTTATTTTATCTTATAACCAAATTATATTTCATATTAAGAGTCCAATAAATGTAAAATAAATATGTAATTACTTTTTTTTCTGGTACTGGTGCCAAATTGTGCAAGACCTAATAACCTAATACCGTACAAAGACACTGGCGGCGTAACCATTTGAGTATACGAAATATTTTCTTTTTTAAAATCTCTGTTATATTTAGTTAGTACGTAAATACTACAACATTCCATATTTGAGTCTCCAATTTTTATTAAAAAACTATTTTTAATTCGAAGTCGACTTTGTTGGCTAATTATTTGTTGGCTTTGACAAGCCAAGTTCAAATGTTTCTATATAGAATCCACATTGAAGATCTAAGCTTCTTAATAATTACAATACCATTAGTGAATGTGTTTCGTTCGATTGTAAACGAAGACAAACCTGAAACAAATGAAAAGTGAAATTAGATTTTTATCCATTAAAGTAGTAGTTTGGCAGCATTAAATATCGGTACAAGTCTTTGCGACACAAGTAGGTAACGAACTTACTAGAACATAATAACAAATTATTATGTAAGTGCAAGAAAATTCTACTTAATCTGCAACAGCTGTGAAGCGAGAGCCTGTAATATCCGGCCATCGGACAATATGAGCGTTGTCCCCGGGAGACCATCAAGCCGTTTTCTTGAAATATCGACCATCCCGCAGGAACAAATTGAGATCTTAGATCCATTCGAACGATTTCCAGTGACTTATTGCTTACTTCAGGTGAACGACGCAGGTGACGAGAGAATTTGTAACATTTGAAAATCGAACGGCATCAAGATCGTTCTGTGATTGGCGTATGGCAATTTCCAAACGATGTGACAAAGGATTGTTATTAATCGGACAATGTGAACTTTGTCCTCGGGGATCAAACACCATTTTTTTTTTAAATATCGACCGTGAGCAGGAACAAATTGAGAGCTTAGATCTATTCCAACGATTTCCAAAGACTTATTGCATACTTAAGGTGAGTGACACAGGTGACAAAAGAATTGGTAACATTTGAAAATCTTGATCAGATCTTGGGTCTGTGATGGGCTTATTCCAACGTCCAAACGATTTGACATAGAATTAGTAATAAAATATTAATTTTCAATATGTTGCAACTTGTTACGTACAAGTATTTTAAGTGGCCATTATTAAAAAGACGTATTAGTTTTCCACCCATAAGATTTTTGAAAATTTATATTGAATTACCAATTCCTTGTTAAATCGTTTGGCCGTTGGAATAGCCCATTCGAGACCAAAGATCTGATCAAGATAAATGATATTGATAAACGATAACTGTTACAATTAGCAAGCAGTTTATTGAATTAGTATTAGGCGACAATAATTCAGTAGTTGGCGGACCCCGGGCCCCGAAACACTTCTGTGGAGGGTTCAACCGGAAACACGCGGAGATGAGAGAGAGAGAGACAATAATTCAGTAGTTCTGTTTTCAATTTATCTAATTATAGGCTGTTAATAATGAGGTGCACTGCACACCTTTCTCGAGTCTCCTTTGACACCTTTAAAATTAATCATTCTACCCCTTTGTTCTAGATTAATTGTTCTAGCTGAGAAGGCTTTTGGGGACCTGTCAAATAATAGACGTTTATGAAGCTTTGTCATCTGACAAATAACTCATTCATAAAGTTTAGATAAGCCGGATGGAGAATAAGAAAGGGATCTCCTTAAAGTGCTTATTTATTAATAAATGGATTATTAGAGGCTCCTTAAATTCTGTTTTGTTCGGAGCGAATCTTAATATTCCATTGTCTTGAATTTTTAAGACTTTAAAGTCACACGACCTTAATCTAAATATAAATAAATAATAGTTTAAAAATAACTAAAAAACTACGCTTTTATTGCTAATCAAACTAAAAAATAGAAAATAAAAATTAATGACAAAGGAATTCAGTAGTAGCAAGTCGAACAATCAGTTATAGTCAGTTGTAGTAGTAATTACCTCGGATTAAAATTATAACAAAATTAAATTTATTAACAAAACAATTTAAATCTGAGTAAAAAGCGTGGGGTGCCTGATGTAGTAAATATTAAAATCATTCTATTAGCATATATTTATGACAAGAGAGTTATGAAAATGAAGTAAAATGCACCCCACGCTTTTTACTCTGATTTAAATTGTTTTGTTAATAAATTTAATTTTGTTATAATTTTAATCCGAGGTAATTACTACTACAACTGACTATAACTGATTGTTCGACTTGCTACTACTGAATTCCTTTGTCATTAATTTTTATTTTCTATTTTTTAGTTTGATTAGCAATAAAAGCGTAGCTTTTTAGTTTTTTATACAATTATTTTTTGGAAGTTAACACTTCTAGTATAACTATCTTACTAGAAAAGACTTTCGCAACCATGGGCCCATCGCCGGCGGTTTTCACAACTAACTTTCTTAAAGTTATATGTGGCCTGATTGGATTAAATCTCATAATATTCTCATCATCATGATTCTTTTTTAGGCGATGGGCTAGCAACCTGTCACTATTTAAATCTCAATTCTATCTTAAAGCCAAATAGCTGAAGGTGGCCTATCAGTCTTTACAAGACTGTTGGCTCTGTCTACCCCGCAAGGGATATAGACGTGATTATATGTATGTATGATGATTACCCAATTGAAAAGAATTTTATAGTGATAAATCACTGTTAATAATATTTTTGACTATCCAGCAAACATAATAATTTTCGATTGTGGCCTTGCCAGGAATCAAACCACAAGATTAAGAGGCAGATTGATACAGGAACAAAAATATTTCAAACATACCTCCACTGCCTTTACAACCAGGAACGCAACAATGTTTATCTGAAGACATCGTGGCACTTTTGTTGTAAAATCTGTCTGTCACAAAAACAAACACAAACTTGGGAGTCCTATCTCAAATAATCAGGTACTTTTTACAGGAGTCCTATCTCAAAATATCTGCACAACACTGTGAACACAGTCAGGGTCCAATCTCAGATGATAAAATCACACGAATATCTGGAAGAACAAAGCTCGACTCAACGGGAGATTCCAAACTCCAAATAACGACAAGTTATCAGCACAAAACAAAGTGCAAATAGGTAAATACACAGGCACCGGTAAAAAAAAACAGAAAGAAAGTTTACAGGTGTTCGAATCGAATTCAAAACTTACTGCAAAACTTATTTGACATAAATAAACTGTCACTCATTTTCCAAACGAGTATTACAGTGTTGCTATTATAAATAGGCAAAAGATACCTAATGTTAATTCAAGAATTGCATTAATATGTTAAATACGTATTAAATATCGCAAAGTTCTGTAGGTAGTAACTTTATTCTTGTATTATTGTAAATTTAGATGTTCAATTTTCATTTATTACTTTTGTTTTATTACTTATATATTTTTTATTGTTTTAAAATATTCTACTAATTATACTATTGTTTCTAATGGTAATTCTAAATGGAACGATGCGATGAAATAAAAAAGCCTCAGGGTAATAGTAACATTATATGGAAATATATTACATTTTTTTTGACTCATTATACGTCAGAACTTCTCGGTTTCTTGCATGGAAATTGCTAGCTCTGTCTCTCTTACTCTCCTACGAAGGATCTAAAAATGAATTTATTAATCCTGGCAGTTTTAATAAGGATAATGAGAAACTCTTATCAAAATATTGCATTGTCATCGGTCCTTAATACGTGTGCAAAGTTCCAAGTTGATCAGACGTTTAGAAACCAGTGAAAATTAAGGTCAAAGATTCCGTTACATACATACATACATACCTACATACATACATACAACCCAAGCTAATAAAAGCGTAGTAAAAAGAAGAAAGTAAGAAATGACTGAATGAAATATCTACGCACAGCCCAAATCTAGAGCCTAGACTTAAAACTTGGCGTATAGGTTATAAAGGGGGTGCACTAAGAAAGGATTTCCTGAAAATCCTGCGGGACCGGGAATTTTCGTGATTCTTTTTTTTACGCGGGCGGAGTTATCTTATAACTCAATTTTTTTTTTCACATCTTATAATTTTTTAAGAAGATTATAAACTTGTGATTTTATAATGTGATAAACAAAATAAAGATGGTCCCCATGGCGTTTTAATCAATGAGAATAAAGATAAAGTACATTTAATCAAAAGGGATGCTAAGTTAGAAGCTGAAATGCGTAGTGTTTATCAAATTAGATTAAATTGTAGTTAATGGCCGGAGCCGACCAAATCTGCTTAGTGCGGCTGGCGTTCGGCCGATCCTATTACAAGTTGGGATCGCCCATTATGTTTATACGTAACAAGTATTTCGATAATGCCGACTCTCCATCGATTTTAATAAGAGATGCGATATATTAGATTATATAAAATCCTTCATTATCCAATATACCTAATATAAGAATCTTTGACGTTACTGTCGTTTGGTAATTTTTATCAAATGAAAATAGTGTCTTTTTTACGGAATTACAATATAAAATTTATGACCGATATTAACAAATAAGGTTACTTCTAGATAACGTCGCAGACAAATATATAACGAATTGAAACAAATAATAGCAAAGACGGCCCCGCGCACTATAAATGTATAAAATGTAAAAAATCTTATTTATAAGATACAGGAGAAAAAAGGTTTTCCTAAAATTAATATCAAATCATGTCATCAACAAACAAAAAAGCCTACTCAACAAGGCTTTTCTTTTATAACTTGTTTATATTTTCATTTTGTTTTAACAAAGTGTTTATCATCTCCTTATTACTTGCCAAAATATTATTCGCTTCTCAATCACTGTACTGCAAGCCTAAGATACTGAAGCTAACAAGTCTACATAGTTTGCTAACTTCTCGTCTCCGATAGGCTCTTACTGTGTTTGTATTCTGATATCGGCTGGAGCTATCGTGATGAAAACACCGATTGTATTGATACAAACTCAAACTAAGTGGTAACATTATTTCCTATTGAGTACTTGAATGTTAGTCGATACGATTTGGGTTTAGTTTTGTTTACACATATTACATATACAATATAGAGCGTCTTAACATACATATACATACGTCAGGCAATTTATCTTAGTTTATGTATGTTTATTTATTAATAAGTTTATACATATATATTTAGTGGATTGGTATATGTCTATTATATGTATTTCTGTTAGTATATTATTATATTGTTGCTAAAAACACTGTGACTTGCCGTTTTTTACTGAATTATCTAGTTCCTTTATTGTTTGCCGGTTGACTGGAAGAGATCCTTTCATGGGATAAGTCCGCCATTGCAAGTGATTTGTTTCTTTTATAACTATGTAGTATTTTCTTGTTACTGTGTTAATTTCAATGCAATAAACATATTACAAACTAGCGACCCGCCCCGGCTTCGCACGGATGCACAGCCGATACTAAATATATCTCTATTAGAACTAACTAAAGGACCGCCCGCAAAGCGGCTAACTAAGTCTTGCTCCCGGCAAAAGTGTCACTTCTGCCTGCAGTCCCGCAGATCGTAATATTTTAATTTCACCACAACTTCAAAACCAAACGTCCAATTTTAATTATTCAAAGACCAAATATTATCTACATAAACTGTACTCATTGACGAAATTATTTATTTTGATAAGGATTAATAGCATGAGTAAAAAAAAAACGCGTTTAAATGTAGACCAAAAAAAATTCAAGATTTTTAAATAAAAATGTGGTTGTTGTGTCGCGGACTTTTTTGTAGATATTTATAAGATCTACAATTAATTAAAATATTTTATGGTTCTATCTTTTGTAGTTTAGGCAGCGTACGCAAAATAAGTAACTTTTTGGTTGATTTTTTTCAGTTTGTGTCCGAAAAATCCAAATATATTACGGAACCCTATTTTTTCCCAAAATAAAATATAGTCTATGTTACTCGTGGATAATGTAGCTTTCGAATGGTGAAAGAATTTTAAAATCGGTCCAGTAGTTTTTGAGCCTATTCATTACAACCAAACAAACAAACAAACAAAGTTTTCCTCTTTATAATATTAGTGTAGACAAACAAACATATAATCACGTCTATATAGACCACCAGTATAATTTTCGTCGCAAGTTTGATTCAATTTTTTCAAGCAATCATAAACGAAAATTGGAAAATATTTTTTCAACCACATACCTTGCCGTTTCGTATGGATGAACTGGAGACTCGGCCTTTGAAGTTCTCGTATGACCTTATTTCTATGGTATTCCACGAACTTAAAGATTGGTATTCCACGAACTGAAATTTGGGTAGTGCTTAAAAATGTACATACATACATAAAATCACGCCTCTTTCCCGAAAGGGTAGGCAGAGACTACCTCTTTTCACTTGCCGCGATCTCTGCATACTTCCTTCGCTTCATCCACATTCATAACTCTCTTCATGCAAGCTCGGCGGTTTCGGGTACTTTTGACTTGACCCTTTACCAGGACGTCCTTAATTTGATCAAGATACGTTCGCTAGGTCTTCCCACTTAAAAATCTATACTGTTTTAAAATGGCGTCACGCATGTCATAATACGGGGGCAGCAGGTGGTCTTCTAACAAGTACACGGAAAGTTAGCTACAGTCTGTTAATCACGAAATCAACATATCACGGTGGATCGGAACAGTTCTTCCGTGTCATTACTCGTCATTACAAATTACAGACGATCAATATAAACACGGCGAGCAGAGCGAGACGAGCCGGAGGAGACCTGTATCCTATTGAAAAAAAAAACGATATAAAATAGTTAAATAAACAGACTAACCCTACAAAGATTTAAAAAGCTTCGAATCTTATATTTTTTGAAAAAAAAAAAACGATACAAAATAGGTAAATAAACAGACTAAAACTACAGGGATTTAAAAAACTTCGAATCTTATATTTAAAAAAAAAGATACTAAATAGTTAAATAAACAGACCCTACAGACCTACAGATATTTAAAAAAACTTCGAAACTTATATTATAAATGCGATAGTAAGTTTGTTTATTGGTTTGTGGGCTCTTCCCGGGGTTTCTACTAAACTAATCTTCTAATTACGCGTTTTCATAACTAAGTCGGGAGTCGGACTAAGGGCTACCTTTCCAGCCATGTAAAAGCTAAGTTCCTGTAGGATTTGCGAAAAACCTGCATTATTTTTTCGATGGCGGTAATTTCACACAGGCAAAGCCGTAGTGGTAAATGCTAGTTTAGTCGTGCAATTCAAATAGTTATAGGTTGCTAGTCTGGCCTAAATGAAAATCTCAAGCTTATTAGGCCATCCCTAAGTCTTTTGCGACATCCACGCCAAAGAAAGGTCCTCTCCTAAATTGCCGAGAACCACGCGGCCAGACGTATAATCAGCCAGCAAAATAATCTGCCAAATTCGTCTTATCCAAACACGATGATGGACTTGTCGGATCACGACCAGACAGAACACAATACGTGATGATTTTAATAATGCGAAATCATTTCCCATTTTCGATCCTGACCCGTTTCACAGATTCAAAAGGGCTTTTTTTATTACATACATACATACATACATATGATCACGTCTATATCCCTTGCGGGGTAGACAGAGCCAACAGTCTTGAAAAGACTGAATGGCCACGTTCAGCTATTTGGCTTAATGATAGAACCGAGATTCAAATAGTGACAGGTTGCTAGCCCATCGCCTAAAAGAGGAATCCTAAGTTTATAAGCCTATCCCTTTTTTATTACGATCCGATAAAACAGCAATTAGGACGCTTCCATTTGGTGCTATCAGCTTTACGAGAAATAAAAATGTAGTAAACCGCTCACGAGCGATTGAATCGATTTTCGATAGTAATGAAGCATCGAGTGCCGGCTATTGATAAAGGTTTAACCTTCACTTTGATAAATTGAAATGATTTTCAAATCAACTGAAAGATAAAGATTTCTACGTAAGGAGTTTCAAAAGAATTAAGAGCATATACATGATCAGGTCCCATTCCCGTAGGGGTAGCTATCTACCCCTAAAATTTTCTAAGATCGTGACAGCGAAATGATGCTATCATCATTTCGCTGTCACGATCTTAGAAAATTTCTCTAACTGCACATTTATCGATCGATTCATTAATTCATTAATATAATTACGTCTTTATCCCTTGCGGGGTAGAGAGATCCAGCAGCACACAAATAAAAAACTTAGTGAAAATGTGGGAAAAACTAATTTGCCCAGACATGAGACCCCGCTTAATCTATTTTTACCCCGTATGCATCTACATTTCAAATTTCAACGAAATCGTTAGAGCCATTTTCGATATTGCTTGTTCAACAATAGTATAACGATTACTAGCTGTCTCGGCAAACGTTGTTTTGCCATACAAATAATTTTGAAGTAATTTCTAGTTAAAAAAAATGTTGAGGGTGGACAACTCTTATCACTAAGCGGTATGAAAAATAGATGTTGGCCGATTCTCAGACCTACTCAATGTGCTCACAAAATTTCATGAGAATCGGCCAAGCCGTTTCGGAAGAATACGGGAACGAACATTGTGACACGAGAATTTTATATATAAAATTTATAGTATGATCAACTGTTTAATGAATTTTAATACATACAATACAGACAATGTACTTTTGCAGGTAAAGCTAAAAAACGTCATCATAATTAAAATAGATACCCAAAAACAAACATAAATATACATAATGGCCGCGGGTCCTGGTAATGAACAAAGTTGACCGAAATAGGTGAGAGGACATTTGCGGGCGTGAAATAGTTGGTACTTTCTCAAAATAAAGTAGGTCTAGAACGAAACTGTTTAATCCCTACATTAAACCCATTGGTAAAGGGACCAATCAGTAGCTTTTGCATCATGAAAATAGATTTATTTGTTCTTCTTGCAGTTCCTTTTTTATTATGAGGGCTTATTTTCCAAACGATAAATACAAAAAAAAATATTGAATCCTGTGCAAATTATCACTTACCTTATTCTATATGATTAGAGGAACTGAATAGAATATGATTAAAGTTTTTAAATAGATTATATTATAAGAAAAAAACAATGTTACATCTCTGTACTCTCTCTCGTTTGAAATACAATTATATATGAGAAATACGTGCGCCAAATGTAGGAGAATTTATATGAGACGGTGAAAATTCAAGTCTAGTATGAAATTCAATACAAAAACAAAATAGTAAATGAAAATTTAACAAAATTTATTTATTTACTAATATATAAATTTTGTTTGCAAATTGAAAGTTTTTGTATTAAGACACGCTGCCTACGTAAATTAACTGACTTAGTGCAACACAGGATTTTCCGAGTCGGAAGTCCGTGTTGCTCAAAAGTTGACTGGCATTACATAACATGGTGGGCCCATCGTTCAACTTATATGCCGAACACTGTCAGGAAGTGTATTGTAGCGGGAGCGATGATTCGGCTCGACCGCTACCAAAGGGAAGATCTTCCGCCAGGCTCGGTGTTATGCCTGGGGAACCGCGGCTCCGACGATGTTGTGTCGGAGGTTGTATATATAGCGCCAATCCATGAAATCTTTGAAATCGCGATTTGGATTCTTCGCTCGCTGCTATTGGCTGAGCGCGTCAATTTCTTCGCGATGATTGAGAGTTGTTGTGTGATTTGATGTTGTGACGAGTGGCGTAGAGATGTCGCCACAGAATTTATCAAAAAACAAATCTTATGAGTATGTTACACTGGTATACTGCAATTTGTTTTTATGTCTCATCGAGGTTACATGCCTAACCGTCGTCACAAAGGATGCATTCCCACATCTACAAAGCGAGGTTCTCACATTTCGGAGGAAGGCATTGTTGAAACGAAATGGGAGGAAATTTTCGTCATCTCATTCTGTTTCGGTAAAAGAGGTTTTCCTTTAGATGCTTCATAGGTAAACTGATGTTATTTTAATCTTAACTAGCCAAAAGCAACCTCAACCAAAACTTTTTAAAGGTATAAAAATATAACCAAAAATTAAGCCGGATTAGACTTTCCTGAATCGTGCTCTTCTATGGAACAAGCCATTTTGAAGGCATCATGGGATTTACTTTGCTTTTTACCATGATACTTTTGACCTGATTTTCGATAAGTCCGCCTTTGTACCATATCTGTCTGTTTTGTGTGTTTTACTCTTATAAAGAGTCTATCAATCTATCTAGTCAATAACAAAATACAAAACTTACAAACTCACATATAAAACGTTAACACATGTGCAAATTACACAAACTACAAACAAGTTACAATCTGCAACCCGCACTGGAACGAATTGAAAAATGCGTTATCCCTGAAAGCAATCTGCATATCCCGCGGGTTTATCTGCACATTACATACATGCGCAATGCACATAGCACTTGAAATATGGAAAAATACTGGGAATGTTTATATTTTTATCGCTTACATTGTATTTAGGTGCAGGATTTTTAATTTGAATTCATAAAATACACAGTAAATACACGGGACTTTGAGTAGATCAGTTCTACTATCCATATAAATTTGTAAGATATCAAACAAACATAAAGTCACGTCTATATCCCTTGTGGAAAAGACAGAGCCAACAGTCTCGAAAAATCTGAAAGGCCACGTTCAACTGTATGGTCTAATGATGGAATTGCCTATCCTTTAGTCGCCTTTTACGACATTCAAGTGAAAGGTATGGAGTGGTTCTATTCTAAAGTGCCGGAAACTACACGGTATTTGATATCAAAATTAAAACCAATATAGATATTTCTTAATTAAATTAACTCGAATGTATAAACATTATGTGTAAACATTACTAAACCAATAATCATAATATGCATTCAAATGAACAAAATTTATTTTATAGCTATATTTCAAATTCAATATGTGATATTAAAACACAAAAGATCTGCAACATACAATACGGGCGATCGATGCTGCACTGAATAACTAGCATATTTGAAAATACATATTTGAAGTTCGGACTGATACTACCCGTGTAAATTTCCAACCTGATTCAAAAATATAAAGTTACTTATGAACTTAAATTGTTTTTAGTCTTCCTCCTGGCTTTAGTCCCGGTTGCATCATCATCACTCTGGTGAGGAGCCCGGGGTATACCTTTGAATATGAATCCTGGATTGGGTGAGTCAGGTTTTTACACGAAGCGACTGCCATCTGACCTTAAACCTAACCTAACCCGTATTGGATCGATGATGGTTACACATCTAATTGCCTGAATGTGTAGGTTTCGTCACGATGTTTTCTCTCACCGTAAGAGCATCGGTTAGTATTCAAACCAATGTACATAACTTCGAAAATAGTCATTGGTACATGGCCAAGTAGGGTATCGAACCTGTGCCTTTATGCGCTACACGCATTTGAACCACGCACCTTACCGATTCGACCATTAACGCTCTTAATTCTCAACTTCTTATTAGTATTGACGGCCTCTGTGGAGCAGCGGTAGTACGCTTGTCTGTGACACCGGAGGTCCCGGGTTCGAATCCCGGTCAGGGCATGATGAGAAAAGAACTTTTTCTGATTGGCCTGGGTCTTGGATGTTTATCTATATAAGTATTTATTATAAAAATTTTGTGTCGTTGAGTTAGTATCTTGTAACACAACGTAACACAAGTCGCTAACTCAATCTGTGTAATTTGTCTCGTTTATATTTATTTATTTATGGTTAGAGACTAATATAATATCATGTAAACAATGAGAATTTAAAACACTTATATATCTTCTGTACAATACAAAAATTCCAGCGACACTCGCGAAGCCGCAAGTGCAAAATTCACTTCCACCCACTCCAATTATGTCACCGCGGGTGTTCACCCGAATATTGCGGAAATTTTTAGAAAATTTTCGCCAGAGTTAGCTAACGCGCCACACGTCCGTTCCGTATAAATGTTGAGAACACAGTGACATTGTTTGAAATTTGAATTCTTAATTCAAACTTTTAATGTGGAAATATTTGAAAACGTATGTTTGTTTACTCTTGAACACTCTTTTTATTTCTTTAAAGTCTTTTAAATACCAGTATCATGTACTGTCATTAAACGTCACCTCAAGCTGCTAATATTATCTTTTCATTAGAATACGGTTATCTTAACAGGTAGACTGTTAACATCATCTTTTCATTTGAATATATTCATAAAGAAAATAAATTCTGTAACACCTACAAGTTATCTGAATAATTTATACAGCCTACGTCTCGCTTATGTATATGACGTTAGCGAAGCTTAACTAACTTCCCATGTCAGACTCGAGAGAATGTGAAGACAGGTTGAAAAGTAAACCGAATTCAAATAACTTATTTAGCAAAAAAAAAAGTAAATTTAATGGATGAACTAAGTAAGTCCCAAGTTCGAATCCCGGCCAGGGAATGATGAGAAAAGAACATTTTCTGATTGACCTGATTTTCTGATTTTATAAAATATAGTATCGTTGAGTTAGTATCTCGTACAAGTCACGAACTTACTTCGAGGCCAATCCAATCTGTGTGATTTGTCCCATATATATTTATTATTATATATAACTTAATATACGTTAAATCGTTCATACCGGGAGTACCGATAATTTGGGTTCAACCACCGCAAGGGACTATCTTCTACATCCCTAAAATCTTTGCATGCGTCATTTAGCATCTGCGCTATGATAGGCTTGGTGGCGTATGAAATTTGAGATGTCGCCATAGATTCTTCGCTGCTATTGGTTGAGAGCGTCGCATTCTCACTAGGATTGGTTGATGGTGTGTGACGTTAATAAAGTCGCCACAGTTCTTCCGTTTTCACATAGATACATATAGTCATGTCTATATCCCTTACGGGGTAGACAGAGTCAACAGTCCCGAAAAGACTGAATGACCACGTTCAGCAGCTCGGCTTGATGATGGAATTGAGATCCAAATAGTGACAGGTTGCTAGCCCATCGCCTAAAAAAAGGATCGCAATTTTATAAGCCTATCCGTTTTTTACGACATCCATGGGAGAGAGATGGGAGGAAGATGTCTTCCGTTTTCATCTTATCTCATTTCCAGAGTGGCTTTATTTTTCTCGATAATTTCAAATACACAAATAAAAATCACACGGTTAGAAATCCACTGCCACAAAGCTTCGGAATTAGGGTCAAAGTTATTGCAAAGGCGACACCTGCAAAGGCACTTTCAATTTTATCACTTACTCTTTCGTTTTTATTACCTTCCTGGCGTTCAACGCCAAAGAATTAATAAATCTAAGAATGTGAAGAATGACTTTCTATTCTAGCGACTCAAACTAATTTTGCACTCATCAATTGAATTGAACCAATACATTTTATCGAGTATATTTTCTTATTTATATGTATGTCGTTGCGTCTGGTCACACATTTTTCAATTTTCTATAAATAATAAGCAATATATTTTTCATTTAATTCTTGACATTGTTTGTGCGTCTGATGCATTACTTAATGGAATTGGAAACAAATCTAAGGCAATGATCATGACAGACATACAAATGTGGCGATTGTGACGTCACGTCCGCAATGTGACAATATAGAATTATAAAAGTTCTAACGGTAATATGGCATTGTGATTCATATATTATTTTAACTAGTAAACAGGAAACAAGTTGTAGAAAATAAATACATAGAAATCGGAATAATATGTGCCTATCGGCCATGCTTAATTGGAAACTGTAAAATGCTTGTCATAAACTATTCTATTGAAATAGATTTGGAAAGTCAATGAAAATAAAACATTTAAGCTATGCGCATATGTTGATATTTTGATATACACCATTAAAATGGCTTGTTTGCCGTCGAAACTATTATTGTCAAGATGAAAATGAATGTTATTTATTTTTTGGAACTAATAAGCGATAAAGAGCCCCATTTATTTTATTGTATTGTTATACAGATTTGTGAAATTCTTAAAATAACGTTTATAAAACCTTAATTTATTTAAGTTGATATAACGGTTGTTTACAGATGTTTATTGTTGATGACATTATCAGAAATATCAGCCGCATTGCGGTCAGTTTTCAACTCCAACCAGATCAGATCAAAAACAAATTTCTATTCAACAAAGAAAAGTAGCAATTTGTTGTCTTCATGCAGTGCTTAAGAACATATCGAATCATACAAATGTTGTTCTGGAGCGCTCATCTCGAGCCAGTGGTTAATCACGGCAGCTCACTGCAAATTTACAATACGTAAAGTGTCAAGATACGGTTTCACCTTTAACTAACCAACTATTAAAACAACGTTCGCCCGCGTGGAATAGTTATTTTGGGCATTATTGAAGCCCTCAAGGATGAATAATTTTGCCCGTTTTTTTCACATAGCCATTATTTCTTTGCTCCTTATAGTTGCAGCGTGATGTTATATAGCCTAAAGCCTTCCTGGATAATGGTCTATTCAACGCAAAAAGAATTTTTCAATTCGAACCAGTAGTTCCTGAGAGTAGCGCGTTCAAACAGCTCTTCAGCTTTACAATATTAAGTAAAGATTCCCACATCCATCATATCGAAGGTTAAAATCAGTTGATAATGATCGTGTCAGTCAGTATATGTATCAAATGCAAAGAATTGCTAACGATATTGGCTTGTTGTATCCCAAACGAATCTCCATCAAAGCTATCCGAATCGTGATTGCCAAGTAATCAGCTGATTGACCCATCGCTCATGCGAACTTGATCGATGTTCGCAAATTGATGTGATAACCAATATTGAATTGTTTCTAGTAGGCGTTAATTTATCACTATCATTGACTAGCTTTTGCCTCTGTTTCCTATAATACCAAATTTTTATGTAAAAGAAGACCGGAAATTTCATATCTCACACAGATATGAGAAAATATTGTTGTAGATATTTATTTTAATTAAATAACCCTCATTGTAGTAGTATTTGTAGTAATTTGTAGCTCTACTCGGGTCTAGCGTCCCTTTGTTTTGCCGCAAGATGTATTAAGTAAAACACGGTTAAGATTAGTTGAAGGCTTATCATAAATATTGTCAAGGTTATATTTCCCCCAGGAATTAGCATTTGTAGGTTAAAGGATTACGAATTAACTCTAAAATGTACAGTTTTTTAAAGTAGGTTTTGCTCACACTCCTATGGATGGTTAACAATAAATATCTGCCCTGTAAGTGATAAAGACGTGACAATATATATAAATATGCACGTATATATAAAAACAGAGGAAATTTTGACTCGGCAAGAGGGGCAACTATATATTGCATCACTTTTCACGCTTTAAAAGAACAGCAACTCTGAAACTAACGGACGGGCACTAGACAAAAATAAAAAGGTGAAAAAAATTAAGTTATTCCGTGTCACGCCCTACGAGCGCTTAACAAAACACTTTTTTACCCACAATGGTTAGCGAGACGGCAACTTTGGTCTGGAGTTTACAACAAGATTAATAAAAGTAATGAAAGATCTGTTTTCTGATCCAGGAAATTATAAGATTAGAGAAAGTTTAAATTATGCCGATGCTTTTTTTTTGGTGTTTTGAAACCTAACCAAACAAAATAATAAATATGAGGGTTCACAATTTACGAAAAAGGTTTTATTACATATCTTTATATTTTATATCACAAAATCATTACTTTGTAGTTATTTTTATCTTAAGTATCGCATTTCTAAATAATAAAGCAAAAAAGATAAATATGAAAGAAAATTCGCATTTGACAGCTGTTTACATTTCCACTTCTTATAACATGGTATATTTCGTTCATATTGTTGATGTTCCTTTTCACGCCAAAAATTAATAGAAATAAAATTTCTTTCAATGTTCAGTAAATAGGTATCCGGCTTGCATCAAAGGCCGATTCGGAGGACTATTCCAAATATGACCCATATTCGGGATGCGAGCGTAAGCTCGGGAATTCTTCGGCACAGGATCCGAATATCTTTTCGGCAAAACCCACTTCTAAAGTAAAGAATGCTTCGGTGTAGGCTTTTCTTCAGTAAAGCCGCTAAAATATTTTTTTTGCTTAAATAGAGAATATGATATTGCAAGTATCAGAATCGATTTTGATATGATTACTATTGCAATTTTTTTTAAATTTTATTTTGGAGGAAAGTAGCAAGAGTAGCCTAAACCGACAACCTCGCGTGGAAATATCGATGAAAGTACAAAAAAAAGTTGTTACCACGATCGGTATCGTGATTCGGATTCGAATTGATATAGTCTTATACCCATCGATTTCGGTAAATGCATGTGTTCTATCATGACACGAATCTCATCAAAAAGACACAGATAATATTTCCAAAACCACGATAAGTCAAGTCTGTTATAAAACTTGTCCAATCCATTCTTCACAGTGGACTGGATGGCATGGACAGTAAAATTTACTCGCCGAATCAATTTTTAGAGCTCTTCATTTTTTACTGCAGTACGAACAGATTTGACTCGATTTAAAATGAGATTACATATACGAGCGGAGTTCGACAAGACTTCTCTGGAATGCAGCAGAATATTGCCGAATTAAAGTTTGATGATTCGTTCTCGATTCTGCGGTAACTTTTAAAACAAACCGGTATTTTACTAAGCAGTCTTTGCTAAATTTAAAAACAGTGGAATTTTCAGGTAACCCCCGTAAACTAAGCTGTTAAATAACTGCTCGAATACTATGATTTTCGAGGTATTATATTACCAAAAATAAATTAGCCGCTTTTTTTCGTTGTAATAAAAGTGTTTTCACTTATATTTCTTTTCTGTCTCTTGTATTTCCCGACGCTCTCTACCACTGCACCAGTTTTTTAATGACGCGACGTCATTTTACATCGTTTAAGGACGTTGCCGATACCGTGCATACAACATAATGTACTCTCATTTCGTACCTTTTATCCGCAACTCTGTCTGCGTTACATGAAAATATCCGTTGTTGTCTTTCTTTCTGCTGAATTATAAAACTATCTCTCTTTTTTTACGGATTTTAAGAGTTACACCCTAAGATATAAATAAGGGTCACGAATAATAAGACTCTGATAAACAATTAAAAACACTAACATATGTTAGTAAAAGTTTGAATAAAAACGCCTCCTTTTTTAAGTCAGTTAAATTTCTCCTGAGCGTGACAAACCCCTTCCTTCAAACGAAAATCACATCAAAATGGGCGAAACGCGATAATAGTGGATAAACGTACAGGTCAAACTGAGAACCACTTCTTAGGCGGTTAAAATTTCAAACAATATTTTAAAAGACTTCAACCAATTGCACAAATTCATCAAAGGCTAAGCGGAAGGAAATGAACAGTTTGACACGTAATAAAAGTAAAACGGTATTTATAAAAGCAACATTTTACGAGGTCGATGACCGCATTCACAGGAACTATGGTTCTGTCACCCAAGAACAAAGGGGGGGCGAATTGAATAAAAAGGTACGTCCATGAAGCGAGCTTGCATGAAGAGAGTTATGAATGTGGATGAAGCGAAAGAAGTATGCAGGGATTGTGGCAAACGGAATGATATAATCTCTACCTGCCCCTCTGAGAGAGACGTGATTTTATGTATGTATGGTTCAGTCTCGATATCTCGATACCATGCGAGTAAGAATTGGAACGTAAGAAGGCCTAGACGAACGTACCTTGATCAAACCGGGTATGGTATGTGGTCAGGTCAAGAGTACTCTGACCTGAAGCATGAAAAGAGAATGAAGCGAAAGAAGTATGCAGAGATCTTGGTAAGTGTAAAGATGCCTCCGAAAAAGCGATTACAAACACTGAAAAATTCCACTTGTACGGAATTATTAGTAACTGCGAGAAAAAGCCGTTATAAAATACTAGCTGTGCTCGCGACTTCGTCCGCGTTGAATAGTTATTTTGGGCATCATTGAAGCCCTCAAGGATTCCCCGTTTTTTTTCACATTTGCCATTATTTCTTCGCTCCTAAAAGTTGCAGCGTGATGTTTTATAGCCTAAAGCCTTCCTCGATAAATGGTCTATTCAAAACAAAAAGATTTTTTTTATTCGAACCAGTACTTCCTGAGATTAGTGCGTTCAAAAAACTCTTCAGCTTTATAATATTAGTATAGATTTATAATGGCAACGCGAAAGTTGAAAAATAGATTAAACCACTGGTACGTTGTAGTAAAACTATGTTTGTGTTTCATAAAATTAGTATGGTAATGTATTCAGTAGGGCATTATACGCTGTAGGCTCATTCATTAGATTGTTCGACCATTCAACATAACGACGAGTCGTAAAAATATTTATGCTACCGAGTTACTGCGTTCATAACTTAAAATTTTGTTTGTAAATGAAATTGAATTGAATTTCTGGATGATTGTTTAGAATGCTTCGTATATAAGAACGCATAAATCCATTCTTGAACAATTAAAAATAAGTGACTTGGTAGCGTAATTATGGTATACTAGAGGCCGCCCGCGACTTCGTCCGCATGGAAACCCTATCAATCCCGCGGGAACTCTGGGATAAAAAGTAGCCTATGTGTTATTCTGGGTCTTCAGCTACCTACATACCAAATTTCATGGTAATCGGTTCAGTAGTTTTTGCGTGAAAGAGTAACAAACATCCATACAAACTTTCGCCTTTATAATAGTAGTAGGATCTAGTATCACGGCGCGAATAAAACCTTCCCACGTATGTAGCATAGCACGCGCGAAAAACTAATGCTGTTTCGCTTTTCATTATGACGTGAAACGGGACAGCGATAGTTTTTTGCGCGATAAAAACTGCGTCGCGCGTGTCATACTACGGAGGCTGAAAGCCTGCTCAATCTCGAATAGCCTAGAAGTCTACGTTCGGCTGTATGGTAAAATTATGGAATTGAGATTCAAATAGTAACAGATTGCTAGCCAATAGCCTACAAGAAGAAATCTAAGTTGAAATGTCTTATTATATAGTCAAAAGGAAAGTCAAGAAAACGTTTGCCATCGATAATTATCAGCTCTATATAATCATTGCGGTCTATGTACCCTAAGTGAGGTATTCCAGAAATTCCAAGTAACTTAAATAAACTGGATCTTTCGTTTTACGCGCTCGGAGTCATCAAATGTATGTATATCTATACATATATCTATCAAGAAGACATTATAACAGCAAGTGTCCACGACATGGTTCCAACATTTATGAGTGGCCATCAAAACCTCCATCAATATGATGAGAAGGCTTACGGTTCTCATAAACTTAATTTACGGTGCCGGCTTTGGAATTATATTAAACTAGCTTTTTCTCGCAGCTTGGCCCGCGCGTATTTAGCACCACGACTCTTAGAAACGACTCTCAAAAATTTAAAGAAGTGGTTTTGACATTATGTAGCATGCAACAATAAACGTTTCATATATATTTATTTTACCTGCCTCAGTTTTTTATTCCCTCGGGAGAGAACCCTTGGGCGACAGCCAGTCAGTTATAAAAAGGGAGAATTATTTAACCAACTTTGATTAACCCATTTCCCTTGGCATTAACCGTTTGAAAATTCCGGATATTATGTTCTAACCAATGTTAAGCCGGTTCCGCCGCGTCGTGATTTCTTGTTTGTAAACAGGATAACGAATTATTGCTTTTGAAAAGATTTAATCCCTCTATTCTGTGCCGTGTAGTTTCCGGCACTTCGGAATAGGATCACTTCATCTAGAATAGAATAGATTTATTTCCAAAATTGGATACTAGGTATTACTTATTGACATCACATAACTTAAATCTAATTATAACTACTACCGCTTCCAAAGCGGTTGTGTAGAAGAAGTGGCGGAGCAAACTACACTGCAGCATAGGACGTCAATTTACAAATATAGATCTCTTAAATCTAAATCGTGGACGAATGCACATTGTCTACATTAAAAAACATGAATAAATGTAGAAGTAATTATGTCAATACGAATAGGTATTTCGTCAAATAAAATCTCTTTAGCATACATGTCGTACTTATTTACTTATTCACTCATACATTAACAAGAGAGCTAAGTAACAGAAAAGGATAGAAAATAGAAATAACAACAGATAACAAACAAATGTCTTCTTTTTCCAGGCATCAGTCCCGTTTGCGTCCTCACCTCTCTGGAGAGGAGCCCGAAGTCTGCCTACCACGATCCAGGGCAAGTCAGGTTTTAGACCTTCCTTAGCGACCGTCCTGTCTCCGCAATCTTTGTAGGGGAATCCATCCCAGATTGGATCATGACATATCCAGTCGCCTGAATGTGCCAAGGTTTTTTCTGCACTGTAATTTTTATTTGATATTAGCTTATTTAATGGAAAGCATTCTTTTTAATTAAAATTTACTGAAGTTTATCTCAAGTTAATAGTCCGAAATAAGACGCTGTCGAACTTTAAAACAAAAAAGTTGTAAGCAAAATTACGAAAGAAACTCCATTGTGTACGTACAATTTTTCTTGCAAAGTTACCTTCTACTACAGTTTTACCAAAATGAGGACTGGAATAGAATAAAAATAATATATGAAGAAATATCTGGACTAGAGTTAACATTTATACGTTGGTAATTTTTGAATACATTTAAGAATCATCTCAATAAAAGTACCACTACATAATCAAATTAGTTTTGGACTTTTAAAGCTGCACAGATAGACAAACAAGTTATGGAAACATATAGGCATATAAGTTCAACTTATATGACTTACTTACCCTAAAAAAACTTTCTCTCAAACCATTCTACGTAGAATTGTTTAGTGAAATTCCCAGTCCCATTTCAAGTTTTGATATGAAATAAATTATTTAAGATAAGGGTTCGTAATGCAGCCTCGTTCTCAAGGGGAGTACACACGGGTAAATAATAAATACATGAATATTTACTTACGATACAGGAAACGGATTTGAGATTCTAGTACCTGGAACAAACGCGTATGATATTAGGGTATGGGGAAAACATAACCCTACATATGATTTTCTTAATTGAATATTTTCTTAATACTTAAGTTAATTGCTTTTCAAAAAACTTTCGCTGTTCCGCTTTTGAAAACGGGACAGGAATAATTTTTCGCGCGATAAAAACGGCGTCGCGCGTTACATGCTACAGGGGCTCCACAAACCCTAATTAATTTCCTGGTCACTTTAATGTCTGCCTGATATAAAGTGAGCATCGGTTTACATAGGTTTATCTGAGAGCCTTTTTTTCGGCGTCACGATAAAAGGTAAGTAAAAACGTTGGGAGGAGAAAGCCAAACTATACGCACCTTCATTAAAACAGAGACGTGCTCATAAAAGCTCAGGTAAAACTACTCCCTCTAGCTTGCATGAAAAGATTGACAAATTTAGTTTCTATCTACCGATCCGGGAAAGAGGCAAAATAATACACACGTACGATTCAAACAACAAACTAAAGTACAGTTACATCAACAAAGAATTGATGAATTCTCTATACTTTTCCCTTGAATCTTGTAAAAACCATTTCTGAAACTGTCAAATGTAAACTAATGTTGCCTACAGCGATCCCTGCCGGGCCCTCATCAATCTTACCATAGAGGCGCACGAGCGTGAAAACTGAATGGGGGGGACCCTTTGAGTACATTCCCCAATACACCTTTCATGGCTCACAAATATTGATTGGAGAATTCTTTAGAGAGAATGATGCGATTGACACAGAGTATTCACTAGGTTTTATTAGCTTGTGTCAAACTAAAGTCCCCGTTTTTATAGGTAACGTGGGACTGTCCAGTTGAATTAATATAGCATAACTTTGACCTCGAATATTTAACTGAATTCACATGAAATATATCCACACATCGTTAACATGTGCCCGTAACCGTCGAGCTTGCATGAAGAGAGTCATGCATGTGGATGAAGCGAAAGAAGTATGCAGAGATCGTGGCAAGTGGAAAGATGTAGTCTCTTTCCAGGAAAGAGGCGTGATTTTATGTATATATGTATCGACATAGTGAAATAAAAAAAACAAGTGTAATATTTGTGGTAACAATTTCAATGCAACCAATTTATTTTCCTCTTTATTGTCTTCTCAATCCTCATCTTATTTCACATTATATAATAATAATTTCAAAATACTAGCGAGGAAATTCTGCCAACAGCCTTATGCTCGTACATTCCCAAGCATACCGCCATATTTGTTGACAAAACAAATAAGCAAATAAATGAAAACTCCGTCTGCTCGTCCATTAGTGGGCTTATAAAGTTTCATGCAGTTTTTCGTACAGCCAACCGCATATCAAGGTGCCATGTACGATCTCTATAACGTGGTAATAAAGGCGAATTTGGAGTGAATTTGGTTAGGTTAAGATATGCTATACCACAGTCTAAATTCCCTTCGCATAATGAATTCGCTGAAAACTGAAAGGATTTGAGCACTGTTTATTTTGCTAGTCTGTTGCCTCACTAGAATATACCTGTGTGTTTACAAAATTTATGTTGTAAAATTTATATGAAAATTTTGCGGTGCAAAATTTAGACAAATCGTGTATTTTCTTCTTTTTCGGTAAAGAATAATGCATAAAATGAAATGGTAGAATATAATAAAACTATTCTTGTAGTCCTTAAACTTTTTGAAGCAGATGATTTGACTGAAGCCTGCAGGGGATATAGTCGTAATTACATGTATGTATGTTATACTAGCTGTGCCCGCGACTTCGTCCGCGTGGAATAGTTATATTGGGCATCATTGAAGCCCTCAAGGATGAATAATTTTCTCCGTTTTTCTTCACATTTTCCATTATTTCTTCGCTCCTAATAGTTGCAGCGTGATGTTATATAGCCTTAAGCCTTCCTCGATAAATGGTCTATTCAACACAAAAACAAATTCAATTCGAACCAGAAGTTCCTGAGATTAGCGCGTTCAAACAAACAAACAAACTCTTCAGCTTTATCATATTAGTATATATATGAAACCGCGGCCCAAATATTTAGAAGTACAGTAAGCTGCAAAAGTCCATAAAAATAAAACTGACATTTGATAAAAAATAATAACAATCTAGATTTTTTACAGGTGATTGTCTACACTATGACTAGACGTAGCATCAGACGAGGCATCCAGATAGCCGTGAATCCAAATGGAGTTAAATAAAACGGCTTTCATTTGAATAGATCGTTCAACTCCACGCGACTGGCGGCGGACATAGAATATTCATAACAACGGAATGTAAAACGAAATTCCTTTTAACGTATTTTAAAACAAGCTGAGCGAACTGTACATACAAACATATAATCACGTCTATATCTTTTGCGGGGTAGGCAGAGCCTTGAAAAGCTGTTGGCTCAATCATAGAACTGAGATTCAAATAGGTTGCTAGCCCATCGCCTAAAAAAAGAATCCCAATTTTATAAGCCTATCGCTTAGTCGCCTTTTACGACATCCATGGGAATGAGATGGAGTGGTCCTATTCTTTTTTTTTCTATTGATGCCGGGAACCACACGGCACTATAGTTTATCCGAAACAAAATTATTTTACGCTGGTAAAGTACAGTAAAAAAGGAAGTACAGTACAGTAGTAGTAAAGTACAGTAAAGTAGTAGTAAACAAAAAAATACAAAATTACAGTATTCCTATCGTGGAAGGAAGGATGAAGTATGAAGTTACTTCAACACAACACCGGCTCCGAAAAACATTTTCACTTCTTGCAGAACCCTTGTTATCGCGAACATTAAAAAAATTACTCCTATCATTTGTCAATTTGGTCAATCAACACCAGAGAAAACATCTGGTGAAAAATCTCTATGAAAAATAGCTTCATTATTATTTTTAGTTTTTAAAGAGCTGGCTTCATGTAAGGGACATTAATGTGGGGAATCCGCCGAATTACAGTAGGTATATAATTAAAATAAATACGGACACAACAAAAATGTTAATAAAGATTCACGAATCATAATATTAAGCTCGACAAATTAATTTCTCTTCATATTTGGAATGCTTCTCATTCCATTTTTAATTTTCCCGCCAAACGCAGTCACGTACCCCAAACAAAGATGGCCGTTAAACATCCCACAGCGACCGCATGCAGTGTTGCCATCCCCTTTTATCTACAAATATATTTATGTCTTCCCATTCTTCAGTTAAACCACAGAATTGGTGATTTTTTCATTGTAGGAACATTCAACAATATTAATCAGGTTACTCAAATTCACCTCAATTACCACACCATAGTTTCATCGTCATCAGGATAAGTTGAAATGTGGTTGACCGTATAATTATCAAAAAAATAGTCAACGGAATTATTAAAATTTCTTAGAATCATGGTCATGAAAAAAGCTTCTTTGCAGAACGTCTTTCAAAGGGGACTTATTTTTTTTTAAGCTGTTCTACAATTTTCTCTACATTTAGGTTGGCAACACTGACCGCACATTAAATTAAATGTTAACATTCACAGGTCAGCGCGCGTCGGACGCAGACATTTTCAGATCTAATTAGTTTTTACAATTAAAATGCACCGCGGTAGATGCACGACTCGTTTGAACATGCAAATGTGTGCATTTAATTTGTTTTAATGGTGTTGTTCTTTGTAACTAAGTTTTGCTTGCGAGACGCTATGTTTGCCCGTTGAGAATCTGAGAAATATTTAAATTTCTTTTTTAATAATTATTTATGTATGCATGTATGTATGTACATATTATATTATGAGGTTTGGGTTAAGCAGATAAGGGGGAAAAAAAGAAAAATATATTACGAGCGACCTGCTCTTATTTCGCAAAGAAAATAAAAACAATACGTGAAAATTATTAAAATGAGGGTAACTGATGTCTTTCTCCCTCATTCACTGCCATTCATTGAGAACTATGGCGACATTCACTGTAATTATCTTTGAAGTTATATTCACTCATGTAAATATTATTAAAACAAGGACAATACTGATCTTTCTCTCATTTGATTGCGTTACTGTGTGTATTTAATGAGAAATATGGCGACCATATTTTCCTTGCAAGTCAAAAACAGAAATATATTAAATTTATCTTATAAACTTGTGATTCTTCATTAGGCGATGGGCTAGTAACCTGTCACTATTTGAATCTCAAATCTGTCATTAAGCCAAAGTGCTGAATATGGCCTTTTAGTTTTGAAAGGATTTTGGCTCTGTCTACCCCGCAAGGGATATAGACGTGATGTATGTGATCAAAAAAAGATGCAAAGTTAAATTCTTTCTTTTTCAGTCACCATTCACACATTTCTAAAACATAACTGAAATCGTTTAATCTAAATCATTTCACAAAATTGGTTTCATATGTCAGAAAGATGAAAATGGACGTCGAAACATAATTAAACGTTAGTCTGCGGTCAGACCTCGTTGCGAGCAGTCGTGTCGATGACAGAAGTAATTAATTTTTACGATTAATATGTCATTCATTTGTCCGCGATACGGTTTAGCGGTTTTGTTACCTACCCAAAAAATGGGAATATTCCTATTTCTATGTAATCTATGTTTTTTTAGTGAAATACGGTCTTATTCAAATCTAATTTGCAAACGAATGATAACCTCGTCTTCTTTCAGCATTTAAATGTTGGAAAGCGGACCCCATTTTTTATTTTATATACTCTCTCGCATCTTTGTGTGTTCCCAGTTACACCCTTCGTCACAATTCCTCGAAGCCTGGGGAGGTGCGCTTTTCCAAATTTTTCTTTCCACTTTGTCCAGTTCCCAGTCTTTAGTTTTATGTTGGCATCCGCTTTCGCTTACTTTCTATCTTATATACCAACAATAATAAATTAACAAGTATATATATATAAGTTGGTTAAAAGTTTAAAAAACAACATAGATCATTAAATGTATAAAATAAGTACATTCTCGCTGTTTCTGTTAAGAAACAAGAAACTGTAGTTGCATAATATTTCCTCGTCATATTTTCTGTGACTCAATACGTACTTACGTACACTGGGCTGGAATTGAGTTCTCAAATCGCAGAGCTTAGAATCGAGTGGAGGTTACCTCATACATACATACATATGGTCACGTCTATATCCCTTGCGGGGTAGACAGGGCTAAAATTCATGAAAAGACTGAATGGCCACGTTCAGCTATAACTAGTGACAGGTTGCTAGCCCATCGCCTAAAAAAATCCCAAGTTTGTAAGCCTATCCCTTAGTCGACTTTTATGAAATCCATGGGAAGTGAGGTTACCTCACTTAATAGTTTTCCATCTGCATACACGCATATGTAAGTATTACATAAATCGCCTCTTTAACGGAGGGGCAGACAGAATCAATCAATTAATCAATATATTTTTATTTGTGAAAACATGTTACATCGGCGTTACATTTTTGTTTTAATATCACGATAATATCTGTTCGTTCATTTCCTCTCTAAAAACTAAGCTGTTATAAATATAATTTCATTTATTGTAATCAAAATAAAAAAATATCATATTGTAATTTTTTTGCGAATCTGAAAACAATGGCAACCCTTTCTAGTGCGAAAAACATATACTTCATTGAAGTTTCTGTTTTTGTTTCAATGTAAACTCCACTCACTTCATAGCTTCTTGTTCTCCAATACTAGCTCGCTTAATAACATACGGACTTCATATAGGAGAGATCAAAAGACACTGTATGAATTCCGACTGTACACAGCCCTCAAATTTTCAATATCTTTCACGTTCAAAGCTTTACTCGGATTTCCTTCCCTGAAAATCCATTTGCGTTGAGACATCCACTCAATTTATATAAAAAAGCAAAAGATGTCACAAGCTATATGTTTTTATGGGTGATCTAACTAAGTAAACTCATCTTATCACTTTCGCAAAACAAATTCTATACACTTAGAAAAGTTGATAAAAATCCATCTTTACATGTTTATGAATTTTGCTTGTTATTATATCTTAACTTGATCCAATGGGGGACGTTTTGCTAACAGGTCCAGTCCAAAGTACCCCAAAACCGCCGAACTTGTATGATTTATGAAGTCGATGAAGCAAACGAAGTATGCAGGGATTACCTACTACTACATCGTTGCGATATAGTCTCTGCCTACCCCTCCGAGAAAAAGCCGTGATTTTATGATATATAAGTATTTATTAATAGACAGACAAAAGGAGTAGACCCAAGGGCGAACAAAAAATGTTTATCTGAAAGTTTAACCACAGTTTTCGTCCAAATATCTTACTATTAACAATAAACACATGTTTATTCTGGTCCGGGCTCCATTGCAAACCATTATTTACGACTTAACTTTCCGAACAGTGCAACCAATATGATTAATGTGATAACTGGCTTCGGAGAATTACAAACCTCCCGTTAAATTTAGTTTAGGATGTTTAGTAGCGATAAATAGAAAGAAGCAACTAGTAAGTTGTGATGTTCTGTAGGCAATTAAAACATTTATTTAATTATTACAGCCCTAACTTTGTTGTCCTCGTGACCATCTCGGAACGTCAGGACTTATTACCAGTCCACCAAATGTTACCACCACAATGTCCAGCCGGTTTTTAAAAGTCACTAAAACTTACGACTAGGTGAGTTGTGAACGACAACCTTTTATCCACCCCTTAAATAATGAGCCAAATATTTTGCTGTAACTAACTATGTACTTTTTTTAATGGTAATTATTCAGAACTTTATCTCTAAATTTACTTTTTGTTATTTTGTCTTTAACCAAGTAATAATAAATGAAATATTAAGTACCTTTAAACGTATTTTATTCAAGCACAGAACGTATTTAAGTCCTATTTACACCGTGGGCATTGTATTTTTCCTTAAAACACATTCAAACAACACCTTCAAAAATGAATTCGTTTATAAGAGCGGTAAAACATCAAATTTGTAAAATTAAATCTGGGATTTAAATGCAGAAGTGAGCGAGAACTTAAAAACAATTCCTGATTCAAAATTTAAATGTGAAGCACAGACAATAGACGAGCAGAGTCGATGTCGAACTCAGAGTAAGGACTAAAATGTTGAAGAATTGCAATACTGTACAAAAAACAACTGCAGTAGAGTGGACTATTTAGCGGACTCTTTGTCTTCACCAGTTTAAATAAAGAGTATTGACAAATCGAAAGGTTTCAATACCAATGAGAAAAATCGAACTGATATTTAAGTATCGATCGATCGGACTTTCGATCACAGGCTTAATTCGGAACTAGCTCAAATACATATAGATTAAAAATGTTAAATATTTAAATCAAAAGATACCATCGATCCAAATTGAAACACAAACAAATTTATTTTCGTGTCTATGGTACTGCTAATTCTGTATCAGCTAGACTGGTATGGACAATGGGTCGTATTTAGATGCGGCTCGCGTACCAATGTACTTTACAAGAATACTTAAAATTAGACTTGGGACTCTTCCGCTAACTTAGGCAAGGGGAGAATTCGATCCGTCTTGTCTGAAGTGATTCTGATGGTTCAGTGATACCGATAAGGGGGTTCTAAAAGTGTTTATTTGATTACAGTGAGAGTTAGGTGTAATTCGGTGTAAAGAAGCAATTCTATTGTTTTAACGGGGTTTGAAAAGGGAATTATTCTCTTTTCTTTTTCTTATAAATAAATATATGAATTTATGTATATATCTTGTCGGTAGTTTTCACTAATAACATAAAAAAAGGAAGAGGCATAACCTCTTTTATTTAATTATTGCAGGCCTAATTTACTTTTATTTAATTTGACTGTATGTTTGGTAAGCTTTTTACTTGGTAATTGTGACTTCATAAGGTTATAATTATTTTTTAATAAAAAATATGTATTCTCAAGTTAGTCTTACATTTCAAAACATTTTTTCGAGACATTGCATTTGCCAGAACCCTGAGTATTGCTTTCATCAATATTTACGTGCAAGTGCCTGGATTTAGTCCTACTATTGACCTAACATTTTAGTTGAACGGGCGCTTACACCTCGGAATAATATATATAAAGAAAAAAATACTAATTCTCGCATGTCTTAGCGTATAAGATTAAGCGATCCGTACAGTATTGAGCGCTGAACGTAACGTAGGTCGACAACTGGAGTTTTAGGTTTATTTGTCTCAGTGACATTTGGAATATTCTTGAATTACGATTAACCAAAAGGGTCTGACCTGAGTTTACTACTACAATAGGCCTGGCACCATTTTTTTTTTTTTACAAACAGATTAACAACTCAAATATATACAAGGAGAGTATGAATGAAAAAGTTGCCTAGACCAAGTATATAAACAATATTAAACGCTATTGGTTCTTCATTTTGCCTATGATAGTGAGATTCAGTTTTTAGACTATTGTCACGCATATCATCTTTAACGATGTCAAGTCATGTTTTATTAGGCCTGCTCCTTCTACCCGCTGTACTGCAACCTACAGTTTCCATCCTCAAATATATAAATCCTGCTGCAAAATTATCCCTTAAAAGCTTATGATCTCAGCATCAGGACTACCTACATACTGCCAGCACCTACGTAGGTCATTGAACTGGACAGGGGCATGCATCGCGGATTGCCAAAGCGACCTAATATGGCTTTGGGCTTCCGCCGCACACAATGGTCCCCGCAATACTGTTTATGGACGGTGAATTTTAAGTTTATTGTATTCCAACAATGATACGCCTTTGTTGGGAATGGCTGATTTTTGACTGTAGAACAAAAGCATGATTAGTATTTAACAGATTGGAAGAGTAAACAGTAGATTTGCCGGAATAATTGCATCATTTTCGAAAGAAATCTTTTCGAAACTGTTGGCTCTCTTTATCCTGTAACTAGCTGTGCCCGCGACTTCATCCACGATGAAGTCGCGGGCACAGCTAGTTACTATAGAAGTATAACTAGCTAAGATGTCCAAAGGCTACATATATCTAGAACAGGTAAATAAGTCAGAAAATGTAGTCGCTCGGAATCCTCTTACCGTCGCTTTGAGGACGAGCCTGGGGCGCGCAGTCGACGAGATTAGCAATGCAAAACTAATTTACGGGAGCCCTACCTCAAATTAATGCCTTTAAATAACTATAGAGTTCAGTTTTATAGTAAATTATACAAATATTCCTTTTATATTATTGTTATATTATTATAAGAACTAGCTGCGCCCCGGGGCATCGCTGCCGTAATATTTTTGGGATGAAAAGTACTTTTTACTTTTTATCAAACAGGCATTCAATTAGATAAAAAAAGAAAGAAAAATAATTTCCCTTGTTGATAATAATCTGCAAATCTTTCATCGCGAGTCGATTTCCCCTTGCAAATTACACGTTTTGAAAACAGGAAAATGTCCCTTTACATCTGGATTATTGTTGAAACGCATGCAAATTATACATTGTTTTTCTTATTAGCCGTAGTCACACATTTTCCTCATTAATTTTCTTATATGTAACTATGTCACTACAAATTTTTAAGTCCCTCTATTTTCTCTGTCTGTATCTACACTAATCTCGAAAAGTTGTTGACGGATTTTGTTCCTGTTTGAAATGTTGGAAAGACGGGTTTTCTAAAAAAATATTTTTGCTTTCTATTATTCATTCTAAGTGTCCCTCTATCCATTTCAGTCAAAAATACTAAATGTACAGACAAAATATTTTTACTCGTATATGTATAGATTTGTGGTATCAGTTGGAATTCAATTAAGCGAACAGTATTCTTTGACTCAGTATTTCCCGTTACTAAGAGTTTAAAAAAGACAAAAGCATTTAGCTCAAAGGTCTTCTTACATAAACCGGTCCATAGCTAGACAGAGTAATTATATTTCTTTGTAACTTGAAATAAAGATAAATCCCATACTCTGCAAGTGTGTTCCCTTTAGTCACCTTTACTTGTTGCAAAGCTTAATCCCAACTAATATAAAAAATGCAAGTTTTTTGTTACCACTCTACGGGTTATCAACTGAATTAATCTTCTTGAAATATCACGTATATATTATTAACAGTCTGGATTAGGATATAGGGTACCTTTTATCCCATAAAAACTATTGTTCCTTTGGGATTTGCAATAAACCTGTATTCCTTTGTATGTGGCGCTAAATTTGTCGTTTTTTGTAGTTAGCGTTTAATTCGTTGCTTTTTGTAGGTGATGCTAAATTCGTCACTTTTTGTAAATGAACGCGAGCAAAGCCGCTGGTAAAAGCTAGTACAATTTATAAATATCAGTTGCCTAAATGAGCCAATAATTCATATTGAATAGAATAGAATATCCTTGTAAACATATCTAATCCTGTATTTTGCTGGTCTATTATGCAAAAATTTATTTCCAAGACAGCGCGCATATTTTAGCGAAATTCGTTCAACTGCTTTTTTTCAACGCAAATCGTACAACTTAAGTTAAAAAAGGCTTATAATTTTTTTTTTAACTGTCATGAATCTCAATTTCACCATGAGATCAACCGCCCTTTGGTTCTTGTGACAATTGACTCAGACTCGGTAAGATTTAATGACGTAGATTTAAATGTTTTCTAAAGATTTGTTTTATTTAGAGATGAAAGATTATAAATATAAATAAATAAAATAAATATATACGGGACAAATTACACTGATTGAGTTAGCCTCGAAGTAAGTTCGAAACTTGTGTTACGAGATACTTACTCAACGATACTATATTTTATAATAAATACTTATATAGATAGATAGATAAAACTCTTTATTGCACCATAAGAGTAAAACATACAAAACAACACAAAGCAGATATAGATGGTACAAAGGCGGACTTATCGCTAATGCAATCTTTTCAGTCAACCTTTGGGTGGAAGTAAACCAAACAGGAGATCGGCGTTGGCGCAGAGCAAGATAAATAATAAAATACACATACAGAATATATATCTATTTATAATACATATAAATACATACAAATATAGATAAACATCCAAGACCCAGGCCAATCAGAAAAAGTTCTTTTCTCATCATGCCCTGACCGGGATTCGAACCCGGGACCTCCGGTGTCACAGACAAGCGTACTACCGCTGAGCCACAGAGGCCGAGGTAGGATTATCCTCCTAAGCAGATAGTTCTCGCACTCACTCACTTTCACAATTATAATATTTTTATTATGATTTTCAAGGCAATTTTTTAAGAAAACATAAAGAACTGGGTTCAAAATACTAGAACCAAAAGGAACAAAATACTCGAGGCGGGTAAACTCAAAGAGTACAGCTGAACAAACGTTGCCGGGAAAACATAGGTTCTATTATAAAGTTAATTTAATTTCGACCTGTTTCAAAAGGAATGGTACGTGTAATGAGATTTTCGTTTATTTACCAAATAGGTACTCCATTTTGCGACTGGACTGTAAAGGGTTAAAATGAAAGTGCAATACTTAAGTTAGGAAATTTCGGTTACAGGGTTCATTTAGATTAGGAATGATGTTTTGTTTGGGTTTTTATAGTTCACCGTGTCGTGTGAAACACTATATCATGGGAAGATATGGAGTGTTCCACACGACACGGATGTCATAAAAGGCGACTAAAGAAAATACTAATAAACTTGGGATTCTTCTTTAAGGCGATGGGCTAACAACCTGTCACTATTTGAATCTCAATTCTACCATAAATCCGAACAGCTGAACGTGGCCAATCGATCTTTTCAAGACTGTTGGCTCTGGGTACCCCGCAAGGGATATAGATGTGAATATATATGTCTGTATAAAAAAAACATTTCTACAACTGTAATTATACTCTCCACTAACCATATCATAGCCAACTCGTGCTAAGCTACAACCGGCAATGATGACGTCATCTATATAAATTACCCATATTACGCGTCTGGTACTATAATATTATATCCTCTCTGTATATTGATCACTGCAATCAGATAGACCATTAATCGGCTAATAGTGGTCTTAATGCGATGACTACTGATTATTTATACATATAGACAAACATAAATATGATCACGTCTATATGCTTTGCGGGGCAGACAGAGCCAACAGTCTCGAAAATACTGAAAGGCCACGTTCAGCTGTTATTAGCTCTGTCTACCCCGCAAGGCATATACATAGACGTGATTATATGTATGTATGTGTTGTCACATTAGTACATACTAATGAAATATACAAAAAAAACGCGCTTGCTGACCGCCTGTGAAGAATTTTATCGATATGAATGCGAGTCGCTTCATTTCTATTTGTTTATCGGTAAATATTTATCAGCTTTAATGATATTCATTCGAGTAAACAAATATACTTCGGCAAATAGGAGATTTTTTTTTCGAAACATTCATCAGAGTATTTAAGTATTCTACAAAATGGGTACATTTAACAACTTTAAAGCATACTAGAGACGAGTTGTAAAAATTCTTTCAATTCCCACGATCAATGCATGTTTCTTTTGCTTTTATTTAATTTTTGATTGAATCTCGTCAGTATTAACGCCGCCGCCAGCGGGTGCGCATTGAGGACGAGTTTTCTTCTTGGTGCCATACCGTGGCTGGTGTCCCTCAGGGTGGTGTGCTCTCTCCTCTCTTATTTGCGTTATTTATAAACTCCATCTCGTTTCAGCTCTGCACTTCCTATCATCTCTATGCTGATGACCTTCAAATTTACTGCCACTCTTCTTTAAGTGACCTATCAAACGGCATCGGAAAAATTAATGGCGATTTGTCTCATATATCCAAATGGAGCAGGGATCACGGGCTTATTGTTAACCCCACCAAAACTCAAGCAATCATTATAGGCTCCCCGTGGCAGATTTCAAGAATTGATTGGTCTTCCCTCCCTCCTATTTCCTTTAATGGTGTAAACATTGTTTATAGCGAAAGGGTCAAAAATTTAGGTGTTCTCTTTGACCGTCAGCTCTCATGGTCCCCTCAAGTGGCGGAAGTTAGCAGGAAAATATTCGCATCAGCAAGGTCACTCACAAGACTAAAAAAATTCTTACCCATTGCAACTAAAATTTCACTTGCCCAATCCTTACTTCTGCCTGTCCTTGACTATGCTGATTCATGCTATCTCAATCTTTCTGAAGATCTACTTAATAAACTTGAGCGCCTTCAAAATTTCTGTATCAGGTTCATATTTGGCTTACGCAAATATGACCACATCTCCTCTTTCCGTGCACAACTCAAGTGGCTTCCAATCAGGTTACGTCGCAATTATCACATTCTCACACTGCTTTTTTCTGTACTTTTCATCCCTTCTACTCCTCAGTATCTTAAAGAGCGCTTCACCTTTTTTCATCAGAATAACAGTCACACTTCCCGTAGTCTAATTGCCCTTCGCCTCAATACTCCCATTAATATGACTGCAGCCTACTCTAAATCCTTTACAGTTCAGGCCGTTCGTCTGTGGAATGCTTTACCCATTGACATACGCACCTCACAAACAATAGGTACCTTTAAAACGAAGTTGAAGAAGTACTATCTCTCTTCTTAACTTTATTCATGGTAACATTCATTTTAATCAATATTTTTTTTTATATAGGTATGTATATTATTATGTATTTATTTATTTTGTGTAATATTATGTATGTAGTCTGTGTAAGTTTATATTTATAGTTTATGTATGTGTGTAGTTTATTTATTATACACTTACTAACATATCTTAAGTATGCTGCCAACCCGGTTCCAGGATTTTACCATTCACTACCCAAAGGTTGGCTGGAAGAGATTGCTTAGCGATAAGTCCGCCTTTGCTCAACATGTTCATAATGTATGTTTTTTTACTACGTTTGTATTTTTTTTATGGGCAATAAAGATAATTTGTATTGTATTGTATTGTATTAAGCATGAATTGCTCACTAACGTGAGTAGGTACACCAATCTTGCACACCGTGGTTAAGTTTATACTCTCAACCATTTCTCGACTTCAAATGTGGTCATTTAACTTCAAAATTACAAAAACATTCATACCAATATATACATATACATATAGACACGTCTATATCCCTTGCGGGGTAGACAGAGCCAACGGTCTTGAAAGACTGTAAAGCCACGTTCAACTGCATGGCTTTATGATGGAATTGAGATTCAAATAGTGACAAGTTACTAGCTCATAGCCTACATGAAGAATCCTAGTTACTTTGTATGACATCTATATTAAGATATGGAGTGGTCCTATTCTAAAGTTCTGGGAACCACACGGCTTTTTACTTTTTAATAAAAATATGAGCGCGTTTCAATCTCTATGTTGGTAAGCAAGATAGGATCTTAAGTTACCTACATGTAAGTTCAATTTAAGACTCTTAAGTTTGTAGGTATCGGGGCTCATAGACGCCGGATAGTAGCTCCCTATATCTTACATACATACATATGGTCACGTCTATATCCCTTGCGGGGTAGACAAAGCCAACAGTCTTGAAAAGACTGAATGGCCACGTTCAGCTATTTGGCTAAATGATAGAATAGAATTGAGATTCAAATAGTGACAGGTTGCCAGCCCATCACCTAAAAAAGAATCCCAAGTTTGGAAGCCTATCCTTTAGTCGCCTTTTACGACATCCACGGGAAAGAGATGGAGTGGTTCTATTCTTTTTTGTATTGGTGCCAGGAACCACACGGCACACACGCCACACAAAAAAATTATATCTTTGAAATTAACTCTGTCAGCATGTTGAAGATGGCAAAATATTTATTGTCATGTTTAATGCAATAATAGCTGTATTCATGACAGCGGACAGTTATAGTACAAAATTACGGCAATTTTCCGCTATGTAGTTCGCGAACTATTTGCAATTAACTGAAGATATGAGTATGAGGAAATATTTCCGATGAATAGTGACGATGCGTCGGCGACGAATTAATTAATAAATAACTAAAGAAGTTTCTTTCAGCATTATTGGTAACGATGTAAGTTATCAAAGTCAATCAAGGAAAAGGCTCAACTGTCACAAAAGGAAGATCTTCCGGAATGCTGGGTGTCATGCCTGGGGTACCGCGGCTCCGAAGATGTTGATATGGAGGTTGTATTTATCGTCTTAACCGTAAAATCTTTGCTTGCGCGATTTAGACCCTTCGCTGCTATTGGCTGAGCGAGCTATATGAGCGAGCTACATTTTTCGGTATGATTAAGAGATGGCGAATTAAGTTCGTGATGTCGTCAAAAACTTATTTGTCCGGGGTCAAACATATACAATATTGTTTGTTTTCCCAAGCGGAATTTCAATATGACGCGGGCGGATTTATGGGCAAATGCTAGTGAAAAATATCTATAGCGATCACCTGATGCCACTTTATAGAATGAAAAGAAGGAATTTATTTCATAAACAACAAATTTGATGTTCGCAAAATAGCTGAGGTATCCGAAAGTAAAGTTTACAAAATGAAACCAATATTCAAAGAACCTAAAATAACAAGACTGATAAGATTTCGCGTTAAAAATAATAAGGCGAAGAAAAATGAGTGTTCTAAGAATATACTTAATGAATTCGAAGTTCGCGAGGTGAACTTTGATTTTTTAATTGGAAAACTTAAAGACGATCAAAATATTAATGAGTTTAGAGATAAAGTAGAGAATTCAGTAAAATTGTTTTGATTAAATTTTATTTAAGACTATACTTTTGCACGGGGCATCGTTCCCGTGGGGATTTTCAAAATGACCTTTACATTTTCCTTAATAATCGGTCTAATCATTTTTTGTTTACACGTATTACATTTATTTCCTCTCAGTATGCTTTTACTACTGAAACTAGTGTCAGACGGGAACATTTAGACTAAATCGAATTACGGGATGCGAGTAGCAAAAAAATTTGATAAATTATTAGGTTTTGGTAATAACAATAGTTTTGATTAGGTGGAAAATAATGTATTTATATATAAAAACTTAATTAAACTTAAAATATGTGGACCTAATGCCATAAGACACAAATTTGTTTATCACCCAGTAATTATGTTTATGATTATAACCCTTCATGTTTCTAATATGAAGATCTGTTATACATTATATTTAAGACCTTGTTGTACTCATATTATGCAAATAAAAGTTTGAATTTGAATTTATATGATTGACCAGACCCAATGGTTGACTGACAGATAATGCTTCAAATAAATAAATAAAAACAAAAAGGAACCCTAAAAGTAATATAAGTAGCCCTACACGTCTTACTGGCCGTAGTTAACGGCCCATGTGAATTGATGATAAACACGAGCGATCGAGACGATCGGGTTACGCGGTCAACGATCGGTTATTCGATTATGTAATCGATTCCTGCTACTGCCGATATGCAGGACGTGCAGTGAGAGGTAAGAGTTCTATGAGTTGTTTTTTTTTCTTCTGCATAACAAGTTATGATAAATAATTATTTATCATAACTTATATATAATTATAATATAATATAATGCTTATTTTGGAATTTTCCTTTTAGAAGACGGGCTAGAGAAATGACATTATTTGAATCGCAATCGTATATCAAGCCAAACGTGGCCTATTAGTCTTTTCAACAATGTTGGCTCTGTCTACACCGTAACAGATAAAAACGTAATTATGTGTTGGTATCCCTTTCAGACGAAAGATTAGTAACCCACAAAACTATCTCCTTCATTATTACTCGCTTCCATCATTATTAAACCACTCAATTTAAATTGCTTTTTAGTCTTGAGAATTCTCGTATTGGCTCCTAAAGCCAGGTGAAGCCGTGGTCGTACTCTAGTATTGTAATTCGACAAAATATCATTTCACCACAATGCGGTAGTATTCAATTCATGATATTCGTTGATAAATCACCACTAATTGGTAGCGGTTTTTGAATGATATGTTTTTGATGACAGTGGTCGTTATCAATTTATTTGCGTGGGGCTGTACATCATAGGTGTGGAGCGGCTGTTGTGGAAATGTAGAGGTAAAAAAAAAAAAGTTAATGTTACCAAGACTGATTACTGATTTCAATGAGTTTGATTGCTATGATGCTCTCCCGGTGAGGGACAAGTTATTGTAGAAAGAAACAGGCATAGAGAAAGGCTAGACTTTTGGAAGTCATCATACTCTTGGGCGTTAATTCCAGTTGCGACCTACCCTCCCTGGAGAGGAGCTATGTGTACGATTTGTCTATACCTGCGACATTATGCTGAGTACCTTTTCACTGTCCATCATTGTTCGTGGTACATACATACACATTGCACATTCACATTTTTTATTACCGTTAATTATGTGTCAGGTCAAAAGTACCCGAAACCGACGAGCTTGCATGAAGAGAGTTATGAATGTGGATGAAGCGAAGGAAGTATGCAGAGATCGTGGCAAGTGGAAAGAGGTAGTCTCTGCCTACCCCTCCGGGAAAGAGGCGTGATTTTATGTATGTATGTATTAATTATGTATGTAACCAATAAATGTATTAAGATAGTGAATAAAGTTTTTATCTATTTATCTATTTTGCCTTACTAGTATGGATAGCGCGACGCCGTTTTCATAGCGCGAAAAACTATCGCTGTTTCACTTTTTATTATGGCGTGAAACGGGACTGCGATAGTTTTTCCGCGATCCCATGCCGCAAACTTGGCAGGGAAATCTTATTCAAATTGGATCATGATCATATAACCAGTTGCCTGAATTTGGAGGTTTCCTCACGATGATTGTGATGATGATGATCGCCGTCTTTGAAAATAACATAGGCTATTAAATTTCGGTGAATTTCAATAGTAATTTGACTATTACGCAATGCATTTTGTACATACATACATATGGTCACGTCTATATCCCTAGTGGGGTAGACAGAGCCAACAGTCTTGAAAAGACTGATAGGCCACGCTAAGCTATTTGGCTTAATGATAGAATTGAGATTCAAATAGTGACAGGTTGCTAGCCCATCGCCTAAAAAAAGAATCCCAATTTTGTAAGCCTATCCCTTAGTCGCCTTTTACGACATCCATAGGAAAGAGATGGAGTGGTCCTATTATTTTTTGTACTGGTGCCGGGAGCCACACGGCACGTTTTGTACAATAGGGAGTTAACAAACAAACATTCAATTCCATTACAGAAGCTACTCATTATTACGAGAAGTTAAGACGATTTGACACATAACACTCACTTTGTACAAGCTCTGTGCTAATTGGTCTCGAGTCAAATGTGCTAATTGTGGTAGCTACGGCCCAATTCAAATGAGGTGGCGGAGTTGTTAACGCCATTTTTAGAAAGACATAAAATAAAGTGAGGATATAAGTTTTTATGAAATCACAGAACAACACTTTCAACATAAAGCATATTTATAAAGCATCATTGTTATATTAGTTTTGTGTCAGTAATACTGTCGAATTTTATCTATCTATCTGTCCTCTCATTATATAAATTTATAACTAGCTGTGCCCGCGACTTCGTCCGCGTGGGATAGTTATTTTGGGCATCATTGAAGCCCACAAAGATGAATAATTTTCCCCGTTTTTTTTTCACATTTTCCATTATTTCTTTGTTCCTTATAGTTGTAATGTGATGTTATATAGCCTTCCTCGATAAATGGTTTATTCAACGCAAAAATAATTTTTCAATACGAACCAGTAGTTCCTGAGATTAGTGCGTTCAAACAAACAAACAAACTCTTCAGCTTTATAATATTAGTATAATAGATTCAATCTAAGGCAACGATACCTTGAGGATTTGACAGCACTTCCCGTTAAAACTCTGGCCTTACTTGTCCTTAATATATGTATATTTGCTGTAACAAGTAATAAAAGAATCTAAATTTACAGATTGAAGCTGCGCCAAAGATTCATTGCGTTTCGTAATAACTACCCAGCGAGAATCTAGGCAAAAAAGCGAGGATTACGGGCTTTGAATCACTATCTTATAATACCAAACTCATGTGAATTATTTAAGTCCCTACGTCATCGTTCTAGCAAAAGGCCAGGTCAAGAGTACCCGAAACCGACGAGCTTGCATGAAAAGGTTATGAATGTGGATGAAGCTAAAAAAGTATGCAGAGATCGTGGCACGTAGAAAGATGTGGTCTCTGTCTATCGCTCCGGGAAAGAGACGTGATTTATATATCTACATACATCATAATCAGGTGTTACCCTCTTCAAATATCTGAACTAAACCAAGACGCATTGAGTAATTACGCATTCCAGTGTTACATATATATATTTTTTTATCGCTACCACTTATAATTTATATTGCGCTCTAAAATAAGAAAACAAGCGTGATAAAATAGGGCAACCCTGGCAGTACCGCTCAGTGCGTAATTAGCACAGGGCGACTCACACACGGGGCCTAGGAAAGTAGTGCTTACTTTTTTATTTATAAATAAATATTGAAGACCTAACTGTACATTAGTATATTGATATTGATTGATATGGACGATTTTTATACATACATATAGTCACGTCTATATCCCTTGACAGAGCCAAAGTTTTGAAAATACTAAAAGGCCACGTTCAGCTGTATGGCTTTTTGATGGCATTGATATTCAAATAGTGACAGGATGCTAGTCCATCGCCTGCAAGAGGAATCTCAAGTTTATAAGCATATCCCTTAGTCGCCTTTTACGACATACATGGGTAAGAGATGGAGTAGTATTTTTTTTATTTATATTATAAACGATTTTTATTACGTCGGCACGTTTTTTATACGTCAATTCAAATAGTTTTTTCTGCACATACGTTAAAGACCTCTGAACTTCAGGGCTCCGTAACGTACTGCAACATACTTTTGAATTACGAACCGCTGAATTTGACAGTTGGAATAATGTTAGCACACCGTAAATAGCTGGGGGCTGTTCACGGGCCCTCCCTTTGATCTTGTATCTCTTTGTTGAATTAGGATCTGTTAGTTATCTTACGTAATAGGTAGTTTGATATCTGCTCACTGGCTAGTGAATAGAGTTCAGCTATCATACTTGAAACTTAACAGTTCATATCAATTTGATAGATAGTATTATATCAATATGATACTAAATCCTCGAGTCGAAACTTTAAAACTATATTTCGTTCCGGTCGATTGTGTCTTTAATGCTGCATTTCACTAAGATCCTTGCTGGTTGTATTTTGCTGTTGCCCACGACTTGGTCTCCCTTAAATTGTTAAATTTTACGTTTTATACCCAAGCTATTAATTAATGTTTAGTTTCATAGAAATATGTTCAGTGGTTTTGCGTGAAAGAGTAACACATCAAACATGTTGTACGTACAAATGTCGCGTAATTATCCCACAGAAACCTGAGCCAACATTGTCGAAAGATTTAAAGACCACTTTCAGCCCTAGCCTATCACTTAAAAGAAGACACTAAGTTTATAAGCCGTTCCTTTGATTGATTTTTACACCCCACGCAGCATTATTCCAGTTAAATAAAATATTAAAAACATAAAAATCTAGTCAAAAATACTATACAAACCATAATAATTTTAATGCACGCTTGAATAATACAATTTCAACATTATTAAACAACCAAAGATTTACTGAGCATTTACGAGCATTTCGTGTAGGGCTACCATTAAGAAATTCATATTTACAAAACTGAACACCAAATACTGATCTAGTAATTAATTAGTCTAATTCATTTTACAGAAAATATTTTTATTCGAAATTGGGTATATCTCAAAAACGACTTTACCCATTTTGATTATATGAATTATCGCGTTACAACATATATGCATATAAGTACATACATAAAAAAAAAATGGAATGGAAATGGAAACATGGTGAATGGAGCTTTGCATGCCTTTATGAGCAGTCAGAAACTATCCAAAAAGGCTCGACTGGCTGTGCACAGGGGCGTGTTGGTCCCGACATTAATGTATGGGAGTGAAAGTTGGGTATGGCAAAAGAAGCATGAAAGCAGAATAAATGCAGTGGAAATGAGAGCGTTAAGGAGTATGATGGGTGTGAAATTGAGTGACAGGATAAGGAACAGCGTGATAAGGGAATGTTGTGATGTGAAAGAAGATGTAGTTACAGGAATAGAAAAGGGTATGTTAAGATGGTTCGGTCATGTGGAGAGGATGAATGAAAGCAGGTTGACTAAGCAGATATACAAGGAGAGTGTGGAGGGAAAGGTCGGAGTGGGAAGACCTAGACGAACGTATCTTGATCAAATTAAGGACGTCCTGGTAAAGGGTCAGGTCAAAAGTACCCGAAACCGCCGAGCTTGTATGAAGAGAGTTATGAATGTGGACGAGGCGAAAGAAGTATGCAGAGATCGTGGCAAGTGGAAAGAGGTAGTCTCTGCCTACCCCTCCGGGAAAGAGGCGTGATTTTATGTATGTATGTATAAAAAAAAAAATATTTTCTCCCCATGTCGATTAATAAATCTCACAACCTTCGTTCGCTCGGTCAATTAGTTAAATTCCATTTTTTTTTATATTTTCAGTTTAATTGTCAACCCTAAGTGCAGACAGACATGATATTGCACTGATAAAGTGGATCTCATTTACCTAGTGTATGAATACGGAATTCATTTGATACCTTAATAACGTTCATTTGGTACGCTTGCAGAATTTGAATTAATTGTAACTATTAGTATTGTTTGCGGTACTTTATGCACCGGTGCATTTAACCGGTAAATATAAGGTTTAATTCAAATTTTACTTAAGATTTTATGCATTGGTTTTTCAAGAGTCCTTAACTTCATGGGACCCAGTATGGACCCCTGTACTGTACCAGTTCTTCCACATTGGGGCCAAATATAGGACGACAAAAATTGATATTATTCAAAAGCCAATGATTAAGTTTCTACATTTCTTTAAATACAATGTAATGGAATCCTACAGATATAACTATATGATCGGAAAACTACCAAGTCAGGCATTCAAGGAAGAAATGACACCAGCCAAATTAGAAACAGTAACAATCCATATTCGGGTAATTGGACTCATGGTGCGACGCCATGTTATA
The DNA here is from genome assembly GCF_032362555.1 of Amyelois transitella. Classification (NCBI taxonomy): domain Eukaryota; kingdom Metazoa; phylum Arthropoda; class Insecta; order Lepidoptera; family Pyralidae; genus Amyelois; species Amyelois transitella. Next base: position 10,635,134 of record NC_083512.1, read on the forward strand.
GTGGAGACTGTGAGACAAAAAACTTAGTTGGAAGATTCTAGTTTAATTGGAAAGATGAAATGAAGTTTGCAGTATTGGATACACCTGTCTACGATTTAGATAATTGAAAAGGGTCCAAAATTACCTACATCACAATTGGTAGAGAGAAGTGATGGTGAGTATCGTCTGAGCGATGACCTTGTTTTAAAGGATCAGAAGATTGTTTTTTCAACAATACTGTACGGAATTATTATACAAGTCAAAATAGTTTTCCTAGTTCCCTGTTATTATCGACCCGTCGACAGACAGAAAATGTTTCGCAATAAGTCTTGAAATAATTAAGATCGTCGTTTGCAGGTTCATTATTTGTACTGAGAGGAACTTTAACGATAACAATGGCAAGAAACGGAGTAGAGCGGGAAACTAGTTCGGTTTTGTTATTTAATGATGTCAAAGGGAATTAGAAATTATTTTTATACTATACACGTGAATATAAAAAATATTTAGCGCTTATCCTTTTTTTTTTATTTTGGTCACGCATCAGATAAAGTGGATCTTATTTACCTAGTGTAATTTATGAATGATATTTATAAAAACATCAATTTCTTAATCTACAAATTGAATCCTATCTCTAGAGACGCCTTTGTGGCAAAAATTTAATATAGGTACTTAGATCTATAGAATTGACTTCGAAATCTTTTATATAGTTTTTACGATTACCACCAAAAAGCACGACGAATTCCAGGTGAAAACAATAAGCAAGATGGATATTGAAAAGGTTTTATTATATCTTTAATGAAATTCCAAAACAAAACTTCTCAAAGTTTAAAACTTCAGCTCGTTTATGTCTAGACTGGAGGATTGAATAAAAATACCTAACATAGAAAAATAAACTATAAGGTATTCTGGTCACATTAGTCTGTATTTTTGATCCCGTTTTCTCGTTGGTCGCTGTTGATCACTTCTTGTCTCTGGTTATTAATCACTCCTCTATAACCTTTGCTATTTCTGCATATTTTTCTCCAATTTAGAAGATATCTTCAATCTTAAACCTGGTAGCATTTTCGGCAAGCATGATTATGTCATCAATATACATATATGTTCGGAGTCACAGGGAATGCTGATGAGATATTTATATTATACTACACATAAATACCTTATTCTTTATCTTACCTCGAAGTCTTACAAAATCAAAGGCAAATCTTACTAAAATGAAAAAAAATCAAAGAAAAAACATTAAAAAGGTAGGTATAAAAAGAATTTACTTACTGACAACGTCGCCGTCCTTTCAATAGATTGTGAATGAAAAGGCCCTAGGGTATTACCTGAAACAAAGAATATTGATAAGTCCCGAGAACGAGGATTATAATTCCGAAAAGAAATTTCTAAAAGAAGCCGCATTAGAGTTTTGTAATTATTTTTTTCAGTAAGATTTTAAAGTGATCGCTTTCATACTTAGTACTAGGAAGGGCCGAGTAAAAACATACTATTGACCAGTTTAAGAGATTAAGAAAAAGGTGGAAGTTCTGAAAATATTTTTTCGAAAGAGAACGAATTATTGTCGTTTTATGATTGTGGGATTTGAAATGAAATAAAAATAACGAGATATCATCAAAAGCAAGCAAGATAAAGAGACAATAAGAGGAAACGCTTCAGGACGCAGCTAACAAAGTGTATAAAATTGTGGAAATTCTCCTTCAAAGGAACTGTGGCAATTTGAACAAAAGTGCATTTAAGTAGACGACAATGGACTATGGGCAAGCTAGGACTTTGGTTCACAATGACTACTGCACATTACTGTGCTAAATTTATTTAATTAAGAATACAAATGAGATAAATACCTAGTAAATAAAAAGATGGTAAATGCTGGAAAATGCCATATTGTTCGTTAGAATACAAATGCGAAGCTTGCATGAGAAAATTTATGAATTTGATTGAATCAAAATAATAATGCACATCGTGAGAAGTGTTTCTGTCTATCTCTCTGCAAAAGAGGAGAATACATTTATTAATGAACAAATTTCAACTACCTCAATTTAAAAATTTTGAAACGCCGGAAATAGTCAATTACTACAAGTTTCCTTTTATGATTTTTGAAATATTTTATTTGTAGTCACTCTAAAAAGTACACTCTGTGTTTATGTTTGTATACTTTTTAAATTGCCAAAAAAGCAAGTAATACCGATTAAGGAAAAAAGAATTATGCGGTATCGCGCACTTATCCGAAATGGCTACTTTCCGGTTTACCACATTAAATAACAGAAATATTCCATATTTACCGTTGATGTACACAGTTTGAGAGTACTAGTACACTAAACTCTTCTAACTGTAAATGGACACAAAAACTAAAGTTTTCACTCAAATTCAAAACCAAATATCGCTTCCCTCTCTCAAAACGAAACGGATACACCATTAACAATCTAAAGCGGTGCACAGCTGCTCATTTCCCCTTTGTCACCTACCGTCCCCAACAGTCCATAAATCCACAACACTAAAACAATGGGACACAATAACTAATTTCCCAAGTTGTCGCGGAGTGTAGGATTAATTAATATAATAGATGGCCGCGATGCGTCCCGAACACTGATCTCTATGTTTATTGCTGGATAGAATTTGTGGTTTAGCGCGCCGAAAGTGTAAAAGGCCCATCCCATCCCTTGCCAGTTCGATCCCAACGCAGCGTTGTAGCAACGACACGATTTTACTTTTTTGATCATGGAGCTCAAACAGTTATCGCTTTGTGTATACATATTTTTTCCTAATTTACTAACACAAGGTTCGTGGTTACAGGCGAACCTCTGGCTCCTTCCAGATAGGTGAGACCGCGACCAAGACTAGGACCAGGTGGATAGTTAGAATTTATCGATGAATGAAATAGTGGTTACCGAAACTTTAATAGGTTATCTGACTTTCCCACTTTGGGTAGTGGTCATACAAGGACAATCAGAATACGATTTAATCCATTCTGTAATCCTCACTCCATTCTTACTTCTAACGTTCTTCTTCCGTGCCTGGTCTCATTATTTGGAGTCAGGTCTCCTCACTATTCTGCGGCAATGTGCTCGATCTTGGATTGTCTTTCATGGCAACTGGGCTTGCTTGAGGTCTACTTGGACATTCGATCACCAGGTCGATGGCCTATCCCTCTTTTTTATATTGGCAACCTTAGCGCAATTTGTACCACGTGGTCTTTTTTGGGTTCTGAGGGGGTGTATGCGCAAGTTAAGAACTTCTTCAAGAGAAGTTCTCTAGCCTCTGCACCTCAACTCCACTCTCACCTTCACGGGGTGGAACCTGTTACGTCGAGCAACCCTACGGAAGATTGAGTGGAAATCTCAGTGGGAAGCAGGGTCGACAAACAGACGAGAGCATAGGGGGGGTCTAGAGGGCGAATTTCGGCCTCTAGACCTGGAAGTCGTTAGCGAGGGACGATTTTCCTAGGGTTGGTAGCGGACGAGCTCTTTGAACGAACCAACGGTAGCAACCATGGTCCGTATCAGATGGACTACTTCGCACTCGCCAAGACGCCCTGGGCAAGCGGGTGAGTTACTTTGCCTAAACCCTTCAAAATATGGACACAAGAAACAAGAAAAGGCCCCGAGTTCCCAGCGGATCTGTGATTCCCAGCCAAGGCAGCAGCGTGGGCTCCGACAGATCCAGGGGTGCTAAGAATCCCTGGGAGAAATTAAGCTGCTCTAAACTTAAAACTACCAAATTAAGAATAGCGTCTTACAACGCAAGAACTCTAAGGTCAGAGGACAGACTAGAAGAGCTTCTCTACGAATTGGATAAGGTCGCATGGGATGTCATTGGTCTATCAGAGGTTCGAAGACAAGGTGAAGAAAGTATCAAACTACATAGCGGGCATACCCTATACTATCGAGGGGATGACAGCACCAGTCATGAACACGGGGTCGGACTCCTGATTCATAAAAGACTCAGTGATAATATTAAATGTATTGCTTCAGTGTCGGACAGAGTATTATACGCAGTGTTTCAGATTACCAAGAAGATAACACTAAAAGTAATACAAGTATACGCACCAACCAGCTCGGCATTAGACTTAGAAGTAGAAAAATTCTATGAAGATATCAGCAAATGCATTCATGAGAACAAGAGCACGTATACAGTAGTAACTGGGGACTTGAACGCAAAAATAGGTGCTGAAAGAGATGACGCACAAATCTTTATTGGCAAGTTTGGCTTCGGTACTAGGATCCCCGCGGAGACATGCTGGTTAACTTTATTGAACAAGAAAAGCTGTTCCACACGAGTTCATTTTTCGAAAAGAGGCCAGCTAGGAAATGGACTTGGATATCTCCCGGAGGTAGACATAAGAACGAGATCGACTACATCTTTTGTAGCCACAAATGCATAGTGCAAGATGTCAGCGTCCTAAATAGCTTTAACACGGGGAGCGACCACCGTATAATTCGAGCCACTTTACGTATCAACGCACGGTTGCAAAGATATGCCTCAATACGGATGAAGAACGCAAAAGTCAATACGGTCCAACTGAACATGCACAAAGACCAGTATCAACAAAGGTTGACAGACGAACTAAGTCAGGTAAATGCGGATTGCGACCATGAAACAATCATTCATAGCGTACAAAGTACTCTCTACAGGGTCGCGAAAGATCTTACACGTAGACCCGCAAGACGCCAAAAGTTCCAGACAGAGACTCGAGATCTTCTAGAGGAAAGGCGGACTCTATTACGTGAAGGCAAAAGAGGATCAGAATACTTCAAAAACCTCTGTAAAAGAACTCGAGAACGCGTCGAAACAGATATCGAGGTATATCGAGAAAAAACCGTGAAAGATATAATAGATAGGTACCAGGGTCCAAAGGTATTTCGTAGAGTCTTGAAGCCGGGAATACAGCAAATTACCAAACTCTTGGACGAAGATAACCAACTCATAATCGAGCAAAAACATCTACTCGAAGTCATCCAGAGGTACTATGCACGATTATACACATCGAACAACCCCAAACCAAGAGAGGTGGTGAAACGTAGAATCTTGAACGTGGGCTCTGAGGATGTACCGGAAATAACAACGAGCGAAATAAAATATGCCCTCGGAAAGATGAAGAACGGCAAATCTCCTGGCAGCGACAACATCCCGGTCGAGATGGTTAAGGACGGAGGAGACAGAGTGATTGAGCTACTTAGAATAGCCTTTAACAAATGCTTAGAGGAACAAACTATACCCGAAATTTGGAACTGTGCCATAGTTATTCTACTTCACAAGAAAGGTAATAAAGCTAACTTAAATAACTATCGCCCTATCAGTTTGCTCTCACATATATACAAACTCTTTACGAAGATTATAACCCTACGCCTTACCAAAAAACTTGACTCGTATCAGCCTGTTGAACAAGCCGGCTTCAGGAGCGGTCACTGCACGTTGGACCACATATTGTCGATCAGAGTTATTGTAGAAAAAACTACTGAATATCAGATGCCGCTGTGGTTAGCCTTCATAGACTACAAAAAGGCATTCGACAGTGTTGAAACATGGTCAGTCTTGGAGTCACTGCAAAACGCACGTATTGATCATCGATATACCGCTCTGATCGAGAATATGTACAAGAAAGCCACCTTACAGGTCAACCTACCACCACTCACTGAGCCCGTGACGATTGGGAGGGGCGTACGGCAGGGAGATACGCTTTCGCCAAAATTGTTTACTTTGGTGTTGGAGGACATCTTAAGAAGCCTGAACTGGGGGGATTGTGGGTTGAATATACTAGGGTATCGCCTAAATAACTTGCGCTTTGCTGATGACATCGTTTTGTTGGCAAATGACCCCGAGGAACTTCAACGCATGATGGAAGAACTTAACGGCGCCTCCACCCGATGTGGCCTCGAAATGAACTTGGACAAAACGAAGGTTATGACCAACACAGATTCTAACGCAACCATTAAAGTCAACCATACCACCATCGAAAAGGTTGATAAATACGTATATTTAGGGCAAGAGATAGTGACTGGGAAGAAAAACCAAGCGAACGAGATCAACAGACGAGTGCGGCTGGCCTGGGCTGCCTATTCCAACCTCGAGTTTGCCTTTAAAATGAATCTCAAGGCCGAACAAAAGGCACGCATTTTCGACCAATGTATCCTGCCAGTTCTCACCTATGGTGCTGAAACCTGGGTCTTCACCAAGGACATACTGCATAAATTAAGTGTGGCCCAGAGGGCACTGGAGAGAAAACTGGTTGGGATCACGTTGCGGGACCGCAAAACAAACGAGTGGCTGAGGCACCAGAGCAAAGTCACTGACGTTATCAAACGCGTGGCTAGACTGAAGTGGGAATGGGCTGGTCATATGGCGCGCAAGACCGATACGTGGAGCAAACGGTTACTCGAGTGGCGACCATGGGGTGAAAAACGTCCCCGAGGGAGACCCCAGATGCGTTGGGACGACGACATCAGACAGACAGCAGGGACAAGATGGATGCAAGTGGCACAGAGCCGCGATGAATGGCGTAGTTTGAAGGAGGCCTACACCCAAGGGGTAGAGACGGGCTGAAGAGAGAGAGAGAGAGAGGTCTTTTTTAGCGTCTTTTTACATGACATAACATGCGGTGTTCTGTAGTTTTCTTTCCGATTGGGGTAACTTAAAAATTCCAATAGAAATGCCAGGACCGTACAATATTTCTGTCTGGGATCGAGGACGCTGATCCTGTGCGTCTCGTCAGCTTTATGTTGGAGTATCCTTAGTCCAAACGTAAATAAATAAAAGTCAGCTAGACTTCTTTGCTTATTATTCTAGATACTAATATCCCATCAACAATACACTTAATTAAACCCGCTTGTCAGCGACTTGGCGCGTTATTGCCGTCAAAACGCCTTAGACTATCCATCAAGTCGCAAAGGTAGAGAAACCTCCGATTCTCATTTAGGAGGCTTTACACCCTCCGCGGGACGGGTGACGAACGTCTGGGGAATAGGGATGGGAAATGTCTGAAGAGGAAACGGTGTCAATGTAACTTTGACGTGGACTAATTTTATCGATAAAGATTGATGTGGATGAAGCAAAAGAATATGCAGCGATCGTGGTAAAGAGGAGTGGTGTATTCCATACGTATATATACGTAAAAATTATAAATATAATAAACAGACAAAATTATCAGACCGATTAATATATATATTAATCGGTCTGATAATTTTGTCTGTTTCATTTGCAATAATAGAAAATAGTGTAAGTTCTACAATACAGTTTTGAAGCTCTTCTTTTAAAAGTTTCTGCAAATCTAATTGTTGACCACGTCAGAGTATCTTACAAAGATATACACTTAACAGGAACGTCCTAATATTTTTGGCATCGCAAGACAGTATCAACAAAATCTTGGATGCGACAATTACGACTTCAACAAATACATATTTGGATACCATCCAGATTTTATACTACCAACATCTAGTATCACACCAAATACGAGTATCGATGCCGTGTGGTTCCCGGCACTTCGAATAGGTCCACTTCATATCTTACCAATAGATGTTGTAAAAGGCGGCTAAAGAAAAGGCTTATATACTTGGGTTCCTTCTAGTAGGCGATGAGCTAGCAACTTGTTACTATTTGAATCTCAATTCTATCATTAAGCCAAACAGCTGAACGTGGCCTTTTAGCCTTTTCAAGACTGTCGGCTCTCTCTACTCCTGACGGGATATATACGTACTATATGTTTGTGTACCGAATATCGATAAAATACTCGCCACATCCCTACAAATAACCAAGGATTACGGGCATCGCCTCGCCTGATTCGACGGGCCCTTTGTTTTCCTGTTTAACATTCCCTTTGCACGGTATTTAGTCTAACTGAATACGCAAATGTAAATAGCTGGTATTTAGCTGAGCCGTTTGCTCGTATTTTAGACGATTCCTGTTACGGTTTGCTTTTTAGATTCCGTATAAACTGTATCTCTGTTTCATCATTGAGCCACAAAGCTGAACGTGGCACTTCAGTCTTTTCTTCTTCTTCTTTGGAATCACGTCCATATCTCTAACGGGGTAGACAGCTACCCCGTTAGAGACATAGACGTGATTATATGTATGCATGTATATTAGATCGCAATGAAAGGCTGCTGTATCTCCTTACTCTCTTCTCTTGGGGTGTTACCAGTTGCACCCTACGCCATTATGCTTCCGGGCCTGGAGTCCGAGTCCGATTACCGAGTTTTCTCTTTCCACTCTCTTTACCCACTCACACATATCACATCTTTACGCTCAAGAGGTAGACAGAGCCAATGTACACTAGACTTGAATGACAAGTTTAATTGGATGGACAGGTGTTGCCCATCGCATAAAAGAACAATACCACCAATTTATAACTCGATTCCCTTGATTGTCTTTAATGTCTGTTGGCTCTGTCTAGCCCGCCGGGGATATAGACGTGATGATAAGTATGTTTGTATGTCTTTAACAGTGCGGAGAGAGAAACAGCTGGCACGCTTTCTTGCTTTACGCTATTTTTAACTGACCTCTATATAATTCTCTAAGGTCAAAAAGGCTTTTCTCACACCCACTTATACCAAACATTAATGTTCCTCCATTGGATTAACTTTTCTATGTTTACAGTTAATTTAGTATTCCATTAGAATAAGAAACTTTCTTGCGTAACCTCTCACATATATCAGAATGAATAATATAACTATGCAAGTCCTACTATGTTTTATGTATAGGAAAATTTGGTATAATGTATAAATATAACCTTGCCTACACAGTTCTTTTATTTAATTTTCTTAATCCTAAGATCACTACATATAAAAAATCTCCTTATTTTATATACTACATATGTCTGTATGTATGCGCTAATCTGGAAAAGTTGTAGACGGATTTTGGTTTTGTTTAAAATGTTGGAAAAAGGTTTTTCTGAGAAAGGTTAACATTTAGGTACTAAGAGAACTAATACATTTATTACACTAAAATTTTATGCTATAATGATCCCTGAAACATATTTTACCGCAATTTTACCTTATCAAATTATAAGTTTACGTTTTGAACATGGCCAATATAAAGTTTTTGTTTGTTTTTCAGTAATAAAGATTTAATATGCAACTAAGTTTAGGAAAGAACTTTTTCACGGAAGCTATGAAAGAAAGCTCACGAAAGCACGAACGGTATCACGTGTTCGTAAACTTTTGTGAGCTTGACACATTCGTATTGTTGGACTTTTGATAGCGTTTCACAAAGCAGGTGTTTCTAGTTTTGTAATATACTTCAAATTGTCTTTTGGAAACAAAGTAGATACGTTGAACGAAGTTAAGGAAAATTGAAAATCTATCGTGTTAGAGTTAAAAGCTTTAAAATACATTTATTTATATATTATACAACAGGTTAATTTAACGCTAAAATTATTCTCTACCAGTTGAAACAAAATTTCAAAAATCTGCTTTTTGTTAATGATTGCAAGCAATATTTTGGCCAAATTCTTCTCGGAAAAAGGCGAAGACTATCACAAAAAGATATGACAGTGATGTTCCAGATGTATCAAGTGATCTTTAAATTTGAATTGAATTTAATTCTGAAAAAAAAGCTATAGAATAGAATAGAATAGAATAGATTTATTTTCAAAATTGGATACAAGGTATCACTTATTGACGTCACATAACTTAAATCTAATTATAACTACTACCGCTTCCAAAGCGCATGTGTAGAAGAAGCGGCGGAACAAACTACACTGCAGCATTTTCATAGGACGTCAATTTACAAATATAGATCTCTTAAATCTAAATCGTGGACGAATGCACATTGTCTACATTAAAAAACATGTATGAATGTAGAACTGATTATGTCAATAGGAATATTTCGTCAAATAAAATAATTATAAAATAAAATATGTACATACTGTACAAATTATGTCCAGATCATGTCAAAAATACACAAGCATTTAAGAGGCCATTATGTCCAGCTCGGGCCACACATGTTTATCATTAATATAATCATCCGTGCTGTAATAGGCTTTCCTACAAAGCTCAACTTTAATATACTGTTTGAATTTTCTATCATTCATTTCAAGAACACTTTTTGGTAATTTATTATAAAATCTTATACAATTAATAAGAAATGATTTCCCTACCTTAGCCAGCCGATGTGCTGGGATCGACAACTTGTAATTGTTCCGCAGTGATCTACTAGTACATTCACCTACTTTTTTGAAAGAGTCTAAGTTTTTCCTAACATGCATGATGTTATCGAATATGTATTGGGAGGGCAAAGTTAAAATATTTAGGTTTTTGAAAAAATCTCTAAGGGAATCTCTTTGTTTAAGACCGTAGATATATCGAATTGCCCTTTTTTGTAAAATGAAAATAGTTTGTATGTCTGCTGCTGATCCCCAAAGCAGTAGACCATATGACATTAAACTATGAAAATAACTAAAATATACTAGCTTAGCAGTTGCCACATCTGTCAAATGCCTAATACGACGAATAGCGTATGCTGCAGAACTAAGCCTTTTAGAAAGTTTTAAAATGTGAGCATGCCATTTCAAATTTGAATCTAATGTTATTCCTAAGAAAGTAGTACTATCAACAAAATCTAATCTTTTACTACTTATACTAATATCCACATTTGCCTGCCGCACATTGGGAAGTGTAAACTTAATGCATTGGGTCTTATTTGCATTTAACAGTAAGTTGTTGATTGTAAACCAGTTAGAGATGGCGGCTAAAGTGCTATTCACATCATCACAGATTTCGCTACGGCGGTTCATTTTAAAAATTAGTGACGTATCATCTGCAAACAACACGATGCCAGTCTGTTTCTCAATCATGCAAGGCAGGTCGTTGATATATATCAGAAAGAGAAAAGGTCCCAAAATGGAACCTTGCGGTACCCCAATTTTTACCGTCGCTCCTTTCGATTTTGTATTATTTAAATCTACCGTCTGTAATCTATCACTAAGATATGATTTAATTAGTTCAACGGCAGCAGTATCGAACCCGTAATGAGCGAGCTTGAGCAGAAGAGTTCTATGATCTACGCAATCAAATGCTTTGGTCAGATCGCAAAACACTCCGATGGCATCCTGTGAGTCTTCCCATGCATTGAGAATATGAGTGACAAGAGCCACACCTGCATCTGTTGTACATTTCCCCTCAGTAAAGCCGTATTGCTGACTATGAAATAATTTATTAGACTTAAAGTAACGCTGCATTTGATTAAGCATGATTCTCTCGAACACCTTGCTCAAAATTGGTAAAATTGAGATTGGTCTATAATTACCAGGATCTGATTTTTCACCTTTCTTGAATAATGGAATTAGTTTACTATACTTCATTAAATTTGGAAATATCCCTTGGTCAACACAATTATTGAATATATAAGCTAAGTCCCCAGCTATAATATTTACAATATGACATATCACAACAGCCGACATACCCCAATAATCCTCAGACTTTTTCAGATTAAGTTCTTTAAAGGTATTAATAATGTCAGTAGGGTCAATATTTAAGAATTTAAATTTGGAACTGCAAATGCTGACATTATTTTTAAGTAGAATTTTAGCTTCATTAGGGCATGAGTCAATATTAGAAGTTAATTCCAACGGTATATTTGTAAAAAAATGTTCAAATAAATTTACTATTTCTGTTGTAGAGGTAATTTTCCTATCATTAAATTTAATTTCATTAATATTTTCTTTAAAATTACTTCTACCAGTTTCCTTGTTTATAACACTCCAGGTTTCCTTTGTTTTGTTAGGAGCATTACTTATTTTGTTTTTAATGAACAAAGATTTTGCATGTAGACATACTTTTTTGAAAATTTTTGAATAATTCCTAACATGGTCTACGAAGCCGCTTTCAAATCGATACTGTTTTTGGGCATATAAATCGTACAAAGTCTTTCTACTTTTGTAGATGCCAACAGTAGCCCATTCATTGAATTTAAAGTTATTATTGCATTTCCGTTTCTTTTGTATAAATGTTTTAGAGTACGCGTCTGAAATGGTAGTAAATAACTTATTATAATGACCATTAGGATCGCTGCCCGTGTAAGTTACTGCGCAAATTTTATTTTCTAAAGAACTTGTAAATTTATTGATTTTATGGGCTGTGATAGGTCTGCACATAATTAATCCATCACGTGTACTACGTTTAGTGGAAAAGGTAACTAATTGACCGCAGTGATCAGAGGGTAATTTACTAAATACATTTTTATTAATTGGTTTTTGTTCACTAAAAACATTATCAATACATTTAGCAGATGTGGCAGTGAAGCGGGTTGGTTCCAAGAAGGCATTATCTAAGTTAAAACATTTAAATAGGTTAAGAAACTGTATTGTCACTGTGGAGCTAACTAATATGTCAATGTTAAAATCACCGCAAACAATTACTTTCTTATTACTTTTTGTCGCTACTATTAGAACTTCCTCCATTACATTCAGGAAATCCATAATACTACTGTTGGGTGGACTATAAATACAAATAACAATGTGTTCCTCAAGCTCGGCACAAGATACCTCAACACAGCGCTCAAGAGAAAGTCTGACTATGTCATGGCGCTCCTTACAGCGATGACCATTTTTAACATATATTACAGAACCGCCTCTGATTGCAGACCCTCTCCTGAAGCAGCTCACCGCATTAAAATTGTTAAGACTGGGCATCAGCTCACCCTCCAAGATCCAATGCTCAGTCAAACACACCATATTAACATCCATTTTTTCATTAAATAGATCAATAATAAGTTCTTTGCCAGGAAGGCCCTGTATATTTTGGTGTACAATTTTTAATTCATTTGTCCTTCCTTTTGTCCTGTGGTTTAGTTTAAACCACATGTAGCGTCCACAGAATCATCATTACAAAAATTTGATGATTCTGTCGATTTTGTCAGATTTTGTAAACAATGTAGTTTACCACAATGTAAACTCGTCCATTCTTTTATGTTATTTGCTATCAAAGTAGCAATTCTTTTTTTATAAAGTCGAGAAAGATAAATATTATCTTTAGTCAAATAACAATTTTTTATGAACAAATTTGTATCAAAAAATACAAACTTGTCATGACGACATGACATATTATGAACAATATTGTTCATCAAATGAATAAATTTATTCTTCTTTGGCGTCTGACAACTTATATAGGGAAAAGCACAAAAAATTATTTTACCTACATTTAAATTATTCAGAGTTCCTAGACCCTGAATAAGGTCTTGTTTACTAATATTTAAACTGTTTCCAACCATTATAACAATTGTAGATGTGTTGCTCAATTGTGTGTTTTTTATACAATTAATAATTTGTGAGTAGTTGGAATTGGGTAGACAATAATTTATTATATTTGATAAATTCTCACTAAACAGTTTACCCATGTTGCGTCCTATGCTGTCTGAAAAAATGACTGTGTTCTGGGGGCTACACATATCAACACCGACACTCTCCGGCATACTATCAGACAAGCCCCCAAGACATGGGGAGGGAACTACGGTACTACTGATACTTGACCCGTTAAATATTCCACAGGTACATAAGTCTCCTGCGGATTTAATCATTTCCTCAATGTAATTAGCATCTTTAATTAATGATTCTGTAGCCATGACATGATCGGAGATTTGTCTGAGAGATTCAGTATTTTTTTCCAAAAGATTGGATACATTTTCCTCAAGCTGTGAGATTTGTTCCGTTAAGGTCTTGGTGTCAACACTATATAACTCCTGACTTTCCAGCAATTTACTTTCAGTTAATTCCAAACAAGAACACATATTTGTATATATTTTGATCCCAGATTTTATTATATGGGACTTTTTCTTATTAATTTTCATTTGGATTTTATTCTTTTTAATAATTTTATTTAATTTTCTGATTTTTCTGCATTTGTTGTGACTTAACCGAATAGCTGTAGATTGTTTATTAATTTCACATAGTGAGGTCTCACTTGTGAGATCAATTACTGAGTCTAAGAGAAGAGCGGAGGTAACTGAAATAATCTGGTCAAACATATTATTGACCTCTAAGGACTGCCGTGATTGTTCATAAAGCTCTATTCGTCTTCGTGCCTCTCCTAGCTCTTTTTCTAATTTAATATTATGTCTAAGGACATCTTCATAAGAATCACTACATTGCTGGAAATATCCTAACTCTAACTTAAGCTGGTTTAACTGCTCAACTAAGTCATCACATTGTAATTAACTTTCTGTTAAACTTAAATTTAATTTTGTGTTACGAATAGAATAGAATAGAATAGAATAGATTTATTTTCAAAATTGGATACAAGGTATCACTTATTGACGTCACATAACTTAAATCTAATTATAACTACTACCGCTTCCAAAGCGCATGTGTAGAAGAAGCGGCGGAACAAACTACACTGCAGCATTTTCATAGGACGTCAATTTACAAATATAGATCTCTTAAATCTAAATCGTGGACGAATGCACATTGTCTACATTAAAAAACATGTATGAATGTAGAACTGATTATGTCAATACGAATATTTCGTCAAATAAAATAAATATAAAATAAAATATGTACATACTGTACAAATTATGTCAAGATCATGTCAAAAATACACAAGCATTTAAGAGGCCATTATGTCCAGCTCGGGCCACACATGTTTATCATTAATATAATCATCCGTGCTGTAATAGGCTTTCCTACAAAGCTCAACTTTAATATACTGTTTGAATTTTCTATCATTCATTTCAAGAACACTTTTTGGTAATTTATTATAAAATCTTATACAATTAATCAGAAATGATTTCCCTACCTTAGCCAGCCGATGTGCTGGGATCGACAACTTGTAATTGTTCCGCAGTGATCTACTAGTACATTCACCTACTTTTTTGAAAGAGTCTAAGTTTTTCCTAACATGCATGATGTTATCGAATATGTATTGGGAGGGCAAAGTTAAAATATTTAGGTTTTTGAAAAAATCTCTAAGGGAATCTCTTTGTTTAAGACCGTAGATATATCGAATTGCCCTTTTTTGTAAAATGAAAATAGTTTGTATGTCTGCTGCTGATCCCCAAAGCAGTAGACCATATGACATTAAACTATGAAAATAACTAAAATATACTAGCTTAGCAGTTGCCACATCCGTCAAATGCCTAATACGACGAATAGCGTATGCTGCAGAACTAAGCCTTTTAGACAGTTTTAAAATGTGAGCATGCCATTTCAAATTTGAATCTAATGTTATTCCTAAGAAAGTAGTACTATCAACAAAATCTAATCTTTTACTACTTATACTAATATCCACATTTGCCTGTCGCACATTGGGAAGTGTAAACTTAATGCATTGGGTCTTATTTGCATTTAACAGTAAGTTGTTGATTGTAAACCAGTTAGAGATGGCGGCTAAAGTGCTATTCACATCATCACAGATTTCGCTACGGCGGTTCATTTTAAAAATTAGTGACGTATCATCTGCAAACAACACGATGCCAGTCTGTTTCTCAATCATGCAAGGCAGGTCGTTGATATATATCAGAAAGAGAAAAGGTCCCAAAATGGAACCTTGCGGTACCCCAATTTTTACCGTCGCTCCTTTCGATTTTGTATTATTTAAATCTACCGTCTGTAATCTATCACTAAGATATGATTTAATTAGTTCAACGGCAGCAGTATCGAACCCGTAATGAGCGAGCTTGAGCAGAAGAGTTCTATGATCTACGCAATCAAATGCTTTGGTCAGATCGCAAAACACTCCGATGGCATCCTGTGAGTCTTCCCATGCATTGAGAATATGAGTGACAAGAGCCACACCTGCATCTGTTGTACATTTCCCCTCAGTAAAACCGTATTGCTGACTATGAAATAATTTATTAGACTTAAAGTAACGCTGCATTTGATTAAGCATGATTCTCTCGAACACCTTGCTCAAAATTGGTAAAATTGAGATTGGTCTATAATTACCAGGATCTGATTTTTCACCTTTCTTGAATAATGGAATTAGTTTACTATACTTCATTAAATTTGGAAATATCCCTTGGTCAACACAATTATTGAATATATATGCTAAGTCCCCAGCTATAATATTTATAATATGACATATCACAACAGCCGACATACCCCAATAATCCTCAGACTTTTTCAGATTAAGATCTTTAAAGGTATTAATAATGTCAGTAGGGTCAATATTTAAGAATTTAAATTTGGAACTGCAAATGCTGACATTATTTTTAAGTAGTATTTCAGCTTCATTAGGGCATGAGTCAATATTAGAAGTTAATTCCAACGGTATATTTGTAAAAAAATGTTCAAATAAATTTACTATTTCTGTTGTAGAGGTAATTTTCCTATCATTAAATTTAATTTCATTAATATTTTCTTTAAAATTACTTCTACCAGTTTCCTTGTTTATAACACTCCAGGTTTCCTTTGTTTTGTTAGGAGCATTACTTATTTTGTTTTTAATGAACAAAGATTTTGCATGTAGACATACTTTTTTGAAAATTTTTGAATAATTCCTAACATGGTCTACGAAGCCGCTTTCAAATCGATACTGTTTTTGGGCATATAAATCGTACAAAGTCTTTCTACTTTTGTAGATGCCAACAGTAGCCCATTCATTGAATTTAAAGTTATTATTGCATTTCCGTTTCTTTTGTATAAATGTTTTAGAGTACGCGTCTGAAATGGTAGTAAATAACTTATTATAATGACCATTAGGATCGCTGCCCGTGTAAGTTACTGCGCAAATTTTATTCTCTAAAGAACTTGTAAATTTATTGATTTTATGGGCTGTGATAGGTCTGCACATAATTAATCCATCACATGTACTACGTTTAGTGGAAAAGGTAACTAATTGACCGCAGTGATCAGAGGGTAATTTACTAAATACATTTTTATTATTTGGTTTTTGTTCACTAAAAACATTATCAATACATTTAGCAGATGTGGCAGTGAAGCGGGTTGGTTCCAAGAAGGCATTTTCTAAGTTAAAACATTTAAATAGGTTAAGAAACTGTATTGTCACTGTGGAGCTAACTAATATGTCAATGTTAAAATCACCGCAAACAATTACTTTCTTATTACTTTTTGTAGCTACTATTAGAACTTCCTCCATTACATTCAGGAAATCCATAATACTACTGTACTGTACGATCAAGTAAACATTGAAATTCCAGTTCGTTCTGTTCCCTTTCCAAAAGTAATCTTTCCTTTTCTTCTCTCTCCGTTTTGAGGTTGAGAAGTGCTGTCTTCAGCTTGAGTTCAACTTGGCGAACAGTTACAGCACGGCTTGAGGTAGACATATTTAACAAATATGGGACTTATGTACAATACAGGGAACAGGACGAATATAGTTTATGATTTAAAAGTGCTTGTTAAGTTTATAAACCAACTTACCTAACCTTTCAAGATCTACCTACTTAATAAATATTAATTATTAATTATGGCTACCGTCTGGATGTGTGGCAACAGAAGAGTCTATAAAGTATACCTGATGGTGTACACTACGATAAACGATAGGATTAACTACAAAAACAGGCGAACTAACCTTTGTTTACGTTATAAACCGGCAACTTCTTGACTACAACTTTCACCACAAATTACCCATACAAAACTATATATTTCTTAACAAAAAAAAAAACACTATAACACATTTATTATTATATTTTCTTATTTAACATTTAAATTATAGTAAGTTTTAGTGCTTTTAAACATTTATTTCATTAAATTTATTGCGGAGCTATAAAAATGACAAGTGAGCTCCAGTGTTGCCAGAGGCCAAAAAAAAACTACAAATCCAAAATTAAAATATCATTAAACCAATTCGCAATGTAGTTAAGTACATGATCCACGTAAAACAAGTTCCACAATTTCGTAACGAAAATCCCTAATTCATAAACCTCAGGAGGGCCCGAAACTCTTCAAACCCCACTTTAATGTGGTCCCACCGTAATTCTCTGCACGTTATTTACTCGCACAACTTTTCCATTACATAACATTAAAAATCTCAACCCGTCCGCAGCCTTCTGGGCGCAACTCTGGTCATTTTACCGCATCAGTCTAATGAGCATTGTGTGTCTCGTGAGAAGGGCCTGACTTAAATATTTTAAATCTACCACAAAACTGGGAAAATTCATTTTCCTGGGGCTACTTTCTCGTGGGAGGTTCAAAAAGTTATTACGTAAGTAATCTCTTAACAAAATTTCGCCGCAATCCGTTTTGTGGTTTCATGTTTGTTTTGTTATCTGTGCCAGTCGTCCCTGTGTAGTTACTTGTGTAAATAAATTATGTACAATTCAGACCCTAGAGTACATTTAGACATTTCCTTTCTAAGAGTTCTTCAACAAGTAATTCACATTTCTATCATGGCTTCAAGCTCGAAAGAATTTAATAGAAAGAATTTAACCGCCTCCTTTATCATTTCTTTTATATGTTTAGGAATCAGACAATCTCCATATAGGTACTGTTATACGCCGGAAGTATTGTCTAACTCAGTGATCCAGTAAGTGAATCAAAAGTAAATATTATTTTGGATAATAATTCCACTGAGACACTCAGCCCTACAAAACTTTAGTGGTCAGAATTGAAAGTGATTGATATGCTTCTGAAAAGTTCCTTATTCAATAGAAATTCGAGGGTTACAAAGTTACTCTTTGAATGGCGAGATGAAACGATCGCCCCTAGAAAACTTTTAGGCTTTAAAGGAATATCGTGTCCATAATTTCAAAATTCTTTTGATGTGGGATTCAAATGAAAAGCCTTCTATATTGACTGTCTTTCTGATAATGATAATAATGATCGTTTATAATTAACAATCACCTCACAGAGTGTCTATAAATGGGGTATGCCATTTACCATTATTTAAAATCAAACTTATGAGAGTCCTAAAGAAAGTTTCTTTTCTACGATACTATGGCCACATTTTGAAATCCTGATTTCGATTCCCAAACAGGTCCGTATGAAAAATGATCAATAAGAGTATATTCCTAATCAAGCCCTTAATTTGTCTATAAACGATGGCCGGGCCGGAAACATTATTTGTAGCTACTCATTTAAAAGTTGAGCTTTTGGGAAACCCACAGGAATCCTCGAAACTTAAATCATTAACGTCGGTGGAGCTTTTTGGACGCAACTGGGGCCGCGGTGGGAGCTTTTTCGAAACAATTTACATTACATTGAGTAACGGCTACTGTTTTAAGTAGGGAATTAAGGTATATTTTAGTAAAGTTTAACATGCGTCTGAATATTTAAAATACTAGGTTACCGCCTCGAATCTACATTCCATCATAAAGCCGCCCAGCTTTAGGCTTTGCCTACTCTGTAAGCCTCTAACTTGGTCGCCTTCTACGACATCCATATGAAAGATATGGAGTAGTTCTATTCTAAAGTATAATCAAAAGTATGTCGTAAAAGGCACTAAAGAATATGCTTAAAAGCTTGAGATTCTGCTTTTAGGCGATGGGTTAGCAACCTGTCACTTTACAAATCTGTAGTATAGCACAGTAACAGTATGTGATTATGGCTTTGTCTCTGGAGAGGTAGGAAGAAACTACATATTTTCATTTACCACCCCTGCATACTTCATCTCTATTCATCAATGATTTAATGCAATTCGTCGGTTCAGAGTATTCTTGAGCTTGTTACAATATCAGTCAAATTAAAAAAAAAGTCAATGGCCTTCCTTAAAACATCATCACGCCCTATGCACTTTAATTTCCACCCCACGCCAAGGTGGAATTTGGAAGGGTCATAAACCGCCATAAAGATAACACTATCTTTTCAGTGGACATAAAAAATACGACGAAAAAGTAAGCAAGGCCGAACGCTGAATGGGAGCTTAAAAATAATATTCCTTTCATATCTGCGCCCGGTTCCGCTTAGCCAGTACCTATTCGGGGATTAAGGAAGATAGCACAACGGGATCCGGGAAATGTGGACGAATATTAAAAAAATAATAATAGTACGTTATATTTTTAATTACGGTTGCATGTACTCTTTTGTTTTCCGGCATATACATATCTCGCTTCATTTCTGAGTATACGACTTTTGAACCGCTTTAAAAAAAAAGGAAAGTTCTTAGTTCGACTTGCATGTAAGTACGCATGTATGACCGCGATTATCACGCGAACTGATTTCGATGCAGTTTTCAGGAAAGTGTTAGGAAAAGTTTTAGGACTTCAAAAAAAGAAGACATAGATTAGTAGCGGTTCTCTCTACAAAAGTTATGCATTACGTGCTTACAGGGTAATACATATCAAAATATTATGTACAGCAATTCCAACGCCCAAATGATTAACAAAAACCTGCGAGCATGAAAGTGAAAATCAACGCAGATTTGAAACCATTAAACGGATTTATCCTGAAAATTGAAAACAAATCTGTTAATATCACCATTTGGTCACAAAGCCATTCAATTAAGTAAGTGATAATTCTTTGAAAATCCAAAACTAAGCAATTAATAATGTTAAGAAGAAGAAGAATTGGGCTAGAGGATGCAAACAGTAGAGGTAGGTAGAATAACATACCTACATACATATAATCACGTCTATATCCCTTGCGGGGTAGACAGAGCCAACAGTCTTGAAAAGACTGAATTGAGCTGAATCGAATTCAAATAGTGACAGTTTGCTAGCTCATTGCTCAAAAAGAATCCCAAGAATATAAGCTTTACCCTCAAATTTATTTAATAAATACTCAAATAGGTATCCTTCTGTTAGCATACCTGAAAACTGAACAGGTTATATTAAACTGTCGGAATTCCAGCAGTCGTGCTCGACGCGAGTATTTCAAGAACGATATTCATAAAAGGTTTCAAAGTGAAGCTTTGGAAAGGAAAATTTAACATAACAATGAATGCATTCGCTTTGTCGGAGACACGTGGGGCACGCTCCAAGAATTTATATAAATTTTGTGCACCCCGTGTAGAACTCGTGTACGTGAAATTGTTTTTAACGATGGGGGTTATGGCTTTTTCTTGTTCTTTTACGAATCATTATTTTTATATATTACGACTTTGTATGCGTTGATTCGATACTTTATTATTATATACAAATAGTCAAATAAAGCTTTTATATAATAGACTAAAGTAATTAATTTAATAAACAACCGAACACTAATGTATGGGTTTGAGTGAAAGGAGATCTAGAACGAACCTATACTAAATCGGAGACGTCCTACCGAATGGTTTTGTCAAGACTCGGGTGAACTTGTTTGTAAATAGTGATGAGTTTGTGTTTAGCAGAACGTAAAATACGAGTCACTTAAAAAAAAAATTAAATAAATTACAGGAATTGTGTCAAGCGTAAAGACAAAGCGAGTGGAATTCCATAGTCTCTGCCTACCCCAATGGGAAACAGGCGTGATGATATGTATGTATGTAAACACATATTAGTAATATTCAACGGCTACTCCTCCGAAAATCTGACGTGAGATAAGTATTTATGTTATTATGTTCCAGAAAACAACTTTTCTATACATCGGACTAGTAAAGTACAGGTGAATTCAATTTTTGCCTACTTACCTAAGAAACTATCTTTGTAGCAGAGCATTCCCAAAAGGCGTACATCAGCAAATAACCATTAACATGCCTAAGTGGACCGAACATAGACCAATCAGTAAATAGACACGGCACCTTATCGGTTCTCAAGTTTTATACAACGCGTTTCAACACATGTAGTTCTGCGTGTTTGTGATAGAGTTTAAACTCATGTGCCAACCCTCTGGAAACTGTCATGAAGGCCACATGTCACTATCGTTCATATAAGATTACGTCTTTTCTAGAGGTGTAAGCGGAGACTTTCTTTCTACTTGTTATGATTCCTGTTTATACGTTTGTTACATCCATCCAAAAGATCAATAACGCAAATACATCATAATATATGTAAATAATCAAACATATGTACACGAAAACAGCTGAAAACAGAATTGAAAATCAAGCTGAATTTGTACCGTCCAGCAAACATGACGAAAACACCAATAAACAACGTTCATTTGGCAAACTCATCATTGAATTTAACCCGCCGTAAAACGAACTGTTTAACCCGTTACAAAATATTGATACTGCGTGAAATTTGCAAAAATGAATTTATTCCAATCAAGCGACTTTCGCCTCAAAGTAAAAATCTTTAGAGGTGGTTATCGGATGTAGACTATTTTGGAATGGCAGTAACTGTTACTTGTTTAATTTAGGGGAGCGTACCTGCCATAAAATAAAAAAGTTTTCGCCCATTTGAATAAAATAGCTAGATAGGGCGATGTCAAAGGATATAAATGTCAAATGGATTAGGTTCCTAGTTGTAGAGCATCGGTGGTCGAATGGTTAAGATGACCGAATAAAAAAGAGTTATGACAGAGTAGCACAGGTACGAATTCTACCGAAGCCATGTGTACTAAGATTCATACTGAAGTATCAGATAGAAATGGATCTCTAAATGATCTTCTGCCGGTAAGAAATAACCGCATGAGGAAAACTGCACATTCAGACAAGAGTTGCTTCCTGTTAAAACCTGACTTAGCTTCTAGGATCGTGGTCAGTTAAAACCAGCTTCTGGTATCATGGTCAGAGGCGTCCTTTATTATATAATATATAGAAGTGACAATGCAATCAGCCAGAAATATGACGTCAAAGGAGTTTTTAGAATTTCGAAACGCTCGCGCTGCCAGCGACTGCAACATTGGCGACAAATAACGTCGGAATAGCAATTAATTACAATTCAAATAGCTTGGGATAGCGTTAGCATACAGTTTGAACCACTTTTCGATGCTAATTCTAGCTTTAGATCCATTTGCGAATGGATGGAATTACTGTACGTATAGACGGAGCGTTCAAATTCTTGATATATCTGTGCGAATTGGAAAGGGACACGAGTGGAATAGCCAATCTTAAATTTGGAACCATTATTATGGATAAAAAAAATGCATAAATGTGTGATCCGTTTCAATTTTTAAGTGTTATTTAAAGAACCACTTAATAGAACGAGTGGGGAAACCAAACTGAAATTAGTGATCATTATTTTGAAATCAAGAAAAAAAATGCATAAAATGCGTGATACTATTTTGTGTTACTCAAAGAACCACGTAATATAACAAACCAAAAAGACATCGACTAACCATATGATTCGTGGAGGCAATAGTCATTTTTACCTATAAAACTTTCACGCTTTTATCCGTGGACTTTATGGATGAATGGCATCATCGTTCAAGGCATTTGTTATTAACCGGGGATTTGGCAGGTTTAAACGGTATTATGATACAATCAACAACCAAAATTTAACTTTAAAAAAGAAAGTAAAGTACCCAAACATTATAACTTGGTTTTTTAAAACCAGTTAATCAGTTACACCTACAGCTAAGGCGATAAACTGCTTCAATTCTTCATGTTGACCACTATAACAAAGTCTGTTATTATATGGGAAATTTTATATTCACGTTCAGGTCATAACGATAGCCTGTTAAATGTCGAGACACATTACTTCGACGCAGCACCGCCCTCCCGTATATATATAACATCGATATAAAAATATTATTTTTGTATCTTTGTTTTATGAAAATTTTTATTTTATTTTATAGACTGCATTTTATTCAGTGCTTATAATGTTTTGACTAATAAATGTAATAAGTTCAATGATCTGATAAAATGCTGTTAATTTTGTATATTAAGTTATTGATTTCTTCGTATGGAATCGTGCGAACATGAACGTACTTAAAACATGCATTTACTAACGTACAACTTGATAAGAAAACAATATTATATTTTGATGCTATTAATAATGAAGAAAATGCATAAAAAAAAGCGGCTTAACAAGCGGCTTGTTGGTTAATTTTTTGAGGCGCACTCGCCCGGCTCAATGTGTCTTGACCATTATGCAGATACTCCACTGAGACAATAAATCTCCAAGCTGAATTATTCTAACAACAAACCTTATGCTTCAACGTCGGACTAAATGGCAGCTACATTGCTCACCATTCATTTAACCCTTTATCGTTTGTTTATTTTAGCTTACTTAGCTTTTTAAGACTATGAAAATGTATTTTACTCATATTTTACTACACAAAGATAAACGTAGTTTATTTTTATTTCTAGTTAAGATACTCTTTTAAGTTAGAAATACAAGTAGCTGCAAGTAGTATTTGCAGATTTTAAAATTAAAAAATTTTTCTTATTAAATTGTTAATGTCGTTATAATTTAAAAAAGAAAACGCAAATACTTAAGAAATTTTAGCCTTATTTTACAGATAAATTCAAATTTTATTGTTTGTCAGAGCAGCGCATTCAGAAGCATTTCATATCCATGAGATTCCAGTTACTTACAGATATCCAGACAGATTTTAAAACGCCATCTCGTATAATTTTTCAAGTTGCAGAAAACTGAAAAAATGACACTAATACTAATGCTGACACAATAACGGTCAAATAAGCCATAGATAAACTCACTACCAATAAATAAAAACCTGTAGTATCCACTAGACACCAAAAGCCGACAGCTCAAGTTACATAGGATTTTTATTCTCCTGGTACTTCTGAAATTACTTCAGCACCCTAATAAAGCCTTCAGTGCTCATAAACAGGGCCCCAGTCCTTGAATTATCTATGTGGCTCGTAAAAAGGAGATTTTATACACGACACGGTATTATGTTGGACTTTGGAGAGATACCCCTTTTTGTGTTATTTGTTTGACGTTATTATTTATGTACAAACGATCTATCCCGGTCGGGGTTTCCGCTTTATTTGTCTCCATCGGCTCCAGAAACTTTTCTGGACTGGGTTTTTGATGTTTGATCGTTTAGTTAGTATCTGATGCCACATGTCACGAACTTACTTCGGAGATAGCTCAATCTGCACCCGTGATTATGTCGGTATTATATATATTTGTATTTTAATTTATGTAAAAAAAATAATCTTGTTAACATTATTGGATGTTTGATCGTTAATTTAGTATCTGATGCCACATGTCACGAACTTACTTTGGAGATATCTCAATCTGCACCCGTGATTATGTCTGTATTATATATATATGTATTTTTATTTATGTAAAATTTAAATCTTAAATCGCTTCGCACGTTATACACAGAAAGATATACTGCAGCCCGTATAGCATAGCACGCGGGACACCGTTTTTTTTCGCGCGAAAAACTATCGCTGTCTCGCTCTTTTTTATAACGTAAAACGGGACAGCGATAGTTTTTCGCGCGACAAAAACAGTGTTTCTACGGGGCTGCTACCGAAAACATATCTGAAATACTGGTGAGTATATTTTCCCTCTCCGTTTCCAAAATTACTAAGCTCGTGAAACGCATTATTCAATTTCCAAAAAGCAATAACAGTTTCACATGAATTTCAAACCGCTGCATTTAAATCAAAATATCCAACTGAACATCCCACAATCCTATTGGACGCCAGGAACCGGTACAAACTAGTAATATCTGACCCAATCCGCCGCAAATTGGATTGGACTGCATTGTACCGCGACTTTTGCCTTGTGGTGGTAGGGTTCTATTTTATTCATTATTCTGCGGGTAATGGAAGATATTTTCTATATTTGTTTGAACTAGTATATTTTGTTTTTAGAAAAACGAACAGCCCACTCCATCTCTTTCTCATGGATGTCGTAAACGGTGAGTTAGAGATAGGCTAAAAACTTGGAATTATTCTTTTAAGCGATTGGCTAATAAATAAATATATCATAATGTTAAATCTCAATTCTATCATTAAGCCAAACAGGTGAACGAGGCTTATCAGTTTTTTCAAGACTCTCTCTACCCCGCAAAGGATATAGATGTGATTACATGTATGAAGTATGTACTTAAAAACTTGATAGAAAAAATATTTTGTAGCATTTAATTTGTGACTTGAGATTGTATTGCCGAATGTATTGTCTACCTTTACAGATAACAGGCGTGACTCATACTCGTTTGTATGTAACTTCTTCACATCTGAAAAACATTGGCACACATCGGAATCTATTATTCCAATAATGTCTATCACACGTCGAACAACCTTAAAGCTGTCTAACATTGACAGGCCTATCATAATGGTGCTCCCTGAGGGACGCCGGTCGAATGCGTATGTTAATTATTTATTACTTTAGGGTTTCATCTTTAAATGGGAAAATAGCTGCTCTATTTTTACGACCACCTCGTATTTCCCAAAAAAAGTACTATAATTCTCGTATGCTTACCTGCCTTTAAATTATGTTCGTTGTTGTCTCGTCCTCGATGATGAACAGATTACTAATGTAGTATCGGTCTTGTACTCACTAGCGCCACACAATTTTAAAGCTTGATTGAAAAACTGAACGCATCCCTCTGTGTGCTTCCTCTTCCGGTATCTATGGCCTTATGTCATTCGGTTTTTTGTGTCAAAAACGGCGTCACATATTTCCTCATTTTTTATAAGTTTTTCAGTGTATTGTTGAAAAATGTCACAAAAAAGGTCCTCGGAGGAAGAAAGGAACCATCTTTTAAAGAAAATTCGGAAATTAGAAAGAAAAATTATCCGACTCCCCGAATCGGATTGTGAAGGTGAGGTTATAACCAAATTTTTTCTCTTCCACAACACAGAATCTCAGGATATCTGTAAACATATATTGTTTTTTACACTGGGCCTAGGGCATTCTGCGGGAATGTACATGGCTGTCAAGTATAAAACAATGATAAAACCTAAGGGTGTTCTGTGGGAACACATGTGGTTTTCATACGAAAAGCACCTAGGACATTCTGTGGGAATGTACATGGCGCGACTTAATGCAGTATATAAACATGTTTTTTCGTCATTACAGACGATGTGGAGATAGATGAATGTCAATCTTATAACAAAGAAAACATGCCTACCCCACTACCTGAGGATGAGTTTGTAGAAAATCCATGTGAAGAAAATCTAGACCAGGAAGATTCTAACCTAGATGAGGAGATCCTCAATGTGTTGGGAGTGGCACCTGCTCCATTACCTAAAAAAGAAATCCTACATAAGGAAGTGGCTGACCGTTGGACAAAAATCCTTAGCAGAGGATTAGATAAAGAGGAAAGGGAGCCACTTCACAAGGACAATATTGAGTTCCAGAACGTACCAAAGATGATAGCACCTAAATTAAATAAAGAAGTGGCTGCCGCCATGAACGAAGGTGCTCGGAAAAGAGACCAGGTCATTGAAAACCGTCAAAAACAAATATCGACGGCATTATCCTGCATTGGCCAGGCCTTGCAGATGGCCCTACAGAACATTCAAGAGAATAAGATCTCCATAATCAAGAAAATGAATGATGCCGGGCGATTGCTGTGTGATTCTTTTTTCCTGGATTCCAGAGGACGTCGGACCTTAGTCTTGTCAACTATTAACAAGGATCTCAAAGATTCTTTGTTAGAAACCGAAGCGGGAGAATTCCTATTTGGAGAAAATTTAACAGAAAAAATAAAGACAGCCAAAGCTGTACAAAAATCAGGAAAGGACCTAAAAAGTGATGACAAGAAGAAACCTTTTGTCAAACAAAATGAAAATAAAGACAAGACAAATAATAATAAAACTTTAAACTGGCGGGGCCCTCCTCGAGCAGGAATACAGCAGAGATCCCAGAGGTCAGGAGGGCAGCCTTACCACCGGTACAACAAACATCAGTCTGCGGTGAAGAAAGAAGATCAAACAACAATGAGGCGAGGGAGGAAATAGATGTTAAGGTAGGAAGAATCTGTTATTATTTACAAAATTGGAAACAAATAACAAGTGACCCCACCATATTGGATTGGGTTAAGGGATATAAAATCCCATTCAGGGAAATACCTCATCAGAGGTCCATTCCCTTGAATAACAACTTTTCTGATTCTGAAAAATCACAACTATATTCAGAAATAAACAAGTTGTTATGTGTGAAAGCCATAGAGGTATGTTCACCTGTAGACAACCAATTTTGTTCATCCATTTTTATTATTAAAAAACCTAATGGATCATACAGATTTATATTAAATCTTAAAAAATTAAATACCTTTGTTAACTGTGATCATTTTAAGTTAGAAGACTACAGAACAGTTTGTAAACTGATACACAAAAATGATTACTTAGTATCCTTAGATCTAAAAGACGCTTATTATATGATTAACATGCATAATAGCAGTAAAAAATATTTAAGATTCTATTTTGAGGGAAAATACTACCAGTTTAATGTATTACCTTTTGGTCTTTGCACAGCCCCACTAACTTTCACAAAAATCATGAAACCAGTGACCTCTTATCTACGTCAAAAGGGCTACCTGTCAGTAGTGTACCTCGATGATTATTTATGCATTGACAGTAACTACACCAAATGTTTTAACAATATGACTTGTACCATAGAACTGCTATCTAAATTAGGTTTTATTATTAACAGAGAAAAATGTGAATTTATTCCAAGACAGACATGTAAATTCTTAGGCTTTATTTTTAACACATTAGATATGTCTATCAGTATCTCCAAAGAAAAGAGACAAAATTGTTTAAAGTTAATAACGGAATTATATTCAAAAAATAGTATTACAATTAGATTCTTAGCTCAAGTTATTGGGAAATTAATATCAGTATGTCCTGCTATCAAGTATGGTTTATTATATACTAAAGAATTAGAGAGAACAAAATTTCTATCTCTTCTTAAAAACAATGATAATTTCGAATCAAAGACCTCATTAACTGAGCGGTGTAAAGATGATTTGAGATGGTGGTCCAGAATAATCATGAAATCAACCAACAATATAAGAAAAAATAATTATCAGTTAGAAATATTTAGCGATGCATCCAGGACTGGATGGGGAGCTTCTTGTGGTGCTAAACAAACTGGAGGAACATGGACTGAACAAGAATTAAAACTTCATATCAATTCCCTGGAATTGTTGGCAGCCTTTTTCGCATTAAAGTGTTTTGCTTCACATGTTACAAACAGTAATTTTCTTCTTAGAATTGATAACATCACTGCGGTTTCATACATCAATAGATATGGTGGTATCCAGTATCCTCATTTACATAAACTCTCAAAACAAATTTGGCAATGGTGTGAATTAAGAAATATACACATTTTTGCAACATACATTAATACAAAAGACAACATAATTGCAGATTTTGAGTCGCGAAAACAATTAGCCAACACTGAATGGGAATTGAATGAAATATATTATAATAAAATAGTCTCTGTATTAAGAAAACCAACTATGGATTTGTTCGCAAGTAGAACGAATGCGAAATGTGAATGTTTCATATCATGGCACCCGGACCCTGAAGCATTTGCTATCGACGCATTCACACTATGTTGGTCTAAATTCCATTTTTATGCATTTCCACCTTTTTCTATGGTTCTTAAAACCTTAGAAAAAATTATCACAGATAAAGCAAAAGGTATTGTTGTAGTACCATATTGGAACACTCAACCTTGGTTCCCTCTATACAATAAGTTGCTTGTTAGCAAACCTATTATATTTGAACCCTCTAAAGATTTGCTTATTTTACAAAATTCCAGGAATCCACATCCTCTGTACAAGAACCTCAGCCTGATGGCAGGTGTCTTATCAGGCAAGCTTTCCTAAAATTAGGAATCAACAATGATGCAGCAGAAATCATGTTGGCTTCTATTTCCACAAATACTTTGAAACAATATCAGCCATGCATACTGGCATGGGCCAGGTACTCAAAAGAAAAAGGTATTTCATTAACAGAACCATCTATTTCTGATATTATTATATACCTTACTAAAAAATTCAATGAAGGCTTGTCATATGGTAGTTTGAATTCACATAGGTCTGCCTTATCATTAATAATGGGCTCACAATTGGGATCTGATGAAAAAATTAAAAGACTTTTTAAAGGTTTCTTTAGGTTGAGACCTAGTAGCCCCAAAATATAGTATTACATGGGATGTATCCATAGTTTTAAAATTTATTGAGGAGAAATATATAGAGGATAATAATTTAGAATTAGTAACTAAAAAGACTGCAACATTGTTAATTCTTGCCACAGGCCAAAGAGTTCAAACGATCTCATTAATTGATATAAATAATATAGTAATTAAGGAAGATTGTATAACAATCAAAATTGACAAATTAATCAAAACATCAGCACCTAATAAGTGCCAACCTTTTCTTACTTTACCCTTCTTTAATGATAGGGTAAACATCTGTCCTGCTAGAACTCTAATTAACTACTTGGATATTACTAAGAATTTAAGAACAACAAATATGTTATTTATTTCTTTCAGAAAACCATATAAAAGCGTTTCTACCAGCACAATCAGCCGTTGGATCAAAAAATGTATGGAAGAATGTGGTATAGATATTTCCACATTCTCAACGCACAGTACACGTCATGCCACGACTTCTGCGGCGTTTAAGAGAGGCGTCAACATTGACGAGATTAGGCGAACGGCTGGTTGGTCTGGAGAATCGGCTATTTTTGGAAAATTTTATAATCGTCCTATAATTAATAACTCAGAATTTGCTGAGAGTATATTTTTAAAATAAGTGATTAATTAATAATTAAAATCATGTATCTGTTTTTTGTCAATTATAGAAAGAAAATAATAAATATTTCTTTTCCAGTTACAAAGATTTATTGGTTTAATTTTACAACTTCTGTCTTTGAACATCTACATTAGTAATCTGTTCATCATCGAGGACGAGACAACAACGAACATAATTAATAGTCAAACGAACTTACCTGTACGTGAAGTTCGACTGTAATTATGTGAAGTTGTTGTCTCGTCCGAAGATGATGAGTCCCTCCCAACCCATTAGATCCTAAACAATTAGATTAATTGTATTGCCCTGTTATCAGCTGTAAAATTAATTCTTCGAACTAGAATGACATAAGGCCATAGATACCGGAAGAGGAAGCACACAGAGGGATGCGTTCAGTTTTTCAATCAAGCTTTAAAATTGTGTGGCGCTAGTGAGTACAAGACCGATACTACATTAGTAATCTGTTCATCATCTTCGGACGAGACAACAACTTCACATAATTACAGTCGAACTTCACGTACAGGTAAGTTCGTT
Organism: Amyelois transitella; assembly: GCF_032362555.1. NCBI lineage: Eukaryota > Metazoa > Arthropoda > Insecta > Lepidoptera > Pyralidae > Amyelois > Amyelois transitella. The sequence goes on from NC_083512.1 coordinate 10,666,014, forward strand.
TGACTATTAATTATACTGCAAAACCTAAATGCGGTTGTGTTTTCTTAAAATTTTGGGAATACACAAAAGTCCAATTTTGAACATAAATCTAATCTATTCTAAACTTAATTAATAAATAATACCTCAGACAAACTAAGTAGAAAACAAACAACATATGTATGTATGAAACGTCACGCTGGCCACTTCTTACGAGTAGAAGATAGTTACTGGTAATTGAAAGGTGTAATCGACCACTGCTAAATATAGCTAGAGCTGATGGTGATATGACAATTTGTAATACATACATACATACATACATATTGTCACGTCTATATGCCTTGCGGGATAGACAGAGCCAACAGTCTTGAAAAGACTGAACGGCCACGTTTAGTTTTTGGCTTTAAATCAGTCTGTCTGTCTGTTCCGCTATGTCTAAACCACTGAACCGACTTTGGTATTTCGAAGGAAGGGGAGACTCGTTCTCCCTTAAAAGAAAGAATCGTTTGTGAATTTTTACGGCGAACTAAGTCGCGGGAAACGATTAGTGGGAAAGAAGTTTTGGGCAAGAACCTACAACTGACTAACGTATTTAACCCCACAATTCCACAGTCACGTAAGAATTTATGCATATTGGTTTCAGAAGTCCTACACTCAAATGAATGTATTCAGCGCCCTATGCGTTGAATGTCTTCAAATTGGCGTGTAATTGTCGATTTACAATTTCAATTATGTATCAGAGAATTGTATTGAACGATAAAATTTGTAACATCTGCGGCCTTACCGTACATTTTCAAATCAATAATAATTCTTCGTCTCTCTAGAATAAATTCCTTTTACTTTTTTTTTACTTTTCTACTTCTCATAAATTGGAGTTGCTACTTAGTTGTCATAATGTCATAATTGATGAAGCCTAACTAAATATAATTGGATTTTCGGTGCCATAGTTTAAGTTGTAGTCTCTGCCTAACCCTCCAGGAAAGAAACCTGATTTTATATAAATGAGTATACTACTCCGTTTAAATCGCGCGGAGAACGATCGCTGTTTCGCTTTTTTTTTATGACGTGAAACGGGACAGCGATCTCGCGCGATAAAAATGGCGTCGCGCGTGTCATACTACGGGGGCAGTTCTGCATTTGTATTACATTTACAATCTGATAAAATAAAGAATATGACCATACCGAAGGCTTCTCTTCGCCCACCTAATGCCTTACTTCCATAATAAGATTTTCTCAGTCTGAAACTTGATCCGCAGTATGGCTTCAATATTCAACTACCCGCATACGAAACTTGTAACAAGCAACGTTATATATAAACTTCTACGAGTATCTTGTTATTAAAAAGTTTGATTATTTAAGTTTAGCCCAATTATGCCAGAGGAAACGTACCTATGATTTTTGGGAATATGTTTTGCAAATGAACTTTGTAATAAACTTGGGATTCTTCTTTTAGGCAATGGGCTAGCAACCACTATTTGAGTCTCATTTCCATCATTAAGACATACAGCTGAACGTGGCTTTTCAATAAGTAAGAGATAAAGACGTGTTTTACAGTCTCTTCCTTCAGGGATAGTTCGGGTCACATCCTTACCTCCCTAAAGCCTGGGGTGCGCCTTCGACCATGACCATAGAATAAGTTAGTCAGTTTCTGACAATAAGCGACTTTCACCTGACCCCTGAACCTAACACGTATTAGGTTATTAGAACATGATTACACATACAGTTGCGTCTGTTATTTGTAGATTTCCTTGCAATGTAATCTTTAAATGTTAATTCGCAAATCCAAAAAGCACAAAAAGCCGATGTATAAGGTCATCTCTTTGATGGGTTTAAGGCCGGGAACGTTTCCTCGTTGGCTGTCAGACCTGGATTAAACTGTTTCCGCGTCAAAGTCAAGGGATATGTAATACAAATGTACAACAATATAATATAAATGTACAACCGTAGAATAAACTTTTTTTTGTAAACTTACCCTTTAAAAGTCTTCGAGGAATAGAAATTTTACGCGTCATTTTTATTTGGTTTGGTAATTCCGTGTATTTAAGAATGGGACCACTCTTTTCCTTTCCCATGAATGTCGTAAAACAACAAAGAAAATAAGCACATTCCATGCTGGTTTAGAAGTGAAGAAAAACAAAGTATAAGGAATGTAAGCTGCATTAATCATGTGAAACGCGTCTCGACAAGGGATACTAATTCTCATAAATAAATAAATAATAAATATATACGGGACAAATTACACTGATTGAGTTAGCCTCGAAGTAAGTTCGAAACTTGTGTTACGAGATACTAACTCAACGATACTATATTTTATAATAAATACTTATATAGATAAACATCCAAGACCCAGGACAATCAGAAAAAGTTCTTTTCTCATCATGCCCTGACCGGGATTCGAACCCGGGACCTCCGGTGTCACAGACAAGCGTACTACCGCTGAGCCACAGAGGCCGTTAAGGCTCATATATGTATGATATATCTAGCTGGACGTGACTAACGAGTTTAGCTCTGTCTGCCCCGTATAACAACGTGGTATAGGTAGGTATTGATCTTTTGTTATTACAAATTTGTCAAAAGAGACAATATTTCAATTTTTATTGGCTTTCACAGTCCCTTAATATCCGGATAGTTACTTAAGCTAATCGGTTAGAATTTTGCAAATATGGCATAATAACGGGATAAACCAATTTGGGGGTTCTCTAAAATACTAAAACCAATCACTCGAGGGAGGGGAAGCTGAATTGAGTTGACAACCTGGAAAGATTAGATGATCGAGTTTGACGTTGCCTATTACTGTACTTTTTGAAATAAACATAATTTAGCTTTACAGTAGGTTTATTAAAAGGGATGAAAAACAGTGGCTTTTAAACTTGGGATTCTTCTTTTAGGCGATGGGCTAGCAACCTGTCACTGTTTGAATCTCAATTCTATCATTAAGCCAAACAGCTGAACGTGGCCTATCAGTCTTTTGAAGACTGTTGGCTCTGTCTACCCCGTAAGGGATAAAGACGTGATCATATGTATGTATGTATGAAAAACAGTGGCTCGATCTTCTTTTAATTTTTACCTTTTTCAATTTCAGTTTATATATTGTAGATCGCTTGGATGGGAGTCGCTTCATGAAAATCCTGGCCCTAGCTCATCTTCAGAGTGGCGAGGATGTAACCGGGACTAAAAGCCTGATGGAATTAAGATTCAAGTAGTGATACGAGCAGGTTGCTAGCCCATCACCTAAAAGAAGAATCCCAAGTTTATAAGCATATCCTTCATCGCCTTTTACGACATCCTTGGGAACGAGATGGAGTGGTCCTATTCTTTTTTTTATTGGTGCCGGGAACCACACAGCAGATAAAAAAAAAATACTTATCAAAGTTATTTTAGCGAGGTGCAATGCAAAAATGCCACTGCAACGGGTGACTTATTGCTCATAGTAGGTTTTTTGCAGCAACCGCATTAAAAGTCGCTGGCAATTTTTCCTTTTAAATTGCATACTTGAAATATGATCTATAAAAACGACTATAAACATTGTTAAGTAACATGCTCGTGGAAACTTTATTTATTTCTTGAATAAGACATTTTGTAAGATAACGACGATAAAGACTATGTACTGTTTACTAGCTATTTCCCGTGACTCCGTTCGCGGTTAAAGTTCACTATAAAAGCTGACCCCCTGTCCCTATTGAGATATTTTTGTTAACCAGTTTTTAGTAGGATCAAGCCTAACACATCTGACAAAAAACGCATTTAAATCATAGCAATAGTTTTCGCGTAATTAAACAGTAAATTCATCGTCAGTACTTATTTATAAATTCTTTAGCATGTAAGTAGTTTAGTAAATGAAGTTTATTTGTTTGTAATATCTTTAATGTAGTACATACGAAAGAACACAAAAATACAGAAAATTTGTATGACAAAATTTACAAAAGCAGACTATTTATCTAAGTTAGTCGAAATGTAAGTAAAAACATGTAACCATAACTATTTTGGTTATCATCAACCGGATTAGCAGGCTTAATTAATTGCACACATTAAAATAACAATTCCTAACATGAACATTCCTACTCTTTTAATCATTCATTCACCTAACGCTGTTTTTATAACTACGTTATCAGTAAGCATGCCGAGCACATAACACAACGTGGTAACCGCAAAAAAAAACTATTTATACTAAACCGTTTTAACGATACAGTTATAATGCGTTTTAAGAATTAACATCTAAATGGTAGCAATTAATTTCCTGTTGAAAGTTGAGTTCTAACAGTACCTGTCGTGGTTCCTTACGTCTTTTATGTGTACGTCCGTGTGTTTTCCGACACCAAGAAAAAAAAAGGACCACTTCATCTCTTTCCCGTGGATGTCGTAAAAGGCGATTAAGGGATAGACTTATAAACTTGGGATTCCTCTTGTAGACGATGACCTAGCAACCTGTCACTATTTGAATCTCAATTTCATCATGAAGCCATACAGCTGAAAGCTATCAGTCTCTTCAATAGTGTTGGCTCTTTTTTATCGCCCGTAATACTATCGCTGTTTCGTTTTTTTTTTAAGACGTGAAACGGTACAGCGAAAGATATGAAGTGGTTCTATTCTAAACTGCTGGAAACCACAAGGCTGAATAAAATAGCCAGTTGCATTTTTAATATTCTCGTTATCAACTCGTCCGTTCGTAATTTGATGATGACAACTCGTAAACTCTTAACAGCTTTTCGTTTCCACTCTATTAATATTGAACGAGTCTCTGAATTTAAGCGGTTGGTCCGCCAAATGTTTTCAGTTAAAATGGTTAAAATAAAAAAGATATATACATATATAGCGATATTAAGTACAACTTGGTAGTTAGTCTCTGTCTCCCAAAATACAAAATTGAGATTTTTGTACCTGTAACAAAGAGAAAACAAGGTATATGAGATGATACTATAAACCTAGTTATTTTAAGACATTTACTAAATTTTAAATATATAGATATAAAATACTACCTAAAAATTTGTCATTTCATAAAATTTTACAGAAACAAAAAAAAATTGAGTGTCGTTTCCGCCACATTAGAATAGAACTACTCCATATATTTTTCATGGATGTAGTAAAAGACGATTAAAGCGTAGGCTTATAAACTTGGTAGTCCTCTTGAAGGCGATGGGCTAGCAACCTGTCGCTATTCGAATCTCAATTTCATCATGAAGCCATACAGCTGAACTTGGCCTCTCAGTTTATCGAGACTGTTGGCTCTGTCTAACCCGCAAGGGATATGGAAGTGACTATATGTATGTATTTATGTAAAAACAAAGAAAACTAACACGTTAACAGACTTCAATACCCATCCATCAATTCCACCTATCCATTATCTCCCGGCAAACATTTCCGCAGAACCAATCCATTTACAAGAGTGTACTTTATTTATTCTTACACAAACAACATCGGTCTTTTTTGTTTGCATACATTAAATCACATTAAATAAATAAATAAATATATACGGGACAAATTACACAGATTGAGTAAGCCTCGAAGTAAGTTCGAGATTTGTGTTCCGAGATACTAACTCAACGATAATATATTTTATAATAAATACTTATATAGATAAACATCCAAGACCTAGGCCAATCAGAAAAAAATCTTTTCTCATTATGCCCTGGCCAGAATTCGAACCCGGGCCCTCCGGTGTCACAGACAAGCATACTACCGCTGCGCCACAGAGGCCGTGAAATTAGACTTCGCACATTCATTTACTGCATGTAAAATATCAAGTTTACTGGTAAGATTTCCGGTACATTAGAATCCCACCAAAACATTTTGTAAAAAAACTAGCCAATTGTCGATGGAGCTGCCTGTTTAATAAAATTTATTAATTTATCTAGACTGATTTTATTAATTTTCCGAGAAGTCCTGCCAAGTTTAAAGTTCCTTACTGCGATTTTTTTATTATTCTTTGAAATGTTATATGACCGGCCGTTGACAATTATTTACACATATTCTTTATACAAATGCTGGCCTGTTGTGACTGATGTCTCTGTCTACCCAGAAGGGACGTGATATGTATGTATGTGTGGTGTAGGATCCGAGCTTTGGTACGGTGTGCTCAGGAGATAGCTGTGCCACCTCGCCTTGATTGGTGTATTGGAGATGGCCCAGGTTATCTTCTGAGCCGTGTGAACTTACTCTATGAAAATGCAACTAGGAAATCGCTTAAAAATAGATAAAACAATAAAAAAATTGCTTTGAAATTTTGTTAACATACATACATATAGTCATGTCTATGTCCCTTGCGGGGTAGACTCGAGCCAATGGTCTCGAAAAGACTGATAGGCCATGTTCAGTTGTTTGGCTTTAAGATAGAATTTAGATTCATATAGTGACAGGCTGCTAGCCGGTCGTCTAAAAGAAGAATCACAAGTTTAAATTCTGTTAAATAAATAAATATATACACACAGATTTAGCTAGCCCCAAAATAAGTTCGAGACTTGTTGTACTTACAAAATTACTTGTTCAACAAATTAATAGAATTCTAACACTCACCATGAGAACACTCGTAATGGCGCCAATTCAAAATGATGTAAATAGAAACCGAGCAATTTGCGAAATCCCTCCGCTATTCAATACGAAATCTAATTCGGTTCATTCGAGGGAGAGTATTATTCAAAACAGAACGTTAAAAGTTTAACGTTCCATAAAATGACACGATCCCCGTTAAACCTTCAAATGAACACTATAAACGGGGGGAACAGTGTTAAAACACCCACCAAGGCGAGGGCGCAATCGTTAAATTTGTCATTTGAAGAAGTTCGGATTGGGTCCAATTTTTATTTGCTTTAATAGTGTCAAAGGGCCAAAGGTTTTGCGAGACATTACTTCTATATTAATTTTAGTCAAGATTTTTATTTTACCCATAACATAAGTCACAAATTTTTGGGTAAATTTTTGTGATGTGATTTGTCATTGATTGTTGATTTTATTCTTCCCAGCGTCCCAGTGTGAGACAGCAGCAACGCATCATTAAATATTCATTCTTTGTGGATTTTTAATAGTCTATTGAATTAATGTAAGAAAAGTCCCGTGATATTATAATTTCTATTTCAAAAGCGAATAGACAGAATATTAAATTAGGTCCTGCTTACATGAACGAAATTCTCATTTTACTTTCATCTTCTAATGCTATTTATTTAAACTTTGTTTTTAAAAGGCTAATATTATAGCTTAATCAAAACGTCGTTTTGGTTCTCAAACTGGTGTAATTGTCTTTTAATTTCTATAATAATAATGTTATTCTTTATTCGTAGCACTAAAACAAATACAAACTATGTCGATAAAAAAAATGTTGAATCTATAATTAAAGATTCAACAGTAAAAAGTCGTAACATAAAGTAAAGAATATGATGATTCTCATGGATGTCGTAAAAGGCGGCTAAGGGATAGGCTTTTAAACTTGGGATTTCTCTAAGGCGATGGGCTAGTAACCTGTCACTGTTTGAATCCCAAATCTATTTTTAAAAAAATCATCATCCGAATATTAAGTACAATTTCTTTGTTACTTTTCTATTTATACAACATGTTAAGACTACAATTTCCGATAGTATCAAAAGATTAAGATTCCAACAAGCACTTTGACTCGTATTAAAAGTTTCCGCGAAAACGTGGGTGTCCCCAAAACCGGAATAAATCACCTGAAAAAGCTCGAAACATTTCAAATCGCAGCTGTGAAGGAAAAGTTGTGGACATAATCTCTTCAACAACTTTAAAATTGAATAAACAGGAAATATTCCTTGAGGAGCAAAGTGGATTTAGAAGATGTTTGATGTTTTTCTTCTAAACTCGTGCATAAAGAATGACATCATTTGTATAAAATAGCAGACATTTAAGATGAACCAACGGAAATCGGTTTAACCAATTTTCTAAGAAATTAGTGAGGAAATCAGCCATTGAACTGTCGTCGTGTGCCGTGAAAGGAATACTTCATTAGTCGCTGAAAAATAATAAATAATAATGAGAACGATGGTAAGGATAAAACAGATGTGGGTATTTATTATGATAGTTATGTATGATCATTACGTGCATTGGAGATTGGATATATTACAGGATCATATGGAAGACGCAAATGTTAAACAATTAATAGTGATGTCCGTATTTGAGATACTGATGTACAACTTGGCGTAGAAAGCTGATATTTGGCAAGGAATAATGCGTAAGATAGGTGTAGAGTGCCGTGTGGTTAAAAGAATATATAAAAAAGAATAGTACTACTCCATCTCTTTCCTATAGATGTCGTAAAGGGCGAATTCCTTAGTCGCCTTTTACGACATCTATATACATATAAACTTGGAATTCTTCTTTTAGACGATGGGCTAACAACCAGTCACTTTTTATGTTTTTATGTTAAAAAAAATGTAAGCAGAAATATGTGAATTGAGTGTGTAGATTTAATAAGCTCTAGTTCTAAATTTATTAAAAATATCCTACATTTGACAAGTGTTTTTTAATATATTACTGGCTGTCCCGGCAAACATTTTGCCATATAAATACATAAGTAATTACTAGTTAAAACAACCTGGTGGACAACCTTTACAACTATGAAATGAGGGGTATGAAAAATAGATGTTGGCCAATTCTCAGACCTACTTAATATGCTCACAAAATTTCATGAGAATCGGTCAAGCCGTTTCGGAGGAGTACGGGAACGAACATTGTGACACGAGAATTTTTTATATAAGATTCCTGTTTGTCCTATGCCGGTTAAACATAAAAACAATATGGCGTAGGCGGTTTTGTTAAGGTTAATTTTAGTCATATTGATTTATATAATTTTATTTATTCTATTTATTTATGGTTACTTAAAAAAAAGTTTAATATGAGTATCTTACAAATTTAACACTAAATTGGCTTGAGTATTTACGTTCAAACAACGATACATGGATGGTATGACTTAAACCTGAAACTAATAAGTCGACAGTCTAATGTAAAAAATAAATAAAAAAAATCAAGATTAAAAGTAAAATAATGTGATTATTGTAACTTTCAGGCAATATTGTCATCTTTTAAACTACATTGGATCATTAGCTTGACGTTACACCCTATTTGGTATTTAGCAATAGAATCCTTTCCTCTTGAGATTAGTGTAGCGTTGCGTCGTAACATTTAAGAGGCCTTTGCAAATAAACGGACAGATATAAATGTCACACGTTCACCTTTAGGGTGCTTGTATAGTTAACAATGTTTTAGGAATAAAACAACAATACAGATACATACAATATCGAGTCTAAAATCATTTTTCGACGGTCATTTGCAATAATTGACGATATAATCTATCGTCTTCAGGTATTTAGGCGATATGACTTTTTATCTTAGAACTATTCCTCGAAAATTCCGCCTATAAAAAATAATTATGAAAACTCTTCAAACAAGTTTTTATTTAGGTGCCCTAAGAAGATCAAAATTAAATTTAAAATTACATTAACCACATCCATTTACGATTTTACAGAATTGAAATTATAAAAGCTTTTAAAAAATACTCTTCTGTCGACGAATTGTTCAAAGAAAGTCCTATGACCACCAGATGTCTTACTTTCACAATTCTTTAAATCGTTTGTTTTTTTATTTAAAATAACCTAAATCTAACCTAAATGAAAAAATCCATCCATTAATACGTTGATGTGCTTACAGGGAAAATTATATAAAATATATTTCAGACTCGTTAGAATCCCCAAAAATTATGGTGAAAGCCATCACCATCTTTGCGTAAAAACAAATCGCTTTAGGGATTCAGGATACGTTTATTTTTTATATGGACTGAACACTTTCAGTTGTTAACTTGTCTACAAGCTAATGGAGTGTTATTGAACTTCTAAAAATAGATCAAATGACCCTCGGAGTCTTGTCAAAATCGGCGATCCCATGTTGGCGCCGCGCCAACACTTGAACCATGAAGCGGTGAAGCTGCTTCAATATTTCCCTCGTTCAATGGAGTGGTAAACGATAAAGAGCTGAAGCGGCTGAATGGGCTTGTGCACGCTTACAATTAGGGTTGCCAGGTTGCCAAATGTGATGACCGGCAAACTTTCGAGTTTGGCCTAACATACATACTAATAATCACGTATTTATCTCTTACGGGTTAATTAGAGCCAACAGTCTTGAAAATAATGAAAGGCCACGTTCAGCTGGGTATCTTTATGTTATTGAGATTTAGATAGTGAGAGGTTGCCAGCCCATCGCCACCAAGTAAGAAAAGAATCCCTAGTTTATCACCTGAGTGACTTTTTCCATCTATTTTGCCTCACATTTGAGTAAGAAGGCCGGACACTCTGCATTGTTCAAAATTGCTCGATGAAATGACCTTTTTTACTCGTTTTGAAAATGTTCATAGATCATTGTTTAAGCGTTAACCAGGGATTTTCGTGAGTCTGAAGCCGGGCAACCCGGACACCGTACATTTTTCCAGGTCGGCAATCAAAAAGCCTGACTGACAACCCTACTTGCAATGACCATTGTGATGTGACTAACTATAATAAATGTTATGAGTATAAGCGGTTATTGTCCAACAAGATGGTAAGGATAATGATGTTATTATTGAGTGTAAGGATTGTATTTGGTGATATGAATAACAACCGCTATGGCTTAACAAAATAAAAACAACAGACATTCCAAGTTTTTCATTTCTTTATTCCAAACACATACATATGTTACGACTTTAATAGTAGTACGCCGCGAAATTAGATCCCTATAATATCCCTATAATTGTTGCCCTACCTTAAAAATTCTATAGACAAAACTTACATGTTTGAAGAATATATATAATATATACCTTTTAAATTTAATCATTAACAACGAACGGTTCGAAAGTTATCGCGATAAAAATATACACATACAAAAAATTAGTTACAACCTGATTTGTAGAGAAAAGCAGCGAGGAAGACAGTATTCGAAAAGATTCTAAGGTGAAAAGTAAGGTTTTTAAGCCTTTCCCATAACTGACTAGATAATCATGGCACTAAAGGCAAGGAATGAAAAACAAGAGTATTGGAATAATGAAATGACAAATTTATATAGTTGTCAAAGTAGTATGTTGTTTGAATCCCGGCTAGGGCATGATGGGAAAATAACTTTTTCTGAATGAGCTTGGTCTGGATGTTTATCTACATAAGTATTTATTATAAAATAAAGTATCGTTGAGTTAGTAACACAAGTCTCTAACTTCGAGGCTGACTCAATTTGTGTAATTTGTTCCGTCCATATATATATTTATATATAATGTATAAGCCACACCATTAACAAAAAGGTCCGGAAGTGTTCCACACCACATGAACTCACCTTACAAAGTTTGTCAATTACCCTAAAACAGCAATTAACTCTGCCAAAAACAAAACATCCCTAATTACCAAATTGTTGGCATTATCTTGCGAGTACATTAAAATTTACCATTATTCAACAAAACACAGCATTCTCCTTCGCCCGCGGCAGACGTGTAAAGCTCCCAAATTTAAAGGCACCTTAATTAAATACCGCTGGTAAGTAGAGGTGGGTTACGATAATATGTTACTTCCCATTTTATTCGTCTTTTGATTCGGAACTCTAGGATTTCCTTTATAGAAAAAGGTTTCCAATTTTGTTGTTTCAAATATTGTTCACAATCAGAATAACGTACTAATCATAACTATCAAGTTCCGATGTACAGTTTGTCGATTTAACAAGATTTCCAAATTGTTATTAATTCACAACACAACATGACTTTGTCGTTATAAGGATCTAATTGAGACAAATAAAGACTTTAAGCGTCCCCTTATACTAAATCTTATATCAAAATCGCAATATCAATAACTACACAAATGTAAGAGAGCGTAGATTGAAAAACCATTTTCACAAACATTTTTAGAGTATGACTCGGCGTAATTTTAAATCGGAAGGGCGATTCATCTGCCCGTAGTTTTGTACTTAGAAACCAGCGCAGCGGCTTTGTTTCGGAGGAGCAAAATGTATGTGTACCGTACATGTGTGTGTTTGGGATTAGCCACTTGGGAAGCTGTAGGGCTTAATGCTGATGTGGGTACTGTGAGAAATGTGTCTTGGAAAATTTTAGTACAGCAACATGCTGTAATGATTTGGAAAAACCTTGTGTTAACATACATAAACACAATCACGTCTTTATCCCTTACGGGAAAGACAGAGCCAACAGTCGTAAAAAGACTGAAAGGCTCCGTTTAGCTGTACTTGTTTATGTGTTTGTGATAGAATCAAGATTCAAGTAGTGATAGGTTGCTAGCCCACATCAGGGTATATACATACCCTGATGTGGTTATACATAAAACGGTAGCACCGTTTCAATATAGAAACATGCTTACATAAAATTAACAGTTAACAATTACTTTCTTTTCCATGTAACTTCCTGCGACAGTATTACAGAAATAATCTTAGCAATAAAGTACGGTCGATAGCTTCTCAAGTTTTCCAGGAAGTAATTTGAACAGCTGTTGAGAGGCACTTAAAAGTTGGCAGTTTTTAATAGTTCCCCTGCCTTCTTGGTACAACACACTTCTAATTCACTCAGCGTTTTAGAAGATCTGAACTTCATTTAACTTGTTCTTTGGGATTAGAGCACAACTCGTTTCCTGCCAATTTCTTAATTTGTTCCATTGGATGGAGGTCACTTCTTACAGTTTGGAAAACATTATGTCCACGCCTAACAGGTACGTTAAGGCTAAGATTGTTTTGAAGATGTTGATGTAATAATGATGCATGACGAATCTTTATAAATATTGACACAAAGTGTCACTTTTTGTGGAAAGGGAGAACTGGAAAACGACATAAATGCATCAGAAAATAATTTCATCAATCCAGGCAAACTCCTTTAATAGTTTCTTTGTCACATCACTGCGTTTCGCACTTGACTATAACACACACATTAAATATAACAAAATTACGCAAAAATAAAATCAATTTTGTATGCAGCATTATATTAAATTCTGCTCAAAAGCCAAAGTGGATACAGTCAAGGTTTCTAATTTAAAACATTTTCTAATCCATAATACAACTATATCTCTGATTTTTTTATCTGCCACAGCTAATAGTTCCCTAAAACCGGTGACTCGTTCCCGGCCTATCCACTCAGCGTCTAGGAATGCTAGTCTAATTGAAGTCCTGAGTTGATGTCATGGCCGTGGTCACGAGTTAAGTAATTTATATTTTCGTAACAGTAACAACCACAAATTCTAACACTGGTATTGTCACTTTTAATAACTACAAAATTCTATAAATAGGAGTTTCTTTCATACTTGCGTGTTCCTAGTTGCACTCTTTGCTAATAGACTTTTACTACAACTAAAAGAAAGGTAACACCTAAAAATCGTCTAGGTAAATCGTAAAATATCCTTTTATATATTCAGAAGAACTTTTAAAATTATGTTAGTTTTTAAATCCAAACCAAACTGCAAATTGACTAACAAATTGCATCTTTTCATTGCAACACAAACCGTGAAAACGTTTTACGCTTCCGCAACGGGAATTTGACAAAACCCTCGGACCAGTTCCATTGAGTGTACCGCACTTAACGCTATATTCTTCGCACGTTCAACCCCACCTTTTTACTATATTGATACGTTCACAAAGAGTACGCGTCTGTAGTTCGATCACGTGGGCTTTTGGATTGCTGTAAAATTTTAAGATCGTATATTAAGTGAGAATATTTTTGATCGGGGAAAAGGAATGGAAAATCTTTATTGCCTCCATTGCACACCCTTTTGACTTAGAACGTTTACAAAGGATAACTCGTATAGTTATTTGATAGGATTTTCAAGATATCTGTCAATTTTCGAATAAAATATAAATGGGATAAATTACACAGATTGAGTTAGCCTCGAAGTGCGAAATTGTGTTCATACTAACTCAACGATAATATGTTTTATAATAAAAGTTATACATACCTAAACATCCAAGGCTAGGCCAACCACAAAAGTTCATTTATAATTTTTGCAGGCCGGCATTCGAACCCGGGACAGAGGCCACTTTGTCAGTTCTTCAGGAATACCCTTGCCTAAAAAACCGGGCACCAGAAAACTTGAATATGGACATCATAAATCAACTGTCGAAACAAGACATCGTGGGACTGATAAGAAGGTTGTTGAACTGCGATAACGGTTAATCCTAAGTGTTTATTGCCTATTAAGCAAACAGATAACATATACTTCACATTACTTATTCGGTTTAGATGTTTTATCCTGTAACAACAATGTCATTTGAAAAACAATGGTTAGGAAGGTTACATACATACAATGTCTTTATTCCTTACGGGAAACAGAACCAACAGTCTTGAAAAGACTTTAAGGCCACGTACAACTGTATGGCTTAATAATGGAATTGTGATTCAAATAGTGACATGTTGCTACCTCGTCAGCTTAAAGAAGAATACTAATTTTATTAGCCTTTCCCTTGATTTTATTTTACTACGAAAGGAAAGGGATAAAATGAATTATCCTAAAGTGCAGGAAGGTTACAGAAACAAATTAAAAAGACTCCTTCAAACATCGCATAAAGAAAGCAAAATTAATTTCACTTCATTAATTAAATAAGAGACATGTAGTTAATTACATACCAAGTTCATTAGAGCTATTTTCAATGACCTTCTCATGACAAACACTTTCACACTATGTGAATGAAAATTAACCATAATTAGTAACAAAGGTTAATTCAACTGAGTTTTTATCAAAATTCACACATATCATTAAGCATGTAACGTTGGCCTATTGAAGACAATGCTAACAATAGTTTCCCACGTGGAATGAAAACAAGTTTGATTGTCTATGGAATGTTTTATAATAAGGTCTGTAGGTTAGCGGACTTTTTGGAGTCAGTGCACTTTCTTTTTCGTTCGTTCGTTCTGTTATTTCAATCCGTAAGTCTGTTGGCTCTGTCTACCCCGCAAGGGAAATAGACGTGACTATATGTATGTATGTTTGTCAGCAATGTAGAACCGTTTCGATTATTATTTACATTTCGATAACTACAATAAATGTAAACTGTTATCAAGAGGGAGAGTCTGAGAAACTCACAAGCTATCACGGAATTCAAACACAAACCTGTGAAAATGTTAACTTACTTTCGCTGGTGTAATAAAACTTAATGTATTTTCTCATAATTTTCAACAATTCTTCATTACACAGATCGTTAGTCATAATTATTCATGATCTTCACAGATTGTTATTCATAAATTATTTATAATTTGTAAAAGATACTGAAAAGACAATTAGCTGGCACTTAGGTGCTATATTTTTTTATTCGCTCCCCGACCAGTGTGGAAGCTTCTTTTCCTCTTTTTTATTATATGTGTTAGCTGTATCCTTTCCTTTAAGAAGAAAATTAAATGATATTATCATTTTACTTAAGAAGGAAAATAATCATGTAATTATTAATTTACTTCATAGATTTTTACTGTCGCCTACTATCCACAGGTGATTAGCTGCTCTAACGAGAGGGAAAGCTGACGTTACGCATTTTCTCACAAAAATTACTAGTTTTCATCGCTGTGAACGTTATCTGCCTGCGTTCCGAGCAGAAAGGAGAAATTGTTTGTTTTTGTTCAGTCTGATCACAAACTTGTTTTAAGCTTTCGAATTCGACAAGTTTAAAAGAATCACAAAAAATAAAAGCTACTTACATTTTTTATAGCTAAAGCCTCTGGTTATAGTTCGCCTTTTTTGCATCAAGGTTAAACTTCTATGTTATGTCCATGTCTTATGTCCCGTGGTTGATTTTATTATCGATAATCGGCGGTTTTGGTTGTGCGTTGAATGATAAAATATATATTACTTTGTCCTCTGCTCGTCTTTTTTATTTTTAATTACAGCAAAGCATTTATTTTGATGATCGTTACACCAGCCTAGTAACGACAGGTTGAGTCAAAAGCACAGACATCTCAAATAAAGGTTAGTGCGAGTGTTGCTCGATTACTCGTTACTCGAACCATCGCGTTATCACTACTTGGCGCTGTTTAAATCAAATACAAACTCGATTTACTTGCTCGATTCGTTTTTTCGAGTAAAACTTGCACTAACTCTACTGATCAATAAATCAGATTTCTACGGCTAAAAGTTAAAATTTACGTAGCAACTGGCAACCAGTTGCTAAATCAGTTTGAAATCCGAATGAAAATCTCGCGAAAATTCAGTTCCATTTTTAAAGTTTGAAAATTCATGAGCCGTCGACGTTAGGTTGTTAGCACACTGTTAACATCGCGAGCCGGCTTCCGCACAGCGCCGGCAGCGGACTGTGAAACCGCGTACAGTTACAAACTAACGGTATGAACTTAGCCTAATAAAGTCATCACGCGGTGAGATAAAAACCCATGATTGCAATAAATTTTCATTATGCCTGTTTCAATATATTTTCATTAATTCAGCTGAATCAGTCTTTTCGAGTATCACTTACAGGGTAGACACGTGATAATTATGTATAAGTAAGTACTCAAGCAATTCGACAAAAGTTACTAGACTTATTAAACTTTAAGTGACAAACGGTACCTACATCGTTTTTTAAACACAGTAATTCACTTTAAGTTAGGGTCGAGGTATAGGCATCTGATAGGGGCACACTTCCACAGGTGGCAGATAAAGAATCGGCCATTAGATATAGTTACCTGCGAATATACGAATAATCAGTCCCAGACAATTCAGCGGCAAAATTAACAGAATGTGGTGGGAAGTCCGTAATTGTGGACTTACCTTAAAAATGCCACATTGATATTCAATTACAAATTTGTATCATTGCGAATTAATGCCGCCAATAAATAAGCATTCCTGTAACCTGCTTCCCCGTAGCTGGCACGCTCGACGCTGTTTTTATCGCGCGAAAAACTATAGCTGTCCCGTTTTACGTTTTCGAAACAGCGATTGATTTTCGCGCAAAAAGTACGCTCCACATATAAAGTTAACTCTTAAATTTAAGAAGAAAATTTCCCTTTTGGCATTCGCTAGATAATAAAAAGAAAATAATAGCCTTTCATAATCTCATAAATAACTTCAAATTTAAATCAAAACTTAAGGAATATTATGGAATAAATCACGATTTAAATCAAAAGTTAGATGATTGATTGAATCGCAAAATTACTTTTGATTACTCACCAAGAATTGGCGGGTCATCGACCCGATGACTCTGGCCACGGTTACAAGGACATTCTGATTAATAGGTAAATGAATGACATTGACATTCGAATTTGTTCAAAAATTGACAATCCTTATGAGTATAGAACTAGACTATTGAAAAAAAAAAAAGGAAAAATATATTAAAATATTTTTAAATCATTCCCAAACATGTTCGGAATCCAAATAGGTATGTAACTACCAAATTTTCGTTTTAAAACGCGCAGAACACGTGGGAGGCTTGTGTCCTTGTAATTAACAAATGGATTGGTTTTGCTTTGTACTCTGTAGATGAATTTCGTCTTAAAATAAGAATATTTAAGATTGAAATTCCGTTGTTTGAGGATATCAAGTAAACAAATAAGATAACTGTGTTTGGTTGATAGCCTCCCACGTGGTAAATATTGCGTACTATGTTTTGTGACCACGGAAGATTAGTAAGCAGATAGTAAATAAACTACACCTGGATAAGATAAAATGAACACAATAACCTAAAAACCTCCGTAAAATATAACAGCTGTATGGAAGTGATGGAACAATAAAATAATATGACGTAGGTACTGGTTCTATCCCAAAGTGCGTGAAACCACACGGCACGGCAAGACACAAAACGTATATGCGCAAGTGATTAATTATGATTTCATCAAAATATACGCGTTTCGATTTTATCTGTCTCAAAAAGCTATATTGATAGATAGATAAAAATCTTAATAAGAGTAAAAGATGAGCCTTTTTACTCATTTCGGTAATCGCTGCACCTATTTATTGTTCATTTATTGTATATTGTTTATTTATTGTAGTTTTTATGTATGTTTATTTTTTTTTTTTGTGTAGGTATACTTGAATATATTTATTAAGTTTGACGCCACATAAAGGTTTCTGTCAGACCCAATGGTTGACTGGTAGATAATGCTTCGAGCATTAAGTCCGCCAATGGTGCTATACATTTGTATTTTGTACAATGATGTTTAAATAAATAAATTAATTAAAAATACAAAACGGTAGTCTCTGCCTACCCCTCCGGGAAAGAGGCGTGATTTTATGTATGTATGTATACAAAACAGAGATGGTACATTTGTATTGTACTGCAATCTCTTCCAGTCAATTTCTGGGTGGAAGAAAATTAATAATTGCGATCAAATCTAAATTAGGTTCACTAGGATTGTTATAAAGATCATATAGTTATCTCTTTTAAATTTATAATTTATCAGCATTCTAACATACAGATTCAGCTTTTTTTTCATTGTTTTAAAATGACCATTATAGTCTGGATTCTTTTTCGCAGCCTTTCGCTGGCTTCTCTCCAGGAGAATGCGGCCAGGGTAAAGCCAAATTGCCGACGAACATTGACAAACTAGAAATTTATTCAAGGCTATGATTGAATTTTTTGTAATTTCAATGACTTAAAAAAGGGAGATGTTAGGAGCCGTGTGGTTATCCGGTACCAATATAAAAAAGAATAGGTGTCGTAAAAGGCGACTATAGATTGGCTTATAAACTTGGGATTCTTCTTTTAGGCGATGTGCTGGCAACCGGTCACTGTTAGAATCTCAATTCTATCATTGAGCCTGACAGCTGAGCGTGGCTGCAAGACTGCTGGCTCTGTCTACCCCGCAAGGGATAGAGACGTAATAATATCAATGAATGAATGTTAGGAGTTAATGCATAAAAAGAGTAATGATTGTAGAGGAAGCGGGAGAGGTCTGTAAGGATCGTAGCTAGTGGAAATCCATAGTCTCTGCCTACCCCAATGGGAGACGGGCGTAATGTTATGTATGTATGTATGTCTAAAATGAATAAATTATCCCCTAAACAGTGGCGTTCATATTTTGTATTGAAAAGAGTCAGTCTTTTCACCGCTTCCTTATAAAGACAAATAAAATTTAATGAGTCAGAAATAAGACCAGACGGCAGAAAGTCAAATAAGGACGTCCTTTTAAAGCAACGTTGAAATTCACAATTAAACTGGAACGAACTAAAACATGGAAGAAACAAGAAATTCTATCAAAGCCGAGAACTAGGAATACAAAGTAAGTAGAGCTTATTCTCTTCAAAAATCAATTACTCAGATATTTTTTCCCCACATTTATGACCAGACCTTAACCAATTTTCAATGGGACCACACGGACACTACTCTTTTGACTACAAAAATGCTGAGACATGAGGTAATATACAAAAAAAACGGTCGCATTAAGAAACCTTCTCCTTTTTTTAAGTTGGTTAAAAAAATACAAGTTTTTACCCTACACTACAATCCCATCGTCCATTTTCTTACAAAAAATTCAATTTGAGATCAGACCATTTTCAATCTAGCTTAGTTCTTATAAAAAAGATAAAAGGCAAGGCAAAAGGTACAGTTTCCTTCTTACGGCGCTAACTCTGAAAAATCACTTCACACTATAAAACAAAGACCCTTCCCGCGTCTATTCCTAGGTCTGTATGTATATATATATACGAGTATGTAGGCATGTTCTGTGTGCTTGAATCGTCAAAACTACACATCGGATTTTGATAAAGTTTTGTTAATTAATAGATAGAGTGATTCAAGAGTAAGGTTTATATGTATTAATACTACCCGTGTATAGCAGGTTGGTCGCTAGTAAATAACAAAGAATTTTGCAACTTTGGAACAACTTTGGAAGGGCAATTTTTGCAGAAATACTGAACCGACCATAAACAATTACTTCATAGTTAAAGTGTTTTTTTATCCAATAATAGTTAAGGTGTTGTTTTTTTTTTTTAATCCAAAATGAATAAATTCACACGGCGATGCCATAACTAATTATGTCCAACCGTAACATGAACATATCATTAAATTATACAGTAGTAGCGTCAACAGATAGCACTGTCATTTGTCTCCGTAATTGCAGTGATACGAGTGGCGGCCATCTTTTATCTATGATAAGTGGACCAATTGCATTCCACGCTAAATGGTGTAATTATAGTCATCGGGGTCATATTTTGATTTTGTTTTTTAAAGTCCGAAGAAAGGGTTCAATACAATTTAATTTGTTCGTTAATTTTGCTACTAATCGACTATGCGAAATGTAGTGTATTTGAAACACTTTCAAACGTATCTGTATTATGGATACTGCCCCCTAAAAAAACAAAAATTTATCGCTGTCCAGTTTTACGTCATAATAAAAAGCGAAACAGCGATAGGTTTTCGCACGATAAAAACGGCATCGCGCGTGCCCCACCACGGGGCCTGGACACTCTCTGAAAGTCACTAAATAGCTTTTGTCCGAGTACTAACCTTATCGCAAATCCCATGAGAACAGTTTGAGAGGTCCTTATTTCTTCATGTGTGCGGGATTTTAAGAAGATAGATTAACAAGATAAAATACGGACCAACCAATTATTTGTAATTATTCATTGTTATTATATGGCAGGAAGTTACGAAGCGTTCTTACTATCAGACAACATACGGTGAATTCTTTTATACTTTATCATCTTATTATTCACTATAATGTGCACTGGTGATGTATTCTGTCGCATATTTACAGAGTGTGACCCAAATTTGACTAAAACTAAGAGCCGAGTGACAAATGTTCATAGTTTTATGAGAATTTCAGTTTACGATGTAAGCATAAAACTATTTTGTAGCTGAACTAACATTCGAATTTTTATTTCTAGACAAAGCTCTATTTATTGTTTGATAACCAACTTACTGCCGTGTGGTTTCCGGCACTTTTGATTAGAACCACTCCATATCTTTACCGTGGATGTTTTATAAAGCGACTAAGGTATAGGATAATAAATTTGGGATTCCTTTTGTAGGCGATGGGCTAGCAACCTGTCACTATTTGAATCTCAATGCTATCACTAAGTCAAGTAGCTGAACGTGGCCTTTCAGTCTTTTGATGACTGTTGGCTCTGTCTACCTCGCGGGGGATATAAACGTGATTACATGTTATGTTATGTTGCTTAATAATGTTATTAGGCATACCTATGCAGCGGGTCATTCTCTTTACGAGTACAGTCTTATATTACTCACTGGGAAGGCTTTGGTATTTATGTGATAACTCATAACCTTAAAAATCCTAATAACTAGTCATCCCGAATTCATTTACCATAAAAAATTATAACATAATAACATTAAGACATATTAAGGTAATTTATCCACAAAAAGCGGGCTCATTGCATTTATAGATTTATTTTTACAAAATTTAAAGAGATTAAAGGGGACGAAGTCACTTTAATACTTAAACCGTATCAGTAATATAAATATGTGCTCGTGTTAAAAAAAATTAAAGCTTGTTGGTTCAAGCTTTAATTTTTTTAAATACGAGCACACCCGCAGACGACAACTAGTGTGTAATTAAATCAAGTGTGTGTTACACAACCTACCGGTTTTTGTCTCGCCCCAGTTCCGACGCGGAAGAGAGGCATTGAACTTGCCAAATGTCAAGATCGTGTGTACTTTTACACACACACACACACACACACACTTGTCTTCCGTTTTATTCTATACCTTATTATATTTAGTCACGTCTATATCTTTTGCGGGGTAGCCAACAGTCTTGAAAATTCTTAAAAGCCACGTTTAGCTGTATGGTATGGCTTAATGAAAGAATTAAGATTGAAATAGTGACAGGTTGCTGGCTCATCGCCTACAAGAAGAATCCCAAGGTCGCCTTATACGATGTGCATAGGAAGATATGGAGTGGTTCTATTCTAGTGTCGGCAACCACACTGCCTTAACCTGTCACATCTTTATTTCTTACAGAGTAGACAGAGCCGCGGTAATAACCTCAAAGGTCACATACGTGTTTGTCTACAATACTAACTGTTGTCAATACAGCAAACTGATCATGTCTTTATGTTACGGAGTAGACAGAGCCGCGTCACATGACTACACACACAACTACTACTGTACTTCCTCTAATTTTAGCCCTAACTTCTTCCTCCTGGATTTTGTCCCAGTTGCATCCTCACCCCTCTGGAGACGAAGCCCAGGGTTGACCATGGATCCTGGATTGGGTGATTCACATTTTACATAAAAATAATACTTAGGTACCTACCTATCTAACCTATGTCTCTTTCAACCACGAAACTAAAAGCGAACGTATTTTTTCAGACAATGGCAACACAAAAATGTTTTTTTTTTTAATTTAATTAATGAAGAATCTTTATTTCTTTAATGATAGAACTGGTTTATATAATCGTTTTATTGTCGTTATCTTGTCATAGTACTAGTAGTAGTAGGTGCTAAATAAAGATAATACGCGAAAGCAAATGATAGCGAAGGGCATATGAAGTCAATTCTTTAGTGAAAAGAATTTATACACTATACACTAAGTACCTACCTACTGTTATTTAATGTATAGTAAGCAATTTTATGCTTCGACAAAATTGATTTTATTTATGGTATAATAGTAGGTTGGGAAGGAAATCGGCGTAAAAAACTACATAATTATATTAGACAATTAACTAGGTTATTAAGCCATTATAACTACCTACCTGTCGAAAAATCAAAACAGCCTTTTTAATTGCATACGTGCCAAACATTTGTTTATGAAATCTTATCTCATTGGGATGTTAAGGGCTCCTATTCCTATGTACCATTGTAAGTACCTGCATTGTACATTGTTACCTGCGAACCATTATGTTTTACATCCACTGACTTCCTACCCAAAGATTATCGTAGGTAATTTCCTACCTGCGTCTATTTCCCGTTTCAGTTTCTCACCCCAATGTAGCAGTGTCCTTAGAAACGAGGGTTCTATCGCATCGTACGGATGTAAACAATCTTATCAGTTTGATTCCCTGTACCCTTTAATGATCTGAGGCTTTATAGATTTAAAAAAATAATTAATATGCCACATTTTGCATGTTCATATGCAAAATGTTTTAATGTCGGTTATCTATGTACGTATAACTGGCAAGTAAGAAAATATAAACAAAAAAATATCGAACCTTTTTTTAAAATAAGAACACTCTACCAGGCACGTATTCTGAAATTAATCGGTTACACAATACATAATAGGTAGGCACACAAAACAAATATTTACCTTCTATAGCAACGACGTGGTCCCGTATCTGCTGTGCCAGCAACGGATCAGGTACCAACTCCACAAGATCATACAGAGCGTAAATAGACGGATGCACGCTCTCAAAACGCTGAATCTCTTGTCTTATAGACAAGGAGGTGTTCAGGCAAGCCTGGCTGTGTTGTCTATTGCACATCGTAGACCTGAAGCCCAGCATTTAGGCAGAAAAACCCAATTAGCACACCACAACACTACACAAGATGCATTCTCATTTCAACGCCGCGTGAGCGATACACCGCACATAGCGGTTATAAACTCTTTAAAACACACTTAATCGTTCGCTAATGTAGTAATTCACAATCACGAGCACAATAACCACTTGTTCACAATGATTTATTGTTAAGATGCCAATATAAATAATGTAAACAACGAATCAAGATGAGATGCACTGACGTAAACACATACAAACCACCCCGACGGCGGCCATTACCGAACTGGCATGGCATTTTCGAGCGCGTCTCAATCCGGTCCTGTCAAAATTGAAGTTACTAGTGGAGAGCGCCATCTATAGGTTTGAAGTGCAAACTGTTATCTTAAAGAAAAGTGTACACACAGTTGTATTAAATTGATAGTACATATTTGGTAGAACAGATGGCGTTTCACATCTTTTTTATTTATGTTTCGTGGTTACTTGCATTGGTGAGTGTTTTCGTCACGATGTTTTCCCTCACCGCAAGGGTAATAGGTTGATACTAAATTATTTTTATTATTTCATAATGAACATAAGGAACAAAATAAATTTTCGTACCTTTCAGCGAAACGGTTATACATACAAATATCACGTCTTTATAACTTACTGGGTAGACAGAGCCAACAGTAGCAAGACAAATAATTCACGTTTAGCTGGTTATTAAAAGCAATGCCTCTGTTATTGTGTAAATATTATAATGTAATAAGATAATGAAAAAATTACCTTCGACGGTTACAATGGTGTCAACAGACCGAATTTATTTTGTCCACCGACATGTTTAAACGTAGTAAACTAGATAAGATGGCTGGATTCTCATAACATCAAGAGGTAGTACAGCTGCAGGTAGTTTGTTCCGCCGCTTCTTCTACACATGCGATTTGGAAGCGGTAGTAGTTATAATCAGATTTAAGTGATGTGACGTCAATAAGTGATACCTTGTATCCAATTTTGAAAAAAAAAATCTATTCTATTCTAGGTAAAAATGGTATATTGTACTAGTGTTTTTCTATTTTTGGATTATTATTGCAACGTTTGTCAATGTTGACGATTAGAATGAAATTTGACTGTGAAGAGATATATAATAGACTTAGTAAAAGAGTAGTAAGATTTATTCTTACATGTGTTATCACTTATAGACGTAACATCACTTAAAACGATATGTGTCTTATATGTGATTTTCTCATCATGCCCTGTCCATGATTCGAACCCAGAACCTCCGGTGTCACAGACAAGCGTACTACCGCTGCGCCACAGAGGCCGTATCGATTTTAAAGACTGATTTTGATGAAGTTTTTTAGAATATAGTTATGTTACACACAGGCTACTGTTATCCGTAAATTCCCCAGAAATCCCGAACAAATCGCAAACATATTCTATCCAGCGATGAGACATATAAAGGTCAGTGTTGCACCCGCAATCTAAGAAGTGGGCCAAACGGTTTCTTTGTAAGATAACTACATAATTCACGGTTCACTTGCCATGATAAATGTATGAGATTGGTCATTCACCATTCATGAGCTGAGATGCTGAAACAAACACACTTACTTTTATTGATACTTGTTATTTTGTATCTACTTATTTGATATCGACAATATCACTTACATCTATTTTAGTCTATGGTATGGTAATACGATGTGTGTATTCAAATTCAAATAAAGTTCAGTTCTTTTCTGTGACTCAAGCGTTTAATTCATATTAGGTTATGGGCCCAGCACGCTTCCACTGCGCATAATTTTAAGGTGTTCTATTTTCTTTGAATAAATGTGCGACTTTGGAAAACACTTCCATAATTGATGACATACACATACAGATGACCACGTCTTTAACGCTTACGGAGTACTAAGAGCCAACAGTCTCCCAAGGACTGAAAGTGACCACGTTCAGTTGTACGGCTCCACGATGCAATTGAGATTCAAATAGTGACAGGTTGCTAAATGAAAAACCCCATGTTTATTAGCATATCCCTTAGTTCTCTTCTCAAAATCCATGGGAAAAGTGGAAAAGATAAAAGGGAGTGGTCGTATTCTGAAGTGCCGGAAACCACACGGCGCCTTACCAACTTCTAATATTTGTCATAGTTTTCTAAGGAAACATTCTTCTCATACATACATACATATGTTCACGTCTATATCCCTTGCGGGGTAGACAGAGCCAACAGTCTTGAAAGGACTGAATGGCCACGTTCAGCTATTTGGCTTAATGATAGAATTGAGATTCAAATAGTGACAGGTTGCTAGCCCGTCGCCTAAAAAGGAATCCAAAGTTTGTAAGCCTATCCCTTAGTCGCCTTTAACGACATCCATGGGAAAGAGATGGAGTGATCCTATTCTTTTTTGTATTGGTGCCGGGACCCACACGGCATCATTCTTCTCATACTTGTTTACAAAACGTTTGCCTAATTCTCACATTTGAATAAATGAAATAGAGCATCTTTAAAAGTCGCTTAGTGAATAAAAATACCACTTTTCCCGATTTTGTAAAAGGCGACTAAAGGATAGGCGAATATAATTGGGATTGTTCTTTTAGGCGATGAGCTTGCGACCTGTCACTATTCGAATCTCAATTCCACCATTAAGCCATACAGCTCAACGTCTCATTGCGAGACTGTTGGCTCTGTCTACGCCGTAAGAGATAAACACGTGAATATGTATTAATGTATAGTTAAGTTAGTATCCAACAACTCCAGTCTCAAACTTCGGGGATTTAAATGTGTGATTTATCCGAATAACAAGAAAAAATATGGCCTTCAATTAATCACCAAACCTGCAAACAAGCGATGTATGAATTTCAACTTTCATTCGCCATAACAAGATACAATAGAAGAGCATTGTCTGTCCGGCAGTTGATAGGAGTTTGTCGCGGCGCACGGTCGCGTGGTGATGTGAAACATACACACGGACACTTCTCCCAATTGTTGATGTGAACTAATATAATTAATTGCGGCGTCCACCATGTCAAAAGTCAAGGTAAAGTGGTGTTTAGAAGATTTGTATTGTTTATTATGTAAGCGTGATGTTGGCTTTGAAACTTGTTTGGAGTCTTACGTTGAATTTTAAGAGGGAATTACTGCGACTTTATTGGCTGAGGTATATAGTCGAGGTAGTTATGGTTTATATAAAAAAAAGAACACATACATATGTGTATCTATGATAGAAATAGTAGTGATTACTTCTATTATTTACGAGGTAGACAGAGCCGATGAACATGACCACGTTTGGTCGAATCGAGATTCAGATTGCCAGGTTGCTAACCTTTTCAATTAACGAAGAATCCCAAATTTTTAAACTGGGTTTTCTCGGATTTGCTAGAAGAGCTGATAATCTTTGGGGGAAGAAGAGCAACTGTCACACTGTCACTATAATTTTTCTTCACTACCATACAAACCAACAGCATGAAAACTAACTCTAGAAGAATCTGCTTTTTCCCTTAGTCGAGGCTGTATTATATACATATTTATTCTCTCTTCAATTTATCACTACACTAAATACTTCTTTCTTCTTCCTCCTGGCTTTAATTCCGGTTACATCCTCACTATTCTGGTGAGCTAGCTAGCCTTTGAACATGATCCTGGTTTGAATAAGACAGGTTTTTTTACTCGAAGCGACTCCCGTCTGACCTCCACAACCTTTACAGGGGAATATAATTCATATTGGATCGTGATTTTTGATATATTATATATGTATATAAACGTAGATATAACACCATAAAGGGATTAAAAAAGACGCAAAAAATATATTATTCAAAGTTAAAATAAAATTACTTTTGAAAGTGGAAATGAGCCTTGGTAGATCCTCTTAAAGTAATTAACATTATTCTTATCGTTCTGCAACACGTTTTGTGTGTACTTTACATACTATGTTTTCAAGTGTTTCATACAGAATACATATAGACTTATTAGATACATTTCATTCATGACATTTATACAAAAACTTTTATTAAACCAACTTACTCTCACATAATCGATAAGAAGTGTATATTTTTTGTAAAAACACATTTGAATTAAAATCTTTATGTTATATATGAAGTTTATCACTGAATTATGGGGTCTTAGAGTTATTGTAATAACGATGTCTATTGAAATCCAAATAATGATATTAAACGAGATTTTAAACATATAAATTTTTTAGGTTTCAAACAAAATTTAACTTTGAATTAATTTTTAAGTTGTATGAAACTTATTACTTTAGATAAAGACACAATGGCTAACGTTACTTTTCTAGGGCTCAATTATACTTATTTGATGAATGTTTCGCACGCTATTACAATAATTCTTTGCTTAATTAATCATCAATGAAAAAAATCTGTGCGTTGAATATAATTGAAATAAAAATAAAATAAGGCGATGAAAAAAAAAGCAGAGAAAGAATTTAAAAAAAAAATAAGATTTTGTCCGTTTGTACACGATGATTTCCGGAACTATTGAACGGATCGGAAACATGTCGGAATCGAATAAATCTCCAAGGAGAAAGAGAGAAGTGGTCCACATTTTATTTATTTAAACTTTATGCACGTAAACTGTTCAATTTATTCTGTTTATTGTTTTTTTTTTTTGATGTGATATGATTTTGTTCTCTTTTCACAAAATAAATAAAAATATAACAATAAATTACACAGATAGAGTTAGACTCGAAGTAAGTTCGAAACTTGTGTTACGAGATACTAACTAAACGATACTATATTTTATAATAAACACTTACATAGATAAACATCCAAGACTCAGGCCTATCATAAAAAAATCGTAACCCCTTTTTTGTATCACTCTTCAATCTGAATTTTCATCGGTGTAATTCAAAACATTTGTCGTTGGTCACGCACTATTGAGATGGTTGATGGTATAGACGGTCTTTTTATTTTTGTTTTATTTAGAACTTTACTCTGAGCTT
Source organism: Amyelois transitella (assembly GCF_032362555.1). Classification (NCBI taxonomy): domain Eukaryota; kingdom Metazoa; phylum Arthropoda; class Insecta; order Lepidoptera; family Pyralidae; genus Amyelois; species Amyelois transitella. The sequence continues at coordinate 10,694,224 of NC_083512.1, forward strand.
TACGTCGGCGACAGGGTGAAACCTTAAAAAATGGCGAACAAACAATATTAACTTGCCAATTTGAGCGAGGTATAGAACAATAAAAATATAGTTTAATTTTTGAAATTATAAAATAATAACAATATATCCACGTATAGGAATATTTTTAAAGGTGTATGAAACATTAATGGATCATTTCGACGTTTACTATTTGATAAGAAAATAATTAAAAACATTTGCTTATAATAAAGTTTGCTGATTAATTCTTTATGGGCAGATGAATATCATTTAACTCAACCTTATGGAAATAAGCTTCGGTAACCGTATCAATTTTTTCATAGATTTCTATGTGTGTTATAACACGGCTTTATCAATTATTAATTCCGTAATTTTAGGGAGATTCTGACTGCTCTATGTGAACATTTAATGTTTATTTATCTTGGACCCAACCCCATCCCATCCTTTGAGAATACATTAAAAAGGTTTCCTTTCTGCAATATGGGATTTGTCCAAAAAGGTTTTCGAACTACTTATGAATAACCCAGAAAAAATGTAATAAACTTTATTGATTTATTTTTCTGTGTACTACGGAAACTATACGACACGATCCCTTCATGGGATAAGTCCGCCATTGCAAGTGATTTGTTTCTTTTATAACTATGTACTATTTCTTGTTACTGTGTAAATTTCTATGCAATAAAGATATTACAGACAAACAAACAAATTCGTTGCCTCTTTTTCTTATTTGTAGCATTATTGGGCGTAGCTTTAAGGCCCGGGGTGTAATAGTGATGGTTCAGAACTTGTGAAAGGAATTGCCGAAGATTTACGGGACAAATTACATAGATTGAGCTAGCCCCAAAGTAAGTTCGAGACTTGTGTTGGGATAACTAACTCGCAAATTAATAAGTATTTAAATTGATAAACTTAACATCCAAGGCAAACAGAAAATGTTTGTTTTTTTATCATGGCCTGACCGGGATACGAAACTCAGGACCTCCTGTGTCACAGGCAAGCCCACTCCGACATGCGCCATAGAAGCTGTTGAATTTTTGCAACGGAGTCACTTTATTTTTTAAAAATTGCAAAAATTTCGTTTCGTTGTTTCATTTTTCAAAATGTTATCAAGGCAATATTTCATATTATTCTATACGGAGCGACATAGTAATATATAGTATGTGTTAACAACGTGCAATATTATCTTTACGAACTATGTAATTTAATAATCTTCTATGCAAACGCGAAGTAGCTTAGCATCCGGCTTATTGACTTATGGAAAAACAAACAGTCAGTGGTTTGTTATTGTCAAGTTATTATTCTCGTAACATCGGTCCTAAATTAAGTGTTGCACGAGACTTCAATCACGTAAGGGGTAACAACAGACAAAGGATAATAGTTTAGACGTGGATATATGTACTTAAAACACATACATTTGGTCACGTCTATATCCCTTGCGGGGTAGACAGAGCCAATAGCTTTTAAAAGCCTGAATGGCCACGTTCAGCTATTTACCTTAATGATAGAATTGAGATTCAAATAGTGACAGGTTGCTAACCCATCGCCTAAAAAAGAATCCCAAGTTTGTAAGCCTATCCCTTAGTCGCCTTTTACGACATCCATGTGAAAGAGATGGGGTGTTCCTATTCTTTTTTGTATTGGTGTCAGGAACCACACGGCACAGACTTACTTAAAAATACAGAAAAGACCCGATGGCATTAAACAGGAGTAGCTTTTAAAACTTTTTCTCTTAAGATTCAATTACCTAAACCCTTCGATCAAGTATAAAAACCTATACTTTATTCTATTTTTTATTATTATTATTCTATTTATGATACTTGATCAAAGCCTAATCCACTTATTAGCATGTACTGCAGTTGAAAGAAATAACGGAGATATGGGAAATTTTACCCAGCTGGGGTATCCAATGCAACTTTTAGGGAAAATCGAATAAATTTTGCACCGTTTGCCCAAGATTGCCTCTCGAGCAAGCCGTACCTCGTTGAATTTTACTTAGGGTTGATACTTCACTCTTTTCTTTAATGGAAGACGGACCCCGGGTCCCGGAGCATCCGCCGTACAACCTACAATACGCAAAAATGAGAGAGAGTTTCTGCTCCCTTTCAATAAAAGAAAAATAATATAATTAATATAATTTAATGCGAAGCAAATTAAAAATGATATCTCGTCTCTCACTACTATAAAATGTATAACGAATGCACTGTGAACTTTAACTCTTGTTGTCTTTTTCTTAGGATATGCATTTTGAAACCTTTTTCACGAAATTGGTAGACAGCAAATACCTAGACGCGAAACGAGTTAAAGTACACGTTCGCCTGAACGTCTTAAATGACAGAATTGAGATTCAGATTGTCCATCCCTTAAACAACCAATCCCAACCCAACTAGATCTTTTTATACTCCTTAGTCTTAAAGAGACTGGTAGGCTACGTTCAGCTGTCTGGCTTTATGATAGAATTGAGATTCAAATAGTGACAGGTTGCTAGCCCATCGCCCAAAACGAGAATCCCAAGTTTATAAGCCCATCCCTTAGTCGCCTCGTACGACATACATGGGAAATGAGATGGAATGGTCCTATTCTTTTTTATGTTGGTGCCAGAAACCACACGGCATTGAAAAAAAAAGTAGATTTAGCTGTGTGTCTGTCAACCCTTACACCAGGTGACTCTGTAAAGTTAGATATACATATGCAATGTATGTAGACGGGGCAATCGAGGGGAAACTTCGACATATTAGGTTGTTTAATAAGAAACTAGCTAAACCTGCCGATTTACTCGCGGGATCTCAGTAAATTATCTTGTTTTAAGAGAAACAAAAATTGTTTTCTACCTTGAAGATATCACACAATTTTGTTGTTCTATGATTGTCTTATGTTTTGTAAAATATGTTTTTCTTTGAAAATAAAACGACTTATCACCTAGATTCCTGTACAAATATTCAATAGCGAAAGCATGTCTGTCTGTTACATTTTTACGAACAAATCGCTGCTGGAGCAATTTTGATGAATTTTGTTTGAATAGAGTGAGTACCTACGTAGCATTTTTCTGTAATTATAAACACGGGCAAACGCTAGTAAAAAGTAAAATAAAAAAATATGGAAAATTTTGCTAAGAAAATTATTATTTATAAGAAAAATATTAAGCCGTGTGGTTCCCGGCACTAATTAAAAAAAAGAATAGGACCACTCCATGAGAACGAGCTCATGGATGTCGTAAAAGGTGACTAAGGGATAGGCTTATAAACTTGGGATTTTTATTTTAGGCGATAGGCTAGCAATCTGTCCCTGTTTGAATCTCAATTCTATCGTCAAGTCAAAAAGCTCAGTTGACTACGTACGTTGAGCTTTTTGCCATATCAGTTTTTTCAAGACTGTCGGATCTGTCTACCCCGCAAGGGATTTACTGACTATATGTATGTATATAAGTAAAATTATTATTAAGTAAAAATATGAATTTGTCTAATGGTATAAAGACACGTGTTCTAAATTGTTTCCTTAGTGGGACCAGATTCACTCGAACAATTTGTTTGTCAAATCCTCAGTTAATTTATATAGCTGACCTCTGTTTGAGGACGACTATTAATAACTCTCATTTACTTAGTTATACGAGACTCAACTCCCTTCAATCTTGGACCGTTCCGTGCCCAAATTACTAAACGTATGTGTTGTATCATCATACATTCATAAAATCTCTTTCCGTAAGGCTAGGCAGAGACTACAGCTTTTCGCATGATCCCTTCCTACATCTTTCATGAAAATGTGGATAAAGTTTAAGACTTATGAATGTGCATGAAGCGAAAGAAGTATGCAGAGATCGTGGCAGTATCAAAGACAGAGGCCGCCCGCGACTTCATCCGCATGGAAACCCTATCAATCCCGCGGGAACTTTGGGATAAAAAGTAGCTAAATATTGTTCTGGGTTTTCAGCTACCTACCTACCAGTTTTCATCATAATCGGTTCAGTAGTTTTTGCGTGAAAGAGTAACTAACATCCATACTGACATACTCACAAACTTTCGCATTTATAATATTAGTAGGATATAGTTTTGTAGACCCGCCTAAAGCACTTGGAAAGATGTAAATAAATAATGTATATACACATATTAGGTACATACGTACATGTAATATTATTTTTTTGCAGCACGGTCTATAAAGACCAAGATTTTTTTTAAGATCAAATAAATATTAAGTAAGCAAATTAAAAAAATAGCAGAGAAATGAGATGAATGGAAGGACCCTTCACTTAACTCCACTTAGCACTTAAATTTAACAAAACGGTATACATAATTTGTAAATTGACGTCGTAGATAAAAACGTTGCAGTGTAGTTTATTTCGCAGCTTCTTGCCCTTTGGAATGGTATGAAAATTTTACGCTTTTTGGGCCCAACTGAGAGACCGATTTTAATGACATTTGATATCGAATTAGGGTATGTATAGACCTAAAACACAAACATTAAGGTATCTTTTTTGCCATTTGGCAATGGGACCCTAAAATGCTGATATAACTGTTCTACGCTGACGAAGTCGCGGGTAAATAGTTTGTACACTATCATCAACAAAATACTATTAGTACGGTATTAGATAAAATAACGCGGAGAAATCATTTAACATGTGCAAAAGCATAAAAAAAACACAAATCACGAATTGATAACGTTGCCGTAACACTATTGTAGTATATATTGGTTCTTGTATTGTTTGAAAATGAACACATAAATGACATTTCATTACTATGACAAGTGTAGAAAAGTTTACGATGGATTTTATCGTCAATTTTTTTGTAAACAGCTGTTAATTCTGTTGCCACTATCGATGATTTAGCTCATACTTTTATACATATAATCACGTCCCCATCCTCTGTGGGGTAGACAGAGCCAACAGTCTTGAAAAGACTGAAATTCCACGCTTAGCTATATGGGTTAATGATGGAATTGAGACTCAAATAGTGCCAGTTTTTTTAGCCCATCGCCTACAAGAGGTATTCCAAGTTTATAAGCCTATACCTTAGTCGCCTTTTACGAAATCCATGGGTAACATATAGACTAGTTTTATTCTTAAGTGCCGGACCTGCGAAAGTAGACAGAGACTACATCTTCCCACTTGTGATGATTCCTGCTTACTTCTATCGCTTCAGCCACATTTAACAATATCTCGTCGTTTTAGGGTACTATGGACAATTATTAGTGGGAAGAAAAGGCTTTTACTAGCAGTGGGATATGAATGGCTTGTAAAAAAAGGAACGAGGCAAAAAAAACTTGTTGGTGCAACCTTTTTACCTTAAGTTAACTGGATGTATGTCCAGTCCATAGTACAATATATATAAGTTTTTAATTTATTTTTAATTTTGGAAAAAAAAATACAGCTAAAACAATATGTTTGTAGCTTAATGTCAAACATTCAAATAAAACTATTAAAAATATAATATATACACAGTTTATTACGGAGTTATTTACTATATAAATAATACACAGTTTACGGAGGTAAGACTGACGTAACTTCCTGTTAAATTTGACTGACCTAATCAAGTGTCGTGGTCATCGACCCCAGGCTTCTTTCCACAAATGTGAAGGTGTAACCTGGACTAACGCCAAAAGGATGATGATTACATACATACATATGATCACGTCTTTATCCCTTACGGGGTAGACAGAACCAACTTGAAAATACTGATAGGCCACGTTCAGCTGTTGGGCTTAATGATAGAATTGAGATTCAAATAGTGAGCCCATCGCTTAAAATAAGAATCCCAAGTTTATAAGCCTATCCCTTAGTCGCCTTTTACGACATCCATGGGAACGAGATGGAGTGGTCCTATTCTTTTTTTTATTGGTGCCGGGAACCACACGGCAATGCAAGGATGATGATTCCTTGATCAGAGAGAGTCATGACGAAAGAATGTAGTTCAGTTGTGTCGTACACCAATCCTGTGCTTGAGTAAATCATCAGTAAGTACCACATCCTCATAATAAATTGATAATAGTCTGGCATTTTGTCCAGTTAGTAGATCTATGTATACTAATATTATAAAGCTGAAGAGTTTGTTTGTCTGAACGCGCTAATCTTAGGAATTACTGGTACTAATTGAAAAATTATTTAATTTTTGTGTTGAATAGACCATTTATCAAGGAAGGCTTTAGGCTATATAACATCACGCTCCAACTATTTGGAGCGAAGAAATAATGGAAAATGTGAAAAAAACGGAAAAAATTATTCAACCTTGAGGGCTTCAATGATGAAAATAACTATTCCACTCGTGGACGAAGTCGCGGACACAGCTTGTCAACTTATAAAATAGGAATATTGTTTTATATTTATAATTTTATAATGCTTCTTCGTTTTTTATTTTACGTATAATTGTACCTTTACTTTTATTTCAATCTGATCTAAATATTTTATTCTTCGTCTTCCTCTCTTCCCATTAATTCACATCGCGTGTTAGCAATTGCAATGCGAAAATAAAAAAAAATTACCAGCATGGCCTAGCTTTGTTGTCAAGCTAAAACGTTCAGATAACGAGAATAAGTGTACCAGAATGATCTAGCTAAACATATGTCTATGATCAAAACATGGCCAATAGCACTCTCGGATTACGAGAGTTCGCGTGTTAGTTTAATTGCCTTAACTCGACCGGCCCTGCGCAAGAGTTCGGAGAATGGCCCACTTCCTGGACCCATACGTAGGGTTGTCAGCGGTGCTGCTGACCTCACATACAAGTATGTCATACACATACACACACACACGGTCACGTCCATATCCCTTGCGAGGTAGACAGAGCCAACAGTCTTGAAAAGACTGAATGGTTCAGCTATATGGCTTAATGAAAGAATTGAGATTCAAATAGTGACAGGTTGCTAGCCCATCGCCTAAAAAGAATCCCATGTTTATAAGCCTATTAATTTATATTAAGCCCTTCGCCTTTTACGACATCCATGGTAAAAAGAGATGGAGTGGTCCTATTCTTTTTTGTATTGGTGCCGGGAACCACACGGCTCCAATAAAAATAGCATTATTGTAAGAACATTGATAAGCTATTGATAAGATATTGCTGGCAACCAGTCACTATTTGAATCTCAATTCTATCTTTAAGCCAAATAGCGCAATGTGGCCTATCAGTCTTTTCAAGACTGTTGGCTCTGTCTACCCCGCAAGGGATATAGACGTGACTATATGTATGTATAATGCTAAATTAGGCAATCATCTCTGTGTGCACACTCCATCGCTACGCTGCGACATCCAGGGTCCATTTTGCAGCATTTTCCTTCATTTGATAAACAGAGATTGACAACCCTAGGCCTTAGGGAACGTTGTGGAAAGACACATGATTGGAGATCTATGCTCTATAGATCTCTTGCATGTATTTTATTTACCTTACACTAGTAGGAGAGGATATTATCAAGAATGTACATGAAAATATGAGTATCTTGATCAAATTAAGGACGTCCTGGTAAAGGGTCAGGTCAAAAGTACCCGAAACCGCCGAGCTTGTATGAAGAGAGTTATGAATGTGGATGAAGCGAAGGAAGTATGCAGAGATCGTGGCAAGTGAAAAGAGGTAGTCTCTGCCTACCCCTCCGGGAAAGAGGCGTGATTTTATGTATGTATGTATGTACATGAAAATACTTTTACAAATTTTCTGACAACCGTTAATTACAAGTGCCGTGTGGTTCCCGGCACCGATATAAAAAAGAATAGGACCATTCCATCTCTTTTCCATCGATGTCGTAGAAGGCGACTAAAGGATATGCTTATAAACTTGGGATTCTCCTTCTAGGCGACAGGCTAGTAACCTGTCACTATTTGAATCTCAATTCTGTAGTTATGCCTAACAGCTGAACGTGGCCTATCAGTCTTTCAAGACTGCTGGCTCTGTCTACCCCACAAGGGTGATTATATGTATGTATGTATGTAAAACTTTCCCTTTACGAAACAAAATCGAAATCGTTGGCTGCAATTAATAACGGTCCCAATAACGTTCCATTACAAAAGCAATTTGTGAAAACTGTTTGAAAGAAAACCAATAAATATGTATGGGAATTGAAGGCCGCACGTCGGTGCTGGATTTATTGAAGTCAGCCTTTAACATAGACGGACAGACAGGTGGCGTGCGCTTAACGAGTACTAGTTTTACATATATATAAATACAAAAAGGCATTTATGAAACGTTATGAATCCATCCGCAATTATTATGTAAAGCTTTCTTATTAGGTTTGTCACGAATTAACACTGAAAATGGATTGTTTTTTCAAGATATATTTGGCGTGTATACAGAAAAAGTTCTCCAGGCTAATGTTCTCTAGAAATTTCATTTATATCAAATGCCGTGTGGTTCCCGGCACCATTACAATAAAGAATAGGACCACTCCATCTCTTTCCCATGGATGTCGTAAAGTTAGTCGATGAGCTTGCAACCTGTCACTATTTGAATCTCAATTCTATCACTAAGCCAAACAGCTGAGCGTGGCCTATCAGCCTTTTCAAGACTGGTGGCTCTGTCTACCCCGCTAGGGATATAGACGTGATCATATGTATATATGTATGTATCAAATTCTTCTAATAAATACTGAGTGAGTGAATGACAGACAACCTACAGACCAAACCATTGGGTCTAGTTTCAAATTTGGTATGTAGGTACCTCCCCTGTGGCATAGCGGTAGAACGCTGTCTGTGACACCGGAGGTTCGAATCCCGGCAAGGGAATTATGAGAAACGAACTTTCACTGGCCCGAGTCTAGGATGTTCTTAATCTTTATAAGTATGTAAAATGTAGTATCGTTGAGTTTTTATCTCGCAACACAAGTCTCGAACTAACGTCGAGGCTAACTCATTCTCTGTAATCTGTCCCGTATATATTTATTTGATCTAAGTGTGCACTGAGAGCGAGTTTCCCGAAATACAAGACAAATACGAATAAAAATTATCTTAATTGCTCATAAAAAATACATACATGTAGTAGAAACAAACATTATGAATATGTTGAGCAAAGGCGGACTTATCACTAAGCAATCTCTTCCAGTTAACCTTTGGGTAGTGAAATATAAAATCCTGGAACCGGGTGGGCAGCATACTTAACAAATGTTAGTGTATTAAATATCGCAATGAAATGGATTATTAATTTTTGACGGGTGAAGCCACGTGCGTGCTATAGTATAAAATATTTATTTACTTTAACGAATCCAGTACTCTCGATTATTTGGCCGCTAGCCACGAGCGATTGGATTACCATTCAAACAAACGTACCTAGTTATTTGTTTCCAAAACATCAATTAAAAGCCAGCTCCTCTACTAATTGAATTAATTATTGTTTAATTAATCTCAGTTACAGGTGCGGTACTTGGATTATTTACATTAGAAAATTAAAGTTTAATCGATTGAAGGCCAAAAATCGTTCTCGCACTAAATGAATGAAATAATGATTTTTTATTGAATTTATTTGCAGGAAAATATTATTCCATTTATTACATAGCTAAAGAAAAAAGTTTTTTTTATAATAATTTTTCTTTGATAGGTAATATTCGCACAGAGACAGACAAATCCTTCAGGAGTAATAAGAAAATATATTTGTTTTATTAAATAACTAGCGACCCTCCCCGGCTTCGCACGGGTGCAAAATTATAAATGTTATTATACATTAAAACCTTCCTCTTGAATCACTCTACCTGTTACAAAAAACCGCATCAAAATCCGTTGCGTAATTTTAAAGATTTAAGCATACAGACAAACAGACTACAATTGCGACTTTGTTTTATACTATGTAGTGATATAACTTATTATAAGTAGGTTGTGTTTAAGTATTTGATGGGACTGGTATGGCTTTCGGATAATTAAAAAAAGGAATGCTCCTAATAAAAAAAATTGAACTTATTTTTTCATTGTCATTGTTTATTTTGATAAATATCTTAAGTCTCCCACGGTCTCTCATAACTTTCAATTAAACTCTCAGTAGCAAAGCAAAATGAAACTTTGTGCCTAAAAGCCGAAAGTGACCGCGTCCAACGTTTTTGTAGCGAAAAAACAAAGAAATGAGAAACGTTGTTTTAAGAATTCCACAAAGAAAACTACGCTACCATTTCGCTATGATGGACATGTGACAGCTGAAATAATACTAGTACCGTGTGGTTCCTGGCATCAATATAATAAAAGAATAGGACCACTCAATCTTATTTCCCATGGATGTCGTTAAAGGCCACTAAGGGATAGGCTTATAAACTTGGGATTCTTGTTTTAGGCGACGGGCTAGAAACCTGTCACTATTTGAATCTTAATATTAGGTAAAATTAGGGTAAGAGAACCATTAACCGAGGTGTTTGCACGAAGAGACTGAAGCAAAAAATGTATGCAATGTATCGCGGCAAGAGTAAAGATGTAGCTTCTGTCTACGCGTCCAGGAAAGAGGCTTGATCATATATGTATGTATAAGTGAAGTTAATTTTATTTGAATTAGTTCTACATTCATTCATCTTTTTTAATGTAGACAATGTGCATTCGTCCACGATTTGGATTTAAGAGATCTATATTTGTAAATTGACGTCCGATGAAAATGCTGCAGTGTAGTTTGTTCCGCCTCTTCTTCTACACATGCGCTTTGGAAGCGGTAGAAGTTATAATTAGATTTAAGTGATGTGACGTCAATAAGTGATACCTTGTATCCAATTTTGAAAATAAATCTATTTTTATTAAACGGTTTTATTTAGCTCACCCCGTTTGTTTTATTTATTCTTGGGTCAAATTTAGTAATTCAAATTTCACCCTCTTCCTGTCAACCGATTAATCTGAAATTTTGTATACACTTTGGATTTTGGTGACAATATAATTATGTTTATTCATTATCATTATAAATTCAAGATGGCCGCCGTTACAAAATGGCGGATAATTTAGGTTTCATTAATCCCATCAATATGGGTATCAAATGAAAGGGCTCAACAAGCAGAATACAATATACTATAAAAAATTGAAATCCAAGATGGCGGCCTCTACAAAATGGCGGATAACTTAGGTTTTATCAATCCCATCAACATGGGTATCAAATGAAAGGTCTCAACAAGTAGAATACAATTTACTATTCAAAATTAAAATCTAAGCAGTGGGATAAAATGTAGCCTATGTTACTCCTGAAGGTTAAGTCTATCCCTGTGCCAAATTTCATTCAAATCGGTCCAGTAGTTTTTGAGTTTATTCGTTACAAAAACTAAAAACTTGAAAATAAAAATAGGTAAAAAAACTTTTTAAGTTAAACGGTTTTATGTTAAACATACATTGCAATGTTTAATATAAATGTACTAAAAACCAAAAAATAATAAAATAGATACAGTCGTGGGAATTATAAACATATGCATAGACTAGACTAAAATAAAACCGTGGGGCACGTCAATTGTCTACAATCGTTGATTAAAATGTTTGTTTTGTAATGTTACACTATAATTAGGCAGTTGTTCAACCGACAACGATGGACGTGTGATAAGTAGGGCTAGAATGTGGAAACAAGTTAGCAAGCTCGATTAAGCGAGTTTTAGGGTTTCATAATGTTGAGCGAGTAGTACTTTTATCATAAGTTTTGTCGATTAAAGACAAACTACGAGCAGTGAAACGATTCCTCGCTAGCCAGCAAAATAGTAAGTAATTTGCGCACCGTCTGCGGGCCAACTGCCTAACGACGAATTAAACGATTCTTCTATAGCACATTAAGTCTATAATTTGTAGACAATTGACGTGCCCCACGGTTTTATTTTAGTCTAGTCTATGCATATGTTTATAATTCCCACGACTGTATCTATTTTATTATTTTTTGGTTTTTAGTACATTTATATTAAACATTGCAATGTATGTTTAACATAAAACCGTTTAACTTAAAAAGTTTTTTTACCTATTTTTATTATATTCTGAAGAGCGCGTGAAAAAAAAATTACGCGTTTATATCGCGCGAAAATCTACCACTGATTAGCTTTTTATTATGGCGTAAAACGGTTCGCGCTTGCAGGAGCTACAAGAGTTTCAGCTGTTTTGGCATGAAAATTTAACATACATACTTTCATTAAAATATTTGTATGGAATAATTCACATTATCTATTTTGTTCCCTTCTGTAAATTACATAAGCATGCCTAGTTATTTGCGCAAACACTATCATTTGGAGCACAATACAAGCCTCTATTATGCGCACGACAAAGGTGGAAATCGCATCCCAAATAGTACATAATTGAAATGTTGCCATTATCATAAAAAAAAAACGAGTTATATAATCTGTTTTACAATTTTTTTTTTAGTTTAACTGTCTTCAGGTAATATTTTTATAGTCGGTTTATATGTTGATCACATACCTACTCATATCACATCCTTATCCCTTACGGGGAGTACAGGGTCAATAGACATATAAATCGAAGACCACATTAACCTGGATTAAGATCGTACTGACAGCTTTTCCTATCAACGCGCGAATAAAATAGAAAAAAAAAGAAAAATTTGAATTTGGAAAACTTGCATCCTCTCACTTTTTAAATCTCAAATCTATCTTCAAGCCATAGAACTGAAAGTTGCTTTTTGGAGATTATTCGCTCTGTCTTCCCCGCAAGGGCTACAATTTACAAACAGAATTAAACTATGACGTTTTAGCTTACAACCTAGTCGGGCAACCAATTTCAGGTTAAGCAATAAACTTGTGAAACTGAATTGGTTTTTGTAATAAATAATAGTTATGTAGGTACTAGTCTGTTTGTATTCTTTTGTGCTATTGGTCACGGTATGGTGATTTCTTTCAGTGATTGTCCCATTCTTCTGTCTAGTGACATTTTGTTGTTACGACAATATTTTACGTTTTTCAAGTGGAAGTACCCGGGTTCAATCCCTGGCAACGGATTTTTTTTAATTTTATATATTTTTTTTTTGTATTTTTGAGGGATTTTTTGATGTCTACCGTTATTTGTTTTTATAATTTTTTTTTATAGAATTGCTGTGTTTTTTCTTGTGGTTTTGTGATTTTACTACTTTTACGTATTTTCTAGCGTCCACCCAGCATCCCTTAGTCACCTAGGTACTGAAGTATAAACTAGGGTACGCTCGCGTTAAAAGTTAAGTTTGTTAGACTTTTCCATAAGCTTTTGAGCTGTTGTCTGGTCTCGTGGCTACAAGACCATGGGAATTTTAATGCTTCGCTTTCTGTGGTTTGTCCTTTTATCCCCTTCTTCTCCCAATCACAGGGAGAGATGGAATTTTGCTGTTTTCCACGTCATTATTTTTGCAGCATCTGTAGGTGTTTTAATATTATAAATAAAATAAATATATACGGGACAAATTACACTGATTGAGTTAGCCTCGAAGTAAGTTCGACACTTGTGTTACGAGATACTAACTCAACGATACTATATTTTATAATAAATACTTATATAGATAAACATCCAAGACCCAGGACAATCAGAAAAAGTTCTTTTCTCATCATGCCCTGACCGGGATTCGAACCCGGGACCTCCGGTGTCACAGACAAGCGTACTACCGCTGAGCCACAGAGGCCGTTTAATAATTAATATTCTGTGCTAGTATTCATAAAATTCAATTAGGTTTTGCTTTCAGATAATGCATTGTACTTTATGTATAATTTAGATGCGTCCTTGACTGTATAAGTAACAACAATAGCACAATGCAACACGTAATATGCATTCAGACAACAGTTTATGACGCTTAGATGTTATGATTGGATGTTAGTGAAATTATAATTTGATACAACGCCATCTGTGTTACACATGTGAAACTTAAACTAGCTGTTCGGCGCTGATGACAAATAAAATACTTGTGACTTTAAGGTCTACCAAAAAAATAAGTAAATATAATAACACAAACAAATATATTATGACAGTGTTATTTTCCATTTCAACTTAGTACCACACGTTATACACACGTTATACTATAATATATATCAAGTTGAGATTAAATTAAAAGTATCGCTATTAGACACTAGATGGCACTAGTGTAGTAGGTTAGTGTTTTACAGACTTGATTTTATTTTTGTAAGATTGAACATTTATTACTATTTCCGATACATGTGGCTTAAGTTAATTATTTCTCTATTCCAAGATCTTTAAACACCTTTTAAAAATACCATTCAAGTGATACCTTAACGCTTAGAACGCCACGTACCATCAACTTCGCGTCGTGACTAGTCTCAATGTGAACTCCGTCTCTTACCCATACCTGGTATTGTACTACTGATAATGTGACTATATGATGTGTGAGGCGAACCCCGGGCTCCTCTCTAGGGCGGACGCAACCAGGTCGAACGCAAAGAGTATTGTTTTAAAAAAAGAAATTAATTATACATACACATGGTCACGTCTATATCCCTTGCGGGGTAGACTGAGCCAAAAGCCTTGAAAAGACTGAATGGCCACGTTCAGCTATTTGGCTTAGCGATAGAATTGAGATTCAAAAGAAGAAATTGACTGACTGAAATAGCTGGTTAGGCTTGATTTCTAGATTTTCGAAATTTGGCATGTCCCGTGGTATAGATACCTAAAAGAGGCAATGACCGTAACTGCCATATCAACGAATAGCTCAAATAGTATAGAGATTTAAAATATGGTAAAGAGATATAATAGGTATTTGTTTGTTAGTTTGTCATGTGGGTAGTCCAGGGATGCATTTAGGGAGAATTTCCAAAAAACGGGAATTGAAATATTTTTGAACATAACACATTAATTAATTTATATAATCACCTCTATATTCCTTGCGGGATAGACACAACCAACAGTCTTGAAAAACAGACAGGCCACGTTCATCTGTTTGGCTTAATGATATAATTCGATTCAAATAGTGACAGGTTGCTAGCCCTCACTCACATCACATCACCTATTAGTAATCCCTTAGTTACTTTTACGACATTCATGGGAAAGAGATGGAGTGGTCCTATTATATTTATAATGGTGCCGGGAACCACACGCCAATTGCAACGGCAAACAAAACACACGAATTAAAAGTATCAAGAAGATATGATCCACATATAACTCAAACCTGTCGGGGTCAACGACCGCTGAACGGGTTCGTCGGCATCTCCGACACTAAAGTAAAAATTGCAAGTACCAGCTATCTTATTAGATAGGGTCATGCCGTGTCTGTCTGTCTGTGTGTGATCAACTCTTAAAGGTATTGATGGATTTTGATACGGTTTTCTCTCCTACACCCGGTTACATCCTAAACCTCACCGCAGAGGAGCCCGGGGTGCGCCTTTGGACCAGAATTGGATGAATAAAGTTTTCATGTGGCTTTCTTTATAGACCAAAGATTTCAAAATTAATATAAGTTAGTCTAAAAGAAGAATCCACGTTTATAAGGCTATCCCTAAGTCGCCTTTTACGACATCCATTGGAAAGAGGTGGATTGATCCTAATCTCATTTCTATTGGTGATCGGGAACCACACGGTAAATACACTACGATCAAATCAAATCTTTGACAATAAGCAAATCTTTTCCGTACTACAACATTTAAATTTCACGCGTGCACTTCACAACCTCAATCGTGTCGGCTTACTGCACGCTATAAAAATATTGAGGTTAGCAAACAAAAAGAAACTGCTTCTCTTTCCTTCGATTACAAGATATACAAGGAGAGTGTGGAGGGAAAGGTCGGAGTGGGAAGACCTAGACGAACGTATCTTGATCAAATTAAGGACGTCCTGGTAAAGGGTCAGGTCAAAAGTACCCGAAACCGCCGAGCATGCATGAAGAGAGTTATGAATGTGGATGAAGCGAAGTTAGTATGCAGAGATCGTGGCAAGTGGAAAGATGTAGTCTCTGCTTACCTATATTTTATGTATGTATGTATGTATGAGGTTTAATGATGAAAGGTAATAAAGAGCTTGATAAGCATTAGCTTGCATCATGGTTCTAAATAAGGTTGTGTAGGAATAGAGGCTAGGCTATTTTTAGCCTGGAGGATGGCAAGTAAGGTCTTTAATTATCATTCAAGATGCATTTGCTTTTCCGAAGAGGAAACTCCTTAGAGGTCTCTTTAGTTGGAGGAAATAATTATCAATATCTATTTCCTTGGACTCAAACGTGTGTTTAAAAGTAATGACATACATTACTGGAATTAGTTGTATGGTAGCGACTTAAAACAATAGTGTATTGCAGTAGTCTTTCTATCGCAGTGCTTATCTGAACGTCTGAGTTGTAAGTCTAGAAATTCGGCAGTCTAGGCCAAAAAATGTAATGTGCATACATACATATATATAATCACGTCTATATCCCTTGCGGGGTAGACAGAGTCAACAGTCTTGAAAAGACTGATAGGCCACGTTCAGCTGTTTGGCTTTATGATGGAATTGAGATTCAAATAGTGACAGGTTGCTAGCCAATCGCCTAAAAGAAGAATCCCAAGTTTATAAGCCTATCCCTTAGTCGCCTTTTACGACATCCATGGGAACAAGATGGAGTGGTCCTATTCTTTTTTTTTATTGGTGCCGGAAACCACACGGCACATGTAATGTGCCCGGCACGAAAGCTTAAAAATAGATTTTTAAAATGAAAAATTTCTATTGCGCATTTAAGAAGCGTCAAATTCTAAGATCCAATTATTTGTTGGGTGCTATAATTGTAAGTAGGTCTAGAAATTAGGTGGTCTATGGCCAACAATTGTTATTGTAATAGCTTGCCGGCCTACGGTAACGCGTGGGAATTACTTGGCATTATAGTGCAGTCCGCATGAATGACTTAGGTGCAGTTGATTGTACAATTCATCCGACTTTATAGACGAACAATAACATCAAACATTAAAAAAGTGAAACAAAAAAGACAACAGTTCTCCGTGCCGTGTGGTTCCCGGCACCAATAAAATAAAGGACAGGACCACTCCATCTCTTTCCCATGGATGTCGTAAAAGGCGAACAAAGGATAGCATTAAGTACATATTTGGGAGTCATCTTTTAGGCGATGGGAAAGCTACCTGTCACTATTTGAATCTCAATTCTATCATTAAGCTAAATGGCTGAATGTGGCCTTTCATTCTTTTGATGACTGTTGGCTCTGTCTACCCCGCAAGAGTATATACCCGCATAGACGTGATTATATGTTATGTTATGTTACAACAGTTCTCTGCCAGACCCAGATTATGGTTGGTAGATAGGCTTCTAGTTCTAGTCTAGTCTAAGTCTAATTTTTGTGCTATACATTTGTATTTTGTACAATAAAGTTTGAATAAATGAGACAAGAACTGTAAACTGTATGCAAAAAGCCATTTTAAAATTTCCACTTTTCTTTATTAACTGACCTCAAAAAAGAGGTTTCTCTAATTTTCTATTATATTTGACCAAAGGTACCTATCCTAAATTTTACATTCTAAAGTCAACAAGTTTAATTGCTGGAAAAAAAAGCATGTTTGTAAACTCTTTATTGCACAAAAAAAATATGAAAACCGTAGGTTCTTTTCAATTTCAATACATAACTTCCGATGTTCTTACTTCAATTTAAATGTATATTACATTTTTATTGAAGTAATTTCACACATTCAGTATTTACTTAATAACTTTAAAACGACGTTTGATAGACATGAAGTCGAAAAGGGGTATTATGACAGCTCTCTTTTGCCGCCGGTAGTAAAAAAAGATAAGTTTTACTCATTGCTATTTTCAACAATGCTGATAACATTTCACCGTTGACCTAAACGTTTGAGATTGTGATAATGGACATCACATTAAGTGCCAGATTAAGTGCTCGGTAAGTCATCTTGTACTTTATAACTTTATTGATAAAAATTATAGAGAAGTTAATTCATTCAATGCCGTCATGAAGCCATATAACTGAACGTGACCGTTTTGTCGAGACTGTCGGCTCTGTCTTCCCTGCAAGGGACATAGACGTGACTATGTAAATATATATCAAGAGAAGTCAATAAAGAAAAAGTAAAAAAGAAAATGCCCCCGTAACAAAGTCCCAAAAGAGAATAAAAATTTTGTTTTGTTGAATTTAGACAGAACAGAGAATGTCTATACACGTGTATACATATGTATTAGCCTCTTTTCCCAGTATTGGCAAAAAGCTTCTTACAAATCAAGATATTTTGAACACATAAAACCGGTTCTCAAATAAACAAACATTTCTGTAATTCCGCTACACAACTTAACAAAAAAAAAAAAAAACATTTCTATCCATACTAACTGGTATCACGCTCATAATTATTTCGAAGACATTCAAGCTGAGAACTGCATTGCCCCACCTCACCGAAACGGTGCACTCTATACCGTCGCATGCGCAACACGACTTCCTCATACGGGCAGTGTGGCGTCTTTTTAGACATCCACCCGACGTCTGTAACGGTAATGAAGCGATCAAGAAGTTTGCATAACGTGTTTTAATCGCAAAAAGAACCGTTGAAAACGGTTAATCGTTTTATTTGTTTTTTTTTTGTAAAGCGGTTATCAAGTTTCTGGATCATAAGTGAAGAGAGTGGTGTGCTGTGATGTCGTGGGTTTAAATATATGTGCAAAGGTGATATAACATTGAGGTGAGCATTACCTATTTAAAAGAGATATTATAGAACCGTGTGGTTCCCGGTACCAATAAAAAAATAAGAATGTTATTCTCTCCTCCTCACTCCGTCTCTTTCCCATGGATGTCGTAAAAGACGACTAAGGGATAGGCTCATAAATTTGGGATTCTTCTTTTAGGCGATGGGCTAGCAACCTGTCACTGTTTGAATCTCAATTCTATCATCAAGCCAAACAGCTGAGCGCGGCCTATCAGTTTTTCTCCAGACTGTTGGCTCTGCCGACCCCGTAAGGGATATAGACGTGATTATATGTAGGTATGTATCATATATTTATACTCAGTCAAACACATTACGAGTTCCCTATTATCTATATCTTTGGTTACTTATTATTTCACCACCAGTAACAGATTAATTTAATACCAAAATAAAATAATTTACATCACATTTAGAAAGTAGTGTGAATATAGAAAAGCTACGTTTGTATGTATGTTTATACGTAAAAGTGGTTCACACATTATTACAAAATGTAGTATTGGCAAAAAGTTGCGAAATCTGTTTTTCAATAACTTTATTCATAGTGACGGCCTCTGTGGCGCAGCGGTAGTACGCTTGTCTGTGACACCGGAGGTCCCGGGTACGAATCCCGGCCAGGGCATGATGTGAAAAGAACTTTTTCTGATTGGCCTGGGTCTTGGATGTTTATCTATATAAGTATTTATTATAAAATACAGTATCGTTGAGTTAGTATTTCGTAACACAGGTTTCGAACTTACTTCGAGGCTAACTCAATCAGCGTAATTTGTCCCGTACACATATTTATATATGATAATTATTTATTTATAAGATTATATATATATAATATAATATAATTAACTTAAAAAAATATCACGTCTTTATCCCTTTCGGGGTTGATAGTGTCAATAGGCAATAAAGATTTTGTATTTTGAATTTGAAAAGTCCCAAAACTCAAAGGTTACGATTTTTATTTAGAGATAAGGAAATAACATAAATCTATCACGTCTTTATCACTTACGGGTTAGTCAGTGCCAATAGTCCCAAGTCTCGAAGGCCACTTGGATATGAGGATGATGACAGGTCGCTGGCCCATCGCCTAAAGAAGGTAAACAAGCCTAAAATATTAAAAATGCAAATCAATATTGTTAACTTTACAAATATTTTGGTTCGCAAACATGCCTTATCTTATTGAATGTGGCGATTAGTGTTGTCGATAGATAGTCCACTATCGATAGTCTATCGATATAATACAATACAATTGCCTATAAAAAATATATATATGTTGTAGAAACATACATTTGAATATGTTGACCAAAGGCGGACTTATCACAGCAATCTCTTCTTTTCAAAACTGTTGGCTCTGACTACCTCAAAAGGGATATAGATGAGATTATATATATGTTTGTAAAGACAGCATCAATAAAATCTATCGATATAATTGAAGGTCAGTGACATACCCTATCGTATCGATACTGCTACTATAGTAAAATTATCGATAGCTCGGCAACACTACGCGTAGTGACGGTAATTACCAGTTCCGCTGGTATTCAGTCGTTTTCCTAGAGAATGTTTTGCATAGTTGACAACCAGTCTAGGCGAGATGAGTCAACGGCTAACGTGCTTCGTACATAGACCACGTACGTAATAGATAACATAGCGGGATTATTTTACGACTTTTTTTTTTTTTAAGAACGGTTTTTGAAACTTGCCATGAGTAGTACATAGTAATATAATTCAAATAATTATCGAAGAACGTGCTGTCACTATTTGAATCTTAATTACATTCTATCATTAAGCCATACGTGTGCAGTTGACGTTGTTGAAGAAAATGCTGCAGTGCAGTTTGTTACCGCTTCTTCTGCACTGACGCCTTGGAAGCGGCAGTAAACTTAGTTTTTAAGTAATTTATTTGACGTCAACCAATGTTGTTAAACAATACGTTTTGACAATTATTAAGCGATATATAGTATCCTATAGTAAAGAATAAAAATTTTGAATATTTTAATTTTTGAATACAGTTGATCGTGGCCTTTCATTATTTTCGATAATGTTGATATGTATGTGTGTATGTGCTGTCATTACTGAAGAAGAATTAATCAAGTAGTTTTTTTTTTCAATCTGCTCAATCTTTTAATCATATCATCCATATGAGAAGTTTTATACTTTTTAATATGAAGATTTATATTTTTTTAAAAGCATACAAGAAGTTTATATTTATTTATCGCACTGTTTTTCGGCTACAGCTGTGATTATAGACTTTGAATGGTGAGATTTGGCAAATTTCTTTCGATCTTACTTTTAATATACATACATACATATAGTCACGTCTATATCCCTTGCGGGGTAGACAGAGCCAACAGTCTTGAATAGACTGAAAGGCAACATTCAGCTGTATGACGTTATGATAGAATTGAGATTCATAATAGTGAGTTGCTAGCCCGTCGACTATATGAGGAATCCAAAGTTTATAAGTCAGTTCCTTAGTCGCCATTTACGACATCCATAGCAATTATATATATATTTATAAATGAAGCGACTCCCGTCTAATCTTCGCAATCTATGTAGGGTAATCTTACCGGAATTTCATCATGGTAACACATCCAGTTGCCCGAATGTGTAGGTTATTATGTTTTTCCAAGCCGTAAGAACCAGTGACACACAAAAATCATTACCAGGAGAAAGAAAAAATGTATCGACAATACCTTAATAATGAGTATTTCTTTTTAATTTTTAAAATTTAAATAAACTACAATTCGCACATTCAAAGATGCCATGATGATAAGAAATATTAACAACTAGATTCAGGTAGATATTATTTTCAATAAAAAAACAATAAATCAGCAATAAATATCAAAGTGTTACATTGACCGCTCACAAGTACCCAGACAAAACAATAAGATCAAACACAACGCGAAGACAGCAATTCAAATCTACCGAATTCAATTTATCATTGCGCGTGTGTGCGACCGTATTGAGAATTGCGCAGACGCACAGTCTTCGACCACCGTCCAGCGCAAACTGACCGCTCAACTAGTATTTGTTTATTTTAAATTAAGAATCGCAGACTCTTAATTCATGAAGATTAATTAGGATTTCTTAACGGCCAGGTATGTTAAATTGATTTTTTATTTAAATTGCGAAATACTATGTTTTCATTGTCGCGTTGCAATTTGTTTTTCTTGCCAATTTATTGCAGTTCTCTACGGAAATTTGATTTTATAATCAAGATTTAATTTTATCAATAAAATGCGTTGGACACAGCTGAGATTAGATTAAAAATCTGAATAACTGTATCTTAACCGTAAAATTTTCATGACGTACCTACATTTGTACAAATAATAAAATCAAATTCTTTACTTTGAACCTTAGGTAAGGTTTAACCTAGTTATATCGAAAGTGATTGACAAAATAATATGTAGTTTAAGAACTTCCCAAAGATCGTAAATATTTAATTTGAATTAATTGCACATCATGATCACCTGAAATGCATACACACCAACAAATGTATGTCAGGCTATCAGTAAGATAGAAATACATACCTTTAACATGTCCACATCACTTGCGGGGTAGACAAAGCCCACGGTCTTGAAAATACTGATAGGCCACGCCACGTTCAGAATGTCAACTTTATAAGCCTGTTCCTAAGTCACCTTTTACGATACCCATGGGAAAGATGAGTGGTCGTATTCTTTGTTTTAAATTGGTGCCGGGAACCACACGGCCCTGTCTATACTGCACTAGATAGATAATAGAAATATTAAAAGATGTATCTTGAAATATTTTGAAATAATCCGTTTCAAACTTACATTGATAATTGATACCCACAAATTAAAGGTATCCAAATTAGGGGTTCGTTGAATATTTTATATATTGGATAAAAATAATAAGGATTAAAGGCAATTAATGACTTGAGATTGACATTAAGAACATTAGGAACAAAAGTATATGACAAAAAAGATAAAACTAGTGAAAGTGCAGAAAATTTAAAAACTTTTAAAAGCGGACCGCCGCCTCCATAGTATCAATATTACCCCAACTTACATTATAAATGCGAAAGTCTGTTTATTTGTTACCTCTTTACGCGTTATCTACTAAACCAATCTTATTGAAAGTTCAAGTATATGTTTAATAAGAGTATTAAGAAGCATATAAGATACTTTTTATCCCGGTTAAAACTACATTAAGTTCCCACGGGATTTGCAAAAAAAAACTGTATTATTTTAAAAGTGGCGCTGAATTCGCGCAGGCGAGTAAAAGCTAGTTATAAATACATTATTTAAAAAATAAACATCATCAGTGAATTAAATATTTTTAATAAATTTATACAACATCCGTGAATTGGTCCGCTTAAAAATTTAAGCCTAGCCAAGTTTGACCTTGTTCTTCAGTTACCTTCATTACGATTTAAAAAAAATCTAAATCCGTTTAACTGAAAGCGGTAGATGGACATGCACCTATTTAGAATTCCTAATAAGTATAAAACTAAATTATTGATGACATAGTATATATACGGGTGATAAATGTTATACGTTTTGCGCATCGATTCGAATTTTCTTTGAGGCTAGCTCAATTTGTGTAATTTGTCACGTATATATTTATTTATTTGACCTCGGTGACATGCAAATTTATATTCAACTAGAGGCCGCCCGCGACTTCGTCCGCATGGAAACCCTATCAATCCCGCGGGAACTCCGGGATAAAAAGTAGCCTATATGTTATGTTCTGGGTCTTCAGCTACCTACATAACAATTTTCATCGTAATCGGTTCAGTAGTTTTTGCGTGAAAAAGTACCTAACAAATATCCATACTGATATACTCACAAACTTTCGCATTAATAATATAAGTAGGATTGCCGTGTGGTTCCTTGAACTTTAGAATAGGACCACTCCATATCTTTCCTATGGATGGCGTAAAAGGTGACTTAGGGAAACGCGATTAAGGGAAACTTGATATTTTTTTCGGTGATGGGGATTTTGAGCAACCTGTCACTATTTGAATTTCAATTCCAAAATTAAGCCGTACAGTTGCACGTGGCTTTTTTGTCTTTTCAAGACTGTCGTTTCTGTCTTCCCCGCAAGGGATGTAGACGTGATTATTATTTTGTATTAAATTACTGTTTGTTTTAGAACAAAGAACCTATTCAGAGTAGAAGGCAAACATCCATATAAGTTGTAGGCATTACTCAGAATTTCATAAATCTTTGCGAAATGTCAAGGCTGAAAATAACAAAACGCCGTTAAAACGTAATGTTTATTTGTTTGTACATAAAATAGAACCGTATATTATTTATGTTTGCACATCTATACTAATATAATAAAGCTGAAGCTATACATATATTATATATAGTATAGTGCCGTGTGGTTCCCGGCACCAATAGAAAAAAGAGTAGGACCACTCCATCTCTTTCCCATGGATGTTGTAAAAGGCGACTAAGGGATGGGCTTATTTACATACATACATACATATGGTCACGTCTATATCCCTTGTGGGGTAGACAGAGCCAACAGTATTGAAAATGCTGAATGGCCACGTTCAGCTATTTGGACTATTTGTGTTTATAAACTTGGGATTCTTCTTTTAGGCGATGAGCTAGCAACCTGTCACTATTACAATTTCATTTCCAACATTAAGCTTTACAGTTGAACGTTACCTTTCAGTCTATTCGAGACTGTTGGCTCTATTTATTCCGCAAGGCATATAGACGTGATGATTATAAGTACATGATTACATAATCTCTTAAATAAATCAGAGGCCATGTTGCAAAAATTGCATTGTGGGGCTTTGCCCCGCCGGGGCGTCGACACCTGTAGTACAGTTAACTGCCAATCGGTAACTTAAAATTAATTAATATATCACGTCTATATCCTTTGCGGGGTAGATAGAGCCAAAAGTCTTAAAAAGACTAATTGGCCTATGTGGCTTAATAATAGAATTGAGATTCATAATAGTGACAGGTTGCTAGCCCATCCTCTGAAAGAAGAATCCCAAGTTTATAAGCCTATCCCTTAGTCGCCTTTAAGTTAAAGAGATTTAAATTTTAGTTGGCACGTATCTTGGTTGGTTCTCGATATATAATAAAAGATAGATATAATAAATACCCTTTAATACACATAAATTTATAACAATAAATTTATCTTAAACTTACGTTTTATGCAAATCTTTTCCAGGCAACCACAAGAACATTTCGTGAAAGAGAATTTTGTGTGGGGTAGTAAGAGAATATTAAAAGAAATATCTATCTACTAATAATAGACGTACATAAATACAAAAATATAAATACAACGATTATGTGTGTACCCACAGAGATACTAGTTAGATGTACACTTAATACACTTATTATGAACAGGAAATTAAAAGCGGAAAAATAGGGGTTCCATTTCAAGTCAAAAGAATAGCTTTTGCACGGAGCTTTGAGTCCGTGGGAAATTTTAGAAAAAAAAAACAAACTGCCCATAATATTTGACTGAGTAATTTTGGCAAATTTTAAAATTTAAAAGCCATTAGCTGCTAATGAAATACACAACTAAAGGACAATATTATCACCGTGCGTGTCTAATACGGGTGAATATATTTACAATAAAATCTTAAATTTTTATAACAAGTGTGGTAAATCAGTGTAACTAATACTTTCAAGTAAATATATTACGGTTTCTCATGCATAATTAGTAACAAAACGGTTTGTTAGCGATAGATGAAAAGATAAATAAATTTGTGGTGAATTTACTTACGCTTTTACGTTGAAATGAGAAGGTCATGTCGAACGTTCCTTAAACAAATCGAGGACGTTCTGGTATAAGGTTAGGTCAAGAGTACACAAAGCTCTTTTTGACCCCTGAAAAATAAAGAATAAAATAAGAATACAGAATGGTAAGATGTAGTCTCTGCCTACACCTTCAAAAAAAAGGCGTAATGCAGCGTGTCTCTGTAAAAAAATGTTATTAACCTAATTCTGACTCAAAAAGTGTAACTAGCTCCCGTAGCAGAACACGCGGGCGGGACGCCGTTTTAATCGGGCATGTAACATACTAGCTGTGCCCGCGACTTCGTCCGCGTGGATTAATTATTATGGGCATCATTGAAGCCAAGGATGAATAATTTTCCCCGTTTTTTTAACATTTTCATTATATATTTGCTCCTTATAGTTGCAGCGTGATGTTATAAAGCCTTCCTCGATTAATGTACATACATACATACAATCACGTCTATATCCCTTGCGGGGTAGACAGAGCCTACAGTCTTGTAAAGACTGATAGGCCACGTTCAGCTATTTGGCTTTAAGTTAGGATTGAGATTCAAATAGTGACAGGTTGCTAGCCCATCGCCTAAAAGGAGAATCCCAAGTTTATAAGCCTACCCCTTAGTCGGCTTTTACGACATCCATGGGAAAGAGATGGAGTGGTCCTATTCTTTTTTGTATTGGTGCCGGAAACCACACGGCACTTTTGTGTTGTTGATTAATGTTGTTGAAAAATTCTATCTAGGACGCAAAAAGAATTTTTCAATTCGAAACCGAAAGTAGTTCCTGAGATTAGCGCGTTTAAACAAACAAACAAACTCTTCAGCTTTATAATATAAGTATAGATTATTCAAATCGTATACGGACTCTTTCTCAAAGGTAACATATTGACCGGTGTGATCCGAGGGTAATTTTTGAATGATTTATTTCAATACTAGCTTCCCCCCGCGACTCCGTCCGCGCGGATGTCGGTCTTCGGGTGGATGGTTTATTTCTCCATTTTGAGTAACTCTGACAATGACATCTTATAAATACCTATTGGACCCAATTACGGCTAGGCCTATAATAATTAAGGAAATCCCACTATTGAGCTACTGCAGTTGAGTTCGCGTTCTGTAGTAAGTAGGCCGGTCAATTTAGACCAAAAAATAAGAATGAAGCTACATTAATTCCCATCAAGCTGAAAATGAGTATAATTGTTTAAAACACAATCAAAAGCATTATTTCAAAATTCCCCATGATTCCGGTGTTAAAAAATTACCCAAGGTCAAAAAAATGGGGTTTTCACGATTTTCTTCAAAACGGTAAGTTTTATCGGAAAATTACCTCAGACATAGATTGTAGATCATAAAGTTATCTATAAAAAGGAATCAATATTTTTTTTCAATAAAGCTACCGTTTCTGAGATATAACGATGCAAAAAGTTGCAAGCGTCATAATATGCATAAGCACGTCTCGTATAAACTCTGTGTAGCAGTAATATAAGTAAAAATATTGCTCTGTCGGTAATTTTAACTTAAATTCAAAATATAAAATATACAAAAGTATAATAAGGAAACCTAATCCCTTCATTTATACTGTAGTGAAACCTTGAGACAACATCTCTCTCTCTGTTTAATTGTGTACGTGGCTAGGGTCGTATACCTGCTTTATCTCAGAATGCTCAACACATGAAATACCGTTAGGCATTTATAATAGTAGTCCTTGTGGGGATACAGTTGACGGCTATGGACACCACGGCCTCTCATGCCCTAGGAGTGCCGGCCGTTTAGGGCGCCATGCCCCCTAAATAATATAATCCTCCGTGCTCTTGCCACCATCCATGTTCCAGCCGTTCTAGAACCAAACAGTCTGGCTCGGGATGATGCCAAGAGACCGGATGGTATGACTTTGGTACCCTGGAGATTGGGGCGGCTTTTGGTGTAGGATGCTACTTGTGTCGACACACTTGCGCCGTCTCATCTTCGGGTTACTAAATCTAAGGCTAGTTCTGCTTCAAATGAGGCAAAAAACCTCAAAAGGCGCAAATATGTAGGTATCGGTAATACCTATACTTTTGAACCTTTTGGGGTAGAAACTCTGGGACCGACAATTGTCGAAAAAGCTGATTGAGGTATCTCTTGACCGGAGGGCTGGAAATTATCTGGCTCAGAGAATCAGCATTGCCATTCAAATTGGCAATGCTGCCAGCCTTCTGGGCAAACTCCCGCATGTTGATACTATGCAGGGACTGTACAATTTATAAATTAAATTTTAGTTTGTAGTCATCTTTTTTCTTTCTTTTTATAAGTAATTTTAGTTTTAATTTGATTAAATTGGAATCTCTAGTATAGATTAAGATGATTTTCTTCACTTAGGGTTATTCTATTTTTTTTTTTAATAAAAAATGCGAAATTTAGTTTTCAGTGACACTGCGTAGTGAAAACATTTATTCCAAAATCATTTATTCTAACCTATTTTAGACTTTTTCAAGTCTAATAATAAAAATGTTAAAAAAAAACGCGCTAATAGTACACTACCTCAGAGGTGGCGTGGAAACGTGTGCATATTATGACGCTTGCAACTTTTTGGATCGTTATATCTCAGAAACGGTAGCATTATTGAAAAAAAAAATTGATACCTTTTTTATAGATAACTTTATGATTTACAATTTATATCCCAAAACAAAAACCCAATTTTTTACCTTTGACCTTTGGTAAATATTTTTCCTTAAACCGGAATCATGGGGAATTTTGAAATAATGCTTTTGATTGTGTTTTAAACAATTATACTCATTTTCAGCTTGATGGGAATTAATGTAGCTTCGAATGTCTAGATTTACCGGACTAATGTATTTTTTCATAGTAATTAGTCGCGGCCCGCGTGTGTCACAAACGGTTCAAGCTAAATCCGACTATCGGCGCTACAGTTACGGCGCTGAATCCACTGCGGGTAACGTAACGTGTGTTCGCGGTTCTACAGAACAACGTCTAAGGATAAACTGAAAAATTAAGATTTTTTTCTTCGTATTTTTCCAGGATAAAAAGTATCCTATTTTATGCCCAGGATAATAAGGTATAATTATACCAAGTTTCATCAAAATCGAACCGTTAGTTTTCACGTGATGCCTGAACATACAGACAGACAGACAAAAATTTTTTTAATCACATATTTGTGTTTGGTATCGATCCAGTAACATCCCCTGCTATTTATTTTTTCAATATTTTCAATGTACAGAATTGACCCTTCTACAGATTTATTATATGTATAGATATAGATAAATAGATTATAGCTAAATATATATATATAGAAACTTGGCAGACAGACAGATTTTCGCATGTACATTCAGTCAGAAAAGTATCGGGAATGGATTATTTATTTATGGTTCCAAATTCAAATTTTTGTTTTTTTTGTTGTTGTTAGATTGGCACAACTGTTTTCCATTTTGGCGCGGAGTTTGAGTTGCATCTGTTGTTTACATTAAATACAGTGCTATTTTTAGTTATATCATATCTAGTGTGTATTGCTAATTTCATAATGGATAAAAACATCGAACAAAGAGTTTGTCTTAAATTTTGCATTGCCAATGGAATATCGTGTTCGGAGTCACTGAAAATGTTACAGAAGGCTTACGGTGAATCGACTTTATCAAAAACTCGTGCTTATGAGTGGTACAAAGCGTTCAAAAGCGGTCGAGATGTGATGGAAGATTTGCCTCGCTCTGGTAGGCCATCAACGTCTGCAACTGAAGTTAACATCGCAAAAGTGAAGGAAATAGTGACTGAAAATCCTCATTCAACTTTGAGAGAGATAGCCACCGAACTTTCTGTATCTCACGAGTCGATCCGTACCATTTTAACTAATAATTTGGGTATGAAACATGTTGCCGCTCGGCTAGTCCCAAAAGACCTGAATTTTTTTCAAAAACTCAATCGCATGAGAGTCGCTGAGGACATGCTAGAACGAGTCAATTCCGACCCAACATTCATGAAACGCATTGTTACTGGTGACGAGACGTGGGTTTACGAGTTTGACATGCAAACTAGTCAACAAGCTTCGGAGTGGCGCCTTCCAACTGAACCGAAACCGAAAAAACCACGCCAAAGTCGTTCAAAAGTCAAAGTCATGTTGACTGTTTTCTTTGACTATCGCGGTGTTGTGCACTCGGAATTCTTGCCGGAAGGTCAAACGGTAAATAAGGAATATTATTTGAGTGTTATGCGGCGTTTAAGAGAGCAAATCCGACGAAAAAGGCCAGATTTGTGGAAAGAAAATTCTTGGATTTTGCACCATGATAATGCACCTTCGCACAAGGCCATCATTGTGAACGAATTTTTAACCAAACACTCAACAAATACCATCGAGCAACCACCATATTCACCAGATATGGCTCCAGCCGACTTCTTTCTTTTTCCTAAACTCAAATTACCACTTCGTGGCACCCGTTTTCAATCGGTAGAAGACATAAAAGAGAATTCGCGGCGAGAACTGACCACAATTCCGGAAACAGCGTTTAAAAAATGTTTTGATGATTGGATTATTCGTTGGCGTAAGTGTATCGTTTCTAAAGGAGCATATTTTGAAGGTGATAAAATAAATTTGGATGAATAACAAACAGTTTGTGTATTATTGATCTTTTCCTGCTACTTTCTTGACAGAGTAGTATCTATAATATAAGTATGGATGAATATTTTTATTTCCCAATTATAATTGCTTATAATTCCGCCGAGTGTACATTCCAATCTTGGAGTGACGTCATCATTGAAACAGGTTGGATTAACTGCATCTCATTATGCAGAAGATGCGGTCATTGACCTCCTATTAATGGCATATTGCATTGCATGAGAATTACAATATATAGTTTATGGTTAACATAGCGGGATAGACAGAGCCAACACTTTTGAGAGACTGATAGGCCACGTTCAGCTGTTTGGCTGAATGATAGAATTTTTTCATTTAGATTTAGATTTCATTCATAACTGTTAATGTATTTCTTCAAAATTTTATACAGCAGAAAAAGTATGTTAGGTTAAGATAACGTTCAGTTTTCTAAGTCGCTAAGATGACACCGTCCTTGGCGGTCGCGCCCCGACGCACACCGCTGGTTTCATTACAAAAAAGCTAGTATATGTCATTCTCATTATGTTTTTAAGATGTCTTGATAAAGATCCATTTACAATGCTTTATGTACCTGCCCTTGTCACTGGACCGTGTATTGGTTCCCGGCACTAATAGAAAAAGGTATAGGACCATTCCGTCTCTATCCCATGGATGTTGTAAAAGGTGACTAAGGGATAGGCTTACATACTTTTGATTCCTCTTTTAGTCGATGGGTTAACAACCTGTCACTATGTCAATCTTAATTCTATCATTGAGCCAAGCGGCTGGGCGTGGCCTTTTAGTCTTTCGAAGACTCTGGCTTGGCTCTTTTTGCCCCGCGGGGGATATAAACGTGATTATATGTTATGTCCCTGGACAATCATGAAGGGAGTGAAAGCCTACATAAAATCGTATAGTCCCAATTACTTCTGTCTATTGCCATCTCACTGGTCACTCCCTTTCTCCTCATACTTATATCTATCTAATTTACTTAATATCTATTTTATATCCTTTACGCCGTCCATCCATCTCTTTTTCGGTCTTCCCCTATTTCTTAAACCTTTCACTTCCATATTTAGTAACATGACCTTCCACTCTTCTCATGATGTCCGTACGAACCCAGCTTATTACCATTCACCTTTTCATTTATTATTTATTTCTAGGGCACTATTTCTTAGTAATTTGATAAGACGAAATGGCCTTATAGACTACTACAGCTTTATTCACTGTTTGTCCCGCTAGACATTCCTGGAATTGGGATAACGTTAGAAGCATTTTAAAATGTCTGAGGACCGGGAATCGGTAAGAAATTAGATTTTTGGACGATTTTTAAACACGGGTCCAAGGTTTTTTTTTGCGTCATGGTGGTACATTCTGTTTTTTAAATGTGTATTCGTGTTAATGTAGTTTTGAGGATAAAAATGGAGAAATTCAGTTTGTAGTTCTGTAGGTATGATATGTTTTCGGTATAACAGAGTTTTTGTCATAGTTTCACTAATATGAATTATATGTCTGACCTCGAAGCATGGCACGTGCGACGCGACTTTTACATACATACATATGGTCACGTCTATATTCCTTGCGGGGTAGACAGAGTCAACAGTCTTGAAAAGACTGAATGGCCACGTTCAGCTATTTGGCTTAATGATTGAATTGAGATTCAAATAGTGCCGAGAACAACACACCTGCTAATTTTTTATAATAATCCGGAGCATTTAAACTTTTTGGTTTATTTTCATTGTAAGTTCAAGTCATTTATTCTAATGCCATTATTTGTCAAAATATTTACATGACATATTCAGATAAGATTTAGAGCTATCAGCACTTTGTATATCAATATATTTAATAAAACTTTTATTGAGTTCTAACAAATATTGGTAATTGATTTTTCTCATTTTGTTTATTTGATGTCGTTCTAAATTAAATGTTTATTGAATTAAATGAGCCGCGAAAGTTTAGACGGTGCTTGGTCAGAAATAAATCAATTGGTTTCTTTTGTTGTGGTGGGTATATAAAGTAAGTTTAAATTACATTGGGATCAGAATACTTTCTTTCTTTCTTTCTTTTCTATATTATGGCTTCCACCGGACTTTCGGTGTTTCTGCCAATGTCATAGTATACAATGTGAAAGGAGAAGGTTAACAAATGTACAAACACAAAAAGACAAACACAACATGTAGGTATTGTTAGTAAAAGAGATCAGAATACTTTAAAAGTTTTATATTTTGACAGAGACACTAGTTGAAACATCCAGGTTTGATGTCACCAGCCCCCGGTAGCAAAGCACGCGCGACGCGTTTTTATCGCGCAGTAATTATCGCTGCCCCGTTTCACATCTTAATAAAAAAACTAAATAAGCAGTAGTTTTAAGGATAAATTAATCACTATTTTAATCTCAATACTATCATTAAGCCAAGCAGCCGAACGTGGCCTATTAGTCTTTTTAAGACTGTTGGCTCTGTCTACCCCGCAAGGGATTTAGACGTGATTATAATATGTATGTAATGTATGTTTAAGCGATAACAAGGGCGTCGCTCGTGCCTTATATCGGGGGTAGGGATGAAATTATATAATTTAACTACTGTCCCGGCAAACGTTGTTTTGCCATATAAATAATGTTTGAGTAATTTCTATTTAAAAAAAAATGTTAAGGGTGGACAACTCTTATCACTAAGGGGTATAAAAAATAGATGTTGCCCGATTGTCATACCGACTCAATATACTCACGAAATTTCATGAGAATCGGTCAAGCCGTTTCGGAAGAGTACGGGAACGAACATTGTGACACGAGAATTTTATATATAAGATGTTCTTGTAGTTTCCTCCTTGACAAGGGTTTTAAAGGTTTCCTTATACGTTTCTTAGCATCAAATTGCTATTTTGCTATGCTATTGCTATTACGCTATGCCGATTCAAGTACGAAATTCTAACACAGCATGAAAGTGTTACCGCTTAAAACTGTAGATAAATTATAAATTTTTAAGTTTATGTTTACAAAATAATCTACTACCTATTAACAATTAGGTGAAACGGTGTGGTGATTGTTGCATGAACCTTTTGTGTCGTTTCTTATTTTTTTTAAACTTAAAGGAGATCGGCTGTTTGGGAAAATTTGTTTCTAGGAAGGATATATCTCTCTTCAAAATCGTATCGGGGTCATTATCAATTAATCATAACAATGCATTCTCTCGTCCACATTTCTATGCTAAGTTTGGAAAACTGTGCATTTGACGTTATTTAAGAAAATGCTGCGGTGCAGTTTGTTACCGGTTCTGCGGCACTGACGCTTTGGAAGCAGCAGTAAACTTTGTTTTAAGTAATTTATTTGACATTAACCAATGTTGTGAAATCAATAAACATGACAATTATTAAGTGATTTTGAAATGTACCATAATAATTAATAAAAAAAAATTAATTTGAATTTGCACACAGTAAAAGTGATACTTAAAGAATATCATGAAAGAAGATTGATATTACAATGTATACAATACTATTCGCGCGATAAAAATCGTGTGACGGCACCAATACAAAAAAAAATAGGAGCACTCCATCTCTTCCAATTGATGTCGTAAAAGGCGACTAAGGGATAGGCTTACAAACTTGAGATTCTTTTTCAGGCGATGGGCTAGCAACCTGTCGCTATTTGAATCTCAATTCTATCATCAAGTCAAATGGACCAAAATAGGACCACTCCATCTCTTTCCAATTGATGTCGTAAAAGGCGACTAAGGGATAGGCTTACAAACTTAAGATCCTTTTTTAGGCGATAGGCTAGCAACCTGTCGCTATTTGAATCTCAATTCTATCATCAAGTCAATAGGACCAAATGTAATTCCAGACGATGCTGAAAATTGGCGGCGGCGCTGCCCTGGTTGCGGCCATCGTCGCCGTGTTCGTGGTGGCGACGCAGGGGCGGGACCCCGAGCTGGAAGCCCTGGAGCACGAGGGCCGGGACTACATCGTCCAGCTGGACAGGGCGACGGGACTCAGGAAGAACTTGGTCAGCAAAGCGGAGTGGTCGTACACAGCGAACATTTCGAAGGAAAACGAGGAGAAATTTGTAAGTATTTTGACCGCCTCGAAAAGAAAAAAAGGTTTTAAAAAGGTGGTTTTAGTTTGACCTGTATGTGTCTTTGTCCGCTATTATCTCGCGTTACGCTGAACCGATTTTGATGCTGTTTTCAGGACATGTTTGTTCCACTTAGGTGGAGGCTTTTTTACAAAAGTTATTATCATTACATGTCTGTCTTTCATGAAACCCGAATTGTAAGCTCTGGTGTATGAGTGTCGAGACTATACCATGCCCTTTGGCCATGGGACCAAGTAAGAATTAAGGCAGAAAAGAAAATGAAGTGTTATTCTTCGATATACCTAACAAGAGATGGTGTCATCTTAAAACTACACGACACATGACATACTTTCTGCTTATACATACATACATAAAATCACGCCTTTTTCCCGGAGGGATAGGCAGAGACTACATATTTCCACTTGCCACGGTCTCTGCACACTTCCTTCGCTTCATCCGCATTCAAAACTCTCTTCATTCAAGCTCGGCGGTTTCGGGTACTCTTAACCTCACCCTTTGCCAGGACGTCCTTAATTTGATCAAGATCATTCTGCTTATAGACAAACAGAATTTAAAGATTCACCATATAATCACCTTCTTTCAGATACAAGTCCGTTTAGACGTTTCAAAGTTGGACAAGCAAGCGTGGGAGGAGACACGCATGTACAAATGGCAGGTCTGGCAGGACGCCACTCTGAAGAGGATGTTCAAGAAGTACAGCGAGTTGGGAGTAGCAGCGTTACCTGACGAGAAGTATAAGCAGCTGATGAGGGCCGTCTCGGGAATGGAGGCAAATTATGCCACTTCAAAAATATGCTCTTACAAGGACGAGACTAAGTGTGATTTGGCTTTGGAGCCTGGTAAGTGACATTTCAAATTGCAATATCTTAATTTTCTGCATTACTTGCAGTTGTTATAGGTGTCTGAAGGGAAAATGTTTTAAGGAGTTCATAACAAAGTTTGAAAATCGATAGAAAAATCTCTTAACTTGACTGAAACATTCCGCGTAATATTCGACTAAAATAGTATGTCATGTGAAATTGTCACATGACATACTATTTTAGTCGAAATGAAGTCCTCTTTATTCTGATACCTACCAACGTCCTGATAAGGTTATGGACATGAATAAATGTAAATATATTCATATAGTCACGTTTATATCCCTTGCGGAGTAGACAGAGCCAGCAGTCTTGTCAAGACTGATAGGTCTATATAATTTACCCAGATATTCGTGTTCTGTGAGATCACCTATATAACTGTCGCGCTGCTTAAGACAATTATTTCGGCATTAACGTACAAAAATATAACTAAAATTGCAGATATCACTGAGATCTTCGCGAAGAGTCAGGACCCTGAGGAGCTGAAGTACACCTGGGTGCAGTGGCACAAGCAGGCCGGCGCCAAGGCCCGACGTAACTTCACTCAGTATGTCCAACTTTACAACGAAGCTGCTAAACTTAATGGTAAATATTTTGTTGAAGACTCCAATTATTATATGTTAGGTGGATTTCTATTTCTCATACTCCTACTCCGGATTTAAGTCCAGGTTGCATCATCACCACTCTGGAGAGGAGCCCGGGGTATGCCTTTGACCATGGACCCTGGATTGGGTAAGTCAGGTTTTTGCATGATGCGACCGCCACTCTGACTTTTGCAGGTTAACCTAACCCGTATCGAATCGATCATGGTTACACATCCAGTTGCTTGAATGTGCAGGTTTCCTCACGATGTTTTCCCTCACCGTAAGAGTATCGGTTAGTATTGAAACTAATATATAAAGTAATGTACTTCGAAAATTGTCATTGGTACATGTTGGGACTTTCATATCGTGACAGTTTTGAATTTTAAAAATTAAACTCTTTCGTTCTAGTACTTGAAAAACAAAATCTATAATATTATGAATCATTTGTTTTTAGTTAGTTGCACATAATTCAGAGCCATGTGGCTTGTGAATCTGCTTGTGAATTTGTTTTTAACTGATTTTTTATCGAAACTTGTATGATCAGCTAAGCGGAATCGTATTTCACCAACATATTAAATTCGTAAAGTTATGGAATTATTTAGTTATTACCGAAACCCCCGAGCTTGCATGAAGAGAGTTATGAATGTGGATGAAGCGATGGAACTATGCAGAGATCGTGGCAAGTGGAAAGAGGTAGTCTCTGCCTACCCCTCCGGGAAAGAGGCGTGATTTTATGTATGTATGTATGTATGAAGCGAAGGATAGGCGGAAGGCGTATGCAGAGATCGTGGCAAGTGAAAAGAGGTAGTCTCTACCTACTCCTCCGGGAAAGAGGCGTGATTTTATGTATGTATGGAATTAATAACATCGTCTTTGTTCCTTTTTAAATCATGTGTGCATTTACATTTGCATTTTTATTTCTTGTATTTATCATTCTCGATATTTAACTGTGTACCTACATAAATAAGTAAATTTAAAAAAAAAACAATCACCCTTTCAGACTACAACGACGTCGCTGACTGGTGGCAAGCCGACTACGAGGTGCCAGACTTCGAGGGTCAGATGCAGAAGCTGTGGGCTGACGTCAAGCCTCTGTACCAGCAACTGCACGCGTATGTTAGAAAACGTCTGCGCGACAAATACGGAGACGGCGTTGTGTCTCAGAGGGGACCGATCCCGGCCCATTTATTAGGTGAGACGTGGTCAGTGGTGACGCCGCTGAGGATGCAACCGGGAACTTTAAGTTAAAGATAAATGACACAAATTGAACTCTCCCATGGATGTCGTAAAAGGCGACTAAGGGATAGGCTTACAAACTTGTGATACCTTTTTTTAGGCGATGGGCAAGCAACTAGTCACTATTTGAATCTCAATTCTATCATTAAGCCAAACAGCTGAACGTGGCCTATCAGTCTTTTCATGACTGTTGACTCTGTCTATCCCACAAGGGATAAAGACGTGACCATATGTACTAAAACTGCAATCACGAACTTCGTTATTGAAACGAAATAACAATTTAGCTTTTTAAGGAATGGGCTGGAGATTACATTTTTCACATATGACACGTGATTTTTAATCTAATTTCTACATATTTTCATTATTAAGATAATTCTTCTAAAACTAGACAGTAAATTATGTATATATATTATGCAGTGCAGTTTGTTACCGCTTCTTCTGCATTGACGCCTTGGAAGCGGCAGTAAACTTGCATAGTTTTAAGTTTTTGACGTCAACCAATGTTGTGAAACCAAAATATTTGACTATTACTAAACGATATGAAGTATCCTATAGCAACGAATAACAATTTTTGAATTATGAACTTTTATAAATATGTAATTATTTATACAGATTATTGTTACAGTTTTGAATGAAGTGTACTAAGTATAATTTAATTTTAATTACAGGTAACATGTGGGCTCAAACGTGGAACAATATAGAGTCTTTCACCCGACCTTATCCCGACAAGAAGGAGATTGACATAACCCAAGCGATGCGCAACCAAAACTACACAGCTCTGAAGATGTTTCAGATGTCCGACGAATTCTTCAGGTCGTTGAACCTGACAGCCATGCCGGAGAAGTTCTGGAAGAATTCCATTATAGAAAAGCCAAAGGATAGGGAGATAGTGTGCCATGCGTCCGCTTGGGACTTCTATGATGGGGAAGATTTCAGGTAACTTTTATCCTACTACTATTATAAAGGCGAAAGTTTGTATGGATGTATGGATGTTTGTTACTCTTTCACGCAAAAACTACTGAACCGATTACCATGAAATTTGGTATGTAGGTAGCTGAAGACCCAGAATAACACATAGGCTACTTTTTATCCCAGAGTTCCCGCGAGATTGATAGGGTTTCCATGCGGACGAAGTCGCGGGCGGCCTCTAGTACATACATAAAATCACGATTATATCCCTTGCGGGGTAGACAGGGCCAACAGTCTTGAAAAGACTGATAGGCCACGTTCAGCTGTTTGGCTTTAAGATAGAATTGAGATTCAAATAGTGACAGGTTGCTAGCCCATCGCCTGAAAAAGAATCCCAAGTATGTAAGCCTATTCCTTAGTCGCCTTTTACGACATGCACTTTTATCTAATGATAAAATGATGGTGACGTGTGGTTCCCGGCACCAATACAAAAATAATGGGACCACTCCATCTCTTTCCCATGGATGTGGTAAAAGGCGAGTAAGGGATAGGCTTATAAAACTGCGATCGATGGGCTAGCAACCTGTCGCTATTTGGATCTCAGTTCCATCATTAAGCCGAGCAGCTGAACGAGGCCATTCAGTCTTTTTGGGACTGTTGGCTCTGTCTACCCCGTAAGGGATAAAGACGTGACTATATGTATGTAATGAATTTTTCTTAGAGATCAACATAAAAATCTGTGTTTTTTAAGACAAAGATAATTAACTGCGAGACTAAAAAAATTAATTATCTTTATCTTAGAAAAGGCGGCTGTTGAATAACAACTTAGTTGCCTAGATAAAACGATTCAAAATCATTGTTCTGGAACTAATTACTGAATCGATTGCTTTTGAAGGATTTATTCCGTAATTGGATTTTTGGAAGCAACCATCTTTTGATTGTTGATGTATCTACTCATTTTAAACAGCATTATCAATAATGAAACACTGTTCTATTCCAAATTTAGTACGATATCACTTAGAAGAAAATTAATTTACCAAAAAAAAACAATTCAAATCTATACACACTTATAAATATATTCATGTTTTTTAATGTAGCCAATGTGCATTCGTCCACGATTTAGATTTAAGAGATCTATATTTGCAAATTGACGTCCGGTGAAAACGCTGCAGTGTAGTTTGCTACGCCGCTTCTTCTACACATGCACTCTGGAAGCGGTAGTAGTTATAATTAGATTTAAGTGATGTGACGTCAATTAGTGATACCTTGTATCCAGTTTTGAAAATTAATCTATACTATTCTATTCTAAATGCGATCGTACATTCACCTAATACTTTGGCTTTACATTTGAAGGATCAAACAGTGTACCACAATAGATTACGAGTATTTTCAAACGACTCACCACGAAATGGGCCACGTGCAATATTTCCTACAGTACAAAGACCAACCGATTGTTTTCCGCGACGGAGCGAACCCAGGTAATACAATAGTCTTCTTTCAGAATCAAAATGTGCACGAGAGTGGACAAGGAGCATTTCAGAACGGTGCATCATGAAATGGGACATGTACAATATTATTTGCAGTATAAAGAACAGCCTGTTGTTTTTCGTGAAGGCGCGAATCCAGGTGATGGGTATCGATGATAACATAACGCAACATAATATTCACGTCTTTATCCGTTGTAGGGTAGACAAAGTCAACAGCTTGCAAAAGACTGCAAGGTCGAGTTCAGCTGTTTGTCCTTATAGTATATATAGATATAGATAGTATTGAGATTCAAATAGCGACAGGTTGCTAGCCCATCGGCTGAAAGGAGAATCACAAGTAAATAAGCTTCAGTCTTAGTCGCCTTTTACGATATCCATGGGAAAGTATTGGAGTAGTCCTATTATTTTTTCTATTGGTGCCGGATACCACACGCTTATTATAGCTAATTTTAACAATTAACAATCTGGAATAATCTTAGTTATGAAACTCACATTGTTTTCCCGCTTATATCATATATAATAGCAATACATTGATATTCTGTTATGAAAAGTTTTACATAAAGTGATGATGATGAAAGATGTGCAAAGTAACAGGGCCATTGCTTAAATCCTTTTAGTATGGGTTGATTGTAATAATATTAATCTAGTTTCTTAATAAATGAACTTAGTTAAGTAGGTACTTTGTAACGAAATAATTTATTCAGCTTCGAGACACCCTGTAAACATAAAATAAGCTACAGTATGATGTTATATATAAAATGCTCGTGTCACAATGTTCGTTCCCGTACTCCTCCGAAACGGCCTGACCGATTCTTATGAAATTTTTTGAGCATAATTAGAGTCGGCCAGCATCTATTTGTCATACCCCTTAGTGATAGGGTAGTCCACCCTTAACATATTTTTTTAACTAGAAATTACTTAAATAATATTTATATGGCAAAATAACATTTGCCGGGACAGCTAGTTAATGAACAAAAAAATCAGTCATAGTAAAGTTTCATTTTCAATGCATTGTCCATTTGTTTGTGTCTTTGTAGGGTTCCGTACCTAAAATTAAAAAACGGGACAATATTAGGTATTAAGTATGTGTGTCAGCAAGCTTTTTCTCATAAACCGTGATAGCTAGAAAGCTGAAGTTAAAAAAATATTTAGGGTACAATAAACGTAATATTTAGAGATTTTTTGGTTAGTTTTAAAAAACAGGTAGAAAAGTGAATATTAAAAAATTAAATTATTTAAGTAACAAACTTGATGATGATACGGAACTTAATTACGAAACTCGCACTTGGCTGTTTTTTTTTACTTTTTTTGTGGGAATAGATAGAAAAAACATAA
This sequence comes from Amyelois transitella, assembly GCF_032362555.1. Lineage (NCBI taxonomy): Eukaryota > Metazoa > Arthropoda > Insecta > Lepidoptera > Pyralidae > Amyelois > Amyelois transitella. The sequence continues at coordinate 10,734,508 of NC_083512.1, forward strand.
AGTATTTATCAATGTATCATATGTTTTAGGTTTCCACGAAGCTGTTGGAGACACGATTGCACTCTCAGTGTCGTCTCCCAAACATTTGCGGAGAGTTGGTCTCATAAACGGCGACGCTGAAGATGAACAGACTGAAATCAACCAACTTTATAAAATGGTATGTTTTTATTTATATCGTTGGTATAAACAAAAGTTTGATGCAGAAGATTTGCAATATCACACGTATGTGAACAGAAACTTCAAATAATATAATACATAATACATACATATAATCACGTCTTTATCCCTTGCGGTGTGGACAGAGCCACAAGTCTTGAAAAGACTTAATTTTACCATAAAATTTGGGTTTCACAATAAAATTGAGATTCAAATAGTTACAAGTTGCTAGCTCATCGCCTAAAAGAAGTACTATCACAAGTTTATAAGCCTATCCCTTAGTTTTACGACATCCACGGCAAAAAGACGGAGTGATCTCATTCTTTTTTATATTGCTACAGGGAGCCACACGGCACCAAAACTAATTAAAATGATGAGAAACCAAAAATTTTGATATGGGATAGGCATGTGATTAAAATTCTGCTCTATTCCTTCCAGGGTATAGACAAGATCGTGTTCCTGCCATTCGCGTACACGCTCGACCTATTCCGTTACGGCGTCTTCCGCGGCACCACCACGCCGGAGGACTACAACTGCCACTTCTGGAGACTAAGGGAGATGCTCCAGGGGGTGGAGCCGCCCGTGAACAGGACGGAAGATGACTTTGACGCCGCTGCTAAGTACCACGTCTCGGCTAATGTTGAATATGCCAGGTGAGAGTTGTTTTGTTGAATTTTTTTACCGCCTTCAAAAAAAGGTGTTTCTCAGTTTCAGCTGTTTGTATGTATGTTTGTCCGCGATTTTCATATAATCACGTCTATATCCCTTGTGGGGTAGACAGAGTCTTGAAAAGACTAGGGTGATAGGCCACGTTCAGCTGTTTGGCTTAATGATTGAATTGAGATTTAAATAGTGACTTGTTGTTAGCCCATTGCCTAAAACAAGAATCCCAAGTTTATAAGCCTAACCCTTAGTCGCCTTTTACGACATCTATGAGAACGAGATGTAATGTTCCTATTCTTTTTTTATTGGCGCCGAGAACCACACTATTAGATAAACTTAATAAAAATTATTTAGTCTGTAACCTATAATAGAATAGTTTTTTTTATTATTAATTAATTATTATTAGTTGAATTTTTAATAACCATCATGTATGTATGTAACATTCAATCACACTTATATTCTTTCATTACTAAAAATTTAGATCAGATACGTTCGCACATTATTTAATCCAGTGTGCACTTTATCGCACCACCAACTTAAAGTTTTTTCTGTTTGGTCAGCTGGTTGACTGGTAGAGAATGCCAAATGGCATTAAGTCCGCCTTTTGTACATTTTTGTTTTTTGTGCAATAAAGTTTAAATAAATAAATCTAGTATTAACAGCGTGCGATAATACGAGTAATCGTTTCCAGATACTACGTGTCGTTCATAATACAGTTCCAATTCCACCGGGCGCTCTGCAGTCTGGCCGGCGACTACGTGGCAGGGGACCTCAACAAGAAGCTGGTGGACTGTGATATATACCAGAGTATTACTGCTGGGAACGCTTTGGCGTGAGTATCTCTAACACCTTACTTGTTCTTCTTCTTCATGGCTTTAAATCCAGGTCGCTTTCGAGGAGAGCCCGGGGTGAGTATTTTCACTATGATTCTAAACTTAGTTAAATTAATATTGGTTTAACTAGATGTGCCCACGACTTCGTCCGCGTGGAATGGTTATTTTGGGCATCATTGAAGCCCTCAGGAATGAGTAATTTACCCCGTTTTTTCACATTTTTTATTATTTCTTCTTTATTCTTTAAATGGTCTTCATTCGATAAATGGTCTATTCAACACAAAAAGAATTTTTCAATACGAACCTTCTACTTCCTGAGATTAGCGCGTTCAATCAAACAAACTCTTCAGCTTTATAATATTAGTATACATAAGATTTCATACGATAACTCCCGTTTGCCCTCCGCATTATGGTAAAACTCGCATTAGATGAGTTTGCCATTTCCCTTAGTCGTCTTTTACGACATTAATGAAATATGTTATTTATTCCGACTTATTTCTGTCTATTTCAAGTGACAAACAAATTCATTTCAGTTCATCATTTCTAACTTTTACAGACTTCAGGCATGACTCCAAAAGCACAAATGTAATAAGCACCAAAAATATATAAACCTTTTTCATACATACATACATATGATCACGTCTATATATCCCTAGCGGGGTAGACAGAGCCACCAGTTTTGAAAAGACTGATAGGCCACGCTCAGCTGTTTGGCTTAGTTATAGAATTGAGATTCAAACAGTGACAGGTTGCTAGCCCATCGCCTAAAAGAGTAATCCCAAGTTTATAAGCCTATCCCTTACTCGCCTTTCACGACATCCGTGGGAAAGAGACGGAGTGGTCCTATTCGTTTTTTGTAATGGTGCCGGGAACCACACGGCACCATAAACCTTTTCCCAATCGTCACTACAATCTGTCTTCCAGTAACATGCTCAAGATGGGTTCCTCCAAGCCGTGGCCGGACGCTATGGAGGTCCTGACCGGTCAGCGGGAGATGAAGGCTGATGGTCTTCTGGAGTACTTCCGACCCTTGTACGACTGGTTGAAGGCGGAGAACCAGCGCACGGGGGAGTACATCGGCTGGGAGTCTAGTAATAAACGTGAGTAGACATACTAATTACGACTTTATCCCTTACAGGATAGACATGGCCAACAGTCTGATAAACACTGAAAGGCGTTCAACTGTTAGGCTTGAGATTTAAGAAGTGGCAGATTGCTAGCCCATCGCTTAGAAGAAGAATCCCAAGTTTATGAGCCTATCCCTTGGTCGCCTTTCACGACGTCCGTGGGAAAGAGATGGAGTGGTCCTATTCTTTTTTCTAGTGGTGCCGGGAACCACACGGCACTAATCACGTCTTTATCCCTTACAGGATAGACAGTCTCATAAAGACTGAAAGTCCACGTTCAGCTGTATGGTTAAAATTCATTAATTCATTCATATAATCACGTCTATATCCCTTGTGAAGAAGACAGAGCCAGCGGTCTTGAAAGATTGACAGGCCACGTTCAACTGTTAGGCTTGAGATTTTAATAGTGACAGATTGCTAGCCCATCGCTTAAAAGAAGAATGTCAAGTTTATGAGCCTATCCCTTTATTGTCTTTTACTTCTTCCATGGATAACAGATGAAGTGGTTCTAAAATGTCAGGAACCAAACGGCACTTTAGAATAATTATTTTTTCATAATCATACAAAATCCTAAGTTTAATTAAATGTCATCTTAAAAATAAGCCGTGTGGTTCCCGGTACCTATATAAAAAAATAATAGGACCACCCCATCGTTCTCATGGATGTCCTATGTTCCAAGTCAAAAGTTTGCCTAAATGCTTAATTTATGTCGATTTTTGGCAAGTGGAAAGATGTGGTCTCTGCCTACCCCTCCAGGAAAGAGGCGATATTAATGTATGTTTATATGTATGTATGTATGTTGTTCCAGAATACTGCACCCAAGAGCAATGGGCAGCAATTAACGCCAAAGAAGCGACAGAGGCCACCCAGCGACCGGCGACGTGACGAGCGAACCAGTACTTAACTCATTAGTCTAATTTATAGTAGGCGAGCGTCAGTATTCATAATAAATGTTTTTAAGATAGTACTGCCTTGTTGTTTTTTTGTTTGTGTTATTTTAATTATATGAAAACAATTTAAATATAATATTATTAAATTATGATTTAAATAAGAGCACACTTATGCAGCCACACAGTTTAGCGTTTATTTTTGAAGGGAAGAAAAGATACAAATGACATTGACACATAGTCACCGTAATGGAACATTCAACAGTTTGTTTATTTAAATTCAAATTAAAAAACAAAATCATTATTATGGGATACTTCATATCTACACTAATATTATAAAAAGGAAAACTTTGTTTGTTTGGTTGTAATAAATAGGCTCAAAAACTACTGGACCGATTTTAAAAATTCTTTCACCATTCGAAAGCTACATTATCCACGAGTAACATAGACTGTATTTTATTTTGGAAAAAAATAGGGTTCCGTAATATATTTGGATTTTTCGGACACAAACTGAAAAAATCAACCAAATAGTTACTTATTTTGCGTACGCTGCCTAAACTACAAAAGATAGAACCATAAAATGTTTTAATTAATTGTAGATCTTATAAATATCTACAAAAAAGTCCGCGACACACTATACCTGTCTATGTCGAGTGAGGCACAACAACCACATTTTTATTTAAAAATCTTGAATTTTTTTGGTCTTCATTAAAACGCGTTTTTTTTACTCATGCTATTAATCCTTATCAAAATAAGTAATTTCATCAATAAGTAAAGTTTATGTAGATAATATTTGGTCTTTGAATGATTAAAATTGGACGTTTGGTTTTGAAGTTGTGTTGAAATTAAAATATTACGATTTCTGCTGCACGGCCCGGGACTGCAGGCAGAAGTGACACTTTTGCCGGGAGCAAGACTTAGTTAGCCGCTTTGCGGACGGTCCTTTAGTTGGCTGTGCATCCGTGCGAAGCCGGGGCAGGTCGCTAGTCACTTTATAATTGTCATATCTTTTGGTTTCACGACATTGGTTGATGTCAAATGATTAACGTAAAACTAAATTTAGTAACTAAACTAGTGCTAGTGCAGAAGAAGCGACAACAAACTGCACTGCAACATTTTCTTCTCTTTTTCTTTTTCTATAATCAAATTCGTGTAACCGACTGTAAAAAGATTAATTGCCCTACTGCTTAGCAATTCCTCATTCGAAATTTTCTCAGTCATTTTTGTGGTAAATACAGAAATCGGAATACGATATAGTTCTTAATTGTTCAGATTACAGCGGCTTGCACCATGCCGATGACCTTCTTGTGAGGAAACCCGAATTTCATAGAAGATAATAAACATGTGCCGTGTGGTTCCCGGCACCAATACAAAAAAGAATAGGACCACTCCATCTCTTTCCCATGGATGTCGTAAAAGGCGACTAAGGGATAGGCTTACAAACTTGGGATTCTTTTTTAGACGATGGGCTAGCAACCTGTCACTAGGTATTTGAATATCAATTCAATCATTAAGCCAAATAGCTGAACGTGGCCAGTCTTTTCAAGACTGTTAGCTCTGTCTACCCGGTAAGGGATATACGTGACCATATGTATGTATGTATGTATAATAAACATTATAAATTCTAAGATACAAAGAACTGACTTGTTACATATATAAATAAACATATATAATCACGTCTATATCTCATGCGGGGAACATCGTAGTGTAGGGGTTTATATCATTAAGGTACATACACATCAAGTATTCAGAATGCCCACCTTTATGCTGCCTTACAGGTTTCCTCACGATGTTTCCTCACCGTAAGAGCATCCATCAGCTCTGCTATCCTATCTTTAGCAATCTGATTTTTATCATCTTAGCAGTTTCTTGATGCAAGTAAGTCGTTTCTCAGCATGGAATTGTAACTATACCTACACTAAAATTATTCGGCATTTCCTTTCGTCTTTAAAGATGGTGCCGTGTGGTTCCCGGCATCAAAAAAAAAAAGAATAGGAACACTCTTTCTCTTTCCCATGGATGACGTGAAAGGTGACTAAGGACTTATAGACGTGAGATTCTTCTTTTAGGCGATGGGCCAGAAACCTGCCACTATATGAATCTCAATTCTATCATCTAATCAAAAAGCTGAACGTAGCCTATCACGTCTTTTCAAGACTGTTGGCTCAGTCTACCCCGCAAGGGATATAGACTATATGTTGGTATGTATGTTAAAGATATCTTGTTATTATCAATATTTTTTATCGAAATCTAGAGAGTTTTGATAGTGTATCTGTTTATGCTTGTCTCGAGTATTTTTATATCTATAAGTGAAAGATGCACAAAATAACGAGATAGTCATAAACGTATCTGTTTTGGACTGGTAAGTACATTTTAAATAACATTGTTGAAATGATCCCCTACAAATGTGAGATTTATTTTTGTCTACAACGCTAGATTAATTTTAGTATTTGATTTTGACTTTTTATCATAAGTTACTAGGTTGGATTCCGTAACAAAAAAGAATTGTTACTCGTAATGTTAATTTAAAGTTAAGTATATTAAACTTAAATAAACTTAAATAAAAATTATTATTATTAGCAGTGTGGTTCCCGGTACCAATAGAAAAAAGAATAGGACCACTCCATCTCTTTTCCATGGATGTCTTAAAAGGCTACTAAGGGATAGGCTTATAAACTTGGGACACCTACTTATCGATAATTTTTTTATAGCCGTGCCGGGAACCACACGGCAAAATAATAATTATTTTTATTTAGGTTTATTTAAGTTTAATATACTTAACAAAAAATTGACATTAACAATTCTTTTTTGTTACGGAACCCAATTAAATAGTCCGACTTTAGCTTAAGCAAAGTCATTTTCGGGTGTCACTTACTTCAAACGTTCATATTTTGTTGAGAAAAATGATCACATTGTCAAACTACTATAGGCGTCAAGTTTGGATGTCTTTATGCATATCTGGGTGACCTCTTGTACGAAGTTGTTTTAATAGGTTGGCTGCATGAGATCCCGCTTAGGGATAGGTTTTTTCCATACATACATATGAAAATGCTGCAGTGTAGTTTGTTCCGCCGCTTCTTCTACAGATGCGCTTTGGAAGCGGTAGTAGTTATAATTAGATTTAAGTGATGTGACGTCAATATTGTATCCAATTTTAAAAATAAATCTATTCTATTCTATTCTTGTCACGTCTATATCCCTCGCTATATAGATAGATAGATAAACTCTTTATTGCACCATAAGATAAAGAAAAACAGAAAAAAACACAGGTTATGAGGTACAAAGGCAGACTTATAGCTTAAGCAATTTCTTCCAGACAAGCAGTATACTCTTTCTACCAGAACGGGAGACAGTCGTGATGGTATATACATATGTATGTATATCTCTCCCGGGGTAGACAGAGCCAAGATTCTTAAAAAGATCAAACGACATTTTCGAGTAGCTTTTGTATGGCTTTATGACGCAATTGAGATTCAAATAGTGACAGGTTGCTATCCCATCACCTACACGAGGAATCATCAACAGTCTTGAAAAGACTGAAATGCCACGTTTAGCTGTATGGTTATGATTAAATTAGTGAAAAGTAACCACCCATTGCATACAAGAGGAATCTCAAGTTATAAAACCTTTCCCTTAGTCGTCTTTTACGAAATCCTTGGGAAAGATAATGAGTGGTACTGTTCTAAAGTGCCGGCCACACTGCACATTGAGGCAAAGGTAGTTAGAATGTCGTTTTAAAGTTTGATTCAATTTCAGATAGTGTAGAAGTAATTTTTTGTGGCATATGTAAAACATCTAGTTTATGTATGTTTATTTACTAATAAGTTTATACATATATATTAAGTGGATAGGTATATGTTTTTTTTTTCATTTTTTCATATTGTTGCTAAAAACACAGTGACTTGCCAGTTTTTACTGAATTATCTAGTTCCTTTATTGTTTGCCGGTTGACTGGAAGAGATCCCTTCATGGGATAAGGTCCGCCATTGCAAGTGATTTGTTTCTTTTAAAACTATGTACTATTTTTCTTGTTACTGTGTAAATTTCTATGCAATAAAGATATTACAAACAAACAAACAAACATCTTATGAATGAACCGCCTTGGCATAACACCATCCACTTCACATTAGCCACAGCCGCAATCTTGAAGACAAAAGCATTCATACCCGGGCCATGACAGACCGACAAACATACTAATTCATTTACATAATGAACAATCGTAACAACATTTAGTGATACTTTTTCGTTAGTTTATTTTTATGTTATTGACAATATGCCGTGTGGATACTGCAGTGAGACGACAAAAAGAGTTTTGCTTGTGAGTGGTAGCATTATCTTCTTTGTGACTAACTAGTTGTTACCCCCGACTTGGTTCGCCGAAACTTAAAAGCTGACCACCTATATACACGAATTAAAGATGGAATCCTACTACTATTATAAAGGCGAAAGTTTGTATGGTGGTATGGATGTTTGTTACTCTTTCACGCAAAAACTACTGAACCGATTACCATGAAATTTGGTATGTAGGTAGCTGAAGACCCAGAATAACACATAGGCTACTTTTTATCCCAGAGTTCCCGCGGGATTGATAGGGTTTCCATGCGGACGAAGTCGCGGGCGGCCTCTAGTTGAAAATAAAACTCATTAGAACTTTAGTGTACAAAATATAGGTGCATAAGCCCTCAATGAAGAAAGCAATAACTACCAATCTACCATTAATTGGAAGTTATCTGTGATTTAGTATACATCTGTTCTACACTAGCTTTCACGCGCTGCTCTGTCTGCGTTGTTTTAAAATCCTCGGTTACTCGTTCTCGTAGGAATGACCGAAAAGTAGCATATGGCCTTTTCAGGTCTAAACTTTATTGAACAAAGTTTCATCAAAATTAAATTATATAGTTAGAATGATATAATAATGCTAGCTAAGTTGATAACTATTCCACGCGGACAAGTCGCGGTTGTCCGCGTGGAATAGTAATTAACTTGTGGTTTAGATAAATAATTTTCCCCGTTTCTTTAAAGCCTTCCTCGATACATGGTCTATTCAACGCAAAAAGAATTTTTAAATTCGAACCAGTACTTCCTGAGATTAGCGCGTTCAAACAAACAAACTCTTTAGCTTTATAATATTAGGATAGATTAGAGGGTTCGAATCGGTAAGGTAGCGCACAAAAAAATGCGAATAAAGATTGTCTCATTCTTTTTTTTTTATAACCTATCTTTTCTATTACCTACGACGTTTAACTAAAACGCCACAATAAATCTAGCAGCAAATTACCTAGTTCATTCAGACGTAACATCTAAATGTGTTACAGAATGGATTATTATCATCCTTGACACCGTAAGTCACAGTTTTTAGAATCACTGCCAAGTTATTTATACTGTGTGATACGGTTAAACAGTTTATTATGGGAGCAACATTGAAGAGTTAATTAGGTGATATTTTTTTTATTATTAACTTAGACTTAAAGATAAAGTTATCGAAGTTTTACCTTTAACTCTGAACCAATGTTCCATGTTTGATCCACTGTCAAGACAATGGTGGAGAAAGAACGGTTTCTGCCAGGATCTTAGATGTTTGTCGTTCAAAATTTTTATTATAAAACTTGTTGTTGCCCGCGACTTCGTTCGCCGTAATACTGATCTTAATACATAAAGCCAGATCCCCCTGTATGTTACCTCAGAGGGGTGGAGGATTTTTGAATACCAGTCAAATTCAAATTCAAAATTTTTATTCATTATTATAGGATACTTCATATCGCTTAATAATTGTCAAAACGTTTGGTATCATAACATTGGTTGACGTCAAAAAAATTACTTAAAACTAAGCTTTCTGCCGCTTCCAAGGCGTCAGTGCAGAAGAAGCGGTAACAAACTGCACTGCAGCATTTTCTTGGACAACGTCAACTTCACAAATATCCAAACTTAGAATAGAATGTAGAATTTTTGTTTTGAACTTATACCAAACTCGTCACATACGAGTATTATTAGAAAACCGCATTCAAAAAATTTTCGCGTTATGCGTACAAACAGACCGACAGAACAAAAATCATATTTTAGCTTCTGATGTTTTTTCGATGTTTGGAAATATATTTTTCATGTACAGGCAGTCAGTTACAATTTTAAATGTACCTATGATATGATGATGATAATGAATATACATTTAACTTTTTACTAGCGATCCATCTCGTCTTCGTACGGATCTTCATCAATCATTCTATTTATTAAAGAAAACTGCATCAAAATCCGTTATGTAGTTTTAAACGTCCAAGCATACATACCTACACACAGACAAAAACAGACGCGGAAAACGATTTTGCTTTACACTATGTGATACTTCATCAGTTCATCATGAAGATCATCGGTGAGCTGGCCCTCCTGGGCGCCATAGCTTCGGTCTTCATCGTGGCAGCCCAGGGTAGGGCGGCAGAAAGGGCGGCCGAAGAAGCAGCCGGGAGGGAGTACATGAGGAAGCTGGACGAGCTCACGTCAAACCTGAAGAACAGAAGAGTGATGGCTTCGTGGAACTACGAGACTAATATTACGAAGTTTAATGAGGACCAAATGGTAAGGGATTTGATGTTTATATATATACAACTTGCTTCTGCTTGTGTTAGACTTGACCTCCGTTATTTCCCGTGATGTATGAATTTTTAGAATAAAATAACAGCTAACTTTCGATTTTGAGGACTGTACAATTTTTATAATAAAAGTAATCTGTAAAAAAACTTTTATGCATCTATGTCTGATATGAATAAATGAATTCAACTTTATTCGTGCAAATTCAAAGTTGTAGTTGGCAACCCTATCTCTGAAAATACTTTGAAGGCTTCGGATTAGCAAAGTTTTCTTTTTCCGTTGTACAATCTCCTCTTTTTCTGTCATAAAAATTCCAAGGCATGCAGGATACAAAATATGTCTTATGTAGTATATATAACTTTCATCTACTACTCAGCTAATGACGTCATTAGAAGTGGCTGAACAAGAGAAGGAAGCATGGAAAGAGACGATGAGCTACCTGTGGCACGAATACGAAGATCAGGACCTCAAGAGGATGTTCAGGTCAGCCATCAATGACATATATTAATATCTTTCAATTTGTGCTATTGATCATCTTACACTTGCAGTGATAAAAATGTTTTAAGCCATATTGCCCAAATTACAATTATTTTTTTAATGTTTTTAAAATATATTTTTACACTTGTGAAAAACCGTTAAATATGTCGGGCGGTTTATGGGATTTTAAAATTAGTCCCCCTCAACTCGTATTGGAAATTGTAAGAGGTGACTTAAGAAATGAGCACCTAAATCCATGCTGGATAAGCTAATAAAGATCAGACGAGATCCGCTTGATCTATTAACTGACATAGCCCTAAGTAAATCATCGTAATAAGTTAAGCCCGTGGTCAGAAGGATCATGGAAAAGAACAAAAAGATTTTTTATTTCCAGAAAGTACTCAGAGCTGGGCACATCTGCATTGCCCGAGGATTTGAACCAGAGGCTGATACAGGCGGTGAACAACATGCAGACTACCTACGCGAAGGCGACTATATGCGATTACAAGGACAGGACAAAATGCGACTTGCATGTGGAACCAGGTGAGATTACACACGCACACATTTACGATTTAGATCATAAAAATGTCCTGGCGAAAGATCAGGTCAAGAGTACCCTAGATTAATATCTTGCATTAAAGATGGCGCTGGTATACCGTTTTTAACTAGTCAAGGGAATCTTTGCGCGACCCTATGTCGGAGTAAGTAAACTTTCATGCCATTGATGTGATGAAATGGAGGTCATACGTCATCTTTTTTAATAAAAATTCTATGCCAGAGATATCTTTATTTCGTTTTATATTTTGTGATGAATATTAAACAAGTAAGAGTTTTTAAGTGTTGTATGTACCACCTCATCTTGTTTATCATTAGATTGAGGAACAGTATTGTCAAACACACTCAAACTATCTATATCTTAATTGGTTTCAGATGTAACAGACATATTTGCAAATAGTCAAGACCCTGAAGAGCTGAAGTACACCTGGTTGGAGTGGCACAAGGCGGCCGGCGCGCCGTCTAGGGCCCACTTCACGGAGTACGTCGAGATGGACAATGAAGCTGCGAAATTGAACGGTAAATGTCGATTTACATTTGGCATTCTTCACCAGATTCTTCGATTAGGACAGAAGCGTTTTATACACTGGCAGTTTAGTAACCGTGTAATACCTATTTTGAGACGGCAATATAAAGGTCAGATTAAGAGTACCCGAAACCGCCGAACTTGCATGAAGAGAGTTACGAATGTGGATGAAGCGAAGGAAGTATGCAGAGATCGTGGCAAGTGGAAAGTTGTAGTATCTGCCTACCCCACTGGGAAAAAGGCGTGATTTTATGTATGTATGCATGTAAGATTTGCTCTTTTGGTAGCGTCCGAGCTCAACTCATTGTTCCCACTATCTGATATAAAAAATTATAATAATCTACTTCACAGGTTTTGATAGCGTAGCAGAGTGGTGGCTCCACGAGTACGAAGAGCCAGACAGTGAAGCCCAGTTTGCCAGCCTTTGGGGTCAAATCAAGCCTCTGTACCAGCAAATCCATGCCTATGTCAGACGCCACCTCAGGGAAAAATATGGCGAAACCGTTGTGTCTGCTAAGGGTCCTATTCCTGCGCATCTTTTAGGTAAATATTTCATACCTTTTTTATTATCAGAGATTAGTTGGGAATCCCTAGCAAAGGTAACGAAGATCGCTTCATGTAAAAACCTGATTAATCGTACCTGGATGATTGAAGGTTTTTGACAAGTAATCTGATTAAAAACGTATATCTCTGAAAAAAATCTGTTCATAAAAACGGTTGTTTGTATCAAATGAACTTTCTTTATAATTTTTTTTTAATCTGTAAGATGGAAGTCAGATCACCATATCAGTTAAAAACAAAGTTTTTATTTTTAAATCATGACCATGCAAGAAGACTATATAGATAAAGTACAAACATGAATTTCGTAAGAAAGTAAATATATAAAATATATTGCAGGTAATATTTGGGCGCAAACATGGGGAAACATTGAAAAGTTTACCAGGCCTTATCCAGACAAGCCGGACGTTGATGTCACATCAGCACTGATTGCTCAAGTAAGTCCTCGTCAAAAACTTCTAGTAAGTATTTAAAGTGTTTAAAGTCTTTTAGTCAGAGTTTTTGAGAATGTTGCAACCATGATAAGTACTCGTTGATTACCTGGACAGAAAGTATTGTTTACCTCTAATTACCATTTCAGAAATACACTCCGTTGAAAATGTTCCAAACAGCGGAAGAATTCTTTAAGTCCCTGAACCTGAGTGCAATGCCGGATTTGTTTTGGGAAAAGTCAATTTTAGAGAAACCAAACGATGGACGGGACATGGTTTGCCACGCTTCTGCTTGGGACTTCTTTGATGGTGAAGATTTCAGGTAAATTGCAGTCTGATATATATCACGAAAGCTAGTTTATGCGGTAACTTAGCTGCAAAAACGTAAGGTGATTTTCAAAGGGTAAAAGTAATATGTAGAATATAGACTCAAATTAATTAATCGAAGTAAATTACAGTAAAAATGATAAATATAAGATAAACTTCCAACGTTGGAGTCAGACAGGCAACCAACTGTTGAAACTTTGTCAAACCTTTACCTTACACGTAAAGTACCACATACTAATGTCTCGAGCATCGAAACGAACAACTGTCAAAATAATAGAATATACAATGTAAGAAAAGCGCTAAGAAACATTAAATAAACTTCAGAATCAATAGTTAACGCTGAATGAATTTTTAAGTATAGATAATAATTTGAGTGCTTTATGAATGAATTTGAAGTCTTAAGGATAAAATATCATCCAAATCCTCTTGTTATTGGATCAGACAATGCACGACCATAACAAATGAATTCTTCACCACCACCCATCACGAAATGGGTCATATCCAGTATTACCTTCAATACAAAGACCAGCCAATCATCTACAGGGGAGGAGCTAACCCTGGTAAACATTTTGTATACTTTCTAGGATCAGGCAATGTACGACCGTGACCAACGCATTTTTCAAGACTACGCATCATGAAATGGGTCATATTCAGTATTACTTGCAGTATAAGGATCAACCGGTTGTTTATAGGGAAGGCGCGAATCCTGGTATGTAGTAGTTTCAAATTTCGTAAATACATTTCTATTCATTTATTTATTCATATATGTAATCGCGTCTATATCCCTTGTGAAGTAGACATACACTTTTTAAATGTCAAGCCAAACAAGTGAACGTGTCCCATCAGTCTTTTCTAGACTGTTGGCTCTGTCTACCCCGAAAAGGATATAGACGTGATTATATGTATGTATGGTATAATTTCCTAAAAAACAAGTAGATTTCCAATGTTTGGTGCCATTAATTGTCCAGTCTTACTGTCATCAGAATCATCGTTATTACTTACAAACAATAATTAATAATGTAAATTTGTACCTGTCTTAAATTTTTCACTATCTTCTAAGTGAGTTCCTGGTAGTATCAAGACGCCCGCAGCTCAGTCGGTAACAAACTTAGGTAATTTGACGATGTCATAAATCATTCCACATCATACTTTAAAAAAAATTCTGTTGATTAAAGATTTTCATTTTAGGTTTCCATGAAGCCGTTGGCGATGTGATTGCTCTGTCGGTAGCTACACCGAAACATTTGAAAGTCATGGGACTGCTGGAAGATGGTCCTGATGACCAGGAGTCCAATATTAACCAACTGTACAAAATGGTATGTTTTATTTGAGTGGCCTATCAGTCATTCAAGACTGCTGGCTCTGTCTACCTCGCAAGGGATAAAGACGTGAGCACATAAATGCATGAAAGATATGTTTTTTTTGTTTAAATATGTATGTTGTTATGTATTCCGGCCCAATATGGTCCAAAATTCATTACGTCAAGATTCACTTGGAGAAATCGAGGGAACTCTTTGAATTTCATAGGCCTTTTTTGATAAAAAGCTTAAAATTATATTATGAATTAACAAAAAAGTGTTTGCTTTTAATATAACTGTCTTTAACATATTATTCGAATCTTTTCCAGGGTCTAGACAAAATAGTGTTCCTACCCTTCGCCTACCTACTAGATTTGTTCCGCTATGGTGTCTTCCGTGGCACCACCAGTGCCAGGGACTACAACTGTCACTTCTGGGCCTTGAGGGAGACCTTACAGGGGGTGGAGCCTCCGGCAGAAAGGAGCGAAGATGACTTTGATCCGGCTGCAAAATACCATGTGTCTGCTGATGTTGAGTATATGAGGTGAGGATATAAACCCAGATTTTTATTAATTTGAGTGCGTTTGATATCAATATTGGTGATAGTAAACAATATAGTGTCTGAGTTGGTGTATGCAAACTAAAATTATGTCAGTTGTATATAGAACTAGGTGTGCCCGCGACTTCGTCCGCGCGGAATAGTTATTTTGGGCATCATTAAAGCCCTCAAGGATGAATAATTTTCTCCGTTTTTTGTCACATTTTCCAATATTTCTTTGCTCCTTATAGTTGCAGCGTGCTGTTATATAGTCTAAAGCCTTCCTCGATAAATGGTCTATTCAAAACAAAGATAATTTTTCAATTCAAACCAGTAGTTCCCGAGATTAGAGCTTTATAATATTAGTATAGATTGTATATAGTTGTATGTTGTAAAGTTAAGTTGTTATTTCTACAACCTTTACCTAAGTTGAAAACAGCATCAAAATTGGTTCAGCGAAACCCTAGATAATCCCGGACAATCATACATACAAACATACATACTAACAAACATACCTACATACTAACATGCATACTAACATACATACATACATATCATCACGTCTATATCCCTTACGGGGTAGACAGAGCCAACAGTCTTGAAAAGACTGAAAGGCCACGTTCAGCTATTTGGCTTAATGATAGAATTGAGATTCAAATAGTGACAGGTTGCTAGCCTGTCGCCTAAAAAAGAATCCCAAGTTTGTAAGCCTATCCCTTAGTCGCCTTTTACGACATCCATGGGAAAGAGATGGAGTGGTCCTATTCTTTTTTCTATTGGTGCCGGGAACCACACGGCATACTAACATACATTCAAACATACATACACTTTTTTATTAAAGTCGGTTAAAAATAATGTCTTTGTAACAATAACTTGCAGACGACCTTGAATGTGCACTAGACTTATTCTCATCATTTTATGAGTAGATACTTGTATTGAAAGTATTCCAACAAATATTCATTCAGTACCGCCCCTCTTAGCATCTTATCATCCTTTGTCCTTTTATAAACAATAACACCCACGCATGACATGGTCATTGGTCATCTGCCTATGAGACTTATTCTAATATCATGGTACATGTAAAACAATGAAACTATTAAAAAAAAAACTGTAAGCTGTTTAAACATTGGTTAATCATTTTACAGCATTTTTATAGGGTGATTTGTTTGGACTGATGTGTATAGATGCGGAAAGAAATACATATATATAATCACGTCATATCCCTTGGGTAAACAGAGCCAACAGTCTTGAAAAGACTGATAGGCCACGTTCAGCTATTTGCCTTTAAGATAGAATTGCAGAAAGTAACGCAAAAATGTAGGTTTTCTCCAAAGACATCGACTTTAAAATCTGACACGAGTGGTTACTTACACACACAAACACACAAAAAAAAAAAAACAAATTAAAAGAAAATTACATCTTCGCACCTAGTAGAAAATCAAAATACATACATACATATGGTCACGTCTATATCCCTTGTGGGGTAGACAGAGCCAACAGTCTTGAAAAGACTGATAGGCCACGCTCAGCTATTTGGCTTAATGATTAATAGAATTGAGATTCAAATAGGGACAGGCTAGCCCATCAATCCCATCAATCCCCCATCAACCCCCTTGAGGCTAGAAGTTAGAAGTAGAAGAAGTCCTACGTATCGCTTGCCGGAATGTGGTAGCTTGTAGATGACACCTCACTTTTCTGCCCCATTCATGACATATAAATATTTTTACTTTTTATTTCAGATACTATATTTCCTACATCGTTCAGTTCCAATTCCACCGGGCGCTGTGCCTATTAGCAGGAGAGTATAAACCTGGCGACTCCAGCAAGTTACTGTCTAATTGTGATATTTATAGAAGTCAGGAGGCTGGAATGGCTTTGGGGTAAATCATTATTTTAGCATATTTTTAAGTAAATTGTTCTTACAAGCTCCAGTGTAGTTTGTTCCACCGCTTCTTAGGTAGGTAGTTGTAATAAAAGTGATGTGACTTCAATAAGTGATACCTTGTTTCCAACTTTGAAAATTAATCTATACTATTCTACAAGTGTATGTCAACCCGATATGTAACCTTAGATATAGGCAAATCACGACTCCTCACCCTTTCATGATTGATGATTTTACATTCAGTCAGAAAAGTATCGGGAATGGATTATTTATTTATGGTTCCAAATTCAAATTTTTGTTTTTTTTGTTGTTGTTAGATTGGCACAACTGTTTTCCATTTTGGCGCGGAGTTTGAGTTGCATCTGTTGTTTACATTAAATACAGTGCTATTTTTAGTTATATCATATCTAGTGTGTATTGCTAATTTCATAATGGATAAAAACATCGAACAAAGAGTTTGTCTTAAATTTTGCATTGCCAATGGAATATCGTGTTCGGAGTCACTGAAAATGTTACAGAAGGCTTACGGTGAATCGACTTTATCAAAAACTCGTGCTTATGAGTGGTGCAAAGCGTTCAAAAGCGGTCGAGATGTGATGGAAGATTTGCCTCGCTCTGGTAGGCCATCAACGTCTGCAACTGAAGTTAACATCGCAAAAGTGAAGGAAATAGTGACTGAAAATCCTCATTCAACTTTGAGAGAGATAGCCACCGAACTTTCTGTATCTCACGAGTCGATCCGTACCATTTTAACTAATAATTTGGGTTTGAAACATGTTGCCGCTCGGCTAGTCCCAAAAGACCTGAATTTTTTTCAAAAACTCAATCGCATGAGAGTCGCTGAGGACATGCTAGAACGAGTCAATTCCGACCCAACATTCATGAAACGCATTGTTACTGGTGACGAGACGTGGGTTTACGAGTTTGACATGCAAACTAGTCAACAAGCTTCGGAGTGGCGCCTTCCAACTGAACCGAAACCGAAAAAACCACGCCAAAGTCGTTCAAAAGTCAAAGTCATGTTGACTGTTTTCTTTGACTATCGCGGTGTTGTGCACTCGGAATTCTTGCCGGAAGGTCAAACGGTAAATAAGGAATATTATTTGAGTGTTATGCGGCGTTTAAGAGAGCAAATCCGACGAAAAAGGCCAGATTTGTGGAAAGAAAATTCTTGGATTTTGCACCATGATAATGCACCTTCGCACAAGGCCATCATTGTGAACGTATTTTTAACCAAACACTCAACAAATACCATCGAGCAACCACCATATTCACCAGATATGGCTCCAGCCGACTTTTTTCTTTTTCCTAAACTCAAATTACCACTTCGTGGCACCCGTTTTCAATCGGTAGAAGACATAAAAGAGAATTCGCGGCGAGAACTGACCTCAATTCCGGAAACAGCGTTTAAAAAATGTTTTGATGATTGGATTATTCGTTGGCGTAAGTGTATCGTTTCTAAAGGAGCATATTTTGAAGGTGATAAAATAAATTTGGATGAATAACAAACAGTTTGTTTATTATTGATCTTTTCCTGCTACTTTCTTGACAGAGTAGTATACCAGTTCCTTAATTTTTTTGTGTTCTAAATATAACCTAAGATCATCGAGATTGTCGTAAATTAGTCAAGAGCTTGAAAGATTTATAATGACTAAAACAAGAAACCCTCTTCTTAATTTTTACGTACTCGTACTTTATTCCTTGTCAGAAAAATGCTCCAAATGGGTTCCTCCAAGCCCTGGCCTGATGCTATGGAGGTCCTGACTGGCCAGCGGAACATGGACGCCAGTGGATTGCTGGAATATTTCCAACCCTTACACGATTGGCTGAAGGCTGAGAATGAGAGGAACAATGAGTTCATTGGGTGGGAGCCGAGTACAGTTGGTAAGAATTTTAATTTTGTATAAAGTTGGAATCTTTGCGAACTTTTCTTGAAATGGGGCGTGATTTATAGGAACTTAGTTAAGCGTTTTAATTGCATAAACTTCAATTGATAAGATATTGTTGTTGGAAATTTAAATAAATATTTTTGTATCTGAAATCAAATCAGGGATACAAAAATTTATGATATATGCTTATAGACAGAGCCAGCAGTCTTCCAGCAGTCTTGAAAGACTGACAGGCCACGTTCAACTGTTTTGCTTAATGATAGTATTGAGATTCAAAAAGTTACAGGTTACAAGCCTAAAAGAAAGAATCCCAAGTTTATAAACCTATCCATTAGTCGCCTTTTACGACATCCATTGGAAAGAGATGGAGTGGTCGTATTCTTTTTATATTGGTGTCGAGATCCAGACAAGTTTAATTTATATTATATTTAATTATGCATTAATAAATTAATGTTTGTGGAAAGTTCAATTACTATTTTTAGTGTATGAATTCGAATCCAGGACTCCAAAATTAATTTCTTTGTTACAGAATATTGTTCACCAGAACAGAGGATGGTGATGGCAGAGTTTGGGTTGAACGAGAAACTCAAGCAATACGCCAATCTGTAAAAACAATCCTTGTTTATTTATTAAATATTTATTGTAAGGATGATGATGTTTTTCTTTTAAGATTGTCCTATCCAGACAATATTTGATCGTTACGTTAATCCTGCTGAATATCCCTGTATGCTTATATCACTTCATCCACATTTACCACACTCTTCATGTTAACATACATACATACATACATAAAATCACGCCTCTTACCTGGAGGGGTAGGCAGAGACTACATCTTTCCACTTGCCACGATCTCTGCATACTTCGTCTTCGCATCATCCACATTCATAACTCTCTTCATGTTAACTCGTCGGTTAAATATACTCTGACCTTTGTGGTCTACTGACGGGGATTGCCTTATTAGAGTCCCATACCTTCTAACCCTGGGATGAAAAGAGGCGACCAGTTAATGACAGTAAGATTCCCGTCACAAAAATGCCAAAAAGCTGAACGTGGGCGATAAGTCTTTTCGAAACTGTTGGCTCTGTCTACCCCTCAAGGGATATAGACGTGACCATATGTATGTATGTAAAATGCTGGGTATCCAAAGGGCATCGTGGTGGAATGTCTTGCGATCCCAAAATGGCAATAAAATCTATTTCCTCTTCGATAACAAAAAAGGGACACTAGGTATGAAATAAGGTAAATAGACCATCGTCTAGACGTGTTCAAGACCGTATCTTAGTCATTGTGGTCTGGTCAGATCAATTGCAGGATGTCACGCAATTCAATTGCTTTTCAGCCGTGATTCAATAGAAAACGAAAGTTATTGAGGTATATCCACGGCTAAGTAAGGTACGGTCTTACGGTGAGAGAAAACATTGTGAGGAAACCTGCACGTTCAGGCAACTGGATGTGTAACATATACATACATACATATGTTCACGTCTATATCCCTTGCGGGGTAGACAGAGCCAACGGTCTTGAAACGACTGAATGGCCACGTTCAGCTATTTGGCTTAATGATAGAATTGTGATTCAAATAGTGACAGGTTGCAAACCCATCGCCTAAAAAAGAATCCCAGGTTTGGAAGCCTATCCCTTAGTCGTCTTTTACGACATTCGTGGGAAAGAGATGGAGTGGTCCTATTCTTTTTTGTATTGGTGCCGGGAACCACACGGCAAGCAGATGTGTAACCATGGATCCAATACGGGTTAGGTTTAACTGTAAAGATTACGCAGGAATGATGGGAGATCGCTTCGTGTAAAAACCTGACTTATCCAATCCAGGATTTATGGTCAAAGGCAGACCCCGGGCTCCTTTCCAGAGAGGTGCGGATGCAACCGGGACTAAAGCCAGGAGGAAGAACGATAGATAAGTAAGAGTTTTCTTATAGGTATTTGTTGTAGGCAACCTTCTTTATGTACGCATTAGCAACGGTTATATGAATTATATGAAATCTCTGCCTACTCCTCTGGAAAACAATAGTGATTTTATGTATGGATGAAACAATTTTTTTTAAACTTCGCAGAGATGGACATAATCGGGCGGTTATTTAGGTATGTTATTACCTTCAATCCATACAAGTTAAAATAACTCAGGCCCCGAAGCATAGTGACGGAGGGTGCAATTGGGAGATGAGGGAGTCTCTCTCGAAAGATAAGGAAAGAGAGAAAGAGAGAGAGAGTGAGCCTATCTATCTTTACCTGACTACTTATTAGTACAAAGTATAGTTGTAATTGCATCTACAAGAATCACGAAAAAGGGAATGTTACTGACGAAAGAAAACTGTTAACATAACTCTCCTTTTCCAGTTGGGTAATTACAATGTTTGTCAAATCAAGTTGGACTACACTTCGTACGCTTTTGGTCATTAATTTACACAGTATGGACAAAAAAAAATATATTATATTAGGACAGTTGATCTTTTAGTATAACATTTTTTTTGTGGACCAACAATATGATAATTTTTTTGCGTGTTCCATATTTTCCGGTCTATTGGGTCGGCAAGGTAACACTAGAATTACTCAGCTCATTGTGACTCGAGGTGAGGTGATGAATCATATCACCTAGGTATTAAGACTAAATATATTCAAGAAGGGCGTGAGAGATTTATCAGGGACGGTAGTGCGCGACGCATGATAATTCTAAACTTGTACACGATTGCTCACTTTGTAAATAGATGTGTGTATTAAGCAATGTTTTGAAGCCCGATCTCAAAGAAGATTGTTATCCGGTAGACATTTATTTATAAATAAATAAATAAATATAGGCTAGACTTATATTCTTCTTAGGATTCCTCTTTCTGGCGATGGGCTAACCTGTCACTATTTGAATCTGAATTCTCTCATTAAGTCCAACAGCTGAACGTGGGCTTTCAGTTTTTTCAAGACTGTTGGCTCTGTCTACTCCGCAAGGGATATAGACGTAAATATGTATGTATGTAAGAACCAAGAAAATCTGTAATACATGAGAGAGAGGTATTTAAATTATATTCATAAAGCCATAATACGCTCATAGACGAGCATGTTAATTTACCACGTTAATTAAATACCTATAGGGCTCCGGACAGTCGGTCAAGGGCGATTGGCAATGTTAGTTAACATTTCTTCGTCAATACAGTCAGGGGCATCATGAAATACCAATTTTTAACAGATACTGAAATGAAATTCCATAAGTATACGATTGCTGACAATTGATTAAGTTAACTATTTTTGGAACTATAAAAGTTTAATGAATTAAGTAAAATTTTCAATCGAAATTCTAATATTTTTATTGAATATTAAAACGAAGATATTTTTTCGGTGTTTTATCGAGAGAGTAGAGTTAGAAGAATCAAATAAGTTATCTTGATCATAATACCGAAAAACATACTTAAAATAATAAGGAAAACTTAAGACAATATTAGAGTACCTACTGTTTTCTTCTCAGAGATATAGTTAAATAAATTATTGGGAAAGCTTATTTATTTAGACGTAGTCAAATAATGATATTATACAAACATGAGAAAATAACTTTTTCTGATTGGCCTGGGTCTTGGATGTTTATCTATATAAGTGTTTATTATAAAATACAGTATCGTTGAGTTAGTATCTCGTAACACAAGTCTCGAACTTACTTTGAGGCTAACTCAATCAGTGTAATTTGTCCCGTATATTCATATCTCATATTTATTTATTTCTTAACAATACAATTGTGTTGAAAATTTTGTAAAATAATACCACCACCATCCCAATAGCATTACAAATTAAATTAAATTACATATATATAACATTATAAGTTAACAGCTTGGGTCGTATGCAGATGGAGTACACGCCATAGTACATACATACATCACAGTACATTATGTATATATGTATGTATGTAAGTACCGTGCATTCTCACGGCAAACTGGCACAATGGGAAAATTGCGTACTGCGTTTTGTGACAGCCGTGGAAGTATATAGAGATGTTTAATTTAATTTGAAGTGACAATAATAATTAATTATTTCTTCAGTGCCGTGTGGTTCCCGGCACCAATACAAAAAAGAATAGGACCACTCCATCTCTTTCCCATGGATGTCGTAAAAGGCGACTAAGGGGTAGGCTTATAAACTTGGGATTCTTCTTTTAGGCGATGGGCTAGCAACCTGTCACTATTTGAATCTCAATCCTATCTTAAAGCCAAATAGCTGAACGTGGCCTATCAGTCTTTGCGAGACTGTGGGCTCTGTCTACCCCGCAAGGGATATAGACGTGATTATATGTATGTATGTATGTATGTATTTCTTCACAAAAGTGCCATTTCAGTTATATCGAGACTAAGGCTCTGTTAAGGGAAAAAGATGAGGTTCAAAATTTTTAAATTCAAAATTATATTGTTTGTAATGGACTACTTTATATCACTTTTTCATATCTTTTGGTTTCACAAAATGATGATGAGGTTTCCAAAATATTAGCAACGGTAACGTTTTCTATCACTGTGACGTTTATTGTGAGTGTAGTTAGCAGCTCTATGTAAATCCCACGCAATTTTCCAACATAACTGAGATTCTTCGACGGCAGAAAATAAACGATGCAATTTTATTCTTTAAAAATCTATTTACGATGTTATCTTTAATGTCCTGTGTCAAAGTCTGTTTCTTGATTTTGTGATTTAATTCTTAATTTGCTGTTAATATGTATATAATTTGCTGTTGACAAATAAGTCCCTGGAATTAACATTCAGTATATCATCATTTTACTATTTATAAATAATACGCGTATAAAATGCGCACGTACCTTTATTTTATCTCGAATGTTACACTCGTTTATATCCTGTATTATTTATTAATAGTGTAATGCAACGCGAGAGTTCCAAAATCAGTTATTAGCATTTTTTAATGTCAGTGTTAATTCATATACTTATCTAAGGATACTTATACGCAATGTGTAATACTAAATTAAAAATTCAATTATTAATTTACTTAAAAGTTTTTTTTTGTAGATAGCTAAATAGAAACTCGTCCAACAAGATCAGTCTGAATGATTTTATACTCCTTAAAACTAAGTATAATTTAGACTATAAAGATTTAATCAACGAATACATATACGCGATTGATAATTTTTATAAATTCTCAAAATATTCTTTTACATTTTTATTTTCTTAATTACATAAAAAAATCTATGTCTAAGAAAACCAATTAAAAAATCTGTTGTTATTAACTTACTGTCTTTTTCTTCCTTCAAGCTTTAGGCCCGGTTGCATGCATTTGACCCTGGATCCTGGATTGGGTGAGTCAGGTTTTTACACGAAGCGACTCCCATTGGACCTCCGCAACCATTGCAGATAAACATAACCCGTATTGGATCCATGGTTACACATCCAGTTGCCTGAATGTGCAGTTTTCCTCACGAAACGAGTTCCTTACCGATTCGACGCTCTCAACTCTCTCTTTTAACTAACTCTCTATACATCAGGAAAACAAGAAAATTATTTAAAAAGAAAGTGTTTCCGTGTCCTTTGTAAACGTTCCCTAAGGGAAACATTTGCACACAATCGCGTTACATAAGGACGCGTTACATTTTCATTGCGCAAGCGCTTGGGACGTCAACGCCTACACCGTTTGACAATTAGCGCTTTTTGGACATTCCGATATTTCCAAACTTGATGTTTTTTTGTTAAAATCGAGTGCAATTAGCCGTATTACATGCGTTTTTTCAATCTGGGCTAAGTGAACAAAGGTATCATTTACAGTTAAAGCGAGTACCAGAATTTGAATCAACTTTTTATGAGATTAGATCATTGTTTGGTATTGAAATGGAGAAAATGAAACTGGTACTTGTGGCGAAGAAAATCACTGTATTTATGCACTGATTATCACAATTATTGGTAAGATGAAATAAACTAAAATATGTATATAATTCTTTAAAACATGCTCTTATTAAACTGTTTTGTTTAGATGACAAAAAAAATCGAATTTTTTTCACCAACATTCCATCAAATAAAAACTTAAATATTGTTTTTATAACTGGCCAGCACTTGGCTAGCAACCAACAAACAGCAACACAAAGAGGTTGAATGTTCCATTCATAGAAATTTGAACAAACATGCTGACGATACACCTTATACCTCTCATAGTCATGCAATACGAGTAGCTTACACTGATTTCCTGACTGTACCCCGACCTGACAATAGACTTATAGTCTCTCATCGGTTGTTGAATTTTAATTTTCGAAGCATTATATTACTGCCTTAAAAGGGCTTTACTCAAGGCGTGGTAAAGAAAGTCACACTGATAAGAATGAAAGCGACGCGATAACAATGTGATTACAGTCGCAGGAAGTGGCGACCTAGATAAGTCACTTGACGTAACTTTTGTTTGACAATTTTTAAAAGGAAATCATTGCTACCTATTTGGGTGACTATTCTTCATTAGAAGTTGATTTCGTGCACCTTAAATATCTTTAAATTTTAACTTAACCATCATGTTATTCCAATATCTAAGCTGTATTACTATAATTACTGTAGCAAAGTTTTATGAAAATCCGTTCTGGCAAAAGGTCAGGTCAAGAGTACCCAAAACCAACGAGTTTGCATGGAGAGAATTATGAATATGGATGAACCGAAAGAATTATGCAGGGATCGTGGTAAGTTGAAAGATGTTGTCTCTGCCTACCCCTCCGGGAAACAGGCGTGATTTATCTATGTATGTATAGAATGTATGTTGTCAATTTCGGGTACTCCTGACTTGACCATTCGCCAAGACTATACCTGTTCTTCTTTTTCTTCGCCGATCTTGAAATCTAACTAGTATTGCGAAATAATATAAATGACTAGCTGTGCCCGCGATTTCGTATGCGTGGAATAGTTATTTTGGGCGTCATTGAAGCCCTCAAGGATGAATAATTTTCCCCGTTTTTTCTTTCACATTTTCCATTATTTCTTTGCTCCTAATAGTTGCAGCGTGATATTATATAGCCTAAAGCCTTCCTCGATTATTGGTCTATTTAACACAAAAATATTTTTTCAATTCGAACCAGTAGTTCCTGAGATTAGCGCGTTCAAACAAACAAACAAACTCTTCAGCTTTATAATATTAGTATAGATTTATAAATTTAAATTAAATACAATTGCAGTCACGTACAACTTTACAATAACACATTTCACGGTCAAGCTGAGATTTATTATCATAATTAAATATTTGTCACGGCATTACCTCTTGCCCGCGACTTTGTCCGTTTACTTCTTTGGAACATCATCCTAACACTATCTTTTTCCAAAGCGCTCTAAAAGTACCTATGTACATATGTGTATTTTTTGCAAATTCGTATTTTTCTAGTTGAAACTTTTCAATATACAAACATATGTATATACAAGCAATGCCGTGTGGTTCCCGGCACCAAGAGAAAAAAAGAATAGGATCGCTTTATCGCTTACCTATGGATGTCGTATCAGGCGACTAAAGGATAGGCTCATAAACTCGGACCCTTCTTTAAGGCCATGGGCTAGCAACCTGTCACTATTTGAATCTCAATTTCATCTTTATGCCATACTACAGCTGAACGTGAATTTTCAGTCTTTATAAGACTGTTGGCTCTGTATACCCCGCAAGGGACGTGACTATATGTATGTATGTCACTATCAGTATCACAATTTGAATTAACAGTGACGTATCAAAACAATACCACACTAAAACAGCGCCATCAAACCAACAATTCCATCTTCCGACACCGACACTACGACAAATCTTACCCTTGTACAAACTGATACTTAACAATGGTTCACATGACGGGTTCAACCAACACTCAGTAGTCGGCGCGAGCGCAGTCAAGTATCACGCACCATTGCAAACGCGACCTCAAGCCGAAAAATGGCTTGCGCGCATAACAGAAAGTGTACCCTATGGTTTCAAGCTAGCTTAATTTTCTTCCTAAATCTCTCCTTCGCTAAACCACAGTTAGATCTGCCACCTATTTCTGGATCCAGTACCCAACGTTACGGCGGCTACGGACTCCTAACTAGCACACAAGGACCGATAAATTCCCCCGGGAACCAATTCCAGAATCAGAACTTCCAATTCTCGACGGCGCGACCTAATCAGAATACTCCAGGGGTTTATTCTGTATCGTCAACTCCTTTCAGCAATGGAATCAGCCCTGATATAAGTAACAACGGGTACCCTAACAACAATTTCGCGAATCCCAGTTCGACGTTACGACCATTCGATGACAGGAATCGGGATGACAGAATCGATGTCAACAACGATCCGAATTTTCGAAGGAACGATCCCAATTTCGCTAGAAATGACCCGAATTACGTCGGAGTGAATCCGTTTGATTTTAATAGGGGGGTTGATAATAATAATATCGATGATAGGTTTCATCAGGTCAATGTGCAGCAGATCAGGGATTTTCTGGTGAAGGCTGACGAGCAGGCTTCGAAGGAATGCACCAACAATGTGGCGGCTCAGTGGAACTTCGAGACCGATGTTAATGACGCAACACAACATGCTGCTGTAAGTATTTTTTTTATTCGATAATTAGCTTTTTTTTTATGAATTTTTTTGAATTTGATCTTTGAATGAAGAATGTTACAATAAGTTCCATCGAGAAAGGTAGCTGTAAGAAGTATTCTTTCTTATATTCTCGTAAGTAAATAAACTGCAGCATTTTACGTTATTTTTACATTAATTACAAAAATTAATAACTTTAATAGTTTTGCTTTATTTAAAGAAGTATGCGACCCAATTCCTATCGCTAATAAAATTTTAATTTTTTTAAATTATATCCATACCTTAACAGTGCAGTGTGCAGTGTGCAGTAAAATATTTAAATAGTATGACAAAAAAATTTTTTGCAGCCAGCCATTTTTTGTTTACGTTAATATTTATTTAACCAAAGTCAAATAAAATTATGTGATAATATGGTGATGAAATGAAAATAAGACGTATCAAAAGATAAACTATTGTTGCGCACGGTTGATTAGTTTGATTACTTAGAAACTGAGAAAGTTAAATTAAGAGTGAAAGTGTTGAAATTTTATATTGTGTTACTCAATAAAACTTACATTACATAAAGACGTGACTGAAATGATAATTCTAACGAAGATTTTAACTAAAATTATATGTTGAGTTATCCATGAAATCGATTTTAAAATAATCAGTGAAGACAGCAATCAATATTATGAAAAATATTGAAATAATTAAATATTATGTACCTAAATAATTTAGATCTAAAAACTGATAGGAAATATGGAACAATTTTGCGGTGTGAACATAAGACTTGAGTAGGTACGTGAGGTCTCATGACGCATTTTTTTTTTTAAAAAGAGCATAGACGAACCTATAGCCGCCAGGCCATTTTTAAGCAGCATAGGGTCTTTTGCCTAGAAAGACTGTCGTCTGACATATTAAGGCTGGCCCAAAACCAATCTTGAGATAAGTATTATGTAAGTAAGTAGTAACATTATATTTTATTTTTATAAGTACCTAGATTTAAGATTTTTTATAAAATCGAACACAATATTTTTTGTTTACCGAATAAATAAATAAAAAAAACATATATTTCTATATATGTGTCGTAATGTGTCATGTGCCGTGTGGTTCCCGGCATCAATACCAAAAAGAATAAGACCACTCCATCCCTTTTCCATGGATGTCGTAAAAGGCTAAGGGATGGGCTTACAAACTTGGGATTCTTTTTTAGGCGATGGGCTAGCAACCTGTCACTATTTGAATCTCAATTCTATCATTAAGCTAAATAGTTGAATGTGGCCATTCAGTCTTTTCTGTTGGCTCTATCTACCACGCAAGGGATATTGATGTAATTATATGTAAGTATGTACATATATATCATAAAAATATAATTGATATTAGTTAGTCATACAATTTAAAGATAATATAAAATCTTTATGTAAGATATTATAGTAATGCGTAAGTTTAATGGATCTGAAAGAGGTGTTAACTTGTAATTATGACGTTAAAACAACTAATGAACACCGTAATGGTTCAGAGAAAGCTCCATAACTTTTAACTAAAACATTGTGTATAAAAATATATTTTCACTTCACGAAGTAAATATTATCATAATTATAAAGTTGTCAACGACATGACATAACGTTGAAGAAAAATCTTTGATGACAGGAGTCGTTGATGTCTTTTCAATACGTACATTACTGATATACTTAATAATACGGTTAGTCTTCAATTCTGACTGCACAAACTTCTCGTTCATACCCAAAGACCTATGTAATATGATAACTATTAGAATGACGTGATTAAAGAAAACAGTGCAGCGCAGTTTGTTACCGCGTCTTCTGCACTGGCGCTTTGAAAGCGGCAGTAAACTTAGTTTTAAATTATAAGTGATGTTAAAATGATTCATAACACAAAATAAAAAAAAAAAATGAATTTGAATTTGTTAGAATCAAAAATATATCAACAATCCTCTTTTGCCAAGATAGGCAGAGACTACATCTTTACACTATAATTATTTTGCTTTAGCGATCTTTTCATGCAAGCTCGACAATTAAAGGTTACTTTTGACCTGACCTTTTAGAACATCCAAGATTTGACCAAGGTCCGTTAGTCTAGTTATCCTGGTTATTTTAGAAATTAATAATGCTACATTTTCATATATCATCAAACAAGTCTTGACGAATACATACAATCACGTCAATATCCCTTGCGGGGTAGACAGAGCCAGCAGTCTCGAAAAGGCAAAGACAGATTGTAGCACCAAATCAAATTCGAGACCTGTGTTATAGGCTACTGACGCCTCAAAGATACTATATTTAATTATAAACCTCGATCTCCTGTTTGGTTTCCTTCCACCCAAAGGTTGACTGGAAGAGATTGCTTTAGCGATAAGTCCGCCTTTGTACCATCTATATCTGCTTTGTGTTGTTTTGTATGTTTTCTCTTATGGTGCAATAAAGAGTTCTATCTATCTATCTATCTATAAATACCTAATGACCCATGTCAATTAGAAAATGTTGTCTTTTTCTATCATGCTAACCTGGTATCAAACTCGGGACCTTTTGCCTCAGAGGCGAGATTTCAAGAACGCCATACAAGTTTGATAGATTCATTGACGTAGGCCCAAGAGTTAATTATCACAGAATTTATCCCTCATCTAACGTAATCGCGTATAATTGAAATATCTGTGAATCGTGAAAAGCCTTGTTCTAATTTCGGATAACTTAGTTATCGCCTGAATGAACGCACTTAATTTCTTGTCTTGTTAAATTGTACTGGTAAACATATTTTAAGATATGTATGATTCTTGATCATCACTCAGGGTTATAACTGTGATGATGTGTGTAATAATAGTCTGAAAACTAAAGACGCCGATGGGACAAAGTGGAATAATAAATAAATAAATAAGAGAGGGATAAAGACCGAAGCTTCTAATTAGATTTATGCAAGGAGTTTTGCATTTATAGAAATTATCAGAAATTAAATTTATTCTTTCATTACTTATAAAAACCTATTCTATGTCTGTGTCTTTTTAATTAATATTACAAACTTAGATGTTAGGACTATTGTAAAACTATGTAGTAACTAACAACTAATGTAGGTTTAAGTATAAATTAAACGTTGTAGTTACTAAATATGCAATACAGATAATTCATAATTACAAATTATAGTTAAAAATACAGCCAATATATGTATATAAAGAGTGTATACACAATTACTGTTCATTTCATAGCGCCATTAAGAGGTAATCACCGCATTCAAGATTGCTATCAAATAAACAATGTAGGTAGCATGTTATGTTATATGACCATGTCAATGGGAATTATGGTTATATGCAAGGAGATTTACGCATAAACATACATTTGCCGTGTGGTTCCCGGCACCAATACAAAAAAGAATAGGACTGTCTGAACCTCAATTCTATCATCAATCCATAAAGCTGAACGTGCCTTATCAGTCTTTTTAAGACTGTCGGCTCTGTCTTCCCCGCAAGGGATATAAACGTGACTATATGTCTGTATAGCGGTCAAATTTTACTCCGTCGAAAACCTTAGTGAAATACAACCAACCAGTAAACTGTTATCTACGTACGCATACGAGCATTACTGGAAAGTTTCCTGGTACAATTTCCCACACAAACAATGCACGATTTCAATAGATAGCGAGCAGTTTCCAACTGTGAAGAAACTAGTGTCTTCACCCGTTTTTGCTTGGAGATATTGTCGCTCGCTATGTCTGTAATTGTAAGATTGTTTGTTTGGGAACTAAGTATATGTTAGATTCGTTGGTGATATTGTGATATACTTGTTTGTTTCCGTGTTTTAACTTGAGTGTATTTAATACAAGAAAAGATGATTAAAACGTACAAGGATAGGTCAACTTATTTTAAAATCTTTGTCAAATGCTTCTATGAATGTAATGTTTAATTCATATGTAAGGAACATAAGGAAAATAACTAAGGAGTTTTATATTCATACATATGATCACGTCTGTATCCCTTGTGGGGTAGACAAAGCCAAAAGTCTTGAAAAGACTGATAGGCCACGTTCAGCTATTTGGCTTAATGATAGAATTGAGACTCAAATAGTGACTGGTTGCTAGCCCATCGCCTAAAAGAAGAATTCCAAGTTTATAAGCATATCCCTTAGTTGCCTATTAAGACTTCCATGGGAGACAATGGGACAAATAGACGGATTGGTCCTATTTTTTTTTGTTTTGTTGTCAGTAACCAAACAGCACTAAGGAGATTTAAGTTCTTAAAAAAATATTAAAAACTAAAAGATAATAGTTTAATTTGCATCCTTTTTTTGAGAGATCTAATTAGAAGCAGAATCCAGAATTTAAAAGTAAATCCAATATTATAAACGACTTACCAGAATTTAAAATGAATCTTATATTATAAACTATTTAGGTATGTCAAAAGGTAATCAGAATACCACAACGACAAGGGGCTTGGTTTTCTGACGTTTCATTGTTATAACTAATTAGGACTTCAACGATCCAAAAAAAGGCAAATAAAAAAACAAGCAATATTGATCACGACCTAATTCAGCATTCAGTTCCCACGACAGACGTGTCATAAGAAACATATTAAATGATTATAATCTATGCATACTCACGTTTTATTAATAAAATTATTATTAATCATTTGTTTTTTCCAACAATTAACATGTTTTTGCCCCCATAACACGGTTTGGATGTGATGATTATTAATTCTCATTAAAATTGAAAACAATAGAATTGAAGAGTCATTAATTAATTTTAGGTCATGCCGGATTTTGGTCAAAATCGAGTCCATTCGACCCAATTTAAGAATAATGCGAGAGGTTCCGTAATTAATGCCTTATTTCTGTCCTCGCAAATTGTTCCTTTCGTTGGCTATAGACCAATAACATACATACATACATAGTCCCATCTATATCTCTCGCGATGTAGACAGAGTCAACTGCTAGTAAATACTAGTCTACTAGTCCTAAAGTAAGTCTGAGATTCACTCAACTATACTATTTCAGATGATAGCATTGAAGACCCAGGCCAATCAGAAAATGTTTCTTTTTCTATCATATAATGACCAGGAATCGAATTTAACAATTGTCAGTAATTTTCTTCCTTGGTTGCCGAAAATAACGAAATGTTGTTATTCTAGTAGCTGTTTGTCCTTCATATCAACCCAGTAATCTTAAGTCGTATTAAGTGAGTCACCGTGTCAAAGATACCTTCTCAAAATAACGTACAATCAATATCAATAACACTATGCGTCGAGGTGCGATCGAATCACAATAACAAATCAGTTATATTGATGACATAGTTGTCAACTGCGCAGCCTTCATACTTCCGAGAGCCAATGCTACCATAGACAATAGGACCTCAATAAACGAAGCCATAGACTCAGAATTCGGCAACATCCGATTTATTGTCCGTGATAATGGCGTAACAGGAACGAAACAAGCAAATCATGCTATGTTGATTCGTCATGGGGTTGCAGAGGACGTGATTGTTTTAGAATTTTATGTTTGACTAGAGTACGTCCGTGGCTTCACCCGTGTAATGAACAAATCTTACGTTCCGCGAGAATTTCGGGAAATAGTCTCGAATCACTTAAAGTATCTTGTATTTCTGAATATCTAGTCCATAGACCATCAGGCAGGTTTAAGTGTGACTCACACAAATTTCAAATACAAAAAATAAATGGGGGAATCCAGACAGGAGAAGTCTTTTACGAACATACCTGTTTAGGCACCTGACAGGTGCCGTGTGGTTCCCGGCACCAATATAATTAAGCATAGGAGCACTAAACTATTTCCAATGGATAACGTAAAAGGCGAATTAGGATTAGGCTTTTAAAATTTCTTGTAGGCGATAGGCTGTCAACCTTTCACTATTTGAATTCACAATTCTATCATTAAACATGAACATGGTTTATCAGTCTTTCAAGCTTGCTGGCTTTGTCTACACCGCAAGTAATTTCATTTTCATTAATTCAAAATTCAAATTCAAATTTTTTTTTAATTATTATATGATACTTTATATCGCTTAATAATTGTCAAAATGTATGGTTTAACAACATTGATTGACGTCAAATAAATTACTTAAAACTAAGTTTAATGCCGCTTCCAAGGCGTCAGTGCAGAAGCGGTAACAAACTGCACTGCAGCATTTTCTACAACAATTAAATTATGGACGATCTGGTGAATGATAGCTTGCATGAAAAGATCGTTGAATTGTTGTTTTGGCATCAAGTTTAGAATGGTCAATGTTAATTTCTTAAATTTTAATATAAGTAAATAGTAGCCCATATGTCTACCGCACACTATATCTATAATTCTAAAGATCACACATACATTTAGATTCAGCATTACCATGCATACTTATAGCTCCCCGATTACTTTAATGGCCTATACAACAATAGCGTACCTTGAAATAATGAATTGTCTCATTGTACCATGGTCCCAAGCCTTATAGGTCACGACCCTAACGATCACAGGTGACAATATTATTTCCGCCATTTTGTGCCGTTTTTGGATGATGTTGATTGGCAAAGAAGCGTACGAAATCATCCAGCACGAAGGACTAAAATACATACAAACATACATATGTATGATCACGTCTGTATCTCCCGGGTAGACAAATTCAAAATTTTTATTTATTATTATGGGACACTTCGTATCACTTAATAATTGTCATATGTTTTGGTTTCACAAAATTGGTTGACGTCAAAACTAAGTTTACTTACTACCACTTTCAAAGCGTCAGCGCAGAAGAAGCGGTAACAAACTGCACTAACTTTGGAAAGGAGAGTTATTTTTCCTAACATACATACATTATAAAATCAAAAATGTACCTAGACGCTACTGTAGTTATATTTATTTCCTTAAAGAGTTGTCTTAACAAGCCTCTTCGGCGTAAAACGTAAATTGGGTAACTGCCATGTTCTGAATTATAAAAAAAGTTTGTATATCAGCCGCGTTACCTATAAAAGTAAACTATAAGATAACAAGCTATGAAAATAGCTGAAATAAACAAACCTAGCTACATCTGTCAATTGTCGGATCCTCCTAACAGAATAAGCGACAGAGCAGAGACTCCAAAAACCTAAAAGGCCACGTTTGTTTGCTGTCATAGTGACAGGTGTTTCCCTTGATTGGCTTTTACAATACGTAACCTCTCTTACCCACTCCAGCTTCAGTCCAGGATAGTTTTTCGCGCGATAAAAATGGCGTCACGCTAAAAAAAGCGCGACAGGCAGGTTCTTCTCTCCAGAGAGATGAGGACTGGGACTAACATCGAGACGGTAGTGCTTATAATCTGAAAGTGGCGAATAATTTATAAGAAATGCATGAAGAAACCAGATGATATGAAGATGTAGAGATCTTGGCAAGTAGAAAGACGCAGTATCTGCCTGCCTCTCCGGAAAAAGGCGTGATTTTAAGTCAGACATCAGACAGATACTTACCAAAAAGGGCTCAAATGATTCAAAGAGTCAGTAGTTACAACTTCATCTCTTATCATCGAAAAAAATCATCACCAACCTTGTCACGTAGCACATACGTGATGTCCAATCCGTCACGTAACACCTCTTTTTTCATCACCCAAACTACTTTTTTATTCACCATTGTACTCTTAGTAAGTGGTTTTCCATTCTGAGAACATTTTTTTTTAAGTTTTAATCTGGATAAACAATTTTTTATTAACGAAGATAGGTTGGGTCGGCTACTACTTAATTGAAATTATTTCCTTGTAGCAGACAAATGAGAAGTGCAAAATTTAATTTAAATGTTAATAGAATATTCTATTTTCGAATTTCTTTTTAAGCAGTGCCAGGTTTGAAGATATTTTTTTTATTACATTATGAAAAAATTGTACAAAGAAAATTAATGATATTATCTTTATAATGAATACAGGTCGGCTTATCAGTAATATGGTGAAAAAATTCAACCAGTTACCTAAAAAACCTGTATAGGATTCAGTTGCGGTCATAGATAAACCAATAAACCGATTTAAAAATAAACTTAAAAAAAATGATAAGTTCTTTTATTTAACTTTGTTAAACCAACGCATAAACAGTAAAATTAAACTTCGGTAACAACAGTATTTCACATTCCTTTTGAAGGTCTAGGATAAATCTTTGCCAAATCCCATCAAAATAAATCATTTTGACCTTTTTCGTTACAAGCAAAAATCTTTTACTTTACAATTTAAGTACATACTAATTTCAAACAAACAGTGTTTGATTTCCATAGAGATTTGTCCCAAATTTTGACCACCTTCACCTTGCGATCTCACGGTCGGCAAATTACGTCATTTTACTCATTTTTTTTTTCTATTCATATTTCGTGTGGCCAGTCTTTATTCAACGCGAAGTACTAGTAAGTACAAAAGTACTAACGTGACGATCGTGGATCAAAGTCAAGGTAACATGTAACATTTAATTCGTCAATGTTTAGTTGTTTTGTTTATTTTGTAGCGTTATTTGTTTACATACATACATATAGTCACGTCTATATCCCTTGCGGGGTAGACAGAGCCAACAGTCTTGAAAAACTGAAAGGCTAAGTTCAGCTGTATAGGCTTAATAAAAAGATTTGAGATTCTAATAGTGACAGGTTGCTAGCCCATCGCCTAAAAGAAGAAGAATCTCAAATTTGTAATCCCATCCCTTAGACGCCTTTTACGACATCCCTATGAAAGAAATGTTGCGGTCTTTATCTTTTTTATATTGGTACCGGGAACCACACGGCACTATTGTATATAAACACATTATTATTATGAGTGTGGATATAGCGAAATAAGTATGCAGAGATCGTATGCAGAAAAATGTAAATGTAGTATTTCTAACTAGTACTCAGTGTCAAATCGTACTAGTCCTCCCGCAATGTACTTTATTTTTTGGAATATTCCACATAGTATCTTCTTTTAATTTCTAAATCGCTCAAAATTATACTATAAATACTTAAATTAAATTTACGGCAACGTGTGATCGTTTACCTTCATTCGATCCCTTTATGAGCATATATTTTGCGTCTCCGATGTATTCTTATAATTGTTTTTGAAATATTAAACTTTTCTAAGGTTATGTGAAATCAAATATTAGCAAAATTATTTTCTATCAATTCAAGTGCACACTAAACACGGCCCACGTTGTTTTCAATTCGCTAATTGACTTACAAAAGACGAACCTGACCTTACACTAGAAAGACTGTTCTTTATTTGCTTATTTCTATAGACATAAAGTTCAAAATTCTGAATGTAATTCGACTGAATTTACTCTTCATTTAGTATTGTAATGTAAATGAGACGTAAATTGGCTGGTGTCTTGAGCAACAGATTTTGACCAAGGAGCTTATAATCATGTGGAGGTTAACTCCTATACAATGTTTTAGTTAAACCGCTTTAGAGCTATTTATCTAGGTAAGGAAAGCATGTAGTGTGGTTCCCGGCACCTATAAAAAAAGAATAGGATGACTCCATCTCGTTCTCATGTATAATAAAAAGGCGACTAAGGGATAGGCTTATAAACTTGGGATACTTCCTGTAGGCGATGGGCTTGCAATCTGTCACTATTTGAATCTCAATTCTATCTGTAAGCCAAACAGTTGAACGTATATTTTTTCAAGACTATTGGCTCTGTCTACCTGCAAGGGATATAGACGTAATAATATGTATGTGTGTCTATTATATTAAATTACTTTTATACTATATATATTTAATAACTTCGGATTCCGGTTTCACGTAAACTTATTATATTTTACCAGTAGTAATTAAAACTCATATAAACGAGCAAAAGAAAGCACTAATTTGTTTTATACGCAGCAATAAATTCAAATTTTACGACGATTGTTAGCGTGTTATTTTTTGTTAACTCTATAGTATAAGCTTCTTGGCTGTCACATATATTAATTTTACGTAACATTTTTGCACGCCACAGTACATTGTAGTAAACTTGAACTCGTTTCTTTATCAATGGATGTCTACTCTAGTTATTGTTTTTGCTTGGTTTTTGTTTGATTGATTGATTGATGCCTCAATTGTTTCGGTGTTCGGTGATTTGTGGTTTGTTTTGCTGTTCGTTTGTGGGTCATTATTATTGTTATTTATATTTATTCTTCTCGTCGAATCTTAACATAAAATATTATCTCCCGTATTGCGATACTATCCAGAGGTTAAATTCGTCTTCGAAATAAAAATTTCAAAAATATTTTTTGTCATCTGGAGAATTAATTTTTGAATACATTAGGTATTAAATATTGCCAAATTATAGAAAACCAAAATTTTGCCACATTTACCAAAAAAATTTATATTTTTCACTCAATTTATTCCAAGTGCAGTGCCCTTAAAAAAGACGAAGAGCCAATGCGATGTTCCTCACTCTGTAAAATAAAGAAGTCATGGTCACTCTCATGATAAACAGTTCTAGTGAGGGCACGTACCAGACATTTGTCGTGACCATATAAGAGTGCGAGGTGGAAATTTGCATAACTATGGGAATCTGATTGCGTCGCGTGAAATTAGAGATTTTCGATTCAATGTTACGCGTGTTATGTGCTCATCTTTGGATAAATGGTATTGAGCTACATTCATTCATGTTTTTTAAGGTAGACAATGTGCATTCGTCCATGATTTAGATTTAAGAGATCTATATTCGTACATTGACATCCGATGAAAATGCTGCAGTGTAGTTGGTTCCGCAGCTTCTTCTACACATGCGCTTTAGTAGTTATACTTAGATTTAAGTGATGTGACGTCAATAAGTGATACCTTGTATCCAATTTTGAAAATAAATCTATTCTATTCTATTCTTCTCTAGTTACTGAAGACCGAGAATTTTTAAGAGCTAGTTACGAATTAAAAATAAACCTTTTGTTTCAACAACATTCTCTTCTGGCGTTAACTCGATTAGGTCAGTTTAGAATAGTCTTAACCAGAATTTCTTCCTCCTGGCTTTAGTCCCGGTCCTCGGTCGTCACCACCTCTGGAGAGGAGCCCAGGGTATTCCTTTGAACATATAACCTGTATTGGGTGATTCAAGTTTTTACACGAAGCGACTTCCATCTGACCGACCATTTATCGAGGAAGGCTTTAGGCTATATAACATCACGCTGCAACTATAAGGAGCAAAGACATAATGGAATATGTGAAAAAAAACGGGGAAAATTATTCATCCTTGAGGGCTTCAATGATGCCCAAAATAACTATTCCACGCGGACGAAGTCGCGGGTAATGCTAGTGAAGAATAAAATGACATCACAAGTCGTCGCATGTCACGATAAAATTAAGTATATACAATTATGATGAGTCAGGTGGTGTATCACCACGTAATTATCACCTTGCTCATGAATCACCATCATTTACAGAGACGCAATTATCTGGAGACTGTCTGGAGTTTAAATCTGTCATATCGCGTGATGATTAGCATTACGATGTTTCAAATGGTCTTAATATTTGCTTTGTGAAGAATAGTTTTAAATTTATGCACTAGTTTTTGGTAACTTTGTCTTTAAAAGCACATTTGCTTTCTCTATGCCGTGTGGCTACCGGCACCAATACAAAAAAGTGTAGGACCACTCCATCTCTTTCCCATGGATGTCATAAAAGGCGACTAAGAGATAGGCTTACAAACTAAGGATTCTTTTTTAGGCGATGGATTGGCAACCTGTCATTATTTGAAACTAAATTCTATCATTAAGCCAAATAGCTGAGCGTGGCCATTCAGTCTTTTCGAGACTGTTGGCTCTGTCTACCCCGCAAGGGATATGAACGTGACCATATGTATGTATTTTTATTTGCTTTCTCGTTGTGTTAGTTCAGTAACATCCTCCGCCACTATACTTCGGTTCCAGCCTTTTTTTGTCGCGCGATAAACTATAGCTGTTTCGCTTTTTATTTTAACATGAAACGGGACGGCGATAGTTTTACTACTTGCTACTTTTTTTTTTAATTTTTCTTTTTAATTCGTCTGTAGTATCTTAACTTTTAAACGGTATAGCGACATAAAGTCAGGTATTTTTCGGATTGCTGCTTGGACAAAAGCCTGGAGTTAGTAGGTTCTGGTGAGGCATTTGATCCCCAGGTAGCTGACAGGCTTCCGTGACTCTTGCAACTTGGTTGATACTTTGTACATACATACATACACATGGTCACGTCTATATCCCTTGCGGGGTAGACAGAGCCAACAGGCTTGAAAAGACTGACAGGCCACGTTCAGCTATTTGGCTTAACGATAGAATTGAGATTCAACTAGTGACAGGTTGCTAGCCCATCGCTTTAAAAAGAATCCCAAGTTGGTAAGCCAAACCCTTAGTCGCCTTTTACGACATCCATTGGAAAGAGATGGAGTGGTCCTATTCTTTTTTGTATTGGTGCCGGGAACCACACGGCACTACTGATACTTTGTTACGGTCTGGAAACCTACTCTGAATGTGGTGGTGGCGTTTTCGTTAGGAACCAATTAACCATTTGACGGCCTCTGTGGTTCAGCGGTAGTACGCTTGTCTGTGACACCGGAGGTCCCGGGTTCGAATCCCGGCCAGGGCATGATGAGAAAAGAACTTTTTCTGATTGGCCTGGGCCTTGGATGTTTATCAATATAAGTATTTATTATAAAAATATAGTAGAGGCTAACTCAATAAGTGTAATTTGTAAAAAAAAAACAAATAAACATACATACATACATAAAATCACGCCTCTTTCCCGGAGGGGTAGGCAGAGACTACCTCTTTCCACTTGCCATAAATGTAGCTTCACTTAGTTTGAAGCTAAACCTAACTCAACAGTTGTTTTAGGGAACCAAGCAAGAAAACCTTTTTTGAACACCAATCAAGAAAAAATCTATCAGTTATTTCTACATTTTTGCTCAAAACTTTGCTGTAATGATATAGATAGAAAAACGTGTAAGTATAAAATGGAATTTAACTCTTAAGTGAATCTCCACAAAAAGTATGTATACCTGCCACTTTTAATTAAGCCAAAAACCCAAATGACCGCGACCTTGCAACGTTATCTGATAGTCATTTTCATGGCTATTCCCACTGCTCAGAATAATGTATGTAAATAACAATTAAAGCTTACTTCCTTGAGTTTATTGTGGAATTCATCCATACTCGTATTAATATTATAAAGAGGTTAAGTTTTTAACTGTTTGTTTGTAAGAACTAATCTTTGGAAATACTGAACCGAATTTTTTCATTTCTTTCACCATAAAAATGCTACATTATTCGCGGATGTAAGCTAATAGCTTTTACTCGGTTTTTCGCATATCCCTCGGGAAGTATAGTTTAGTAGGTTGAAAGGTATCCCTATGTCCTTCTCCATACTCATACTTTATCCATCCATCCATATAATCACATATTTATCCATTGCGGGGTATACAGAGCCAGCAGTCATGAAAGAAAAACAGGCGATGTTCAGCTGTTAGGCTTAATGATAAAATTGAGATTCAAATGGTGACTGGTTGGTAGCCCATCGCCTCTCAGTCGCCTTTTACGACATCGATGGGAATGAGACGGAGTGGTCCTATTCTCTTTTTTTTATTGGTGCCGGGAACCACACGGCACGCTTAATGATCAATAGTATTAATATAGCAACAAATTAGTCTTTGCCACATGGAAGCTTACAATAAAATCTATGCTTGCAAACCATAACATTGTACATATCCTTCAATTAGTTAGCAAAATAACCCGTCATTATTATTTCCCACGAACAAGTGTTGATCTTGAATCAAGCTTGTTTAAGTATACTTTATATATTTAATTATTAGATTATGTCTAATCTGCGTCGCCTTGTCACGATCTTTAAGATAACTTAAGATGTATACTCCGTACAACTATTTGCCGTGTGGTTCCCGGCGCCAATAGAAAAAAATAATAGAACCACTCCATTTCTTTCCCATGGATGTAGTAAATGCGTCTAAGGGATAAGCTTATGGGATTCTTCTTCAAGATGTAGGCGGGAAACCTATTTGAATCTCAATTCTATAATTAAGCCGAGCAGCTGAACGTGGCCTATCAGTACCTTTAAGTTTGTTGGCTCTGTCTACCCCGGCATGGCAACGACGTTTTATATTATAGGCGTGATAACATGTAACATGAAAGCCTGAAAGGTCACTTAAAGCTTAATGATGGAATTTTGATTGAAAAATCGACAGGTTGCAAGCCCATCGCTTACAAGAGAATTCCCAAGTTTAGTTACGTTTCCTTTAGTCGCCTTTTACGACACCGATGGGAAAGATATTTAGTGGTCCCATTCTAATGTGCCGGGAACCACACGGCACTCTGCTTCCTCAATAATTTCGTTTATAATTTCACTCTTCCCCTAAGCTAAGATCCTGCGCACGCGTCACGTTACGATTGCGAAACACCAACCTCCGTGGGAATGTCCTCTAATCATCCACAATGGTGACAAACGTACGGCTGCTGTGTGAATTAATAGGTGTCTCATTATTTTTATGTGTGCTGTGACCACTGTGGACGACCTCGGGATTTACGTGTGTGATTTTGGTGTCTGAATTATGATTATGTCATAATGTTGTCCGCGAATTCGGCTTCGATTGCGTATTTATTTTTTGTAAGTTTTCTTTGTTTTTCAGTAGATTCTATGCTATTTAGTTTGGTGGCAAAGAAAAATTTAAATGTGTGGCAGCTGATAAAAAAAGTCAATCGAATAAAAAGATATTAAACTTCGGATTTTTTTTAAGCGACGTGTTATCAACCCTTTTCTATTTGAATCTCAATTCCGTCATTGGTCCATACAGCTGAACGTGGACTTTCAGTCTTTTCAAGACTGTTCTTCGTAAGGAATAAAGACGACATACATATAGCCCCGTCTATATCCCTTGCGGGGTAGACAGATCCGACAGTCATCATTAATGATGGAATTGAGATGCGAAACGTGACAGGTTGCTAGCTCATCGCATATAAGAAGGATCCCAATTTTATTAGAATTTCCCTTAGTTGCCTTTTATGATATACATTGATAAGATATAGAGAGATCCTCTTCTAAAGGACCGGACACCACACGGCACGACGAAATTATATTTATGAATTCCAAGACATTGTTTCTTATCTAAGTGGATGCCACCGTTGGCTCTGTCTACCCCGTAAGGGACAAAGAGATTATAACTTGCGTATTACAAGACATTATTTATTTTCCAGTTGGACGCCCAGCAACGCTACACACTCTTCCAGCGAGGGTTGTGGGAGGCGGCTCAGCAGATCCCTCGTCAGGCTGTGAGGGACTATGGCACCTTCAGACAACTCCGGCTACTGTCTATCATAGGCCCCAGTGCGTTGCCCCCCGATCAGTTAGACAGAGTGAGTAAATTTATTTCTAATCACTCTTTTTATGGTGTGTTTATTTGTATCTTTATTGTATAGAAATTTACCGTTAGCTCTGTAGGCCCCGCAAAGGAAATAGACGTGATTAAATGTATTTATGTAGACAATAATAATACTCATGATACCCAAAAGTGCCGTGTGGTTCCCGGCACCAATAGAAAAAAGAATAGGACTACTCCATCTCTTCCCCACGGATGTCGTAAAAGGCGACTAAGGGATTGGTTTATAAATTTGGGATTCATCTTTTAGTTTAGGCGATGAGCTAGCAACCTGTCACTATTTGAATCTCAATTCTATCATTAAGCCAAACAGCTGAACGTGGCCTATCGGTCTTTTAAAGACCGTTGGCTCTGTCTACCCCGCAAGGGAAATAGACGTGATGTGTATGTAGACAATAATAATACTCATGATACCCGAAAAGAGGAACGCTTCAAGTAGTAACGATTCCTGTCTGATCTTCGCTGACTATAACAATATGCCTTGTTTGCCGGTTGACTGGAAGAGATCCCTTCATGGGATAAGTCCGCCATTGCAAGTGATTTATTTCTTTTATAACTATATACTTACTATTTTCTTGTTACTGTGTAAATTTCTATGCAATAAAGATCATCAAACAAACAAACAAACATTTACCAATCTTTTCATTCCGGCTCATTTGTTTACGGTATCCATTTTACATGTTATTAGATATTTAACTATTTTTCTTAACAATTCCAGTATAACCGAATCATTAACGACATGCTAGCCGTATACAACACGGCTGAAATCTGCGCTTACAACGAGCCCTTCAAGTGTGGTCTACACCTCCAACCCGAGCTCCAGTTCATCATGTCCCACTCCAGAGATTGGGACGAGCTGTCCCACGTGTGG
Source organism: Amyelois transitella (assembly GCF_032362555.1). Classification (NCBI taxonomy): domain Eukaryota; kingdom Metazoa; phylum Arthropoda; class Insecta; order Lepidoptera; family Pyralidae; genus Amyelois; species Amyelois transitella. Next base: position 10,777,908 of record NC_083512.1, read on the forward strand.
ACCGAGTGGAGGAGGAACACCGGGAGAAGAATCCGGGACTTGTACGAGCAACTCGCCGATTTAACCAACCAGGCCGCTAGGTTGAACAGTGAGTACATATATACGTATAATCACATCTTTGCATTCAACGATTAATTATTATTTAAATACAGAAAGAATCAAAGTTATGTTATTGACAAAATTTTCATACAACAGATTTAGCCCGACATGATTGCGTATATTTTTTTATCAGGCGAATTGGTAACAAAAACCTACATCTATAAATTTTTATATTTGAGGATAATATTTTTGACATCTATATTTACGAATATCTTCAATGTCCAGTAAAGTAATTAATAACTTTAATGAATTTTGAAACCTGAATTACTTGAATTAATTTTTAAATTTGAGAGCGGTTGGCTTGCCGGCGGAATTCAGTGAAGCGTCATCGGATAACGCTTCAGAAACGCTCTTTCAGAGAAAAGAGATGAATGTATGTCATCCATTTAATTGTTCTAAAAAATATAGATACTTAGATGGGTTTCTGGCCAGGAAACACAATGTTTTGCATTTTTATATCTATGAAGTAAAATCACATTGAGTACTGAAATTAATGGATAATGTCAATGTTTCCAGATTTCACTGACGCGTCTGCTTACTGGATGTTCCCGTATGAGTCCGGGAACTTGAGGCAGGAGGTGGAGGAGGTTTGGGAACAGGTTGGTTTTTAACAAATATGGAACTAAACTTTTTTAGGATGAAATACAGTGTAAGAGCAGTAAATCCTGACTATTTATGTTAGTTGTTAGGTTAGAATACTTGGGATCGAAATTTTATCCGTAACTTATCCTTTAAGCACGCTGAAAGATAACAGAGGAAGATGTTTAATTAACAAATTACAACATTCCGATTAATCATAACAATGTATTCTCTCGTCCACCTTCCTATTTTAAGTTTGGATAATTGTGAAGTTGACGTTAATGAAGAAAATGCTGCAGTGCAGTTTGTTACCTCTAAGTTGCAGTAAACTTAGTTTTAACTAATATATTAGATGCCAACTAATGTTGTGAAACCAAAAGATATGACAATTATTAAGTAGTTGAAATGCCGTGTGGTTCCCGGCACAAATAAAAAAATAATAGGACCACTCCATCTCGTTCCCATGGATGTTGTAAAAGGCAACTAAGGGATAGGCTTATAAACTTGGGATTCTTCTTTTAGGCGATGGGCTAGCAACCTGTCACTATTTGAATCTCAATTCCATCATAAAGCCAAATAGCTGAACGTGGCCTGTTAGTCTTTTCAAGATATAAAAGTGATTATATGTATGTTGAAATGCCCTTAATAATGGATAAAAAAACAATAATTTGGAAGCCTAAGTTTTGATAGATAACTTTGCTTTTTACAGGTGAAACCATTATACGACCTCCTTCACGCCTACGTCCGTCGTCGTCTTCGGGAAGCCTACGGTCCCGAGAGGATCTCCCGGTCTGCGCCCATCCCCGCCCACGTCCTTGGGGACATGTGGGGCCAGAGCTGGTCAGGGATCGTGCCGTTCACCCTGCCATATCCAGGGAAGACGCTGGTCGATGTTACACCAGAAATGACTCAGCAGGTATGTTTTCTATCGTGACAAAGACTTGACACTTTAATTACTTTCACTGAGCAAGCCTTAAATCTCCTGGTACATAAGTTGCGAATGTATTGTCTCAGTGTATGTGGCTGTGCATAGGGGCGTGTTGGTCCCGACATTAATGTATGAAAGTGAAAGTTGGGTATGGCAAAAGAAGCACGAAAGCAGAATAAATGCAGTGGAAATGAGAGCGTTAAGGAGTATGTTGGGTGTGAAATTGAGTGACCGGATAAGGAACAGCGTGGTAAGGGAATGTTGTGATGTGAAAGAAGATGTAGTTACAGGAATAGAAAAGAGTATGTTGAGATGGTTCGGTCATGTGGAGAGGATGAATGAAAACAGGTTGACTAAGCAGATATACAAGGAGAGTGTGGAGGGAAAGGTCGGAGTGGGAAGACCTAGACGAACGTATCTTGATCAAATTAAGGACGTCCTGGTAAAGGGTCAGGTCAAAAGTACCCGAAACCGCCGAGCTTGCATGAAGAGAGTTATGAATGTGGATGAAGCGAAGGAAATATGCAGAGATCGTGGCAAGTGGAAAGAGGTAGTCTCTGCCTACCCCTCCGGAAAAGAGGCGTGATTTTATGTATGTATGTATCCATGAAGCTTGTTCATAATTTTGGATTTAGGAAGTTCAGTTTTTACACGAAGCTACAACGGTCTGGCCTCCAAAACCCTCGCAGAGGAACCTAGGTTTTAGGATGTTTCCCCACACTCTTAGATTTGATTCAAAAAGTATGTTAATACAACAGAAATCCTATGCCTCATTCTCCTTATTAACAACATCCATTCATAAGGACAGCTATAGCCCTATAAATTTTGACAGTAAACATCTGAAACGTTCTATATTTCCAGGGCTACACCCCAGTGACAATCTTCCAACTGGCCGAAGAGTTCTTCGTGTCCATGAACATGTCGGCGATGCCCCAGGACTTCTGGGCCCTCAGTGTGCTGGACCAGCCTCCGGACAGACACATACACTGTCAACCTTCTGCCTGGGACTTCTGTAATCGACACGATTACCGGTATACATACATATAATCACGTTTATATACCTTGCGGAGTAGACAGAACCAATGGTCTCAAAGACTGAAAGGCCACGTCAGCTGTATGGTCTGATGGTGAAATCGAGATTAAAAAAGTGACAGTTTGCTAGCCCATCGCCTAAAAGTATTACCGGTATGTTGGTTACTATTATCATTGGATCCAAAGCTCCTATCTCAGTACTTCTGGATTCGCAGAGGAGCAATCTCCCAACATTATATACTCCCAACGGTATATTGGTAATGATAGTTATCACCTACTTCCTGCTTGCGTTGCGTAAATACCAGATACATCCTCATCTCTCTGAAAAGCAGTCTGGAGTGCGCCTTCTAATCGTAATCCTGGATTGTTTAAGTCAGGTTTATACACGAAGCGACTCCCGCCTGAGGCAACCTTTACATGGGAACTTTTACCATAATCCATACTGGATCATGGTAAAAGTTGTACCTACAAACATACATACATACATCCATATCCCTTGTGGGATAGACAGAGCTAACAGTCTTGAAAAGACTGATCGGCCACGTTCAGTTATTATAACCACACCAAACGGCACAACCCCACAAGTTGTACCTATTATATGAATGCCCCTATTCCCTTACTCGCCTTTTATGATATTCACGCGCTTCAAATGAATTTGATTTACTCTGATGTGATGGGTTCCAAAGCATAAAGACACAATTAATTAACTGGATCCAATGATAATTGGTAACAAACCAAAGAAACTGTCCTAAAATTAATGCCCGATACTTCTAAGAGAATGACGTTTTGTTTGCAGTTAAGTTGAAAATTTTAAAATAGTGAAACGGGCTGTTCAAGAAATATGTAAAAAGCCTTTCTTCTCAAATTTCCAGCATCAAGATGTGCACCCACGTGGACATGAAAGACCTGGTGACCGCTCACCACGAGATGGCTCACATCCAGTACTTCCTGGCGTACAGGAATCAGCCCAAGGTGTTTAGAGACGGTGCCAACCCTGGTAAGTCGCTAAACTTACACTGACACCCTGACTCCACGACCTTAACCTTTATTCACGAACGTTGAAAGGTTATCTTCTTCTGACTTCTAACAATCAAGTTAAAATGAAAGGCAAGATATCTAGTTCGATTCCCAGTTAGTTCAGGTTATATAACACAGGAGTACCTAATTTAAGTAGTTTTGAATAAGGTAAGGTTATACATTAAATTGCCTAGATGTAACGGTATATATTTTTCAAGATGTATTCTATTACTGGAGAAACAAAATTCGTTATAGAATTTAAACTTAAGTTTTTAACATGTCTCCAAAATCGTTAACGAGTTATACACTTTATTATAGTTGAATACACAGGGAAATCTTAATTAAACATACCTAAACAAATAACAAGTAATTTAATAGTTAAAAAATAAATAGAACACACATTGGTCATAAACAAACCGAACGAACCGATCCAAACATTTACAGAATTACACAGATTCGTGACACAGGATCAGTTTGTGACGTAAACGCCCCCGTTCCCGGTCTGACGACGGTAGGACTACTTATAGTTGACTCGTCTAATTGTCTCGGTTATGAAGTGATTCCCGGTGTCTTAAACGACACTTCTTAGAATACGCCAAGTTAATGATAATGTCACATAAATACTCGTATATGGTCGCTAAAAATAACGTAATCCAGCAAATAATCATAATTTTTTATTCCTACACTTGTCAAATACTAGACACGCTTATGAACACTATCGAATCAAACAAACAACAAAACTAAAACAAGAACTGGGATTATATAGACAAAATCCCCCATGCCTACCTACCCTCCGATAAAAAGTCGTGATTTTATGAACGTATGTATGTCGAAGAAATTAAAGCAACAATCACACCGAACGTAGCGGTCGCTTGGTTCACATACACTGCACTCCCAGAGTTACACAGATCTGTGTCACATGAGCAGTATGTGACGAAAACGTCCCCGTTCCCGGTCTGACGACGGCAGGACTTCTGGCCGTCCTCTCCTACTGCCTCCTCTACTTCGGGGAGATACCCGCATTGCCGGACCACGCGGACTTTGCCGTAGACTGAAATATAATGAAAAGTTTGTGATGTAATTGATGTGAACTAAGTTTCAGAATGAATATTCCAAATAAAATAAAGCAGTGTACAAATCAAATCACCATGAGTGTACTGGGTAACTGGGTACTAAGTTGATAAATTTTGTGTGAAATTGTAAAAAAAAAACACTAAGTGCATTTCTTAAAGAAGGCTACTATTTGATAGACTGACATACTCGTGTGAAAGCATAGCTCAAATCGCTTGGTCTAAAGGTTGGAAATTACACCTGCCAGATTACTTACGTATTAAAAAAGAATTCAAAATGCCTGAGAGAATGGAAAATAGAGTGATTTTTCGTTACACGTGGATTGAGCCGCGGGTTATATTTAACATACATATAGTCACGTCTATATTCTTTGAGGGGTAGAAAGAGTGTTGTGTTGAAACGCCTGAAAGACCACGTTTAGCTGTATGGCTTTATGATGGAATTGAGATTCAAATAGTGACAGGTTGCTAGCAATATCTTATCAATAGCTTATCAATGTTCTTACAATAATCCCGTCACCTAAAAGAGTAAGTTTATCAGCCTATCCCTTTGTCGCCTTTTACGATATACATGGGAAAGATATGGAGTGGTCCTATTCTACAAGAGTGCCGGGAACCACACGGTATTTATTTTAGCTAACAATAAGTTTGATACTCACTCTCCATCTTAATGGACCGGCATAAAGTCGGTTCCACCACGGGTATGTGTTCCGGGGGGTCCCTCAGGGAACAGTTGACGACGCCCAGGCTGAACGAGTCGAACTCCTCGCCGCAGCGAGGGTCGTAGGCACTGTTGCAGTCGTAGCATAGGATTGCTGATGCTGTAAAGAAATGAATAGGACCACTCCGTCTCATTCGCAAGGATGTCGTTAAAGGCGACTAAAGGCTTATAAACTTGGGATTGTTCTTTAAGGCAATGGGCTAACAACCTGTCACTATTTGAATCTCAATTCTATCGTTAAGCCAAACAGCTGAACGTGGCTTATCAGTCTTTTTAAGACTGTTGGCTATGTCTACCCCGCTAGGGATAAATACGTATACATATATATGAATGAAATTACTATTGTATAGTACCTGTTTAGTTTTTCGACCCAATTCGTTCATTTCGGGGTCACCATGACTTCACTACGAAGCCCTACTTCTGTTGAAATTGGATTACACGACGCTCTAAACTTGACTTCATTACTAAATCCATGATGTACTAAAGCCACGTTCAGCTGTTTGGCTTGATTATAGAATTGAGATTCAAATAGTAACGGGTTGCTAGCCCATCGCCTAAAAGAAGTATCCCAAGTTTATAAGCCATCCCTTAGTCGCCTTTTACCGTCGCCAATAGTATTTTCAAACATATATATGTATCTCTCGTCTTTATCCCTAGCGGGGTAGACATAGCCAACAGTCTCGAATAACTGAAAGGCCACGTTCAGCGGTTAATAAAATACATACAAACATTTATATTTATATATTCACGTCTATATCCCTTGCGGGGTAGACAGAGCCAACAGTCTTGAAGTACTGTAGGCCACGTTCAGCTGTTTGGATTTATGGCTCAATGACGGAATTGAGACTCAAGTAGTGACAGGTTGCTAGCCCATAGCCTAAAAGAAGAATCCCAAGTTTATAAGCCTATCCCTTATATAAGTAATATACAATAGTTACGTAATTAATCTCTAAATTATCTAGTAAATATGGAAATTTGGCATATAGGTATTTATGTACCAAGTACGTACCCTATGAAACCAAGAAGTGCGCCATGTATAGAAAACCTGAATTTGTGTCTATCTTTATTTTTAAAAGAGTATTCTGACTGATTGACTCACAATCAACGCGCAGTCTTGTACCTTAGGTTGACTAGGGGTGCCCTGAGAATTGCCCACGGGAACGCAAAATTAGCGTGATGTTTCAATTAATAACTTGTTGTAGCCCGCGACTTCGTATGCGAGAAGTTAAGTCGAAATGAATTTCTTAAAATCACATTTTAAGCTTTTTTTGGTCTTATTTAGACACCAATAACGACTTCTTGGAAATTTCTTTCAAGTAGGTACATACTTTGGTTAGTTACAATTTATATGTTTTATTTCCCGTGTTAAATATAATTCTAAAATTTACAATATTTAATTTAGAATCGTGATCAACACTTTTAATCATTATTATGGGACACATCAACATCACTTAATAATTGTCATATCTTTTGGTTTCACGACATTGGTTGAGGTCAAATAAATTACTTAAAACTAAGTTTACTGCCGCATCCAAAGCGTGAGTACGGAAGAAGCAGTAACGAACTGCACTGCAGCATTTTCTTCAACACAATTATCCAAGCTAGAATAAAAATGTGAAGGTATTATACGTTTATTAAAGATTTACCAAACAACTTACCATTTTTTGAAAAAGAAACTAAAATAACAATAATAATTGTAAAAAATAAACACGAACTCTTTACAATTTTCATAGTAAAAGTAGGCTTAGCTGTCTAACATTACTTCTACTGCCATTCACTATAGTGAACTAAATTAACTTGTCTGTCACGCTGTTAATTAAGTTAGATAAACGTGCCGACCGCCCAGTGGTTGCGATGCTATGCTTGGCTATGTTAGCTATATCTATACTAATATTATAAAGCTGAAGAGTTTGAGTTCGTTTGTTTGAACGCGCTTATCTCAGTAACTGCAGGTTCAAATTGAAAAATTCCTTTAGTGTTGAATAGACGATTTATCGAGGAAGGCTATAGTCTATAAAATATCAAGCTGCAACTATTAGGCGCGAAGAAATAATGGAAAATGTGTAAAAAAACGGGGAAAATTATTCATCCTTGAGGGCTTCAATGATGCCCGATATACTCGTAACTATTTCACGCGGACGAAGTCGCGGGCCCAGCTAGTTTATTATAGTTATCGAATTCCACACAAAACTCATTACCATGTTACCTGTGAGCATTTAAGTTACAATGTTGATTAGTACATACATACATATGATCACGTCTATATCCCTTGCGGGGTAGACAGAGCCACCAGTCTTTAAAAAACTGAATGGCCAAGTTCAGCTATTTGGCTTAATGATAGAATTGAGATTCAAATAGTGACAGGTTGCTAGCCCATCGCCTAAAAATGAATCCCAAGTTTGTAAGCCTATCTCTCAGTCGCCTTTTACGGAAAGAAAGAGACGGAGTGGTTCTATTCTTTTTTGTATTGATGCCGGGAACCACACGGCACGTTGATTAGTAATAAGATGCATTATCCCGTAACGTTGGTACAATGGGGAAGCTAAATTACGTCACTTTAGTGAAAGTGTGATATGATCGTATGTTTTGTTATTAGTTTATTAGGTACATACCTACATATTGGAGTGCCGTGTGGTTCCCGGCACCATTAGAAAAAATAATAGGACAACTCCATCTCTTTCTCATGGATGTCGTAAAAGGCGACTAAGGGATAGGCTCATACACTTGGGATTTTCTTTTAGGCGACAGGTTAGCGACCTGTCACTATTTAAATCTAAATTCTTTCATTAAGCCAAACAGCTGAACGTGGCCTATCAGTCTTTATAAAAATGTATACATATTGCCACGTCTATATCCCTTGCGGGGTAGACAGAGCCAACAGTCCTTGTTCAGCTGTGGCTTTACGATCGAATTGAAGTTCAAATAGTGACAGGTTGAGTATTAACTAATAGTTTCAAGTCTGGCCTAATCTTTCAATTGGCATTTTACATAATTAGATCTGAAACACACAGATTGCAGAGTTAAGAACATGCCGCGTTTAGAAATTGCACTTGATAGGCGGTTCGCTCATCTAATGCGAGATTTTAACACGTTGAGTAAAATTATACGCAATTCTGAGCACCGTCCTTAAATTTGCATACATACATACACCAAATCACACCATTTTCCCGGAGGGGTAGTCAGAGACTACATCTTTCCACTTGCCAAGATCTCTGTATGCTTCCTTCGCTTCGTCCACTCATAACATTCATAACTCTCTTCTTCAACCTGAATCCAAATATATTTGTTCAGTTACTTTTTCATGAGCATTTCATTAGCCCATCGCCTAAAAGAAGAATCCCAAGTTTATAAGCCTAACCCTTAGTCACCTTTTACGCCATCTATGGGAACGAGATGTAGTGGTCCTATTGAGTGTAGAAGTGTGAGGTGAATAAAAAAATCGCACCGTATCCTAGCGAGTGGCTTATTGTAAATTCACGGAAAATAATATCAGAATTACGCGTTTACATTATGTAACTCATGCGCGTCTTGCGTGTAACGATCATATATATAGAGATCATGGGTATATTAATTGTGCTTAAATATTATTCATTTACAACATACATACACTGTACCACATCTTTATCCTTTACGAGGCAGACAAAGCAATATTAATAGCTTTGTCTTTCGACCAATCTCCTCTTTTATATATGTATGTATACATATAATAAAACAGTAAAAAATATTTTGTCTGTACATTTAGTATTTTTGACTGAAATGAATAGAGGGACACTTAGAATGAAGCAAATTTTTTTTTTTAATTTTTTGTCTGTCTGTATGTATGATCAGGCTTATCTCCGAAAGTACTGAACCGATTTAATTTGCCTGCAAATAAGTTACGAAATTTAAAATTCAAAGTAATTTATCATTTTACGACGTCCTTAGTCGTCTTTTACGACATCCATGGGAAAGATATGGAGTAGTCCTATTCTTTTTATATTAGTGCCGGGTACCACACGGCACTATGGATTTTATTAGGCGCATAATACGTTATATTCCATTTATTCATTCAATTTCAAACAGAAGAGAATCGCCGTGTTATTTGAGTTAGTTTTCCGCCATAGTACCAGTCGGTATCAATCTGCTATTTAGCTTCCGGATGCTGACTTTCTCTTAGATTCTCAGATTTTAAATGTCGGACAATATACCCGGCGAAGCTGCGGGGCAAGAGCAAGTGTATATTATAGCACTTATAAACAAACAAACAACTAAAACCAACAATCAAAATTTTTATCTATAGTCAATAGGCTGGCAACCTGTCACTATTTAAATTTCAATTCTATCATTAAGGCAAACAGCTGAACGTGGCCTGTCAGTCTTTCAAGACTGATGGGGCTGTCTACCCCGCAAAGGAAATAGACGTGATTATATGAATGAATGAGTTTTTATTGTTCAATAGTACGAGTACTTACCGGTCGGTATTTGAACCTGACTTAAAATGCGTTTCACACTAAGCCTTTGTTTATTAAATTTGCATCCGAATATCCGATCTCTGATTATAACTCATAGCTTGATTGCTATTCATAAGGGCAATTAAATGCGTTGCCAAAATAAACTAATTTTCGCGGTAAATAGGTTGGTCATAATAACGTCTATTTGCCAAGTAGGTCATACTAACACACATAATGTTTCTTGCATAGAGTAGCTGCATATAGAGACAAAGTTGTCTACCTACTGAAAAAGAGTTTCTTTTATCGTAGTAGTTTAACGGCGAATGAGTTAGAAAAAAGTATCAAATGTAACGTTCAAAATTTTCACATTATAGATTTTACATCGTTATTGTTTTTTTTTTGTTTCCCTTACATATTTGAGTTTTATACATACATATGGTCACTTCTATATCCCTTGTGGGGTAGACAGAGCCAAAGTCTTGAAAAGACTAATAGGCCAAGCTCAGCTATTTGGCTAAAAGATAGAATTGAGATTCAAATAATGACAGGTTGCTAGCCCATCGCCTAAAAAAAGTCCCACGTTTGTAAGCCTATCCCTTAGTCGCCTTTTACGACATCCATGGGATGTATCTGTACCTCTTTAATGGTCGCTTCCCCTCCGTGTATTTATTTACTCTGCGATTTCTAATGCGTAACTTTAATATGGAGCGCGAAAACAATAGTATTACTTTATTCGGTATCATCTTTATTTTTAAAACGGAGCACGTATGACTTTTTTGTGTACTTCCGAAGCTGCATGGAATTTAAAATGGCGAATTTTTCTGTCTACGAAAAGATTTCTCTTTATTTGCGGAGGTGATGTCACTTTTTTTGGCTTAGGAATTCGTTATAGAATTATATTTGTAGCGTAGTCTCTCCAGTAGTAACTCCAGTTCATTTGTTAATGTGTACCCTTAACCAATAGAAAATGTATAAAGCATATAGCCACGCGTCACGTCACACGAAATACTTTAGTAGTTAAAAAATCAGTCCAGATAATTTCCTAATCAGTCTAGAAACATATTCTAATTATATTTAAAAAAAAATGTACTTTTTAAATAATACTATAATATAATAATGTGGATGAAGCAAAGGAAGTGGGTATCAAAACTTAAATATTTGAATAAAGTTAAAGACACAGTAAAAAACCGGTGTATGGAAGAACAACTTCAAACGTATTTTTTGACAGTTTATTATTAATTTGACAGATATTTCAGAGTTGCCATATAAACTTCAAATAATCAACTTAAATTTCTAAAAAAGTAAAACATAAATAGGCAATTGTTTAAAATGAATTTTTGGTGTTGAAAGCTTTCTTGGTTTTATCCCTATTCAACCTTTGATCCCTATTCACCACATTTTACGGTATGCAGAGATAGTGGCAAGTAGAAAGAGGTAGTCTCTGCCTACCCTCCCGGGAAAGAGGCGTGATTTTATGTATGTATGTATGTTTTTATCTTATATCCTTTCCCGTCTTCTTTTACTCTGCACTTCACCTTCAATTAAGTTAACCTTAAATCTACCGCTACAGTACAATAGAGCACATATTATAAACAAAGAACTAAAACAAACAACCTTTCCAGGTTTCCACGAAGCGATAGGGGAAGCCATAGCCCTCTCAGTGGCCTCTCCCCGCCACCTTCAGACCTTGGGCCTGGTCCAGCGTTCAGTGGACGACACGGCCCACGACACCAACTACCTCTTCACCCAGGCTATGGACAAGCTGGCCTTCCTCCCGTTTGCGCTGGTCATGGATAGATGGCGCTGGGATGTCTTCACTGGGGACGTAAGGAAGGAGCAATACAATTGTCATTGGTGGAGACTAAGGTAAGACACGTAAGAAGTAAGGTAAGACAGGTAAGAAACATTGATTGCCATTCCAATTCGGGTAAATTGAACGTTTTTATTCAAACCTAAAATTAAAGACTTAAAATATACTTGCGTCTATATTAAGCGATAAGTACTTTCTTTATCAGTAACTATTGACTTTACTACAGTAATAGTATGAGAAGCCTGTCATTGGCCTTATAATAGCATAAGATTAATACTGTATTACTATTTAATGTATATGCTGTTGGTTTCTTTAATAAAATATAATGAACGAACGCATCTACACTCTCCTTGCAAATTCGTTTATAGCACTCTATTACTAGATTTGACAAAAACAAGATAAGTACCTGGTTTCTATCAAATATAGAGTGCCCTAAACCGACAAGGTTCATTCATTCATTTGTATAATCACGTCTATATATCTTGCGGTATTCCGCAAACAAGTCTCTCAAGACTGCTTACACTGACGTACGTTCAAACAAACAAACTGTTCAGCTTTATAATATTATAGTACAGATTAAAATAATGTAACTTCAAAGGCAATATGTAAATCAATAATACACAGTAATTAAGCATGCCCAGTCAGACACGACAATCACAATTGTTATTAGATAATGTAGGCAAAGCCGGTCGCGTGCGCATAACGTTACGCTCTGCTGGTACTAATAAGTAAGTCTTCTAGGTCAGCTAATGCAGTGTTATTTAACGTATTCATGTAGTTCAGAGTTGTTAGTGTGAGATTTACTCGATCAAACGCGTCGAGCAAATTAACTGTTTACCGAAGGTGTACAAGCAGAATGCCGTGTGGTTCCCGGCACCAACATAAAAAACTTGTCACTATTAGAATCTTTGTTCTATCATTAAGCCAAACAGCTGAACGTGGCCTATCAGCGTTATCAAGACTGTTGGCTCTGTCTGCCCCGCATGGTATATAGACGTGTTATATGTATGTATGTTATGTTAAAAGTCAAAATATAAACTGAATTATGACGAAAATGTATAATTTAGTATTAGATAAGGAATAAAATTACACGGTTGCATAGGAAGCGGTAATAATGAACTAGTTGATGGTAACGCGGTCGATACACGGCCTTGACTCTAACGGGTTTGACTCCAGATGAAAGCAAAAGTGTTGTGGTCCAAGTAATAGGAGTAAGCGGGTAAGATAGTTTGGTATGTGTGTGATTGGTCCAATTTGCGATTGGTCCCAATGGTCAACAAAATTTTATTCGCAGTTACTGCAATAATTTTTTTTGTAAGATTGGCCAATTTTTGTTAAGTTGTTTACATTTATCATCTTAAGTGATTCAAAATCGACCAAGCCTTATATGTATATGTATGTAACGTGAAAATAAGTCATATGTACTTATAAAAAAAACAAGTATTTAACGCGCACATAACCTTTATTTTATCTCGGACGTTTCGAATCTAGTTGTATCTGTGGTCACCTGTATTATTTTTAACTAATATAATGCAGTTCGAATCCAATTCGTTCGTTCAATCAAGTTTGAATGTACTATTTTAGAAGTAATGTACCTTAGTTTTATAACTAACGATGTTCTTACGGCGAGGGAAATCATCGTGAGGAAATCTGCACATTTAACTGGATGTGTAAGGTTGCGGAGGTCAGATGGGAGTCGCTTCGTGTAAAAACCTGACTCACCCAATCCAGAATCCATGGTCATGATGCAACGCGAAAGTTTAAAATCAGTCAAAACTAATGTTTCTCATATTTTTTTTTAAATACTTATATAGTCTTGTCACTTGTCTTTTGTACCAAGCCATAACTTTTTGATTGTCGTATGTAACTTTAAAGCGATAATCCGTTCAACTTGGCTTTCATAACGGCATGTGAAATTTACAAATCGCCCTAATTTACATGTTCGCACTATATTTTGAAACAATTACATTCAAATAAGAACTCTTTTTGTTTTTATTCTGTCCTTTTCTTGTGATTGTGCAAAGACACTTAAAGATTTTAATGTTTGTAACCTTTTTTTGGATTAAAGAAAGAAAGGAGAAGAAAATATACAACAAAATAAAACGTTAAATTATGTGAAAATAAAAAAGAATCAGCTAATCCACACACACACAAAATAAACACGTTTTTGTCTTTTTCAGGGTAGACAGAACCAAAAGTTATACCTATAGGTAGTTGAGTGGAGAAGATTTAGTAAAATAAACTAGAATAGTTACTGTTAAGTAGTCGTTAACAATGGTGAGATGTTACTAGCTAGTAAGTTTAAAAAAAAATCTGCTTTCCATTGGTTGACTTTTTCAAGAAGAATCCCAGTTTCTTTACATGGATGTCGTAAAAGGTGACTAAGGGATATGCTTATAAACTTGGCATTCTTCGTTAGGCGTTGGGTTAGCAACCTGTCACTATTTTAATCTCAATTCTATTATTAAGCCAAACATCTGAACGTGACCTATTGGTATTTTCGAGACTGTTGGCTCTGTCTACCCTGCAAAAGATATAGACATGATTATATACATGATATTTCATTCAACGGAACATCTGACTTCACAACATAGTGATAGACTATACTTAGCGTTCGGCTCATTATGTAACAAACTGAATTCCAAATTCATTGTTTCAGTTGCATCACATTTAAAGATAATTGTTTAGATAGAAATCTGTATTAAATTATTCGTTTACGGACTAATAGAATGTTACATTTTTTTTGACTGATTTTTAGTTTGACTGACTAGCTTTTGCTCGTAACGTTGCCCGCGTGAATTAAACACCATCTACAAAAAAATGACGAATTTAATGTAAACTTAAAAAGAAAAAAACGACAAAATTAGCACCACCTATAAAAATCAACAAATTAACGCCATCCAGATACGAATATATATATTTTGGGACCCGCAGGCCTTTCAGTTGTTTCAAGACTGTTGGCTCTGTCTTCTCTGCAAGAGATATAGACGTGACTATATGTATGTATTCTATCACTAAGTCATAGAGCTCAACGTGGCCTTTCAGTCTTTTCAATATTGTCGGCTCTGTCTACCCCGCGAGGGATAAAGACGTGACTATATGTATAAAATTATCCTAATACATCCTAATCTCTTGTCTACAGGGAGCAGTATCAAGGCATCAAACCCCCTGTGCTCAGATCGGAGCTGGACTTTGACCCTGGAGCGAAGTACCACATTCCTGCTAACATCCCGTACATAAGGTGAGTGCTAGAACTTTAATTGAATTATGTATTAGTGCCATGTGGTTCCCGGCACCAATACAAAAGAGAATAGGACCACTCCATCTCTTTCCCATGGATGTCGTAAAAGGCGACTAAGGGATAGGCTTACAAACTTGGGATTCTTTTTTAGACGATGGGCTAGCAACCTGTCACTAGTTGAATCTCAATTCTATCGTTAAGCCAAATAGCTGAACGTGGCCATTCAGTCTTTTCAAGATTGTTGGCTCTGTCTATCCCGCAAGGGATGTAGACGTGACCATATGTATGTATGTATGTATTAGTTAAATATATTTTTTGCTTTGAAAAGAGTGTCTTAGACTTGATGGTTTGATTTGTTTGATGGTTATGGTTTGAGGTACACACGGCTCAGTAGATACTTAGGTCACCATACTCTTATCAAGGTAAGGTGGCACAGTTTTCTCTTGAATCTACCGTACCTACTTTCACGCGAACTTAAATTTTAAGGGTCTAAGATCGTAGGGAAAAGAAAAGTTTGCAAAAAAAATTTCTTGGCGCATATAGAAATATTCTTCACAGTCTCAATTCAAAAAGAATAAACTGGACTTTTTTTTCTTGATTCTTGCGAAGAAAATTCTTATTTTAGGTTTATTTTTTTTTTATTTTCAGCTCTTGTTATGCTTTAAAAATAAATGTTTTAAGTACTTAGGTACTTAAAGTTTATACGTTTTATCTATTTATCCACACATGTCGGATAAAAATTCATCTGTTTTCTATTTCTTTTATACGTACCTATGAACGAAGTCACGACAAACCCACATTTTAATACGTCGTTACGCGCAGTTTTATGCTTAATCTTAACGTAATCTTAATTTTGTAATAGCGCTCACATTGCGTGCCTTTTCTTATTCAAAATAGCACAGACAGTTATTTTTAAGACGGATTAAATGTACGTTAGAAACACAATGCTGTGGAGGGAATCGGCTAAGTTTTCTTTTATTTTGGTGTTTTTTTTTTTTTATTTTGATGAAAAAACATCAGTGACTTTGTATTTTGTTCGACAATTACATGAAGAACAAGTAATGATCTTGATATTGAACTAAAGTATTTGTTAGTAAAAAAATATTGCTATTTCAAAAATATGTCTCCATCTCAAACATTTAAAAAAATAAGTAGTTAATTGTGAACAACATGAACCGTCTTCGTGAAGTGTATTAAAAATGGTATATCATTTAAATGTTTTGTTATTTCGTTGAAAACAGTGTGTTGAGCCACGATATGTCCCACGCATTATGTCTTAACGATTTGCACTTAAAACAATCACTGACACAATTACCTACCGTCTCACTTTCAAAACTGATAAGAAATTATTATTATTTAAGCCTTTATTACGCTCGTATTCCGCATTTGCTCGTTAAGATGTGAATTAATTATATTATATATTACTACGAGGTAACTTACACATCGGGGTCTTGCGTTGATATTGCGTAAAATTTACGTAACTAGAATCTCTAGACGTTTTCCTAAGTAATTACGTATAGGAAATTAATGCTTGCTTTGATTTTTATGGACGCCAATGAGAAAACTTAATTGTAATTATTTAAATGAGCTATACCTGTTATATAAGTGTGACAAGAAAATGCTTTGATTCATATATTTTTCATAATTCTTATTTTAAATTAAGGAATATTAAACGATATATTCCTTTGATTTTGATTCGGTGATTCAGTTATTATATATTTTTTTTACCTACATGATGTATTTCTATGGTCATGGGAAAGAAAATCCATAAATAAATTATTCAATTTTTTTTAATACTTTTCTCACTATTTACATTATTTTGGAGCAGTCGCAAAACTTAGTTGAGAACTAACACAAGATAACAGTTAAAGCTAGATAAAACAAAAAAACACTAAAAAGAGATCAGTTCTGTTAATGGTGGTATTCCTCGTGGCCACCTTCCCCGCCGTAGCTCTCCAGCCCTGAAGAGCCTTCCCAGCCGTGGCTCTCATGCTTCTCCTCATGTACAATTGGCACTGGGATTTTGACTGGATAAGGCACATGCTTCTCAACATGGTAGGGCACGTGCTTTTCGATGTGGACTGGGTAAGGCCTGTCCACGGGAATCTTGACCGGGATGGGCACTTTCTTCTCTACAGGGTAGGGGATCACCTTTTCTACTGGGTAAGGAGCAGGAACATGTACCTTGACGGGGTAAGGCACTGGTTTTTCAACGTGGACCGGCACAGGGTTGTCGTAGGGCACTTTGACGGGGTAAGGCACTTTCTTCTCCACGGGGTACGGGACAGGCTTCTCGACGGGCACTGGGACGGGTTTCTCCACGTGAACCGGGACAGGGTTGTCGACTGGCACCTTCACTGGGTAGTGTACGACCTTCTCCACTGGATAGGGAACGTGCACTTTGACTGGGACCTTGTATGGGACATGGACTTCCTTTTCCACTGGGTAGGGCTGTGGCACGGGCACTTTGACTGGCACGTGAATGTGTTTTTCCACTGGATACGGCACGTGTTCGTAGACCTTAACCGGGACGGGCCTGTCGACGTGAACCTTGACCGGGACAGGGACATGCTTGGTCACTGGGTACGGCTTAGGGATGTACTCGGGCACTTTGATGTACTCCTTCACTGGGAAGTGCACGGTTTTCACGACGGGATAAGGGTGAGGCACTGGCACTTTCACTGGATAGGGGATTTTCTTCTCGACGGGAACTGGGATGTGTTTCTCCACTGGGTACGGAACGGCCACTTTCTTGACAACAGTGACGGTTTTGTGCACGTGTTCTTCGGTGTGGCCTTCCAGCCCGTGGCCTCCCAAATCTCCTTGGCCTCCCAAGTCTCCGTGACCTCCTAAGTCTCCTCCCGCGTCGCCGCCGTAGTCGCCGTGACCGATCTCAGAATGTCCATAGTCACCGCCAGCGCCGCTGTTGCCGTACCATTCAGAAAGACCTCTCTTCTCTTGTTTCTTGTCTTCTACAGCATTAGTTTGTTCAGCCTTTGTGTCTTTCGCCACCTTCTCCTCTGCCGTGGCCAGGCTTAAAGCCACGGCCAAGATTAAGGACGACCTCTGTAAAAAAAAGAGAACAATTTAAATTTTATCTTTCGAATTGTATTTCAAATTTTTTTTCAGTGTCACATTTCATTGCACTCCATATAAGGACATGTTCTACTAACCAATAGCTTCATTTTCGCCTTGCTTGTAGATCAGCGAGCGCTGGAGTGTACTCAGGCCACTGCGTCCCCCCGTTTTATACCTCAACTAAGTCGTTTCGTAGATATATGTTGCAAATACTTTCGCCCGTACTCGCAGCGCTTTCCATGTGTGTGTTGTTATTTATTTTGATATTTTTTTTAAAGATGAACTTTTTGGATTCGATATCACGTTTGGGAACATGATAGGGTTATTGGAAAGACGAAGTTTTCGGTCAATTCTCAAATGAAAGTTGAAGATTAGTTCTGAAAGTTAAAACAGGAAAATATTTGTTATCTTCATTAAAGTTAGACTTATGTATGTATGTATGTGAATATTATATCACTTAAAAATATCAAACTAATACAAATATATCATTGATAGGTCACTTATTCAGTTTCTACATGAAATAATCAGCATTATAAGGAGTTGGTTTTACAACAATTAATTTAAACTAAATTAAGCCATTCATGTCTATTATTTGTTTCCAAATGTTAAATAATCTTTTATGATTGATCGACGTATACATAGTTAATGTTCGTTTAGTTCGTGTTATCTAATATTAAAGTTGTAATTATGATTCAACTATATAGGTATGAAAATATTGATAGACTTATGATCCCAATTAAATGCCATATATAAATTGTTGTTTAGTAATATATTAATTTCAATAATATAAATATTATTGTCTTGACTTAATATAATTATATTATATATTCATTAGTTATTATTTCGGTATAAACGTGTAGGTATTTTATAATCGTTAATTTTCACAATAATTTTATAACTCAACAAGTGTATTGCTCAAGTAATTTTAACCGACAAATAAAAATTATTATTCAGTATTTTTACCTTATTCCATCACCATATGATTTTTTTCTTGCTTATTGCAATAAATTCTCAAAAACATATTGAACAAAATTTGTTACAGCATAAATTTGTTCTCTGTGTAGGGTGTTATAAAAATTAAATTAAAATAACTATATAAATATCACAATATCGGGGGAAACTCTTGTTTGGCGTAACTTCCATCACAAATGACGTGGGTGCGTGGATATCCGCTTTTTATACCATAAAAATGTATAAACGATAATCGATTTCCCCTCTGAAATGAATCGACACGCTATTTCGATCGTTATATTTTATATAAAATCTACAGAACCTCGGTTTTGCGCGGAACATATCTTTTGACGATCTGTGAGAAGCAAAACCTTGTTACATACATACAAACGTAAAAGGCGACTAAGAGATAGGCTTTTAAACATGGGATTCTTCTTTTAGGCGATAGGCTAGAAACCTGTCACTATTTGAATTTAAATTCTATTAAATAATAATCCAAACAGCTGACCGTGGCCTAGCAGTCTCGTCAAGACTTTTGGCTCTATCTACCCCGCAAGGGATATAGACGTGACTATATGTATGTATGTAATCATTATGTCAAACTCTCGCGCACGGATTTCCGGGTTCCGTTGTGATATCAAAACTGGCACTGCGCAATTAGGGCACAATATTAATTGTGATATTGATTGAAGTGGAAATGGTATATGTCATATGATTATGATATGTGTACCGCCATTTCAATATGTTTTATGTGATAGACAAAGCTTGTTGGTAAACTTTTTCAATATATGTATACACTAGCCGTGCCCTCGACTTCGTCCGAGTGGAATAGTTATTTTGGGCATCATTGAAGCCCTCAAGGATGAATAATTTTTACCGTGTTTCTTTTTAACATTTTCCATTATTTTCTAAAAGTTGCAGCGTGATGTATATAGCCTAAAGCCTTCCTCAATAAATGGTCTCTTCGACATAAAAATAATTTTTCAATTCGAACCAGAAGCTTCTGAGATTAGCGCGTTCAAACAAACAAACAAACTCTTCTTACTTCTATTACTAAGATATACATACATTTGATGAATTATTATTATGTCATTTTGTATGTTTGTTTAACGATTTTCATTTCCTTAGAATAGTAATAACGAGACGTCAAACATTTTTGTTTGACGTAAGTCCCCAATTTTTTACGATATTTAATCGTAAAAACGTACATTGCCGTGTGGTTTCCACCACTTTAGAATAGAAACATTCCATATATATCGCCAAAGGCGACTAAGGGATAGGCTTATATAAATGTATCCTCTTCATTCTCTTGTAGGCGATGGGCTAGCAACCTGTCACTGAATCTCAATTCCATCATAAAGCCGTATAGTTGAACGTGGTCTTTCAGTCTTTTCAAGACTGTTGGCTGTGTCTACCCCGTAAGGGATATATATATATTTAATGCACACGGCATCCTCTCTAGCAATTTCAACTATGTGTGTGATAAATTTCAATAAAATTTGTTAAGAAGTTTTAGCGTAAAGCGTAAAAAAGGTGAATATCTTCACGTTTATGATTGGACATCATGAATTTTCCTTTAATTTCGAATAGCAAGTTATTGAGATACTTTAAAAGCAAGTTTAACTAAAATCATCACCAGATGGGTAGGTACTCTAAAAGAGTAGGCACAATAGTAATCTAGACATCTCTTTCACACACTAAACATTAAATGATAGGTGCGCGAAATTCTCACGGCTTTTATTTCTCCGGAAGGAAGTCACGGTTGACTGAGCGTACTGTAATAAACTTGAGCTAAATTCATTCAACTTACACTTAGGAACACTGTTGGCTCTGTCGTACCCGCCAATAAGGGATATAGACGTAATTTTATGTGTGAAGCGTGAAAAGTTTAAAGACGTATTCTCTGTCTATCCCTCCGGGAAACAGCCGTGGTTTTCTTGTATGATGGAATGTTTGTGAGAGGCTAAAAAACTTACATGCATACATATATTCACGTCTTTATCCCTTACGGGGTAGACAGAGCTGGATGTCTCACAAATTAAATCGCACAATATAACAACCCTTTAGTCTAAAACTCAATACTAGTAGGTTTAGATTTAGTTATGTAATCGTAGGAACTATAAACTGGTATGTTGATGACGTCTTAGCCGGTCTAGAAGTCTAGATTTTCCAATCGCCACATAAACGCCAGCCATCCGTGACTTTGCAGTAAATATCTAGTACAAAATTCTATGTATGTTTGTATAGATCTTACCGATTTTGGTGCAGTTTTGTAGAAGTCCAAAGTATGTTACGATATTAGGTACACACATTATAGTGCCGTGTGGTTTAGCCCAGCACTTTAGAAAAGGACCACTCCACAACTTTTCAAAGGCGACTAAAGGAAAATTTTGTAAGCGATGGGCTAACATTCTCTCACTATTTGTATATCAATTCCATGGCTTTGCTATATAACTTGTGGCCTCTCAGTGTTTTTAAAGACTGTTGACTCTGTCTCCTCCGCATGAGACATAGATGTGATTATATGTATGTACAGACTAGAAATACGCTCGCGGTTCCTAAAACGTATAATTTTGTCAATTCTGATTCCGTAGGAATTTTGAGTAATCCTCATTTTGAGTGCATGCCTAGATGTGACCTAAGGGAGGTAAAGAGCCTACCTATGTACATGCTTGATTTCAAAATACATACATACATACATAAAATCACGCCTCTTTCCCGGAGGGGTAGGCATAGACTACCTCTTTCCACTTGCCACGATCTCTGCATACTTCCTTCGCTTCATCCACATTCATAACTCTCTTCATACAAGCTCGGCGGTTTCGGGTACTTTTGACCTGACCCTTTACCAGGACGTCCTTAATTTGATCAAGCTTAATTTCAAATCTAAAAGAAAATCCTTGTTAATTTTAATTCCCGCGGGAATTTCGGATAATCCGCTCCTAGTGATCCTTCAGACCAAATAGGGCTGTGCGTTAATGTGACAATGAATCAGTCAGTGAACATTTTGTTATATAGGTATGTCCCTTTATGCAAAGGTAACTGCGACTGTGTTTGATAGCATTTGCAGACGACCCTTAGTAAATTACGTACAATACATATTGATACCTAGGTAGGTAGGTTTTATTAACTTTATATTTGACCTAAACTATACTTTGGTAGTATCTACTAAAGTTTTGTTATCAAAAGATTAGTTCTACATTCATTCATGTTTTTTTTTAATTTAGACAATATGCATTCGTCCACGATTTAGATTTAAGAGATCTATATTTGTAAATTGACGTCCGATGAAAATGCTGCAGTGTAGTTTGTTCCGCTGCTACTTCTACACATGCGCTTTGGAAACGGTAGTAGTTATAATTAGATTTAAGTGATGTGACGTCAATAAGTGATACCTTGTATCCAATTTTGAAAATAAATCTATTCTATTCTATTCAATTGCCGGAAATTCGTAAATAGCGTTACGTGTTACCATTACTAGCATTACCGAGTACAGAATAACAAGTATTGATACTATTGACATACATTTTGTAATGCGTACACGCGAGATTTGCAGACGCACTCTTGCGTAATGAGATTTGAATTTGGAAAGACGTTCTGTCAATTAATTACTTTTTTTAAGTCCATTAGGCGCCGCTCCCTTCGGTGTAGTGATTTGTGTTGTTGTCCCTTTCTTTCTTGGCCAAGTTTTGGTTGTTTTTGGACGACTTAGATTAGACCATTATAAGGGCCTCTCAAAATAAGGTCTATGGGTTTAAAAATGCAAAAAGCGACCCGATTGTACTGTTATCTCTTACAGAATCAGATGTACTTTATATAGAGTCATAATATAAATAAGGCGATTATTTCCTGCGGGATTTCATACTTTTGTGTCGTAATGGTTAAAGTTTATCCAGGGAAAGTTTATAAACGTTGTTAAGTACACCTGAATCTCAATTTCGTCATTAAGCCATGCAACTGAACTTTGCATTCGAGACTGTTGACACTGTCTATCCCATGAGGACATTTTTTAAAATTATTTAACCAAATTCTCTCTTACAGAATTTGGTTGCCTGGAAGAGATTGCACAATGCGATAGGGCTGCCTTTTATACATTACCTTAACATAAGTTAAGGATACAAGTATAACGATACTAGCTGTCCCGGCAAACGTAGTTTCGCCATATAAAAATTTGCAAGAAATTTCCAGTTAAAAAAAAATGTTAAGAGTGGACAAGCCTTATCACTAAGGGGTATGAAAAATACATGTAGGCCGATTCTCAGACCTACTCAATATGCTCATAAAATTTTATTAGAATCGGCCAAGCTTTTTTGAGGAGTACGGGAACGAACATTGTGACAAGAGAATTTTGGATATAAGATTTTTATGTGCAATTGTTGTTATCCTACTACTATTATTAAGGCGAAAGTTTGTATGGATGTATGGATGTTTGTTACTCTTTCACGCAAAAACTACTGAACCGATTACCATGAAATTTGGTATGTAGGTAGCTGAAGACCCAGAATAACACATAGGCTACTTTTTATCCCAGAGTTCCCGCGGGATTGATAGGGTTTCCATGCGGACGAAGTCGCGGGCGGCCTCTAGTACTCTATATATCCATTTTAAATGGCATTAAAATTAACATACTATAACGTGAATTCGTAACCGAATGAACAATCGATTTAACATACTGCAACACTGTTACGCGATACAGTGTAAGAAATCTGGATGAGAAATTTGCATTTCAGGAAAACAACGTTAAGAATTATGAAAGAGAACAACTAAAGTCGCGGTTAATGTTTTTGTGTAACGCTTTTACGACTTAACCTTTTGAAAGATTTCGATGATTTCTTATGAAAATTTAGTTAAATATCCGATGTCAAATATAGGTTACTTTTTCTGAAAATTTCCATGGAATAGAATAGTAGGTAATAGAAAAAAGAAATATTTTGATGATACGCGGACGAAGCTGTAGGCATAAGTAAGTAGTCTTCGTACTCCTGGCTTTCGTCCCGGTTGCATCTTCACCACTCTGGATAGGAGAATGGAGACTGAGAAGAGATAAGAAGGACTTCTTCCATCAAAACTTTGAAACCTCGCGTTAATTTTATTTAATTAACACGGTAAATCGCTTCCATCTTATCAAGTATTACTTACTGTTCACATTACTATATCAATAATAAATAAATAAATATATACGGGACAAATCACACAGATCGAGTTAGCCTCGAAGTAAGTTCGAGACTTGTATAACGAGATACTAACTCAACAATAATATATTTTATAATAAATACTTAGATAGATAAACATCCAAGACCCAGGCCAATCAGAGAAAGTTCGTTTCTCATAATGCCCTGGCCGGGATTCGAACCCGGGACACAGACAAGCGCACTACCGCTACGCTACAGAGCCTGTTAATATCAATAATCAAGGCTTTTAAATTGAAAACCGCATCAAATAGGTCATTTTATTTGACAGCTATGATAGCATCGTAGGCAGGCGCGACGCCATTTTTATCGCGCGATACAAACGACATCGCGCGTGCCATGCAAGGGGACAAGACAAGTCTTATATAACATTCCCCTTCTTGGCCGGGGGGGTAAATACGAACAAGCAATCCTGTATTGAAAGTGGATTACAGAAATCCAGTATAATGAAATAACTATAAAAATTTAATTACTTATCGGGCTCATTAGCGGTGCCATTAACTTGCTCGGCAGTGTACAATTGAGGGCATTGTGTACGTTCGGTAACAGATTTCCTGCAAGTATACGCTTTAGTTGGAATTATTGTGGTTTATTTACAATTTACTTTTAGTTGATCTGTATGTTATTTAAGGGATAGGCTTACAAACTTGGGATTTTTTTTTAGGCTATGGGCTAGCTGTCACTATTTGAATCTCTATTCTATCATTAAGCCAAATAGCTGAACGTGGCCATTCAGTCTTTCCAAGACTGTTGGCTCTGTCTACCCCACAAGGGATATTAGACGTGACTATATGTATGTATGTTATTTATGTACTACTCTGTCAAGAAAGTAGCAGGAAAAGATCAATAATACACAAACTGTTTGTTATTCATCCAAATTTATTTTATCACCTTCAAAATACGCTCCTTTAGAAACGATACACTTACGCCAACGAATAATCCAATCATCAAAACATTTTTTAAACGCTGTTTCCGGAATTGAGGTCAGTTCTCGCCGCGAATTCTCTTTTATGCCTTCTACCGATTGAAAACGGGTGCCACGAAGTGGTAATTTGAGTTTAGGGAAAAGAAAAACGTCGGCTGGAGCCATATCTGGTGAATATGGTGGTTGCTTGATGGTATTTGTTGAGTGTTTAGTTAAAAATTCGTTCACAATGATGGCCTTGTGCGAAGGTGCATTATCATGGTGCAAAATCCAAGAATTTTCTTTCCACAAATCTGGCCTTTTTCGTCGGATTTGCTCTCTTAAACGCCGCATAACACTCAAATAATATTCCTTATTTACCGTTTGACCTTCCGGCAAGAATTCCGAGTGCACAACACCGCGATAGTCAAAGAAAACAGTCAACATGACTTTGACTTTTGAACGACTTTGGCGTGGTTTTTTCGGTTTCGGTTCAGTTGGAAGGCGCCACTCCGAAGCTTGTTGACTAGTTTGCATGTCAAACTCGTAAACCCACGTCTCGTCACCAGTAACAATGCGTTTCATGAATGTTGGGTCGGAATTGACTCGTTCTAGCATGTCCTCAGCGACTCTCATGCGATTGAGTTTTTGAAAAAAATTCAGGTCTTTTGGGACTAGCCGAGCGGCAACATGTTTCATACCCAAATTATTAGTTAAAATGGTACGGATCGACTCGTGAGATACAGAAAGTTCGGTGGCTATCTCTCTCAAAGTTGAATGAGGATTTTCAGTCACTATTTCCTTCACTTTTGCGATGTTAACTTCAGTTGCAGACGTTGATGGCCTACCAGAGCGAGGCAAATCTTCCATCACATCTCGACCGCTTTTGAACGCTTTGTACCACTCATAAGCACGAGTTTTTGATAAAGTCGATTCACCGTAAGCCTTCTGTAACATTTTCAGTGACTCCGAACACGATATTCCATTGGCAATGCAAAATTTAAGACAAACTCTTTGTTCGATGTTTTTATCCATTATGAAATTAGCAATACACACTAGATATGATATGACTAAAAATAGCACTGTATTTAATGTAAACAACAGATGCAACTCAAACTCCGCGCCAAAATGGAAAACAGTTGTGCCAATCTAACAACAACAAAAAAAACAAAAATTTGAATTTGGAACCATAAATAAATAATCCATTCCCGATACTTTTCTGACTGAATGTATAAATGGGATTATATCTGAATAATTTATATGTGATAATTTTTTTTTAAGTCATACCGATCGGTGATATTGCATTTCAATGCAAAAAAAAAATAGTATCTATAAATAAAATCCATAAATTGACAAAAAATACCATTTTCATTAGCTGAAATGTATAATGTCGAGAGGATTAATGAAAGCTGGTTGACTAAGCAAATATACAAAGGAAGTGTGAATGAGATTGTTGGAGTGGGAAGGCCTAGACGAACGTACCTTGATCAAATCGGAGTCGTTCTAGCAAGTTGGTCGGGCGAGCTTGCATGAAGAGAGTCATGAATATGAATGAAGCGAAAGAAGTATGCAGGACGAGCGGAAATATGTGGTTTTTGCCTACCCCTCAGGAAAGAGGCGTGATTTGTGTGTGTATGTTTGTATGCATGAAATGTATAAACAAAGATTCTTAAAAACAAGCTTTTTTCAATCATCCAATTGAAATATTTGCGTTTGACGAAATATTCGTTAGTAAACTAGTGTAGTGTAAGATAGATATTTATGCGTAATCTGAAGGTCTCTAATTTTTACGAGTAAGTGTATATATTATGTAACTAACGCGTAAATCTATTACTGGTGTTACAACGTCTTTATGGAGGGAATTGGAGCAGAAGTGACATGTAGTTATTTCTTAACGATAAATCTATTTAAAAGAGTATTCTGTCTGACTGATTGACTGAAATATTAATTAATAGCGGAAACCGCTCAGTCTAGATATTGTAAATTTGGCTTGTAGGTTCTTTAAATGGTTTAAGGATGCACTTATAAAGAATTTACCTGGATTCCCACGGGAAAAGGAATTAAAAAGTTTACTTTATATTTATAACGATCGGGCGAATTCTGGTTAGCTATAGGTTGCAAACCCATCGCCTAAAAAAGAATCCCAAGTTTGTAAGCCTATCCCTTAGTTGCCCTTTACGACATCCATTGGAAAAAGATGGAGTGGTCCTATTCTTTTTTCTATTGGTGCCGGGAACCACACGGAAAATAATCCTTTATTTTTAGTACAACAATAAGAATGTTAGTCAAATTAAACAGTACACATACACCCTTAGACTGGCTATTCTCCCAGCTAAATAACTACCTATCTTTGTTCAACGTGCACCATAGACAACGTTCCCATGCTGATAAAACACAGACAATCGGAGAACATTGTTCTTTCGAGAAATCGCGAATGTTCCAGCGAATACGGAATTGTGCAAGTTACTATATTACGCGGTGAGGTAAGGTGCCACTTTCTCACTTGCTGTGCCCGCGACTCCGCCCGCGTGGAATAGTTATTTTGGGCATCATTGAAGCCCTCAAGGATGAATAATTTTCCCCGATTTTTTTTCACATTCTCCATTATTTCTTCGCTCCTAACAGTTGCAGTGTGATGTTATATAGCCTAAAGCCCTCCTCGATAAATGGTCTATTCAACACAAAAAAAAATTCAATTCGAACCAGTAGTTCTTGAGATTAGTGCGTTCAAACAAACAAACTCTTCAGCTTTATAATATTAGTATAGATTATCAAAGAGGGTTTACATCAGGCAGGCGGCCGGTCATAAAACTAAAGCCAAATATAAAGTACCGGGAACCATATGGCACATATCAAACCGCTAAATCCTCTCACCAACGCCTCTTTTCTCTTAATATGATTCCTAGCAAATAATAGAAATGTTGAATACTTGTTGAGTGCCGTGTGGTTCCCAGCACCAATATAAAAAAGGATAGAACAACGCCACCTCTTTCCCATGGATGCTGTAAAAGGCAACTAAGGGATGGGCTTAAATACTTGCGATTCTTCTTTTAGGCTATATACATTCAGTCAGAAAAGTATCGGGAATGGATTATTTATTTATGGTTCCAAATTCAAATTTTTGTTTTTTTTGTTGTTGTTAGATTGGCACAACTGTTTTCCATTTTGGCGCGGAGTTTGAGTTGCATCTGTTGTTTACATTAAATACAGTGCTATTTTTAGTTATATCATATCTAGTGTGTATTGCTAATTTCATAATGGATAAAAACATCGAACAAAGAGTTTGTCTTAAATTTTGCATTGCCAATGGAATATCGTGTTCGGAGTCACTGAAAATGTTACAAAGGCTTACGGTGAATCGACTGTATCAAAAACTCGTGCTTATGAGTGGTACAAAGCGTTCAAAAGCGGTCGAGATGTGATGGAAGATTTGCCTCGCTCTGGTAGGCCATCAACGTCTGCAACTGAAGTTAACATCGCAAAAGTGAAGGAAATAGTGACTGAAAATCCTCATTCAACTTTGAGAGAGATAGCCACCGAACTTTCTGTATCTCACGAGTCGATCCGTACCATTTTAACTAATAATTTGGGTATGAAACATGTTGCCGCTCGGCTAGTCCCAAAAGACCTGAATTTTTTTCAAAAACTCAATCGCATGAGAGTCGCTGAGGACATGCTAGAACGAGTCAATTCCGACCCAACATTCATGAAACGCATTGTTACTGGTGACGAGACGTGGGTTAACGAGTTTGACATGCAAACTAGTCAACAAGCTTCGGAGTGGCGCCTTCCAACTGAACCGAAACCGAAAAAACCACGCCAAAGTCGTTCAAAAGTCAAAGTCATGTTGACTGTTTTCTTTGACTATCGCGGTGTTGTGCACTCGGAATTCTTGCCGGAAGGTCAAACGGTAAATAAGGAATATTATTTGAGTGTTATGCGGCGTTTAAGAGAGCAAATCCGACGAAAAAGGCCAGATTTGTGGAAAGAAAATTCTTGGATTTTGCACCATGATAATGCACCTTCGCACAAGGCCATCATTGTGAACGAATTTTTAACCAAACACTCAACAAATACCATCGAGCAACCACCATATTCACCAGATATGGCTCCAGCCGACTTTTTTCTTTTTCCTAAACTCAAATTACCACTTCGTGGCACCCGTTTTCAATCGGTAGAAGACATAAAAGAGAATTCGCGGCGAGAACTGACCTCAATTCCGGAAACAGCGTTTAAAAAATGTTTTGATGATTGGATTATTCGTTGGCGTAAGTGTATCGTTTCTAAAGGAGCATATTTTGAAGGTGATAAAATAAATTTGGATGAATAACAAACAGTTTGTGTATTATTGATCTTTTCCCGCTACTTTCTTGATAGAGTAGTATACTAGCAATCTGTCACTATTTGTATCTCAATTCTATCATTGAGCCAAACAGATGAACGTGGCCTTTCAGTCTTTTGATGGCTGTTGGCTCTATCTACCACGCAAGGGTTATAGACGTGATTATATGTTATATGTATGTTATGTTGTATAATTTCAGTATAGCTTAAAATGGCACCCCACCCATCACCCTGGGGTAATTTTATCGGCGTCTTGAGCAAATCGCTAATGTGTGCGGTGTCCATTAAAATTTATGAAACCACCACCTGTAAGTATGGTATTATGCCACAGCCCAGAGCCAACTGTATTATTTTGTTACCTCTTAGGTTTTGTAGCGGCCGTTCAGCCTAAATGGACAAACAGACTCTTTGACTCGACATTTTAGATGACCAAAACCGACTGACAGACTTATGATAAAAAGGACAATCGACACTAGGACAAGACAACGATAAGACGCACCTTGAACAGCCGAAATTCTGTTTTATTTAGACACGAACTAACAGACCCTCGGCCCGTTCAGATTTGTTACCGCTTCTTCTGCACTGACGCCTTGGAAGCGATAAACTTAGGTTCAAGTAATTTATTTGGCGTCAACCAATGTTGTGAAACCAAAAGATTTTAGTCAGTCAGATTTTCTTCGTGTCAAGTATCTTTAGTGTATTTATTTCCCACTTATTTTCCCTTTATTTCTATATCTAGTGATTTGTCAATACGTGCACTAAAAAAAAGTCTAAGACAAAATGTAATAATGTAAATAGTAGAGTCGATAAAAGCAACAAGACATACCTATAATTAATAGACAATTGACACATTATAAAACTAAACATTTTTTTATTGTGATATGAATTATGATAAACGAGACAACACGATAAAACCGCGTGCAAAAATGTAGTTTATGTGCTGATGGTTCAATAACTTAGGTTTTCGTAGTGATGTGCTGTGTTAATAATATATCGATATTATATAAATAATCCTACTCGATCTATTGTTAAAATTTATCGATGTGTGTGTATTAGTTTTGAAAGAGTGATTTTATTTATTTTGCTATTGTATGGCTTTTGGAATTAGTTTACTTCTTTCTACTCAACTCCTAGGCTATAAGTTAAGTGGGTTATATGTACAGTAACAATCATATATATTTCGAAAAATTTATGAATTGGCATCAAAAATTACACGAGACAAATGTTTCTCTTATTGCTGGCAAATAAAAGATTTAAAACAGTATTTGTAACATCTAAATGTCAATTACGTGAATTGCAGGCATGTAGTAAAGCAATAAACATGAAGCAAGTGTTTAGTAATTCTAGGCTACGTTGTCTTATCTCGAAATTTATTAAATCGATGAAGTAACAGCACTATTCGATTATGCAATGTGATCGAATGCGATCGCGGCCATACTTGTTCTTCCGTTTTATTTAATTGAACAGCACTAGTTGGTACTGGCGATGACAAAATGTCTTGTATTTTTGTAACAACTTGCTAGTCCCTTAACAAAAACTTAATTTTTTTCTTTAGAATCATTTTCGGGAGGTCTTGGGAAAAGAACCGGTCGAGAGCATACTAAGTTGATAAGTCTTCCTGAAAAACATACATACTAAAATCACGTCTATATCCCTTGAGAGGTAGATAGAGCTAATAATCTTGAAAAGTCTGAAAGGCCACGTTTAGCTGTATGGCTTGATATTGGAATTGAGATTCAAATAGTAACGGGTACTAACCCATCGCCTACAAGAAGAATCCCAAAGTAGCCTCTCCTGTAGTCGCCTGGTCTTAGTTGCCTGAAAAAATATAAATGTTAATGAAACAAAATAAGGTATAAGTACGTAGGAATTGTGGGAAGTGGGAAGATTGTCAATTTTTATCCCTCCGGGAAAGAGATGTGACCAATGTATGCAGCATTTTTTCCTATAATAGTGATACTAATATTATTTGCAAACTGTAGGCTTTTTATAAACGTTACGTACCTACTTCGTTCGACATCAATTAAGGGATTTATTTAAGGGATCTTTACCACACACCGTAATACATAGATAAAAAGAACAATATTATTAAAACTTTGTTTCGACGTTACATAATTATTACTAGTTGCATTTTTGTATTTGTCTTTTATTACAACAAATAAATGAATTAACATATTTAAAAAACATAAACCTTTTGAGGTGGAAACCTTGGGACCGTGGGGTCGTTAGCTTTTCAATTTTCTTTCTAAGAGACCTATCGAGAAATCACATGACCTGTTGGCTGAAAACTTCTTAGGCAACCAGCCTTCTCGGCACGTTGCTGTGGGCAAACGATGTACAGGGACTACACAATTCACAAATTATAACGATTTTTTTTTATTTTCTCTTTTATTATAATTGAGAATTTTTTACTATATCCAGTCCTATTAGATGAAAGGCCAATCAGTCTTTTCAAGACTGTTGGCTTTGTCTACCCCGCAAGGGATATAGACGTGATTAAATGTATGTTTACTATGATTGTAAATAAGACAGATTTAAATGTTAAAAACATAAACTAAATAAAGATAACCATTTTCTACACGACTGTGAAGCAACATACTAGATGACAGACTAGCGCACGCTTCCCGATTTTTTATCGATTATCCAACGTGGGTTCCCAGCTATTGAGTATCGAGTTTTTCTTGGACGATCACAGCACTAGGTTTCCTGATTATTATCTAGAATTCCGTTAACATAGTTTCAATTGTGTTAGTAGTGTTAGTTCGTACATTGTCGATATTAATTAGAAGTTTTGCGAAGTTCATGACTCCTAGACAATAACTGTATGCGAACATTCAAATTTAGAATAAATTTGTCTCTGGGATAGGCATGTGATATCTTCGTCTTCATCGTTACTAACTGTCAGGTGAGATGGAAGACGCCTAGTCCTATATTGAATAAAAAGAAGTAAAAGCAATGTGAGACAGAAAATATTGTTAGGTAACCTATCTTCATATTCAAGATACAATTAGAGTTGAGTTCCTCGCATCACAGGGTCAAGGAGGTAATGCGAGAATCGCTTGGTAAACTTAAAAGCAGATAGATTAATTTTCAAAATAGGATACAAAGTATCACTTGAGAAGAAATATATTAAGTAGGTTTTAGTTATTAGTTTCATAACAGTACCTTTGTTTGATAATAAACCAGTTGAGATCAGAGCCGTAATTTACAGCACGTCAATCAAGATCGTAATTTACCAATAGTCCACCGCTATGTCCGCAGACATACATCTAGCTAGATATCGCGAGTTAATACACGTATATTATGTTTGAAGAAATAGCTTATAATATACGTATAAAAATCACGCCAAACCAATCAAGCCTGATAAACTTGTTGTATGTATGTTTGTAACGCCATAACTTGTGAAACGTTGGTCTGATTTTGATGTTATTTAAAATGTGTATAGGATCTATCCATAGTATTTTTGGTTAGGTTAGTAGTATGGCATCAAAATAGGTTAAGTAGTTTCTGTGATGTTCTTAATTTTGTAAAAAAAAAGCGTTCGCGAAGTCGTAAGTTCTCGAACGACTACTTATAATAAAAGCAGGATCTAGCTGATTTACATCTGTGTCTCCGACACTTCCCTGGCCTATGATTTATGGCAACTAGTTGAAATCGTTAAGTAACAGTTTATAGATTAGTCTAATAATACCAATAGTTGGTAAATCGTGCGATTGTGAATCGACATATAATTTTGCATACAGTATTCGTAGCCAGTGAAATAATTAATTTGTTAATTACATGTTTAGTTGAATAAGCTAGCTATATTCAACATATTTATGGACCACTTTCACTTCCCACGAATGTTGTAAAAGGCGACTAAAGGAGAGGCTGATAGGCTTGAGATTCTTCTTATCTAGCAATGAGCTAGCAACCTGTCACTATTTGAATCTCAATTCCACCATGAAGCCAACGCCTGGTCTTCCAGTGTTTTCAAGACTGTCTGCTCCGTATTCCCGTAAGGGATATAGACGTGATAATATATATGTATGTAAGTTGAATAAGCCTTGCTTAAGAAGGCATAATGAAAGAAGTATGCACGGATCATGGCAAGTTTAAAGATGTGGTCTCTGCCTACCTTTTCGAGAAAGAGGCGTGATTTTATGTATGTATATACGTATAGACTTATAAAGCGTGCTGAATCTAAATATAAACAATGAATTAGATTCCTCATCGAAATTGCGCATGCGTGTGATATTACGTGGACGCAAGCAGAGCATAACACCCTCTTTGTAATGTTAGATAATTAATATAATACGCCCTGCAACTATGTATAACTATACCTCTCTCTTAAAATATATATTACTAGAGGCCGCCCGCGACTTCGTCCGCGTGGAACGGGGAACTCCGGGATAAAAAGTAGCTTGTATGTTATTCTGGGTCTTCAGCTACCTACATACCAAATTTCATCGTTATCGGTTTAGTAGTTTTTCCGTGAAAGAGTAGCAAACATCCATACTGACATCCTGACATACTCACAAACTTTCGCATTTATAATATTAGTAGGATCTATATATATTCATATCTCTATATATTATGGCCTCTGTGGCGCAGAAGTAATGCGCTTGTGAGTATCATAGTTGGTCCCGGGTTCGAATCCCGGCCAGGGCACGATGAGAAACGAACTTTCTCTGATTGCCCTGGCTTTTGGATTTTTATCTATAAAAGTATTTATTTTAGAATATCTTTCAGTCAGTATCTCGTAACATAAGTCTCGAACTCACTTCGAGGCTAACCCAATCTGTGAAATATATAATATATTATTTACTAGCTGTGCCCGCAACTTCGACCGCGTGGAATAGTTATTTTGGGCATCATTGGGTATGATGCCCAAGGATGAATAACTTTCCTCGTTTTTTTTTTCACATTTTCCATTATTTCGTTACTCCTTATAGTTGCATCGTGATGTTATATAGCCTTAAGTCTTCCTCGATAAATGGTTTATTCAACGCAAAAATAATTTTTCAATTCGAACCAGTAGTTCCTGAGATTAGCGCGTTCAAACAAACAAACAAACTCTTTAGCTTTATAATATTAGTATTGATTATTCAATGGGTAAAAAAAGAAGAATTTAGTAAAATTCGCTCTTAGTGCAACCGTAGAGTCTAATATCTAGACTTAGCGGTTTGGGCTGTCAGATGTAATTCAGTCAGTCAGTTAATCTACTCTTTAATACTAGAGTAAGCCCGTAGCTTCACCCGCGTAAATCCAATTATCAAATTACATATTTTTTCCTGCGGGAATTCCGGTAAATCTTGTGCACTTCTCAACCACATAAGTGAAATATAATTGTCTGAGGGAGAAGATAAAAAAGCAAAGTTTCCGTCTGAAAGCATAATACTCTCTTTTTTGAACCAGCGGTAATGTCGTAGCGTGTTCGTAGCTCTGTGAGAGCGTTGATGTCTAATGTATGCACAGGAACATCAATGTTTAGTGGTTACTTAGAGCTTACCTTTTGCCTTATAGTTTTATTAAAAAATGTGGCAGAACCATAGAAATTGGATTATTCTGAATTTAGTTAGACTGAAATGCCATCATCAGCCGTTTGGCTTAATGATGGCATTGAAATTCAAATAGTGATAGTACATCGACTACAAGAAGAATGCCAAGTTTATGAGCTTAGCCCTTAGTAGCCTTTTACGACATCCATGGGACATTTTCCCATGTATGTCGTAAAAGGCTACTGCTACTATGGAGTGGTCCTTTTCTTTTTTATTTTGGTGCCTGACACCATATATTAACATATTCATAAGAAATGTCGCTAATCAATAGCTCTTCAATTCAATTCTTAAATCTTAAAAGTTACATATATCTTTTTTTTTCAGGTAAGTTACAAAATGAGGAATCTCTTTATTTTAAAGAAACTACGATTCGGTAAGTACCTCATGTGTAATAGTTTAATAAAAATAAATAATTATTTAAACCAAACTCAATTGTTCGCGGCACTTAACAGTAATATTTCTTAAATTTTTATTATAATCTTTCATTCTACTACAACGCCATCTATTTCAACTGAGCAAGTCAAAAAAAAAATACAGAAAAGCGTTCGTAAAATACCCGATATCCTTTCTCTTTTATTTTCTACGTGCTTTGTGGTCAAACGCTTGTGAATTTTGTGCGTGTCCCATAGATGGCGCTAATATACAATTATTAATTTAAGCTCATCGGTGTTTGAGCTTTTGAGGGTTTTTAAAGAGACAGTGTAGAATATGATGACTTGGTCTGATAGTTTTTAGGTAAAGGACAAGATTTTGAGGAAACCTAAAAAATTCAAACAAAAATTTTGTATAGACGAATGCTGTAATTCAGATACTACTACTAACTAAATTCTGAAAACAAAAAAGGAAAAAAAGAAATTATTTTTATTTATGTACACAAAATTATATGCAGGAACATTACCTAAATACATTATTCTAGTACAAAGGTGCTACTTATTTCAAAAAAAATCTCTTCCAGTAGACCCATGCATGAGACAGATGAATTTTGGAGCTGTATAATTATATATTAAATATTTTGGTGCACAATTTTATTGGAGGATAAAATAAACTTGAACCTTCAAATCTTATTGTGATTCTAAAATTCATTACTAAATGTAATCGTTTATGTACAGTTTGGCATTAACAGCTCGACCAGCGACAATTTTCCGTTGCCCTTATTACGCAGCTATTATTCAATAGAATTTATCCAGAAAATCAAGTTTCCTTGAAACCTAGATGTTACATAAACGGTGCTGTTTACATCAGTATAGTTTGAGAATTTGTAATTGTTGGACTGAGTAAGTATGGCGAGATTTATATATGGAGCGCACATATAACGTCTATTATGTATGTAGGTTTATCGTATACTAGCTGTCCTGGCAAACGTTGTTTTGCCATATAAATAATTTAAAATTTAAAAAATGCTAAGTGTGGACAACCCTTAACACTTAGGGGTATGAAAAATAGATGTAAGCCGATTCTCAGACCTACTGAATATGCATGCAAAATTTGGTTAAAATCGACACGATAATTTTATATATAAGAAGATATGGTATAGTAAGTATGTTTATTACATACATATGGTACGTCTATATCCTCTGCGGAGTAGACAGAGCCAACAGTCTTGAAAAGACTGAATGGCCGCGTTCAGCTATTTAGCTTAATGATATAATTGAGAATTAAATAGTGACAGGTTGCAAACCCATCGCCTAAATAAGAATCCCAAGTTTGTAAGCCTATCCCTTAGTCGCCTTTTACGACATCCATGGGAAAGAGATGAATTGGTCCTATTCTTTTTTTGTATTTGTGCCGGGAACCACACGGCATGATTATTATACATTATTATTATCACCCACACAAAGGTTTTCCGCTTAACCCAATGGTAGACTGCTAGATAATGCTAGATATTAGCATTAAGTCCGCCTATTGCACTTTACAAATTGTAATTGTTACAATAAAGAATAAATAAATAAAACTCTTAAAAGAAAAAGTTGACGGAAAACATATCAACTAATACAGTTATAGCTAAAATTATGTTTTGAAATATCCAAGGAATAGAACAGACATCATCACTTCTTATAAAATTCCTTTCCTATA
The DNA here is from genome assembly GCF_032362555.1 of Amyelois transitella. Classification (NCBI taxonomy): domain Eukaryota; kingdom Metazoa; phylum Arthropoda; class Insecta; order Lepidoptera; family Pyralidae; genus Amyelois; species Amyelois transitella. Next base: position 10,814,911 of record NC_083512.1, read on the forward strand.
AATTAAGTATAATTTTTTAATTAGCATTGAGAGACAGACTTGTTTCAAAATGTTGGACAACATCTTCATAAATTTATATTAAGCCGTATAATGATAAGAGTAGTTGTTTAGTCACAAAATAAATATATGTAGATGTATAAGATACTAGCGACCCGCCCCGGTTTCGCACGGATGCACAGCCGATACTAAATATATCTCTATTATAACTAACTAAAGGACCGCCCGCAAAGCGGCTAACTAAGTCTTGCTCACTTCGCAACGGGCCGTGCAGCAGAAATCGTAATATTTTAATTTCACCACAACTTCAAAACCAAACGTCCAATTTTAATCATTCAAAGACCAAATATTATCTACATAAACTGTTATTATTGATGAAATTATTTATTTTTATAAGGATTAATAGCATGAGTAAAAAAAACGCGTTTAAATGAAGACCAAAAAAAATTCAAGATTTTTAAATAAAAATGTGGTTGTTGTACCTCACTCGACATGGATAGGTATAGTGTGTCGCGGACTTTTTTGTAGATATTTATAAGGTCTACAATTAATTGAAACATTTTATGGTTCTATCTTTTGTAGTTTAGGCAGCGTACGCAAAATAAGTCTTTTTGGTTGATTTTTTCAGTTTGTGTCCGAAAAATCCAAAGATATTACGGAACCCTATTTTTTTCCAAAATAAAATATAGTCTATGTTACTCGTGGATGTAGCTTTCGAATGGTGAAAGAATTTTTAAAATCAGTCCAGTAGTTTTTGAGCCTATTCATTACAACCAAACAAACAAAGTTTTCCTCTTTATAGTATTAGTGTAGATTATGTAGATCTTATGAATTCACTTTATTATGTGATAATTGCGGAAGAATATGCAATTTTTTTTAAACCTTATGCAGCTGATATTCTTTTTATAACTTTTATAAGAACGACATGTTTTGAATTTTTATAAAATGTAATATAATTCATAATCTATGTGAAATGTATATCTACTCTTGTTTCTAAACAGATTGTGAATGATAAATGATAGTAATCGTTAAAATTGCTACATCGAACATAGATCGATGCTAAATTTTATTATATATCTTTCACCGGTTTGTGTAATATTTGAATTATTTCTTGCATATATACATACATATAATCACGTCTATATCCCTTGCGAGGTAGACAGAGCCGACAGTCTTGACAGGCAGATAAGCCACGTTCAGCTGTTTGGCTTGATGATAGTATTGAGATACGAATAGTGACAGGTTACTAGCCCATCGTCTAAAAGGAGAATCCCAAGTTAATATAAGCCTATATCTTAGTCGCCTTTTACGACATCCATAGGAAAGAGATGGAATGGCCCCGTTTCTTTTTTCTATTAGTGCCGGGAACAACACGGCACTATTATTCGTACAATAGAAAATATTGAGTACCATTTTGCCTTGAAAAAAAAAAATGAGCTCACCCATGGGTCCATTCGTATCAAGTTAAAAACCTCTTATAGGTTAGGTTATGTAAATACTGTTGGCTCTGTCTACCCTACAAGGGATATAGACGTGACTAATGTATGTATAAAGGTTAGGCTAGTAAAGGTTGCGGAGGTCAGAATGAAGTCGTTTCGTGTAAAAACCTGACTCACCCAATCCAAGGATCATGGTCATAGTCGCACGCTTGTCTCATCTCCAGGAAGAAGCCAATGTAACCGGTACTAACTCCAGAGAGAAGAAGAATATATTTTTTTTACATACATACATATTGTAACGTCTATATCCCTTGCGGGGTAGACAGAGCCAACAGTCTTAAAAAGACTGAATGGCCACGTTCAGCTATTTGGCTTTATGGTAGAATTGAGATTCAAATAGTGACAGGTTGCTAGCCCATCTATCCCTTTGTCGCCTTTTACGACATCCATAGGAAAGAGTCATGGAGCGGTCCTATTCTTTTTTCATTGGTGCCGGGAACAACACGGCACATTTTTTTTTATTTAAATAAATAAATGATTTAAATAAATAAGTGACAATAACATTACTCACTTCGTCGGATGCAATCGAGTAACAAGTAACAAGGTCAGGTGCGAAAGTCGAACAGTAAAAGTGAATCGAGATCTGGGTGAAGTGAGACTGAGAGTGAACGAGTGATGTACAAACCACTTTTAATTTCATTAACACGGACTAGCTTTCGCAGTTGGTTTCGGTTACGTGGGAATATCAGGAAATATGTAAGACTAGTAATAGGAGAGTGTGGAGGGAAAGGTCGGAGTGAGAAGACCTAGACGAACGTATCTTGATCAAATTAAGGATGTCCTGGTAAAGGGTCAGGTAAAGAGTACCCGATACCGCCGAGCTTGCATGAAGAGAGTTATGAATGTGGATTAAGCGAAGGAAGTATGCAGAGATCGTGGCAAGTGGAAAGAGGTAGTCTCTGCCTACCCCTCCGGGAAAGAGGCGTGATTTGTATGTAAGACTAGAGGCCGCCCCTGACTTCGTCCGCATGGAAACCCTATCAATCCCGCGGGAACTTGTGTAAGCTTGTTACCTCAAATGTCGTAAACAGTCTTCATTCTGAATAGATCTCGTTTCGCCACCAGTCACTGAAACTATCCCTTATTCGCCTTTTACGCCATCCATGGGAAAGAGATGGAGTGGTCCTTTTCTTTTTTGTATTGGTTACTTTACATTTAATTATTAGTTGAGATTTGGCTAGAGATAGGCTGTACAAGACTGAACCAATACTAACATTTATACTGTGGTTGAACTGAGTTCTCACGATAATTCCAGTTAGCACAGTTCCCACATAGATATATCGGACCAACTGTACTGAAAACACGATTGACCAATTTTAGGGTCTATGCCCCAAAGTACGTCATTTATAAAGAATAGAATAGATTTATTCTCAAAATTGGATACAATGTATCACTTATTGACGTCACATAACTTAAATCTAATTATAACTACTACCGCTTTCAAAGCGTATGTGTAGAAGAAGCGGCGGAACAAACTACACTGCAGCATTTTCATATGTACAAATATAGATCTCTTAGATCTAAATCATGGACGAATGCACATTGTCTACACTAAAAAACATGAATGAATGTAGAACTAAAACGAACTAGAAGCGTTTGTACATTGATTTTTATCTTCTTATTTCTAGCTTTAGTCCCGGTAGCATCCTCACCACTCTGGAGAGGAGCCCGTGGTATGCCTATGACCATGGATCCTGGATTGGGTGAGTCAGGTTTTTACACGAAGCGACTCCCATCTGACCTCCGTAACCTTTGCAGGTAAACCTAACCATTACATTGATATTGATATAGAGCTTTTTTATTTACAAAGTCACAATAAGGGTTTGATTTCATCAATGATTTTGATAATAAATTCAAGCAGAGTATGCGTCTTCATAATATTTATGATAAGTTTTTTTTATGTAGCAATTCCAATCTGATATTGCTTTGGAATCTAACCCACATTAGATCATAATTACACATCCAGTTGTGCAGGTTTCCTTACATTTCTCTAGAGTGTAACATCTTCAGAAGATAATTCTTATACTCCTCATCAATTAAAGCTTAAAACTGTATTGACATACAAGGTTTTTGACAGCAATATTAAGGTGTAATTATAGAGCATAACTAGGGCTATTGTACCGTTATTTCACAACAATGGCGCACGCGCATGGACGCTGTCTTGGCCGCGACCTTCTCACCGAATTATGTAAATCTTCTCACGGCATTTTTGTACAAACCTTTTAATTATTAACATGTTACAATACGACATTATTGTAACTGACGCACGAATGTTGTATTATAATTGTAAGCTAAGAAATGGTAGATAGATTGTGCCGTGTGGTTCCCGGCACCAATAGAAAAAAATATAGGACCACTCCATCTCTCTCCCATGGCTGTCGTAAAAGGCGACTAAGGGAAAGGCTTACAAACTTGCGTTTATTTTTTAGGCGATGGGTTAGCAACTTGTCACTATTTGAATCTCAATTCTATCATTAAGCTAAATAGCTGAACATGGCCATTCAGTATTTTCAAGACTGTTAGCTCTATCTACCCCGCAAGGGATATAGACGTATGTGGGTGTGGTAAGGGATATAGTATGTATGTGAAAGAGTTTAAACAAAAACGCATTTTCTATTAAAACAAATTCTACACACGTTACTAAGTACAGCCGTTACTTTTGCATATAATTATACTTATAAATATGACAACAGTGTAATAGTTTCAAAATGTTGGCCAACGGCTTCTCTGATCTAGTTTGGAAGGTAGGAGACGGGCTTGATCCAGCATTCCCTTTCCCCGAGTAGAAGCCACACAATGAATAAGGTCTGCGTCGCATTGCGATACAGGAATGTCGTTGTATTCGTTGGCATCAATATTACAATCACGTGACTGCTTTATGAGCAAACAAATAGTCGCAAGTTAATGATGATGATGTTATTCGTAGTTAGGATGTGAAAAATATATTTTTTTATTATTAAAATTTCATATAAGTCAATAATTCTGAACAATGTATAATCTCGTCCACATTTTTATTTTACGGATAGTTGTGAAGTTGACGTTGTTAAAGAAAATGCTGCAGTGGAGTTTGTTACCGATTCTTCTGCACTGACGCTTTGGAAGCGGCAGTAAACTTAGTTTAAATTTATTTATTTAACGTCAACCAATGTTGTGAAACCGAAAGGCATGATAATTATTAAGTGATATGAAGTATCCCATAACAATGAATTTTTGAAATTGAATTTAAATGATTATTGAAATTAAAGGCTTACAAACTTGGGATTCCTTTTTAGGCGATGGGTTTGCAACCTGTCACTATTTTAATCTCAATTCTATCATTAAGCCAAATAGCTGAACGTGGTCATTCGGTCTTTTCAAGACTGTTGGCTCTGTCTACCCCGCAAGAGATATAGACGTGACCATATGTATGTATGTATGTATGAATTTAAATGTGGATCGTGCTCAATTCAAATAGAAAAATATAATCACGCAAAAACTATACCGCCCTTTGAATGGGAAGTTCTCTAATGTAGGGTAATAAAGGGGTTCAGCTTTTATGAATTGAGATTGTTAGTTAACTATTTGGTGTATGAAGTCGCGGGCAACAGCGTGTTTAAATAAATAATAAAAATAAAAAGTGATATAGTGTTTACTGAATACTTTTAATAAATACATTTTACGCAACACAGGGCCAGAGTAGTTTACAATACCTTAAACTTGTAGAGCCGTGTGGTTCCTGGCACTAATAGAAATAAATTAGGACCACTTCATCTCTTTCCCATGAATATCGTAAAAGACGACTAAGGGATTGGCTTATATACTTGGGATTCATTTTATAGGCGATGGGCTAGCAACCTATCATTATTTGAATCTCAATTCTATCTTTAAGCCAAACAGCTGAACGTTGCCTATCAGTCTCGTCAAGACTGTTGGCTCTGTCTACCCCACAGGGGATATAGATTATACGTTATGTTATGTATGTAGCGCCATGTGAGAAGGGCCTTATTCAGACAATGTTTGGTATCGGTTTCATAATGGCGACCTTCACCCAGCGGTCACTGACATCGCCGCACCGTAATGGGATGAATAATGTACTATTTACAAATTTGAATAGTTGCTTCTTGTTAATAAGAAATGTAATCATACAATATAGAATAAGAAAATTTAAAAAAACATGTTGTAATAATTGCACATTTTACTTTTATTGCAGATTTAGGGAAATGAATTGAAGTGAGTGGAATATACAAATAAATATTCTACTTTCTTTTTACGTATATGGTATAAGTCAGTCAACAGTATGAACTGTAAATCTTTTTATGTCCATACTGTTGACTTTGTTTTGTTTGACTTTGAACGTGGCCTTTCAGCCTTTCCAAGACTGTTGGCTCTGTCTACCCCACAAGGGATGTACGTTTATTCTTATGGCAGGAAAAACATCGTGAGGAAACTAAAACCTCATTACAAATTTGTCGCAGCTATAAATTACTCAACTTCTGACCACCGCTGAGAGGAACATTCTGAAAAACTCATTTACAATATCGTCCCTAATAACTTAAATTACCTATAATGGTTTCGCATCTAACATAGTGTGAGCAATATAGTCATATACTCTAATACGGGCCAGTTGAGTGTTCTGTAACACGTCCTTGTAACATATAGAGAAGGCCATTCAAGTTGTCTATAGATTAGCCATCGATTTTTTTTGATCGGCAAAATTAGATTTGAGAAGTTGCGTCATTGATGAAATTGAAGTGTGGAAGTTGACCGATTTCAATATGGTACAGTGGTCGTTATGAAACCATTGAATAATTACAAGATGAAAATGTTATTGTCTGTACTTAATGACCTTAATAATGTACTTTAAACTGCATATTGGCGAAGATCAAAATCAAATTAAACATTTTTATTTATTAATATAGGATACTTCATACCGCTTAATAATAGTGAAATCTTTTGGTTCCACAACATTGGTTGACGTTCGAATAAATAACTTAAACCTAAATTTACTGCCGCTTCTAAGGCGTCAGTGCAGAAGAAGTTCTTCTTCTCCTTGATAAAATGACCTCCCATTAATTATTTTGGCACTTATTTGTTTGAGCGTTCATGAAATTACTTGTGAAAAGATATGCCGATTATAATTTTTATAACAAATTGTATAAAATTCATTTGTACAAGAATAAATTAAAATAAATAAACAAACATTAAAAAAACTAAATTAACTATAGTTATCACGACAGCCAGTTATATACGTATAAGTTTATAACTAATTGCATGCTTATAACTTTTACCTGAGGCTTTTTTCCCGAGGTAAGTCTAAGTATCTCTGAGCCAATATTCATCAGAAACGGTCCAGTAGCTTTGAGTTACAAACAACTTAGCCCTTTACGAAATTCAGTTTATAACGATAACAATTTCATATAATAGTTAAATTAAAACATCCTCCTCTGTTAGTCTAGAGTTACACAGTAACACAGGATTTTGTAGGGTTCCGTGAAGGTCGAAAAAATTATGAAACGTGTTATTTTATTGGACAGTTTCGTAAAAAAGCTACATTCATAATTTTAGTTTTCTTGGCCTTTACTAATGTCAATGTTGTTTTTATTATAAAGCACTGTTGACATTGAAATCTTAATGTTATACTTACTAATATTTTAACGTATACGTTACCAATTCTTAGTTTTCGTTCCGTTTTACAAGATTTTTTGATAAAATGATACCCCTTTGCTACATTTTCCATATTTAGAATATGATTTAACCAAACACAATTATTTGTTTATTTATTTAAACTTTATGCACGTAAAATGTACAGTACGTGGACTTAATGCCACAAGGCATTCTCTGCCAGTCGAACCTTTGGACCATCCTGAGATTGATGTTATTATATAATGTTTATTACCTATTAAAATAAATTTACATTGATATCCTTATATCAATTTCGCCCAATTATGAAAGGTAAATATATTCATATACAATTTTGAAAAAAAAAAACCTTCGTTTTTCCATTTTCCCCGATAAAATCGAGCGGGCATACGAGGCGGAAGCGGTTGCACAAGTTTGAAGAACGCGTATATTTCGTATGCAAAATGTATAATAGTGCGGGGCACGTACGCACTCGGAACGCACGCGCACTATAGGAAAACGAGAGTAATAGTGAGGAAATTCAAATAAAAAATGATGATTCATTATGTAACGTGCACGAGGTGCGACGACGACGATTCTTCGTTATGTAGTTTATTTACTTAATCCGGTTATGTTGAGGTGTAATATTGAAGTTCTAGTTAGTTTATAGTAATTTAGTATTAGTAAAGCTTATATTATTTTAATACTAAGGGTACGACATCGCGGTTCATATCTAAAATTGTGGGATTTTGGCAAATCCTCCCTTAGTGGACCCTTAGACCACTTGAGGAATATTTGATGACGTTTTACGATGTTTTGACAAAATGCTTGAATATTCTGCTGGAAAACCTAACCTATTGAGCGTTTCATATTTTATAGATATTGACAAAATGAATTGTAGAACAATACTACATACTACAATACAACAATACTACTAAATATAATAAATCAATAGAAACATTTTTATTCTAAAAAAATTTTTTAAATTTGATTTGTTTTATCTTGATACTAGGTAATGTTAATAAAATTCCATGATTTATCAAAGAGCAATAATAAAACATAAATCAATTAATACATTTATCGATAAAAGACCGCGTGTCCCATCACTATTTGAAGTTGGGCTGAAGCCACGAGTCACACGCCAATGCAGATATGTGACGGACTTGAAAGTGAGTTGGCACATCGTCTAATAACACTACGGAATATCAGATTGTCTGTCTGTGTACATTGTTACTTGTACTTTTTTATAGTTTTTGGAGGTTAGGCGCCGTGTGGTTCCCGGCACCAATAGAAAAAAGAATAGGACCACTCCATCTCTTTCCCATAGATGTCGTAAAAGGCGAAACTATTGGCTCTGTCTACCTTATAAGGGTAAGAGACTATTTGTCCAATGTTAATCTATAAAACTGTATATTTATAGTATTACGACCTGTCACTATTTGAATCTCAATTCTATCATTAAGCTAAACAGCTGAACGTGGCCATTCAGTCTTCAAGACTGTTGGCCCTGTCTACCCCGCAAGGGATATAGACGTGACTGTATGTATGCAACGTTCAGATGGCTTTTATACTTTTTCTAATAGACGGGTGTATAGCCACCTACATTACTACATCAGAATCGCAAAATTCGAATCTAGAACCTCCTATTTTCGTTCCTGCCACTGCGCAGGTTGCGCAACGACGACATTCACCCACATGCTCGTACCGTCGGACCATATCGGATTACTTCATTCATAAGGCAGCCATATTGTATTTTTTTCTTTGTCATTACAAGCTCAAGAAGAAACGTACACAAATAAAGTAATTAGTTAAGTATACACTATAGCTAGTCACGCTCCCGTTGGAATTAAAACTAAGTAGTCTATGTTACTGTTACAAATATCATCTAAATCGGTCTACTAATTTTTAAGTTGATTAGTTACAAACAAAACTATTTCAGTAATTTAATTGATAAATACATAAAAAGTTTGATAACACACTCACATCTATACTTCTATACTTATATTATAAAGCTGAAGAGTTTGTTTGTTTGTTTGAACGCGCTAATCTCAGGAACTACTGGTTCCAATTGAAAAATTATTTTTGCGTTGAATAGACCATTTATCGAGGAAGGCTTTAGGCTATATAACATCACGCTGCAACTATTGGAGCAAAGAAATAATGGAAAATGTAAAAAAAAAAGGCTCTCTCAAAAAGACTAGTCTTGACGTGTAATTCAAGATAGTAAATTTTTTTTTGTCAGAAAAATCATACATACATACATACATATAGTCACGTCCATATCCATTACGGGGTAGACAGAGCAAACAGTCCCGAAAAGACTGAATGGCCACGTTCAGCTGCTCAGCTTAATGATGGAATAATAAGAAAAATCATAGCAACTTTATTTACAAAAATAGTAGTGAACCACTCTGTAAAATTTATTAACCTACCAAAAATAGAATGGTCACAATGACAATGGATTTGCACGATAATGATGAAACAACAGTATCCGTAACCTTTCACTGTGTAGTGACTGAGTCCTTGCCTCGACTCAGTTATATTTAACCCTCGACTTAAAAGAGGGGTGTAATAAGCTTTGCTTGTCTGCTTTTACATTAGTATATGTTGATTTGTATCATTCAACACACATGTAGTCAGGTATTAATCCCTTGCGGGGTAGACAGAGCCAACAGTATTGAAAAAACTTAAAGGCCACCTCCAGCTTTATGGCTTTCTGATAGAATTGAGATTTAAATACATACAGGTAAAAAGGAGAATCCCAAATTTATAAGCCTATCCCTTAGTCGCCTTTCACGACATCCATGACAAAAAGATGGAGTTTGTTTTCCTATGCCTTTTTTTGTGTCGGGAACCACACGGAACTAATACTTTGTTTCACACAAATAATAATCTATTCTAATAACATCAATGGAGAAATTGTCGCATAGTTTGCACCAGTGGGGTTATGTAAATCTGGTTTTCGTAACGTGTATATATACTTACACGATACACGGTAAATTACAAGTTTGTTATATGTACGTAATGTAACTAGATTGCGGTCGGAGACGTCCGCGCGTCATTGATACATACATACATACATATGGTCACGTCTATATCCCTTGCGGGGTAGACAGAGCCAACAGTCTTGAAAAGACTGAATGGCCACGTTCAGCTATTTGGCTTAATGATAGAATTGAGATTCAAATAGTGACAGGTTGCTAGCCCATCGCCTAAAATAGAATACCAAGTTTGTAAGCCTATCCCTTAGTCGCCTTTTACGACATCCATGGGAAAGGGATGGAGTGGTCCTATTCTATACATACATACATAAAATCACACCTTTTCCCCGGCGGGGTAGGCAGAGACTACATCCTTCCACTTGCCACGACCTCTGCATACTTCTTAGCTTCGTCCACATTCATAATTCTCTTTATGCAAGCTTGGCGGTTTCGGGTACTCTTGACCTGACCCTTTGCCAGGACGTCCTTAATTTGCCTTCCCACTTCGACCTTTCCCTCAACACTCTCCTTGTATATCTATACTAATATTATAAAGCTGAAGACTTTGTTTCTTTGTTTGTTTGAACGCGCTAATCTCAGGAACTACTGGTTCGAATTGAAAAATTATTATTATGTTGAATAGACCATTTATCGAGGAAGGCTTTAGGCTATATACAACATCACGCTGCAACTGAAAATGTGAAAAAAAACGGAGAAAATTATTCATTTTTGAGGGAATCAATGATGCCCAAAACAACTATTCCACGCGGACGAAGTCGCGGGCACAGCTAGTCGATTATAATTTCGAAGTAACATCGATTTACGGATATTGGATGTAAACAATAATTAGTCGCTTACATCTCTAATTACCCATTGTTTATGTTGACATGTCCATAAAAAGGGTATTGGCAATTGCTAACTATTGCTATATAACCTGTCTGCATTTACGTGTGTAAGTACCTACATTCTTACATCATGGAGAAATTAGTAGAAGCACTACTTAACAGTTATATTGAGAGTATTTTTCTTACTACAAGTCGTCTCGTAACCGTCTTTTAATAGATCTCTGTAATATTCAATAGAACGCTCTGTCAACCCCGTGAGAGCTTATATTGTTTTATAATATAATGCAATATCATAAATAAGATTTATATATCAAAGGTAGATGTTTCTTTGTCTTTTAAAAATAACTTGGTAATTTTTTGTGTGACACTATGTCGCCTTTTGGTTTTGTCTACCTCGTAAGGGATAAAGACGTAACTTATATGTACTATGTCGTTTAAGATTTTGGCTACTTGCTAGTGCTAATTAGCTATTTTTAAATTATTTTTTTTAGAATGGTAGGCTGTATCGATGTAACACTTCAAATTCTTATGATTTTTTTATTTCATCATATACTCGTACTCTTTCCAATGCAATAGTTTTAATCCAATGCGTTTAGTGCATGGCTCAAGGTCTCATATTAGCCAAAATTTTTTAGTGAAGTAATAGTTATCATTTCTGAAATAATATTACTCAATCGTATGAATACGTTAAAAGTGATCTTGTTAAGAAATAAAAACAAAAGGTAAATTTTTTTAATAAGAACCGAAATTTAATTATTTTAGTTTTCGCAAATCGCTAAGCTGTATTAATATGCCACACTAATTTTTGGATAATGTTAATGCGGATAATGTAAATACCAAGCGGCCATTACGCAAAACAAAGACCGCACCGCGTGTATATTGTCGAGAGAAAATGTGGTGCTTACTTTGTGTTTCGTCACAGCACCAGCGGTCCAGTCCCTGATGCTAGGAACTGGGTCGCTATATTTTGCATTTCGCAAATAACTCACGGCATGCGATCCATATAATAACATGTTCAAGTTGCGAAACTGTAGGAAAAACAAATGAAAATACCGGTTACAATTATTTGTTGGCCACGCCATCTTTTATTTTTAAATCAGTTCGTATGAAAATACTCGTTCAAAATTAAAAATAAAAAATAATTAAAAAGAACACAAGTTTTGGTAACTAAAAATAACAGGTACATCAACTCAAACGTAACATTCACCGATCAGGTATAAGCTAAAACTGAATCACAACAAAAGAATAGACTATTTGAGAGTATTAAAGTCAGTGCGGGTCGTTCGCGGGTCGGGGTACAATTGTCCAGGGATCTAGCTGATTAGCAACTATCCCTCTGACAGATTGTGTCCCGGCCCGCGTTCGTTATGTGCTAAGCTTATATTTATATATCACATTCAGACGTCTGCTCCCTGCAGCCTTTAGTAGCTACCATAATGACCATGCTCGTAGTCGTGACCGACGACGACCGGGACTGGCACCTTGACGGGGTAAGGCACTGGCTTCTCGATGTGGACAGGAACGTGCTTTTCGATGTGGACTGGGTAAGGTCTGTCTACGGGGACCTTAACGGGGACTGGCACGTGTTTCTCGACCGGGTATGGGATGTGCTTCTCGACGGGGTACGGAGCTGGCACGTGTACCTTGACCGGGTAGGGCACGGGTTTCTCGACATGTACGGGCACTGGGCGGTCGACGGGGACTTTGACGGGGTATGGGACGGGTTTTTCGACTGGGTAGGGAACGGGTTTCTCTACTGGGTAAGGCACTGGCTTGGGAATGTGCACGGGGTAGGGCCTGTCGACGGGCACCTTCACTGGGACATGGACTTCCTTGACTACTGGGTAGGGGGCGGGCACATGCACTGGTACCTTGACTGGGTAGGGAACCTTCTTTTCTACTGGGTAAGGAGCTGGCACTGGGACCTTGACGGGCACTGGGACGTGTTTCTCGACGGGGTAGGGTTGGGGCACGTATACCTTGTAAGGCACGGGTCTGTCGACTGGGACGTGCACGGGAACGTGGACTTTCTTTTCAACAGGGTAAGGTTGAGGGATGTGCACGGGTACTTTGACGACCTCCTTGACTGGGTATGGGACGTGCTTGACTACGGGGTAGGGTTGGGGTACTGGTACTTTGACGGGGTAAGGCACGTGCTTTTCGACTGGCACAGGAATGTGTTTTTCGACGGGGTATGGGACAGGTACGTTCTTGACGAGTGTGACGGTTTTGTGGACATGAGTGTCGTGTCCCAAATCGTATCCGCCGCTGAAGCCACCGTACCCACCGCCCAGGCTGCCGCCTCCGTGGCCGTACCCTAGTCCGATGTCCCACAGTCCTCTCTTCTCGTGTTTCTTGTCGTCAGATGCCGCCTCTTTGGTGTCGGTCACTGCCACTTCCTTTTCTGCTTTCTTGGCCTCTTCAGCGTGAGAGATGGCCAGAAGAGCCACCAGACTGGCGGCTACGAGCTGTAACAATTAAAAAAGCAATTTAAAAAACGAACGATATCGATAAATGTTCTAAACTTATGCGCTGGAATTGGGTGTTTAGAAAGATTTTTAACTCGTTTATGTACACAAAGATTTCTTTTTGTAAACATATGATTTATCATTGAAATGTTTGCGTTTTGCACTAAGGAAAAACTCGTAAACTTATCCTGACAGACAAACTTTAAACGTCAGAAATTAACATATTCCGCAATCGTCACCACAATCGGCGCTTCGCGACTGAAACTGATGATAACAGTGGAAACTAATTAAAGCTCTAATGAGTGGTCTAGTTCAAATCGGTGGCACACATAGCGCACACAATTTCCGCGTTGCGCAACCCGAAGTGGGGCGAGGAAAATGCGAAATCCAGGTGTTGAAGCACATTTTCGAACACCGTCACTGCACTGTCCTGTCACTTTGTTTATATATATATATTTAAATGTAACACACCATGAACCTCATGATGCTGCACTAGGAGGTTGCACTGAAGTCAGCGAAGTCCTGAATGCGAATGATGCGTGGTGGTCTTGTCTTCGCTATATATATACGGTATGAGCGGCGGACCGAAAAACGGCGGTGTAGGACTCTGCCGTACTTTCGCTTTCGAGGGTACGCGCCGGCTCCTGAGATTGGCTTGTAGTTGGATTATCGGCAGCTAAAGCTTTGATATAAATTAAGGGTGTTTACATAAATTATCTGTGAAAAGATGATATTAATTCTATTTTTAATCTTTTATCTTTATTTAATAGAATCAAGTAATCGTATTACTTTTAAAAAAGAAACATAAAATTACTATAATTACAAAACGCGAACCCCTTTTTAACTTGAAGAATTTTAAATTCAGCTTTTCTTCCTCCTGGCTTTAGTCCTCTGAGTGGAGACTAGGGTGCGCCTTTTTTTATTATTCGAAATTTAATTTCAAACGACAAAATTACAAATAGATATTTAGAACTTCTAGAGAGATGTGGACTTTCTACATCTTTTATTTTGTAATTTTCGGTGTAATAATTTTCTAGCAAACTCTTGTTGGAATTTCAGAATATTTTACTTATTTTGTTTAGTTTTTGTACATTACTAGCACCAAATAAAAAAAATATTCCTTATCAATTTTTAATGCAACTTAAGCAAATGTCTTCTGAGAATAACCAGAACTTGTCTTATGTTAAAGTTTATGTTTTTAACAAAATTGCATTTAATAAAACAACTAATTTGTTATGATAATTCATTAATGAAATCTCCGAATTATATCATTTCAATTCGATTGTGTTAACATGTCCATAAATAAGATTCAGTGCAGAAATTTCTCAATAACAACTTATTTGGGATTAATTTTTGATTAAAAGTATTGACCGATTGATGTTTACAGATTTAATGTTTTTTTTAAAGAAGTATGGAAACTAATTATCATTAACTAATAATTATAGGAATACACAGGGCCCCGGGTTCGAACCCCGGTCAGGTCATGATGAAAAACTACTTCTTGGTCTTGAAAATATAAAAATTATATACTAATATATCGTATATAAAAAACTCTTCCGATATTAAGTGACTGACTGACTGAGAGACAACGCACAGACAAACCGTTGGGTCTAGAATTTTCTTTTTTTTTTCATTTATGTTCCTTTTCTGGTTAAGGATTACTAAGACAGGTTTTACCAAAATTCCCGCGGGAACAGAAGTCAACAGGATTCTCGTTTTAAGCAGGCAAAACCACGAGTGCTCTCTTGTATAATATACAACTGTTCTATACAGATTTTGAACTTACTTTAAACCTATAATTAGTATATAAAAGAAGAATAGCTCACATATAAAAGAAACTACATACATACATACATACATATGGTCACGTCTATATCCCCTGCGGGGTAGACAGAGCCAACAGTCTTGAAAAGACTGAATGGCCACGTTCAGCTATTTGGCTTAACGATAGAATTGAGATTCAACTAGTGACAGGTTGCTAGCCAATCGCCTTAAAAAGAATCCCAAGTTTGTAAGCCTATCCCTTAGTCGCCTTTTACGACATCTATGGTAAAGAGATGGAGTGGTCCTATTCTTTTTTTACTGGTGCCGGGAACCACACGGCACAAGAAAGAAAAAAGAACTATTAGTTATTATTGTTTGCCAATTATCGAAACCTTTCAATGATTGGTTCTAGTAATAAAATCATCAATTAAACAAAGCATGCCAAGGTTGTCACATCCTGATCTCACGCGGGGTCCGATTATGCAATTAGGGTAAGTAATTAAATAAACAAACAAGTAAAAATTATTGTTAGTAAAGTTTTTAACGTTAATTTTTTTTCTTACAATAAACAAATAAGTAAAAATTATAACTTTCATTTTTTTTTTTCCTTTAAGATACTTCATTTATATTGATTGATAAACGGTATTGCACATCTTAAATAAATATTGGTAGAATTGAAAAAGTAATAGGAGATACTTTTAGGCGTAACAAAAGGTCTGTTTTACCCCGACCCGTCTTAAGTCGTCTCCTACGTAATCACTACCCTGAGAAGGACTCGCATGTATTCTTGTGAAGGTTGCAGAGGTCAGACAGAAGTCGCTTTGTGTAAAACTTTTACGCAAAAATACGCTAAACTAAACTTTTGCTTGCTTCTCAGTCCGAAACTGTAGGCTCTGTCTATCCCGTAAGTAATAAAGACACGATATACATATATATGTATATAAAGCGGTTTCAACAAACTCTAATTACAAGTTATTTCAGTGATTTACGTCTTGATATTTTTCAAATTTGTTGTAATATTTGTAGGTATGTTTTTTCATTAATTTTGTTTCTCAATCTGCTAATTCTAATTAACTGAATGTAAATTAGTTTCAATTGGTACTAATTAAATGTGTTTACATAATAGCTTTCGTATTAGCTCAGTTACTTTCATAAAGAAATAAGATACTCGTACATGGCATAATATCTGTAAGACTGTATCGAATTTATATGAAGCCGTAAATGTATATAATAAATTTATATAAATACTAGCTGTCCCGGCAAACGTTGTTTTGCTATATAAATAATTTTTAATTGGGGTATGAAAGATAGATGTTGGCCGATTCTCAGAGCTACTTAACATGTTCACAAAATTACATGAGAATCGGTCAAGCAGTTTCGGAGGAGTACGGGAACGAACATTGTGACAGGAGAATTTTATATATAAATAAAATAATTGGGATTTTTATTAAGGCGATGGGCTAGCAATGAAACGCTATTTGATTCACAATTTTATCAGTAAGCCAAACAGCTGAACGCGGTCTATCAGTCTTTTCGGGACTGTTGGCTCTGTCTACCCCGCAAGGGACATAGACCTGATTATATGTACATACTGACATACAAACGTATAATCACGTTTATGTCCCAGTCTTATATGTTCCAGTGAATAAAAAAAAAGATTCTGTGTGTTTCCAGCTTAGCTCAAATACACGTTGTGGTAAAAATTGTCTCAATCCGTGTTGCTTTTAAGAAGTCAAAGTAATGCAAGGCCATGCACGTCATCGTAAATATTGAGGAAATCTATTTTTAATTTTCTTTTCTATTTTTGAAATTAAATTTTTTCCTAATAAAGAAAAAACATAATTTGGCCAGTAACTAAGTTTCATTATACTCATTCATTTAAATTAGCTTAGCAGTACAAATGTTTGATATATGTATGTAGGTATTGATTGATAGAAATCAAGAATATCCGGCGGAGAAAAATTCCACGATTTAACTGCGAACTACTAAATAAAGAACATTAATTACTTAATGCAAATTACAGGAACAATTAATTTATTATGATACCTTCATATGTATCACGCATGTTTAATTTATCAAACCTTAAAAATATTAAGGTATACGAAATTGCGTATAACAATAACCCGTTTAAATAAATATACATACATACATAAAATCACGCCTTTTTCCCGTTCCACTTGCCACGATCTCTGTATACTTCTTTCACTTCATCCACATTTATAACTCTCTTCATACAAGCTCGGCGGTTTCGGGTACTCTTGACCTGACCCTTTGCCAGGAAGTCCTTAATTTGATCAAGATACCTACGTTCGTCTAGTTCTCCACACTCTTCTTGAATATTCGCTTAGTCAACCTGCTTACATTCATCCTCTCCAAATGAAGAAAACCATCTTAACATACCTACCCTTTTTTAAATTAATAAATAAGGGAAAAATCACACAAATTGAGCTTCTACATACATACATACATATAATCAGGACTATACAGGGTAGACAGCATCAACAGTCTCGCAGACCGGGAGACCACATTCAAGATTTTAAATTAAGTAATGACAGGTTGCTAGCCCATCGCCTAAAAGAAGAGCCCCAAATTTATTAGCATGTCCCTTAGTCGCTTTTAACGACATCCATGTGAAAGAGATGGACTGTTCCTATTCGAAGTGCCGGGACCACACGGCAATGAGTTTCTTTCTTCTCTTATATAAGCGTATCTGAACAGCCACGTCTGAAGCGATGGTACATTACGAATTGTTATATTCACATAAAAAAACTAATGTTTTATAACTAGTATTTTGACTAAAGTTATAAACCTATAATTAAGTATTTCAGTGACACTAAAGATATTACGTAGATGCTACAAATCCGGTTACATAATCTTATTATACCTTTATCTAATAGAATCTTAGTGCCGTGTGGTACCCGGCACCAATATAAAAAAGAATAGGACCACTCCATCTCTTTCCAGTGGATGTCGTAAAATGCGACCAAGGGACATGCTCATAAACTTGAGATTCTTCTTTTAGGCGATGGGCTAGCAACCTGTCATTATTTGAATCTCAATTCTATCATTAAGCCTAACAGCTGAACGTGGCCTGTCAGTCTTTCAAGACTGCCGGCTCTGTCTACCCCGAAAAGGATATAGGCGTGATTATATGAATTATTGATTGTATTGTACAAATTTTTCATTCCCCAACTGGATGTGTAACATGATCCAATTAGAGTTAGATTCCCCTGCAAAGATTGCGAAGTTAAGACGAAAGTCGCTTCGTGTAAACCTGACTTACCCACCCCGGGTTCCTCTCCAGAGACTCAATTGGTACTTACGCTTGGAAAAATGATGATTTTTTCATTAATTTGGTCTGGCATTGTTATGATATATTGATATTTGAAGGTAAAAATGTCCCGGGTTCGATCCTCGGTCAAAATAACTTTTTCCGATTGACTTGGCTCGGATGTTTATCTAATTAAGTTTTTTTTCCTCATGACTTTAGTCCTAGTTGTATCTTCACCACTCTGGAGAGGAGTATGGAGTATGCCTTTGACCATGGATCCTAAATTGAGTGAGTCTGGTTTTTATCCAAAACGCCTCCCATCTGAACTCCGCAACCTTTGCAGGGGAACCTAACCTGTATTGAATTGATCATTACACATCCAGTTTCCTGAATGTGCAGGTTTCCTCACGATGTTTTCCTTCACTGTAAGAGCATCACACAACATGTTTATCTATTTAAGTATTTATTATAAAACATAGCAACTATTGTTGAATTTAGTATCTCGTAACACAAGTCTCGTAATTACTTCGATGCTGACTCAATCTGTGTAATTTGTCCCGTATATATTTATTTATTTATTAATTTATGTTGTTCCAACTGCTCGATAAACTCAATTCCCCAATATGCAAATTATTAAAGACTAAAATTTGTACGAATACGTATATCTGCCAAAACTAATGATAATCGATTTGTTACAATTAATTCACAGTATTGATGCAATAATTACTTAGCAGTAACACCTGAGGCATAATATCATTATCAAAACAATAAGACGATGTTAAGAAATATATAATAATTTCCGTACGATTTCGTTATAATTTCTCCTTGTACTATATAGTCTTAATGTAGATCATTTCTATCGATTATAATATAACACTTAATCGATATTTTGTAACGCAGTGGCAAAGTTTGTACTGAACAATAAAAGCGCTGGATCGCGCGGTCGCCTTTTGATCTACATAAAATAACGCTAAAATCAATCTTAATTAAATCTCAATTCTATAATTTAACCTCTGTAGTCTGTGTTTTAAATTTAACTAAGTTATAAGTAATTCTATCCACTCTATCTCTATCTTTCGTAAAAGGCGACTAAGGAATAAGCTTATAAACTAGGGATGCTTCTTTGTCCTTTCACTTTATAAATGACCGACGACGCGAGGAAAAAAACGCCGCGCGTTTCATGGGCGTTTTTTAACGCAAGTGTATACTTCGCGTAAGTATAGCTGAAGTTAATCGCGCTCGCGCAACACATTCACTTGTATTTTTATTACCGGCTGTCGTTCCAAGGTCTTTATTGTTTATAAACTTATTGTTTCTCAGTTGTTGTTGCAACAAATTAATGCATTATTAATTTACTAGAGGCCGCCCGCGACATCGTCCGCGTGGAGTCAATCCCGCGGGAACTCCGGGATAAAAAGTAGCCTATATGATTTTCTGGGTCTTCAGCTACCTACATACCAAATTTCATCGCTTTAGTTTACGATAGCAAATCGCCTTAAAGTAGATTCTCTAGTTTATAAGCCTTTTCCTTGATCGACTTTTACAATCAGCGTTGGAAAAAAAAATAGAAAAATCTTGCACAGTATAAATGTATTTAATCTCTTACCCTTAGTCGTCTTTTCCATGGACCTATATATTTTGCAGCGAACTATTTGTTTCATCTAAGTATAAAAAATAAATAAATACTTCATTTTCATAGGAGATGCAGGATACATCAACCTAAACTTATTTACAAGTTCCCTAATAAAGCCCACATACAATAAAAAAAACGGATAACTTTTGCAACGTTGTCATGTGTTCGTTGTGTGTATGTGGAGCAAAGCGGACGGACAGACAGACAGACAGACAGTACGGAGGGTGTTTGTGGCGTAAATCATAAGCTGACGCGAGTAGCTTTAGTCTGTGATTCAAAATTCCAAATTTTTATTTCTTGAAAATTTGAAGTTGTCATATCTTTTGGTTTCACAACATTGGTGGGCATCAAATAAATAACTTAAACCTTAGTTTACACTAATATAACTGCCGCTTCCAAAGCGTCAGTGCAAAAGAAGCGGTAACAAACTGCACTGCAGCATTTTGTTCAATCACGTCAACTTCATATTTATCCAAACTTAGAATAGAAATGTGGACGAGAGAATACCTTAGTGTATAGTATATATATTACCCCGATACATATACATATACAGTGAAACCTGGTTAATTGGGATCTCAAGGGACCAAGACATATGTACCAATTATTGAGAGTTTCCAATAATCCAGTTTTCCAATTAAACAGGTTTAAAATTATAGTTGTCTCATTTACAGAGGCCCCTTTACAGAGGTAGAAATGTGCCTTTATTCTTTTATTAGACGTGGAAATGTTAATAAAAATGCGTATTTTTGGTGTTAAGAATTTAATGTAGTAGATATGATTGTACTACATATAAAAAAAAACAATATTGTAACGATTATGACTTAAAGTAATCGGTAATGGTTGTTTGTACTTGATTGCTAGTTGCTGAAACCTGTTTCTCGATATAATAAATTCGATCAAAAATATTAGAATCATCAACATTTGACATTTCGAAATACTTGTGTAAAGTTTCTAAAGCTTCCATTGCCTCACACTTTGAAATTTTCACTGGAGTCTCTTCACAGTCTTCTTCCTCTTCTTCTTCTTCTGTGTCCAAAGAAGAATACATAGCAACTATGTCATCATCATTGAGCTCCTCTGAAATGACAAGTACTGTGACCCGATCTTTACTCAATTTACCACCATGGCAAGGCTGACCTTTGAACGTAAATGTTTTATCCGGAAGACACTTGTAGAATAAGCCCGCTTCATCGGCGTTGAATACGTCATCGGGGGAATAATCGTGTAATAAAGCTGGAAGGTTTTTAATCCACTCATTACATTCGTTATTGTCCACAGAATTGCTCTCGCCACAAACATTTTTGAATGTGATATCGTTTCTTTTCTTAAATCCTTCCAACCACCCATTACTGCCAGAAAAATTATCAAAATGGAGCTTTTTTGCAAATTCTTCAGCTTTCTCTTTAATCATTGGTCCGCTTATTGGAATGTTATTATTCCGTACCTGCTTTATCCATGTACAGAGACACTTTTCAAGTTCAGGATACTCTGCGGCTCGTATTCGTTTGAGTTTTCCTTTTCCATCAATACACTGAGACCGAATTTTCTCGTTATTTTGAATAATTCTACACAGGGTTGACTTTGGTATGTTATTCTCCCTACACAGTTCATCACGCGACTTTCCACAATCATAATCTGATAGAAGTTTTAATTTTTCAGATACTGATAACGTTTTATATTTACGTTTAGACATTTTGTACACTTTTATTTCCTTGTTTTAAGATCAAAACCTGAGATAGTACTGATAAACAAAGCATGCGCGGAAGACGATGCGAAATGTTTGTAAACAAACATGTCAAAACGTGTTCAGACCTGATTAATTTGTCTCACTTATACAGATAATTGAGCTACACAATCTCAATTATAGAGGTAAACATCGAAAAAGTCTTAGAATCCAAATCTCATTTAACCAGTTTCAAAAAGTCCCATTAACAGAGGTAATTTAATGAAAAAGAACCGGGACCTCATTGCAACTCTTAATAATAGAGGTTTCTCACTTATCCAGGTCCCACTTAACCAGGTTTCACTGTATATGTATCGGGGTAATTTACGCTTTTGACAGCGTAGCGTATTTCCGTATGAAAAATATCGTGATGATTCAGTGGTTTGCTTACGCATTTATAATATGCCGTGCCGTGTGGTTCCCGGCACCATTACAAAAAAGAATAGGACCACTCCATCTCTTTCCCACGGATGTCGTAAAAGGCGACTAAGGGATAGGCTTATGAACTTGGGATTCCTCTTTTAGGCGATGGGCTAGCAACCTGTCACTATTTGAATCTCAATTCTGTCACTACGCCAAACAGCTGAACGTGGCCTATCAGTCTTTTTAAAACTGGTGGCTTTGTCTACCCCGCTAGGGATATAGACGTGATCATATGTATTTATAATGTTATTATAGTATGCATGGATGGCGTATATAACTTGTTCCTATAATGTACGCGGTCGATTTAAAGTTTTAATTAAAGAAATTTTAGAAACAATAATTTCTGTAAAAAGTACATACATATAGTCACGTCTATATCCCTTGCTGGGTAGACAGAGCCAACAGTCTCTATAAGATCAGGTTTTGCTAAAAAAAAAATAAGACAAAAAGCAAGTGTGGCTTTCTTAAGATTGCTAACGCTTGTGCTTTAAGAGTTATTTGCAAATAAGCGAACGCAACTTGAGATAATTCTCCTTGCGCCACATACTCCGTATAGAATTGTGCATAGATTGGTAAATTTATGTAAATTCTTTTTTTTTATATGGCAATAAAAATGGCAAAACATCACAAAGACGGACTTTTCCTTAAGTTAGCTGATCGAACCGTGGGATTGAGAGGAAAATTCTTGATTTGATTGAAACAGTACATATTGAAATGGTATTGTTCTTTTATAAATTTCGTTTTAGTGATAAGATTAAGTCTCTGTCTACCCCTCCAAGAATGAATAATATGTTCACATGTGTCGTGTGGTTTCCGGCACCAATATAAAAAAGAATACCCTATCTCTTCCCCATGGATGTCGTAAAAGGCAATTAAGGAATAGGCTTATAAATTTGGGATTCTTCTTATGGCCATTGGGCCAGCAACCTGTTACTATAAGAATCTTAATTCCATCACGAAGCCAAACTAACAACTGAACGTGATCTTCAGGCTTTCAAGACTGCTGCCTCTGTCAAGTCCGCAAGATTGTATGATATTAATTTGGTAAATTAAGAATCTCGCAAAACAAATAAAGAGAAATAATTAAGGAAAAAATACTTATTGTTGTTGTTACATATTATGATAATTAACCAATCCCAAGTAACAATTAGGCGCTAAAGTAAGATTTATAATAAGTCTATAAAAGCGCTAACTAGATTCTAAAGTGGTTTATGGGTGTAACAAATTAGTGTTAGAGCGCGCTCTAACCCTACTTTACCCCCGAATTGGGCACAATTTTTATATTACTTAAGGTTGTATAATGACGGTATACAAGAGTTATGGTAATTGGCTAAGAGGTACAATTAGTGCTATAAGAAAGTTATTATAGCGGTAACAGGATCTCTTAGCGATACAAGAGGGGTAAATAAGCGTCAACTGACTCCTTAAGCGGTACAGTAGAGATACAAAGGCGTTAATTATATTTTCAAGCGCTAAAAGGGAGGTAAATAGGTGTTTTGTAACGGTCTGAACGCTATTCAAGATAATGAAACTAATTTTGTGATCTAATAATAAATAATTTTATTTTCAATGGCTATAAGTTTACGACTAATGATTTTTATATTAAACAAAAACAAGTGATATTGTATGGTGAGAAAGGAAGCATATTTTTGCTGCGAAGGGAAGTACACTGTGAATATGTTACATATTTATTGGCAAATAATTCGAGCGCCCGATGTATGTTGTCTATTTACTGAAAACTTTTCCACGTATTTACAACAATTTTTGTTTATTTTGGTTGCGACGCCATTGTCAAAAACAAGTAGTCAATATAAGAAATACAGTAGTGACCTTAAGCGCTATTACTTTACCTTTAGTCACAAAAAAGTAACAATAGACGCTATAGGATCTGTTATAGCGAAAAATTATACTCCTATTTGACTTAAGGTAATGCAAGAGAGTTTTGTATAACTTCAAGCATTTGGTTCTATATAAGATTAAATAACCACTATTGTAAGGCTGGTAGCGCTTATTAACGCTATTGTGCAACTTTAGGTTCTTGTAAAGAGTTTATTATCACCTGCATAGCACTTTTGGAGGTAGTAGCTAATTCTTATTCTTATTTAGATCTTAGAGTTCTAAGATTCACTTAAAGCTATAACACAAAATGCTGTGCATGTACAACAGTGTTAAGATTTGCCATAATACATCCATAACCTTTAAGCTCGCCTAATTGTCGCGCTTGTAACTCTGTATTATAAGTAGAAGTGATATACGTTACTTGGTACGCCACTTTATCGCCAATAGTCATAAGTGTTGCTACTGTAATGCCTTTGTAGCCCACTAAGTAACAAAATAAGCTCTAATCGTCGCCTAAATGTTTGTTGGGAATCTTCCTTCAAATTCTTTTTGTCTACGCGAGTCACACCGAAGACGTGACAACCAATTAATTTTTAGTAACATATTTTTACGCCAATACCCAGGTAGAACATCATGATAGTTGAGAAAGATCTTAAGCGCGTAAAACCGCTTGTAAAAGCTATATATTAAGATAAGAACATGTTTGTGTGTTTATCATAACAGAGGCGACCTTCACGTGATGTGAAACGCGTGGCGCCAGTGAATGGACGCAATTGCTGGCCTTATTATACGTGCGATAAATTACAGTGCACACTTTTGTCTTATACAAATTAGATATATTTTCATTTAAGAAATGAGTGTATTGACTTCGAAATATGTAGTAGTTTTTAACTGAAATTCATTAGACTCACTTCTATTGTATTTTTTCGTGTGTCATTATATTAACTATGTATAAATTATATATCTACCTAGAATATAGTCTCTGCATATTAAATCAGAGACTATATTCTTCCATTTGCTATGATCCTTACATACTTCTTTCGTTTCACCTACATACATTTATTGTGCTCATTCCAGGTTTTGTATATATGATCGGTATGATCTAATGAATTAGAATAATACAAGAACCTTAACTTTTAAAACATTTTTTTATACATCATGGTCTATCCCGTGATTATATAATCACGTCTATATCCCTTGCGGGATAAACCGAGCCAACAGTCTCGAAAAGACCAATCGGCCACGTTCAGCTGTTTGGCTTAATAGTGACAGGTTGCTAGCCCATCGCCTTAAATAATTAACAAGTTTTTTTTCAAAATAGAAATAATACGTTTCATGACTTATGAAATTATCTTACAGCAGTGCCTAGATGGCAATAATGGCAGTTACAAATAAGCAATGTAAGGAATTGGTGGTATGAAATGACGAACTAATATGTTAATTCGCGCCATGAAACAAATACGGATATTCAGAACGAAGACAAAAAGAAAATAAACATATAAATGTCATTTTGATACGAATGCACAACATGACGCAAGTTTTTGCATCAGAATAATTTAAAAAGGACACAGTGATTCAAGATGCACAAATTTTCGAAATTGTGAAAGACCTGTTTTGACGAAAGTTCACCTTTTTTAATTCAATTGACATCGCATCGTAATTAAGGAAGACAATTACATGAAATCATTAATTGAATTGTATTATGCGTGCATAATGCGTCGCCTTTCCACTCGT
Organism: Amyelois transitella; assembly: GCF_032362555.1. Taxonomy (NCBI): domain Eukaryota; kingdom Metazoa; phylum Arthropoda; class Insecta; order Lepidoptera; family Pyralidae; genus Amyelois; species Amyelois transitella. Next base: position 10,840,686 of record NC_083512.1, read on the forward strand.
TTTGAGTTTTATTCTGTATATGGTAAGGCATACAAATTAACTTCATTGAAAATGTAAATATGACAAAAATTAAAGCAAAATGTAGCTACATTTATAAGAAAAATTATTTAATCTTGAACTGTTTTAAATATTTTTTAACGGATCTGTTATTTTGTTCCAGGTAAGCTATGCTGCAGTTATCATCACACGGTAAAGTAATAATATGTAAAATAATTTGTTTTATTAAATAATAGCTATTAAAATTTAATAAAAAAAAATAGTAACAAAAGTACACCTTGATAGTATATATAACGATATTGCTATTAGACGTAGACTCCCACTTTTATCCAATTCACAACAACAACTTTAAGGAAGACGCCATGTCGAGTCTTAAAAAATCACAAATTTACGCACCGTATTTTATCGTGTGCATCATAATTTTTACACTCTAGTTATCTTTCTCTTCATTTTTAGACAGGTGTTGATTGCGAATTTATTTATTTATTATTGCAAGATATAGGATGAGTGTGGCAACACTGAAATACGCGGTAGCTAATTAATTTGATTCGCCAATTGCATTTTTTATGAGCAGCTCGTAAAAGTTCGTTCTGTTAATTTGGTAACGATGAAATGGAATCAGATTTTTTTTATTTATCTCTTTTCTTCCAACAGAGTAAAAATTGAGCTTCTTTATTTGTTGTCAATACAAAAATGCACCCTGCATTTAATATGAGCGTACATCTAGCCGTATAACGCTACCAATTTTTAACGGCTTGTAAGATATAGGATTCCATGCCGTTTTAGCGGCTACTTAGTTTTGAAGTCGTTAGCTGAGAAAGCAATCAAGTTTACGCGTTTTTCTGTAAATGATAGATAAATTCCTACACTTATTTTACTTGCCTTAATAAGCTCGTCCTTGGTCTACATTCTATAAAATTTCCAACTGATTTTCTCAACAAAAATATTAGCAATAGACCAACTAACTACTAACTATTTAGTATAGTGCACGATGAATAATAACCTTCCAAAAAAAATTGTACCGACGCGTGTATCAAATTCCTACAGGCCTGTGTACCTTATTCAAACATTAAGCCAGTTGAGATTTCTGCGTGACTCACGAGTTTCCCAATGTCTGAGAATGTTAATAACCGTGAAATTATTATGTTGATGTGACACTGCGCATTATATGTGCAAACAGAAATATAACTAAAATATAGAAACGATTAATTATGCAGGTGAAGTTAATGTTACAATCATTCTTAACAGTAAATCTTATTAACGTTTTCTTAAGTGTATCGCATTCTCTTTTTAATACTCGTAATAAAATGTCAGAAGACGAAAAGACGCTAATGTCTAACAGAGGATCTTTCAAATTTCATCTTATCCCTAACAATCTGTCATGGGGGTGAAATATGTATTTTAGCTTACAAACACTTTGTTGAAGAAAATGATGCAGTGCAGTTTGTTACCGATTATTCTGCACTGACGTCTTAGAAGCATGGCAGCAGGCAGTTAACTTAGTTTTAAGTTATTTATTTGACGTCAACCGAAATGTTGTGAAACCAAAAGATTTGACAATTATCAAGCGATATGAAGTATCCTATAATAATGAATAAAAAAATTGAATTTGTATTTGAAAAAGCTCATGTTATAAAACTAAGTACGATTACCTTTTTGGTCTGCCGCTTACATCATACACCTAATAATTTCATAGAAGTGTCAGATGTGGGTGGCCAATGTCTATGCAATTGGTTTCAATTCACGTCTATTTTGGTGACCGCGGGGCGTCTGTTCCTTATTATTATTGTGTAACAATATCGATGCTTACTTCTATTATCCAGTTTTAGCCAGTTTAATCTCGTTTTTACCTGTTGTGACGAGTTTTACCAGGAAACCTTAGTGTAACTTGCAATTGAATTTCAAGCGTCTTACTTTATTATATTTAACTAAAATACAGCATTATATTAGCCTCAAATTAATATCTATTGAAGTATTAATGTGATTGGCTTTAAAATTTATATTTAAAAAGCTAATGATAGGCTATTTGACTGTATTAAAAATATACATTTCTTTTATGTCATCAGTCTTAATATTATTTTTTTGGAGCGATTTGTAATAACGCGAGATAAAAATATTGCATTATTTAAACAAAATCCGTCTCAGAAAATTAGGTTTTTATATGCAGCTGTCACGTGACTAAAAACGATGGCTATTTCTATTATGACGTCAATTATCCATAAACAGACTGTGGATCGTACCGTTCCTTAGTGTTCGCTATTATTTTTCAAGATTTTATAAGTGTTTGATCGCTCAGGATTACTCAGATAACATAGGTATTTAATAATGGTAACCAATTCCGCGAAAGCTGACAGTCGAAACCTACCAAAAGTGGACGCAATAATGGTTGGAAGAAGTAATCTGGATTGTCTTCTTCAAAGACAATCCAGATTTCTATGCTGCCGAACTGAGGAATGTGAAAACATCAATGTAAGTATATCTTGGTAACCACTGATCTTAGATCATGATCTGAAATCACTTCTTACGAATATTCAAATCCATCGGCATAGAAAAAAACAGTTTCGTAGGAGATTTTATTGTAGTATTAGTGCATTGAGGCACTGCACAACATTTATAGGAACTCATTTTAATAATTTTCACACATATGACGTGGCACAAGTTAAATAAAACAAGAGAAAATCAAAACTTTTCGAAACACCAACAAGCTTTGTATGATATTTACACGAAATTTACGTCACTGCATGCCATGGCCGCCATATTGCTAAAAGTCGCGTTTTGGCGGCATATTTGAATATTTCATTTTCTTTTTCGATTTTTTAATAAAATAGCTGTAATAAAGGCAGAAAAGTGTTTTTGTAGGGCTCCTTATAAAGAAATAAATACCCTAAGATAGTTTTTAGAACTTTGTCAAATAGCCTATTGTAAAACTTGCTGTTGGTCATCCAAATATATAAAACTAGCTGTCCCGGCAAACGTTGTTTTGCCAAATAAATAATTTTTAAGCAATTTCTAGTTAAAAAAAATGTTAAGTGTGGAAAACCCTTATCACTAAGGGGTATGAAAAATAGATGTTGGCCGATTTTCATACTCTTTATATACTCACAATATTTCATGAGAATCGGTCAAGCCGTTTCGGAGGAGTACGGGAACGAAAAAAATAAATAAATAAAATTAAGTAAGTTCTTTCTACAAGATTATCAGCAACTGGTTTATTGATTAGATTATTTTCTAAACTAAACCCTACAACAAAATAATGTGTACCCACAAAGTAATCCCAATCCCAACGATTACTCGTATTATAAATGCGAATGTGAGTTTTTTTTGTTCCTTAGTTACCTCTTCACGGATTTGAGTCTGGGAAAGGACAAAGGGTACCCTTCACCCCGGTAAAAACTATAGTTCCCGTGAGATTTGCAAAAAACTTTTGAAGTCAGCGCTAAATTCACGCGGCCGAAGCTGCTGGTAAAAGCTAGTTAAATATGTTCAACAAAAAAATTGTATGCTAAGAAATTAAATCTGAAAATAGTACTTATCATTTATCAACTAAATCATTAGTTTTGTAACCTGCTAGTTACTTGTGAAAGGTGCTCTCGGAGTGCGCAAAATAAAACTGAACTTTTTTTTATTATATCCATCATTTGCGTTGAGTAATTCAACAATGCAAGAGCTATTAATATGCGTACATACTTAAAGTTAGGAATACACTCACGAAGATTTATATTTATTTTTTTATATACGGTACAAATAATAATGGTAATAAAATATTTATTTTTTTCAATTTTTTTTGGGTTTTGCGAATGTTTGATGAAAATTAAATTGGGATTCTTCTTTTAAGCGATGGACTAGCAACCTGTCACTATTTTAATCTCAATTCTATCATTAAGCCAAACAGTTAAACGTGGCATAAATAACAGTCTTTTCGAGACTGTTGGTTCTGAATACCCCGCGATTTATGTTTTTCTGGAATAAGAGATTCCCTATGTATCTCTCCAAAATCTTAATTTTATATACGCTAATTTTATGTAGACTGGTTCAGTAGATAACGCGTGAAGAGGTTAAAAACAAACAAACTTACTTTCGCATTTGTAATATTAGTTCGGATTACAGACAGACAAATGTGAATGCCAACTAATATTATGACTGCGAAAGTAGGTTTGTCAAATGTATCTATAAAAAAATTTACTGATCTTAATCAGAATCAAATACCTAATCAGTAGTGTACTCCTTGCTTTAGAATACGATGAATTTCATACGTACAACTATCAATACAAAAGACGCTCTATACACATAGGATTAATGTTCATATTTATTTGTAGTTCCAACTTCATATTTCGATCTCTTTAGACAAAGGTATGTAATGACCAATTGCATTATTTTACCAGTTGTCTCACCTTACTTCTGTGTTTGTGGTCAAATATAAATGATAGCGTGGTCAACATGCTTCATTAGTCAAGGGTGCTACTTATTTATGAAACCACAACGTTATTAGATGTAAAAAAGTGTGGTTAATGTTAAATAGGTTTTTGGGTGATTTAAGTCATTAATATTATTGTTGTTGAATAAACTTCTAGGCACCAATAGATTGCCGTGTGGTTTCTGGGACCAATAGAAAAAAAATCCCGAAGATGTCGTAAAAGGCGGCTAAGGGAAAGGTTTATAATCTTGGGATTGTGCTCTTAGACGATGGGCTAGCAGCCTGTGACTATTTGAATTTCAATTCCATTATAAAACCATACAGCTGTACGTGGCCGTTGAGTCTTTTCTAGACTGTTGACTCTGTCTACCCCGCAGGGGATATAGACGTGCTCATATGTTTGTATGTATAAACTTCTGCACTAAGTCTATAACTTAAATAATAAATATCCGCTTCTACGGCATCCACAGAAAACATATAGAGTCCTAAAATGGTCCTAATTTAATTGTGAAAAGAACCTGTGGTTTCACCTGAGCACCTTACTGTATACATACATCACTTGCCGTGTGGTTCCCGGCACGAATAGAAGAAAGAATAGGATCACTCCATCTCTTTCCCATGTATGTCATAAAAGGCGACTAAGGGATAGGCTTATAAACTTGGGATTCTTCTTTTAGGCGATGGGCTAGCAACCTGTCACTATTTGAATCTCAATTCCATCTTAAAGCCAAACAGTTGAACGTGGCCTATTAGTCTTTACAACACTGTTGGCTCTGTCTACCCCGCAAGGGATATAGACGTGATTATAAGTATGTATGTATGTACATCACTTGCGGGGTAAATAGAGCCAGCAGTCTGGAAAAGACTGAAAGAACGTTTAACTGTATAGCTTCTATGGTGGAATAGAGTTTCAAACAGTGACAGGTTGCTAGCCTAAGCCTGGCCTAAAAGTAGAATTCCTAGTTCATTAACCCTTAGCCGCCTTTTACGACTTCCATGGGTAAGAGATGGAGTGGTCCCATTCTTCTCCTATTGGTGCCGGTAACCACGCGGCACATACCTAATTGTATGTATAAAGAAAAATATATCTTACCATTAAAGAATTTTTAAATACCTACATTTATCACGTGTTTGTCTGTTACGGGGTAGACAGAGTCAATTTAGACAAAACTTGTGTGATTTACATGGTCTACACTTACGCCCTCTATCGGTAAACTGGAGAACTAGCAGGCGTTGTTTATACTTTCTAAAATATACACATATCGACTTAATTCGTGTCTATTAGCCTTTTATTTTCTTAAAATAACTAAAGATGGCGGCGTTAGCGCCTTTTTAACTGACCTCAATAGAGAGAGTTATGTTTTATATTTTTGTTATATTATTAATGACCTATAAATAAAAATTAAGATTAAGAAACATAAAAACAAATTTTCACCTTTGCTTAAATTCAAATAATAATTCTGATTTTCAAAGTTGAAAATCGTATACCTAGTATAAGATATATTATCTCTCTAAACCTAAATCTTCTCCATAACAATTTCTCCTCCATAAAGTATTTTTTGTTGTAGTCTTCATTTATTACTTACTACTACTTACGAGTATATGTAATGATAATCATCGCCACATAACTGCGTATTGGTTCTTTTTCTCCTTTTACCCCGTAAGGATGCATATATTTTTACTAGGTATTACGAAAATATATCCTGCTACATTTTCTATACATATAGCAGCAATTTCTTTCATACATTTTTAAAAATAGCAAAGTAATGAATATTACAAAAGTAATACCTATGCCTGCAAAATCCCTCAAATTTTCGTACATACATACGGTCACGTCTATATCCCTTGTGGGGTAGACAGAGCCAATAATCTTGAAAAGACTCGCCACGCTCAGCTATTTGGCTTAATGATAGAATTGAAATTCAAATAGTGACAGGTTGCTAGCCCATCGGCTAAAAAAAATAATCCCGAGTTTGTAAGCCTATCCCTTAGTCGCCTTTTACGACATCCATGGGATATGTAATGGAGTGGTCTTACTCTTTTTTATAATTTTTATTTTCAAAAAATATTGGTGCCGGGCACCACACGGCACAAAAGTTTAGATGACATAAGTAAATAAATATCTTAACAAGTCAGACTATCATTACATTGACCTACTTGGATTCGGAACTTGTGTAAAATAGGTACTACATACATATATATATGTACCCCCAAATTATCTGCGATTTGTTGCAACAAAAAACATGCGTGAGATTGCACGCAAACGCACAACAATGCACAATACAATCTTTGTTTGATTTTAAGTCCGCTGCATGAACTATTGTAGCACTATGATTGTTTAAGTTCGTTATTAAATTAGCTTTGATAAGTTTTAATGTGTGGTTCCCCGCACCAATAGAATAGAATAGAATAGAATAGATTTATTCTCAAAATTGGATACAAGGTATCACTTATTGACGTCACACCACTTAAATCTAATTATAACTACTACCGCTTCCAAAGCGCATGTGTAGAAGAAGCGGCGGAACAAACTACACTGCAGCATTTTCATCGGACGTCAATGTACAAATATAGATCTCTTAAATCTAAATCATGGACGAATACACATTGTCTACATTAAAAAACATGAATGAATGTAGAACTAATAGAAAACGAACTAGTAGAAACTTATTTCAATACGAATTCGATATTTCGTCAAATAAATAAAGATAAAATAAAATATGTACACACTGTACTGTATACTGTACTATATAGTCCCTAAGTCGCCATTAACGACATCCATGGGAACGTGATGTCCTATTCTTTTTGTTTAATGGTGCCGGAAAGATGAATCAATAATCACAAATGAAATAAACAGGTCCATGCAATAGTGAAATTAAAGTGATCACCTGACATTCATATAGCCAATAACTGCCTGCCATTCATACGAGTATAGCCAATAACCAGCAATTTTTATTTTTGCTCCACAAAGATTAACCTTAACAAATTATGTTACGTAAAGTTTCAAACCGAAACGCAAGCGACTGCTAAAACCATGGAACTAAGAAGTATGGAGCCTTGTGGTCTCTGACACTTTAGAATAGGATTAACTCTCTCTCTTTCCCATGGATGTTGTAAAAGGCGACTAAGGGATAGGCTTATAAACCGGTTCTCCTCTTTTAATTGATAGGCTAGCAACCAGACTATTTGAATCACAATTCCATCTTTAAGCCGGAAAGTGGATGTTAGTCTTTGCGAGACTGTTGGCTTTGTCAACCCTGTAAGGGATAAAGACGTGATTATAATTTGTATGTTAATTTCCACTATTTAAGTATAATTTATCTCACCCTCTAACTCTTTTATTATGCGTATTTTCGATTGCATTATAAGTTGTTGAATTATTGAATAGATAAATAAAGTCTAATTTTTTTTTAATTTCTCAACTGCATTACTGCTACTTCTACACATGCGCTTTGGAAGCGGTAGTTGTTATAATTAGATTTAAGTGATGTGACGGCAATAAGTGATACCTTGTATCAAATTTTGAGAATAAATCTATTGTATTAACTACTAGAGGCCGCCCGCGACTTCGTCCGCATGGAAACCCTATCAATCCCGCTCGAACTTTGGGATACCCACATACCAATACCAATATTATTAGGATTATACAAAATGTAAACTTGGGATTTGTTTTTCGGAGAATTCTCTTGAGAGATGGGCTAGCAACCTGTCACTATAAATAAAAATATTGTTAACTATTATTATACAACCAACCTCCACGACCAAGCGGCGTGAAGGTCAGTCATTGTATCCCCGTCAGTCACACAGTCTCTCCGTAAGTTTCTTAACCTTTCTATTATTATATTACCGAGCAAATAAAACAGGAAAACTTTTCGATTTTTTTATTTATTTTCATGTCTTTTATTTTTACATTCGACTTAACCTAAGGTAACCTTTTATATCACTACGTACACGTACGCACATACTTACATGACATGATTTTTTTATATAAATATACAAAAATTATGTTTTGTTGCTTGTGTCCCGGCCCAGCGGCGAGGTGATGGTGCTTCCATGGTATTTGGCGGGTGAACACATGTGACTATCCTATCATTATCCTAATGGCTGTAGTAGTTGCCTCCGAGGCTGAGCTCTGAGCTGTATCCATGGCCGTAACCATGTCCGTAACCGTGGCCGTAGGAGCCGACCACGACTGGAACCTTAACCGGGACGGGAACTGGTCTTTCGACTTCGTAAGCCACTGGCTTCTCGACCGCGATAGGGACGGGCCTGTCGACGGGTACCTTGACGGGCACGGCGTAGGGCCTCTCGACTGGGTAAGGTACGTGCTTGTAGACTGGGTAAGGCTCCGGCACCGGCACCTTCACGGGCACAGGCACGGGTTTCTCAACTGGCACGGCGTAGGGCCTGTCGACGGGCACTTGGACGGGGACGGCGACGGGCTTCTCGACGTGGACGGGGTAAGGCACCGGCTTCTCAACTGGGTAAGGAGCTGGCACATGGACGGGGTAAGGCCTGTCTACGGGGACCTTGACGGGGACTCCGACGTGTTTCACCACGGGGTAGGGCTGGGGCACGGGCACTTTCACTTCGACGGGGTATGGCACGTGTTTCTCCACGGGGTAGGGCTGGGGCACTGGCACCTTAACGGGGTAAGGAACGTGCTTCTCTACTGGGTAGGGCTGGGGCACGAGCACCTTGACGGGGTAGGGCCTGTCGACGGGCACGTGTACGGGGTAAGGCACCTTCTTTTCAACGGGGTACGGGGCAGGTACGTGGACTGGTACTTTGACGTACTCCTTCACGGGGTATGGCACGTGTTTGACGACCTCGTAGGGTTGCGGCACGGGGACCTTGACTGGGTAAGGCACCGGGCGTTCTACTGGGTACGGGACGTGTTTCTCGACGGTGACGGGTACAGGGACGCCTTTGACGAGGGTCACTGTTCTGGTGACGTCATGGTGTTCGCCAAGGTTGAAGGCTCCGTAGCCGGCGTAGGCAGCGCCGTCGTCAATGGCATTGTATGCTCCTCCAAGGGACCCAGAGCCGATGTACCCGATGTCAAGGCCGCTGATGCCGTACCCGTATCCGAGGTTTAGGAGACCCCGTTTGTCCAGCTTCTTCTCCAAGGGCTCGGCCTTGTCTGTCGTCTTCTTCTCGCTGGCAGCCGCTGCGGCTACCAGCAGGAAAACTAAGCAGAACTGTGGAAAAATAAAAAAAAAGCTTTATATTTTACATTCATGATGAGCAGAAGAAGACTTAATCATATTAATTTAATTTGGCACTGTTACAGAAACGCTTCGATCCACTGACATAATTTCAAAATAATATCGCTCTTAACCATCTACGCAAGGTCTAGGATAATCTGTTACTATTGAAGATTTATGGATCATTTTTACGACTAATATAATGTTCCACTAACGTTTTAATACCTACTTATGACAAAATAACAGTCCAATTACTGGAATCATAAATTATGATTGATGTTATAACGCAACGCTGTGTTTCGGTTCATGGAACAACAATTTATCATGGATGTGAAGCTTAAAAAGATTTTGTAATCGATTGGAAGCAGTATTCTGTAAGGTTATAAAATGCTGATTATAAGTGCTGTAAGGTTATAAAGTGCCGTGTGGTTCCCGGCACCAATACAAAAAAGAATGGGACCACTCCATCTCTTTCTAACTACTACTAACTAACTAAGGGATAGGCTTAAAAAATTGAGTTTCTTCTTTTAGGCGATGGGCTAGCAATCTGTCACTATTTGAATCTCAATTCTATCATTAAGCCAAATAGCTGAACGTGGCCATTCAGTCTTTTCAAGACTGTTGGCTCTGTCTACCCCGCAAGGGATATAGACGTGACTATATGTATGTATGTATGCTTAAGGTAAGTACTTACAGAAGGTACTAGCTAGACTATTGCAAGTTAATAACGCATTACAAGTGTATGTCATTACTATAATGGGAGCGAATCCCACCGGACGAACGCAGTGTCGCAAAGTATCAAGATTGCGCATACGCATGTTGGCTGCAATACTAACGCCACCGTGTTTGGTATCGATGACCCATTTAAATAAAACCTTTGATTTAGTAATTTTATGGCATAAGTTAGTAAATGTAGTTCTTTTTTATGTAAGTCTTTTACTTGATTTCAAATTCTAAGTCTACTGAAAATAGCTGGGGTACCGCTAAGGTGCCATTTTAGATAACTGTATGTATAGGGACAATTATTCTATTATCTTACATACACCTTTCACCTTGTTTTTACTCCACAAGGACATAAGTAGACATTTGTCTTAAAAGAACTTGAGGGTACGGACAGTTTTATAAAGAAATTGTGATTAAATCATTGACAGGTTGCTAGCCCATCGCCTAAAAGTGAATTCCCAAGACATTACCTTGATTACATTTTTAAATCAGCACGGGCAGAGAAGCAGCTGATGCACACTTTGTTTTACAGAAGCTTGCACTATTACATACATACATATAGTCATGTCTATATCCCTTACGGGGTAGACTGAGCCGACGGTCTTGAAAAGACTGAAAGGCAGCGTTCAGCTGTATGATGGAATTGAGATTCAAATAGTGTCAGATTGCTAGTTCATCGCCTTCAAGACGAATCCCAAGTTTATAAGCCTATCCTGTAGTCGACTATTACGACATCCATTATTTGCATTATTAAGCAATCTAAGGATGTAAATTCATTACAAAAGTAGCAAGTTTTGCTCTTTCGTGTCATATTTGGTCAGATAAGTAGCATATGCCTCTGATATTATGCGAAGTCGGTTAAGTTAGTGATTTCGACATTCCCTTGCTTCCTCCGAGTCATCGTTGACATGCAAGATTTAACAGTAGTATGGGAATTTCTCAATGGTCGAAAGATTTGACAATTTTCGCCTTGAAATCATTGCAATGTGACTTTCTGTTTACAAAATTAATCTAAATTACAAAAATGAGCTTTTGATTTTTTTTGTCAATTTATCTAATTTTTATTTTAAAATTGATATATAATTTTATAGTAGTGAACTTAATGCCTTAAAGGCGTTCTCACACGTTTGAACCTTAGGACCAAATCTAGTTTAAAAATTTAAGACGATAAACTTTAGCAGTATTTTGCAAATAATTACGACTGAGAAAGTAACTAATTAACTATTTCATCAAAGGAAGCTATAGACAAAAACTAAGTTGACTATTTCATCAAAGGAAGCTATAGACAAAAGCTAGTGAGTAATAAAAATATATACGGATCAAATTACCCAGATTGAGTCAACCTCAAAGTAAGTTCGAGAGTTGTGTTACGAGGTACTAACCCAACGATACTATTTTTTATTATAAATACTTATTTAGATAAACATCCAAGTACGAGACCAATCAAAAAAAGTTCGTTTAGAACCGGGATTCGAACTCGGGACCATTGAATAAATATAACATATTATCTATTAAATATTTCTTTAATTTACCTCGCACATATTTTTTATAGTAAATTTAATATAATTTGTAAGTAATATAACTTGTGCTGAATGCGGAACAGAAATAAAACCTGTCAGCCTTGTGAATGAATTGTGAACTAAATGTTACCGCAAAAGACAGAAACTGTCTCAGACATGATTCAGTTTGTAACAGAAACCAGTAAATATCCTGTTTGCAGACGAAAATTCTATTTAAATAGAACATAATTGATTTATTTGTCAAAATTTTATAAGAGGTGTCACTTATTGATGTTTATATATAAGTGTTAACTTATCTTAAATCTAATTGTATTTACTACCGCAAATATTGTCACAAAATCTGTCGGATTTTTCGTTTTACAAGGGCTGAGTTATAGACGTAACTTATTATTATTTTCACCAATAGTCGAATGTTAGATGCATACATTTTCCGCCATTTTTATATACAAACTTTTAATAAATCGTATAGCAAGTACCGAAGTGATATTTCTCGTATATTATTTTCATTATAATGATGGTATAATGAACATGCCTGGCCAGGAATCGAACCTGGGACCTTAATCAGCGGCAAGAATTTTGGCAACACGCCGAGACCATAGAGATATAACTACATAGATAAAGCAACATTACATAGAGATATAACTACACAGATAATGCAACATAAATTGAGATAGCCAGTAGTTTCACAATTCTCCCACAAGAGGGCATTGTTTGTAGTTCCCATAGGCCATGGGCTGTATTTTTGTAACAGTGATAATTAGGCCGTTTTTCACCTGTTGCCACAATCATGTGAACTATGCTGAAATGTTTTACGCAAAATTTCGTTTCGATTTGCATTTATCGAATGGAATTTGTGCCTTATGAATTTAAAATAATTGTGAAATAATTTTGGGGTAATTTGAATGAGCTCCCATTTAATTTACAGTTTACCAATATGAAGTTAATTTTTTTTATTAATAAATCTTTAATTTATAATAAAAAATATTTTCGTTTAAATATTTCAAATAATATTTAGTTAGTAACCATTTCATAATATGAAAATCGTCTGAAGCTCAAAATGTGTTATATGAAGACACTATAATCCTGTTTCTGTCAATTAATTTTTTAACTCGAATATCCAACTCTTTTATTAAAACTTCCTATAAAAAACGTATTAACAATTCCATTACACATCCGAGCGTAACGTACGTAACGATGAAGTCACGATAACATAACAATAACGGATAACGTATTAACATCACGATTCCAGTGAAAACTTATGACCCGGTCATCAGATCCTCGTAAAACCTTGTTATGCTAACTGTAGCAAGTGACGTCATATCACTTTCTTTATGGCGTTATAAAAAAGCAAATGCGTTATTTAGAATCAACTGCATAAAGTTACGACATACTCTTTTAGTATATTTTGGTCTAATTTTTTTTTGAACAGGAATACCGAAAAGAACAACCCCCGCTTCTGTTGAAATATGTAACATTATAATCATTATCTATGTATAAGCTAATTTTAAATGGGTAACTAAGAAGTGTTTAGTTACTTAAAAAATATAGGATCAATCTTGAATTCGCGTCACTTTTATACCTTATAAAGATTTTCTTCCTTACGGATAGACCAGACAAACCTACTAGTTTATAAAAATTTTCACTGTGAATACATGTGTGAATACAATTTAAAACGGTTAACAACATGAACACGACTTCAAAATAACACGAGCTGTGATAAAACTAGTAATTCACAAAGCCCTATGCCTTTCAAATTTTGTAGTATTATAATACAAGCCTCATTTGCAGATGTCCACATAGAACAAACAATCGTAATCAGGAAGGAGGTCGCCAGATTAAGTTGCCGGGATATAGTTTCTCACGGAGTTTCGTAACTTGTACGCGAAGTGTATACCCGTTCGTGTTTTGTTCGCTGCAGATTTAAATTAACATTTTTTTTCTATCCGGCCAGTTCTATTTTCCACAATATTCGTACAATGTAATTTTATGCGCAGTCGAATTCGAAAATATTTTTTTTTTCTGAAAATTATTTATTAGCTGCCAGTACTATTTTCTTCATTTTATTCTGTTGAAATTCAATTTCTTATACTTTTTCCAAATTAAATTTGAATTTTATGGAAAATATTAAGTTGATATTAATGAAAACTTAATAGATAAAACATACAAGTGATTCAAGTCGATTTGTGTTTCCTGTTTAGTTTGACCCTACCACCTCTGGGTTACATTTCAAATGCCGAGGCTAAGTCAGTACCTAATGTACCTTTGAAACTAGTTGGAGTCCTTCAAAGAAATTGAGACATAGCAAAAAATTTGCATTCAAATATATGTTACACCGATCTAGTCAAACGATTTATACTTATCGATGCGGGAAATGGCTTCATTTAAGTTTACGACATAGTTTTGCATAGAGTATCAGATTCATAGTACAAAGTTTGTGCAACCATTTGGCAACGATCGGCCGTCATTAGTCTATCTTTTGAATGGATACTACATACTAGGTTTTCCAATTTAATTTAGTTTTTGATCTTTTTTGTACAATAGTAGAAAACAAAGGATTACAGCGTCAATATTAATAAAAATGACTACTCGCATACGAACAAGTAACAACTTTTATTAATTATTAAGATTAATATTTTTTGTATTGAATGAATAGAAAAAGCAAAAAATTAAAAAAAAAAACAACATTATTTCTATTTTTTTTTTTGATTATTTTCTTGACCGAATTTGTGTTACTAGGAACACGTAAACTAACATGCGACATAAAATGAAACGCTAACATTAAGATCTCGTTCATTGCGTAAATCGGAATGCCTTCACCTTATAAGGTCCTAGCAACAGGACCTAAAGTTTACGAGAAAAACGCCGGTTTTTCTGCTAACTTGGACGCCGTCACGTAAGGAACAGGTCTTGAGACATCCCCAGTGCGTAACTGAGATAACTCTTACTACATATTCAGTTAACGTGTCAAATTCTTTATTATCAGGAAAACTAGTAGCGGTGTTAAAAATATTTTTTTTATTTTTCTCTCATATGATTTTTTTTTATCAGCCTTTTTTTCATTTGTCTAGTTTCAAACCTTTTTCGCCTAATTTCAAGATTTGACTGTGCGTCATGTTTTGTTCGTGATGATAGTTGTTTTTTCTGATTTTTTTTTTCTGGAATAATTTATTGATTTCATTATCTCTGTCTGTTTAAATTCTATGCAAAGAGATGAAGTGGTCAGATTCTAATTTTTGGATCTAAATAACATCAAAGCAGCACTCAAAGAAAAGGTTGATTGACTAACTAATTGGTAAATTTAATTAAATTTGTTTAGTTTGAATATTTCTTTGTTTGTTTATTATCCCTCTTCACCATTATCTTTTTAACTGACGCTTTTCAAATATTGCATACAAACTTTATGCTATAAAAATAATATTCCCATGGATTTTTGAAAAATGACTTTAAAAAAGGACCATAGTATTTTGAATTCCCAAATGCCCGAAGCCCCGGTAGACAGCTAGTTTAATAAGACAGGTGCAATGAGAGTCACAGCTAATGTGCGTAACAAAACCTGTTAGTGTTATATCGGATAATGGCGCTTCCTGGACTGTCTTCCTAGCCCAGGCCAGCTCGAGAGAAACTATTGTGATGCAACATAGAAACAATACAATATCTTAAAGATGTATTCCCCGTCTATCCCTCCGAGAACGAGACATGATTTTATTTTAATATAAAATCCTATTGTCACAATGTTCGTTCTCGTACGGCTTGACCGATTCTCATGACATTTTGTGAGAATATTGAGTAGGTCTGAGAATCGGTCAACATCTATTTTTAATACCCCCTAGTGATAAAGGTTGTGTCCATCCATAAATTTTTTTAAACTAGAAATTACTTGAATATTATTTATATGGGAAAACGACATTAGGGAGAGCTAGTATGCATATATAAATATGATTATTTGTGAATATTAAGTTTTTTGTACTGGCTGTCACTGGTTGGCGCTTATTAGTCACAAGGTTTAGGATTCGTATCCCGGTTATGATAGTTAAGTTAGTTATATTAATTCTTAGAAAGTTAACTATTTTCTATAAAGCATAGATATAAAGATGGCATACTATTATTAATTTATCACTGCGTTTACTTTTTGTGCTTTGTTGTTCTTGTACTAAACAAATATTAATGTTTTTGTTTTAATGAATTTAGTTTTAAAATTATTATTGTAAAAATAATAATAATAATCCAAAGTTTAGGTAGATTGTTTTGGTATAGTTAAAATAATAGATTTGCATCGTTTAAATTTTAAATATATTTTTAAACGCGGAATATTCATTATTTAATTGCTTTAAATGTGCCTATTTGATCACAACATTAATAATTGGATTTGATTGAATTATCTACAAAACATGATATTTTTTTGGTTTCTCTTTAATTTTATTTATTTGATATTTTCTTAAAATCTTTGTATATATTGCAAACATTTAAAATTAACGAATAATACTTAATTTTTATTTATTCCATGAGAAAAGAGAAATTAAATAATTTATAACCGAAAAACAGAATAAAAATTAGATACAACTACTAACAACTTAGATACCTACTGCAATTGCATTTAACACTGCAATACATTCTATTTTAATGGAAACTTAGTATACCGATAAGGTAACCAATTGACATGATTTGACTCAATAATCTTTCCGCCCTGAATACCTAACAAGTATTTACTATTTTAGTATTCACTAAACACATTTAAACTATTAATTTATCTCCCTACTTCAACTATTTCGAACAAAAACACATCAATACAGTAAAGCGTTGACTTCAAAAAAGTGTGTCAAATCCCGAATGTGAAATCGACACGTTAACACTAGATTTTCATCACTTTTTAGGGACACTGTTCACTTTTTTGAAGTCATCACTTCACTGCACTCCACTGCACTAGCCACGCACTCACCGTCTTCATAATGCCTCTTGTTGAGTAAGGAATCGACTGGATGCAGTCCGATTCTGGCCCGCAGTTTATATAGGTGGATATTTGTCAAAACTTTCGCTAACCCCCCTAGAATATGGAATATACGTTGCGTTTTGATCAACGCTCAAGTCCTTCGTATGTCCGAACGTTGGAGGGAGACAGACGCGTCGCGCGTTTCAAATTTAATTTTTTTTTTCGTTGCCGGCCAGTGATTAACTTTTTTTTTATTTCTTAATCTATGATTTATGTTTTTTTAATATTTGACAGTTAAGGCTGTGGATTCCGTTCGCTAGCGACTAATCGAGCCCTCATTTTAATAACTGTTTATGTTTACATAATTAATTTTTATCATAGTGTTTTTCTTACGATTGTTGTACTTGATAGCCATGAAATCGCTTTTCTATGACATGTAACGATTATTGCGGCCCAGTTAACGGCAAGGATTGTTTCCCAAGCGAAGGAATGCCTTGTATTTTTTAATTGGAGCATAGGTACGCGAAGGTATATAATTACTGAGACTTATTTCAGTTATTTTCAATTTTAATGAAATTCTCTATTGATACCGACAAAGTTATGGTATCTATTGCATTGGTATTTTTCTTTTTAATTTTTATTAATATTATCTTTAATTTTTTAAGTTGCCTTGCACTTATGTGTATTAGTTTTTTTTAATTCAATATTTAGTTTGCAGAAATCGAATAAAAACAAAAATAATTTTTATTAATCACGGCTAAGTTTATCATAAAAGTTAATTAGTATTGTCTCTTGACTGCATTAGCAGTATTTATGTAACATTAGTTTCAACTATGACATCTGAACCTCATATCACGTGACATATTATGAAAGTCTTTTTAATTTAACTAGTATTTCCCCGTGACTTTTCTCGCTCATAAATTATAGTCTATGTTATTGTCATGTGTAAGCTAGCTATGGTCTGTAACAACAAATAATCATATAGTAATCATATAAAGTATATAACTTACACATTGCACGTACGATTAATTTTAACTTTATCCATTTAGGAGTTTTTGCGCGAAAGAATAACAACATACAAACTCATATATTTAGAGTTCTCTTGTGGCTTCAAATGCCAAATTTCAAGTCAAAAAGACCAAGACTCTGTCTACTCCGCAAGGGATATAGACGTGATTATATGAATGAACGAATGCACAAGGATCGTGAGTACATCTCACTATCCTGTGATAGTTCATATAATCACGTCTATATCCCTTGCGGAGTAGACAGAGCCAGCAGTCTTTAAAGACTGGTAGGCCACGTTCAGCTGTTAGGCTTAATTAAAGAATTGGAATTCAAAAAGTTACCGCTTGCTAGCCCATCAAGAAGAATTAAAAAAAAATCCAAATTTAAAAGAAATCCATGTTTCTTAGTCGCCTTTTACGTTATCCACGGGAAAGAGATGTAATAGGCCTAATTTTTATATTAGTGCCGGGAACCACATGACACAAATGCGATTCCTGTTGCATACGTCTTTTCGAAGTTTACAAATTATATGCAAATTATATAAGATTTTTTTAATTTTCACACGTCTTAAGTTCTAAAGATAGGTCTTTGTTCAGTGTTTAATTAACAAGGAATCAAAATTTCCTGCTCGAAACATTGTTATCGCGTCGGCCTTACCATCCCGGGAACTAAGTAAGCTTGACTGAACATCACTTGGGTAATCCAATCAAATCTTATATTTACCTTCTTACTTGACACAATAAATGATACTTATTCGACTTTGCAAGTTAAAAATATATATATTTCATCTACTTATTTAAGTATTCAAATCTTATATTTACCTTCTTAATTAGTACAATACATGATACAATTAGTACAATTATGACTTTGCAAATAAAAAATATCTACTTATTTAGGTATTCAGTTATAATAAACAACCATATTTACATACAGATATATATAAACACATTTATAAATCAGAACCATCTTTACATACAGACATTCTACAATCCGGTTCTATATACATAAACATAC
The DNA here is from genome assembly GCF_032362555.1 of Amyelois transitella. NCBI lineage: Eukaryota > Metazoa > Arthropoda > Insecta > Lepidoptera > Pyralidae > Amyelois > Amyelois transitella. The sequence continues at coordinate 10,859,496 of NC_083512.1, forward strand.
AAACAACGTCTTTGATAAATATAATTTTTTCTTCATAAATTTAAAAGTAAACTCTTGTCGGTGCAAAAGCTGGAAGTAGAGCATCCTCCATTCATTTCTTTTCACTGCATTTTTTTAAATTTATTTATTGACTAATTTATGTACACAGAAAACATCGAGAATGATAAACGCAAGAAACAAAATAACATAGGTTCTACATACATACATACATATGATCACGTCTATATCCCTAGCGGAGTAGACAGAGCCACCAGTCTTGAAAGACTGATAGGCCACGCTCAGCTGTTTGGCTTAGTGATAGAATTGAGATTCAAATAGTGACAGGTTGCTAGCCCATCGCCTAAAAGAGGAATCCCAAGTTAATAAGCCTATCCCTTAGTCGCCTTTTACGACATCCGTGGGAAAGAAATGGAGTGGTCCTATTCTTTTTTGTAATGGTGCCGGGAACCACGCGGCACTACATCATAGCTTCTAATTATTTAAAAAGAAATCTCTTCCAGCAGTCCTAGAAAGAACTTCCAGAGGTAGGAGACATGATGGAAAGCGTAACATTCGTGTACTCCACACACACAACTAACTATAGACATATATAAATAAATACATACATACATACATACATATAATCACGTCTATATCCCTTGCGGGGTAGACAGAGCCAACAGTATTGAAAAGACTGAATGGCCACGTTCAGCTATTTGGCTTAATGATAGAATTGAGATTCAAACAGTGACAGGTTGCTAGCCCATCGCCTAAAAAAAGAATCCCAATTTTGTAAGCCTATCCCTTAGTCGCCTTTTACGACATCATATTATAAAAGAACAAAATATTATAAAAGAAATATGTAAACACCAATGTATAAAATATTTCGAACGTTCGTACAATATACCAAAAAGTTTTAAAAATAAAAAAAAACTATTTTATAATCAGGAAACATTTTTTATTTCACATTTCAAGTCCTTGCTCGGCCGATAAAAATCATGGCCCACGCGGAAATTAAGGTATCGTGATAATTGGTTTCGGCGATTCGGTGAAAAGTGTGTGTTTGTCAGCGCGGCCGCTGTCAAGGTCTAGAATGCAGATGGCTCTTGTTATGTCATTGTGCGTTGTGACCTGAATTCGTAAACTCAATACGAGTATTTTTAAGGCTATGAAATGCATAGTATGATCTCGTTTTTTTGACTACATATGTAAAGTTTTCTTTTTATCTATATCATTGCATTTTTACACAAAACAATAACAAGTAACAAGTATTACTATATAAGTACATTTTAGTAAAAAAAAGACATACAAAACACTCAACGATGAGTTAGTATCCCTTTACAAGTCTTGAGCTTACTTCGCGGCTAGCTCAATCGGTGTAATTTGTCCTGTGTAAATATTAATTCTTTGTTTACATACATATACATACATTTATATTTCACTCCTCTTTCCCGGAGGGGTAGGCAGAGACAACATTTCCAACTTGCCACGATCTCTGCCTACTTCTTTCGCTTCATCTACATTCATAACGCAGGTTCGTCAATTTGGGTACTCTTGACCTGACCCTTAGATTTAATTCTGTATTTTATTCTAGACTTTGAGAAGTAGAGTCTAGAGATTTAAAATATTGTAGATTCCTACAACTTGACGAGCTTGCATGAAGTGAGTTATGAATGTGTATGAAGCGAAAGAAGTATGCAGGGATGGTGGCAAGTGGAAAGATGTGGTCTTTGCCTACCCCTCCGGGAAAGAGGCCTGATTAATGTATGCATGTAGATTCCTGGTTTACCAAGATTTCCTAAAATAACTAAAGAAGTTGATAATAATGGGATATTTAGTTTTTGTAATTCCTCTTGTAGGCGATGCGTCAACAACCTGTCACTATTTGAATCTCAATTCCATCATAAAGACATACAAAGCTGAACGTGGCCATTCAGTCTTTTCAACACTGTTGGCTCTGTCCGCCCCGCAAGTATATAGACGTGACTATATGTATCTATTTAGTTCTACGCAGGCATACTTACTTATAGATCATAAAGAAACTTCACTTTGGGTTGATTTATTATTGGCATAACAACATTTAGTCTAAATTTCTAGTAACGGTATGAAACAATAAGCAACCGGAACGTGCAAACTAGTTGTTGCTACCGGTTTTGCCGGAGTTACGCATTTTTAGGTTTATCACCTGCCAAAGCGATAGGTAATTAAAGAATTACGAGTTACATACGTGTATACACATAGGCACGTCTATGTCCCTTACGGGGTAAACAGAGCCAACAGTCTTTTAAAATTGAATATACATGCATAGCATTACTTTGCATAGTAAATGACTTAATGATTGAATTGAGATTCAAATAGTGAAAGGTTGCTATCCTATCGCCTTAAAGAAGAATACCAAGTGTATAAGCCTATCCCATAGTCGCCTTTTACGACATCCATGAGATAGATATGTAGTGGTTCTATTCTAAAGAGCCGAAAACCACACGGCACAATTACGAGTTTAGTGATTGATTAGGGTTCTGGAGATTCCTGATTCTTACTTCACGATTACACATGTTTTTACATACTTAGAATCACGTCTCTATTCCTTACGGGGTTGACGGCGCCAACAGCGTTGAATGGACTGAAAGGATATGTTCAGCTGTATGGCTTAATGACAGAATTTAGATTTATATACTAATAGCTTGCTTTTCCAACGCCTAAAAGATGAATAACAAGTTTTTCATGATTCATTTATAAGTATATCCACGTGTAGGTATATATCTTGCGGGGTAGAGCAGCAGTCTCGAAAAACTGACTATTTGAATCTAAATTCTATCATAAAGCCAAACAGCTGAACGTGGCCTATTGGTCTTTTCGAGACTATTGACTCTATTTACCCAGCAAGGGGTATAGACGTGATTATAATGTAAGTATGTACGTAGACAAATATGTCTTAAAGATTCTTAAGGATTGTGTCACAATTTTATTAGTCGAGCGATTTAGTGCGAACGCTGTAAGATTTGGCGGATACGACTAACTATTGCGCAAAACTAGTCGCTGGTTGTCGCAACGTGAATAACTAATGAGGGATTACTCAGAACGGCTGGATCTATATACATTAATTAGATTAATTGCGATTTTACGGTTTGATATGTGAACTGAGATTTGAGACTAATTGCGTATTGTGAAAATGTTGCGATGTTTTCGAAAAAAATATATTCATATAGACACGTCTATATCCCTTGCAGGGTAGACAGAGCCAACAGCCTTAAAGAGACTTGTAGACCACGTTCAGCTGTTTGGCTTTATGATATAATTGAGATTCAAATAGTGACAGGTTGCTAGCCCATCGCCTAAAATAAGAATCCCAAGCTTATAAGCCTATGCCTTATTCGCCACTTACGACATCCATGGGAAATGAGATGGAGTGATCCTATTCTTTTTTTATTGGCGCCGGCAACCACACGGCATCACGAAAAAAATATACCTTATTTAAAAAATTAGTTAGGAAAAGTAGCTTTTTAGAAGCATGCAATCACGTCTTTAAAGCTTAGGATGTGGCCAGAGCTGATTGTCTGTAAAGGGGATGGCTTAGTGAAAGAATTCTGATTTAGATAAGTAGTGACAGTTGCTAGACCATAGACAAAATGAAGATTCCCATGTTTATTAGCCTTTCCAATGGCCGAATTTCACAACTTGCCCGGGATTTAAATCATAAATTCCGATTAACTTCTATTTTCGACTGCATATTTTTTTAAGTTCAAGGTAGCAGACAAGGCCGGTATTTAAAAATTAAAAAAAAACTAATTTGTTTTCCAAATTTGAGTAAATACATTATTGATTTTACTAAAAGGTTAATCAGAGCATAGACATTTACAAAAAAAAACACTTAAATTATTATATGTTTTTTTCCTAAAAAAAATTCAAGTATTTTTTTTAAATAAAGAAGGTACCTTCTGTCTCCTTTGCGTGTTTCAGTATGAACCGGACCCTGGGTCCACTTCGTCCATTTTTAGGCATCCTCAGTTTTTCGCATTGACTGTTCTTAAAAACAACTTCGATTTTTTTTTATTATTTTTTTTTATTCTAGTTAATCAATACCTATGTAACAAATTGTACAGTCCCTAAATTTATAGCTTCTATATCTTCTAGAAGTGCCTTAGACTTTTGATGATGGGTGAGTCAGTGAGTGACAAAATTCAGAAAATTTAACAAGTTGTCTTTCTTAAACTACTGGTTCAAATTGACTGAAATTTTAAATATACCGTACTGAAAATTCAGACTTCCTGTTTATTCCTGTATATATCCACAACGAAATTATAGGGGGGTCGAAAATAGCCTGAATTGCTACGAGAAAAGGATGGTACGGCCGTGCCGCTTTTTTTTTGCTCGACTTGGCGGGGGCACTGCCGTGCACCCAGATTAATAATTAAATTTTTAGTGCACCCGCGGGCAAAATCTAGTAAGATCCTAAAACCTACCTACCTACCTACAGTCTAAAACACTACATCCGGTATGGCCAGACTGGTGCCATTGGCCTTGAACCCATTACCCTAAACTAAACAGACGTGGTCGTGACATTGCTCTAAAATTACTGGACCGGAAACGATACAGCTCATATTGATGATTCTCTAGAGCAATTAATAAAAGATGGTGACATTTTGCGTTTACGTTTTATGAAGAGTAACATTGATTATTTCTTATTTATATATTTATATACATACATTTATAAACACGTCTTTATCCCTTGCGGGGTAGACAGAGTCAAGCAGTCTTGAAAAGACTGATAGGCCACTTTCAGCTGTTTGGCGCAATGATAGAATTGAGATTCAAATAGTGACTTTTTGCTAGTTCATCGCCTAAAAGAAGAATACCAAGTTTATAAGTTGATTTATAAGGCACAGGTCCCTTAGTCGCCTTTTACGACATCTATGGTATCGAGATGGAGTGTTCCTTTCTTTTATTGTATATGTATGACATATATACACATGCCGTGTGGTTCCCGAACCACATTTTATTTGAAATCTAGAAGAACCGACTAACTATAACGTGGTTTTATAAAAAAAAATCAATTTACTTTACTATTTTAAGTATTTTTAAACTTAATTGCATTCATACTGACTACATTCAAAACAGATCAAGTGAAGGTCTTTTTTGTCAAAGCCACTGTTTATTTAGAGTTAATCGGAGCTCGGTTTTGTAAAATATCGTGGATATAGATATACTCGTGTACAATATATAAAGATACGGTGCCGTGTGGTTCCTGACACTAAAGAATAGGATCCTTACCTGAACAGCCCCTAAAAATTGGGATTCTTATAGGCGATGGGCTAGCAACCTGTCACTATTTGAATCTCAATTCTGTCATTAAGCCATAAAGCTGAACGTGGCCTTTCAGTCTTTCAAGACTGCTGGCTCTGTCTACCCCGAACGGGATACATACGTGATTATATAGATGGATAGATATACGCATTTTTATACGATACGTCTTAATCCCTTACGAGGTGAACAGAAACATTTTTAAAGAGACTTGCGGGATAGGCAGAACCAAACAGTCTGGAAACTGAAAGGTAACGTTAAGATGGATGACTTAATGATGAAATTAGATTTAAATAAAGATAGGTTGCTAGCCGTCGTCTAAAAGGAATCCCAATCAAAATTACGAGAGAATTTCCCGAAATTCCCGCGGGAACCGGGAACTAATGGGATTGCGCTATTAACACCGGCAGAGCTGCCTCGCAAGTAACAACAGTGGAAGTGATTTCTTTTGAAATAAGTAGCACCTTTGTACTAGTATTAAATGCTCCTGTATATAATTTTGTGTACATAAATAAATAAATAAATAACATATGGTGCGTTGAACCTTTTTTATATCGAAGTCATAGTTCAAGTTCAGATTAGTTTAATGTGCTGTTATGTTGCGTTTTATACTAATAGCTCCGTTTGTATGTTTGTTTATTTGCTATGTTTTCGCCTTTTTTCCATACAAGCATATAGTGAAGGATACGTAGTACTTTAGATTCTTCTTGCAGGCAATGGTCTAGCAACCTGTCACTATTTGAATCTTAATTCTATAAATAAATAAATAAATCATTTATTTCTCACCACAAAACAAGTGTCTTAATACCTACTAAGGTACAAAGATTGGAGTACTGCTAAACAGCCTGTTTGCGGGAGCTGACGCCTGTACTAGGTTATTACCTGTATTACAAATCATCAGGCCCCAACTCTTGATGGAGTAATCAAAAAACATTGTGAGTAAAATACAAAGAAGAAAATGAGCATGTATAAATTAAACAACTTGAGAAAAATAAAATAATAATACTAAATAAATACTAAATTCTATAATTAAACCATACAGCTGAACATGGCCAATCAGTCTTTTTAAGACTGTTGGCTCTGTCTACCCCGCATGGGATATAGACGTGAATATATGAATGTATGTATACGTAGTATTTCTTTGTGCTGGTTAAAAATACGAGTATAATGTACTGAAAATGAACAGTGTATATTTAAATGATTGATGTTTAATTTGTGATGTGCCAGCATTTTATCCCTACACGTTTTATTTTATTTTTAAATAAGTTTTTTTTTTCTTAAATCAGTTGTTTTTAATGTGCCAGTACGAAAATACCGCAAGGTCGGCGCACTTGAACTTGCAACTTGTGTAAACCTTTCTAATCCCGCGCTCGGATACAAGTATAAAAATTTAACAGTCAATTATTAAAACGAAAAATAACATGAGGTCTATGGCCACTTTCAGCTGTATGACTTATGTTGGAACTGAGAATCGAATAGTGACAGGTTGCTAGCCTGTCACCTAAAAGAGGAATACAAAGTTTATAAGCATATCCTTTAGTCGCCCTTTATAAAAAAAAAACTGAAAATCCTACTAATATTATAAAAGCGAAAGTTTGTGAGTATGTCAGTGTGGATGTTTGTTACTCTTTCACGCAAAAAAATACTGAACCGATTACGATGAAATATTGTTTGTAGGTAGCTGAAGACCCATAATAACATATAGGCTACTTTTTATCCCACAATTCCCGCGGGATTGATAGGGTTTCCATGCGGACGAAGCCGCGGGCTGCCTCTAGTGAATAATAATGGAACCCTAAAAATAAAACCGTTTACAATAAATTAGGTTTACTTTGACAGTGATCTGTCTCAAGGTTTCCTAGATTTTTAGGTCATGCCTAAATCTGTCCGTTACTGTGAATGGATGCAGATAAGCTCATGTTTTACGACCAGTGGATTTTTCTAACCAACATTATATTTTTGTATGTGAAACATAAGTTTACCTCATAAATTTTAAAATATTAGATTAATATTTAGTATGGGATAATTCCAAAAATAAGTAGCTATTATGTATCTAATTAATAAATAATAGTATTATAAAGGAAATGCCTATAAACTTGGGATTTAACTTTTAGACGATGGGCCAGCAACCCTTTGACACTATTTGAATCTCAATCCTACATATCACTTGATTACTTGGTTTTCAGTCTTTTCGGGATTGTTGGCTCTTAATGGGGTATAAAAAGCCAGAGTTAGGGTTAAATACGCATTTTTTGTATGTTTGTATCTTTATCTGTGTTATGAACAATATGGACAAAAAAAAATTGATTAAGTAAAACCAGCCCTCATAGTTAGCGCGCGTTCGAGCAGTTTAATTTTTTTATTTTGACTTGTTTAGTATGAGTTTTATTGTGATTATTTGATGAAATATTCGTTTTGAAATTATTAGTTCTAAATTCATTTATGTTTTTTTTTAAATGTAGACAATATCCATTCGTCCACGATTTAGATTTAAAAGATCTATATTTGTAAATTCAATCGTCCGGTAAATGCTGCAGTGTAGTTTGTTCCGCCGCTTCTTCTACTAGGCAGTAGTTATGATTAGATTTAAGTGAATTGACGTCAATAAGTGATACGTTGTATCCAATTTTCTATTTTTCTATAAGTTTTCGCGCTATAAAAACAGCGTCGCGCGTGACATGCTACTGCACCTTCATTTTAATCAATATTTTGTAGAATTAAGTCATCTTTCTGTCTCACTTTTCCGTGATTTAGTTATAAACAAAATGTCACATTTAAAAACGACCTTCAGAGATTTACATAGTAACTCCTACATATTTTTTTGTGAAACATTCTTATTTGTTTTGAAAATATATATATATGTATAGACATTTATCAATATTATTAAATCATAGAAGTAAATATCATTTGAAATGACACATCATGAGAGGAGAGGAAGGTCATGTTACTAAAAGAGCCTTAAATATAGAAGTGAAAGGTTCAAGAAATAGGGGAAGACCGAAAAAGACATGGATGGACGTAAAGGATAGTATGAGGAGAAAGGGAGTGACCAGTGAGATGGCAATTGACAGAAGTAATTGGAAAAAACTAACATACTGTGCCGACCCCACGTAGAAAGTGGGAAAAGGTAACGACAAAGAAGAAGAAGAAGTAAATATCATTTGTGTCGTTTCTAGATTCAATCCTGGCACCCTCACTTTCAAAATATCAAGTTGCCTGAATGTGCAGGTTATCTCCTGATGTTTTCCCTCACCGTACGAGCATCGGTTAGTATTCAAACTAATGTATATAACTTCGAAAATAATCACTGGTATGTACCAATGTGGAAAGTGGGATTCGAACCCGTGCCTTTCTGCGCATCACGCATTATAACGCACCTTACGAATTCGACCACTGACGCTCTACAAAATTTATTTGTGTAACTAAGTATAAAGGTGTTAACATAAGTATCACTTAGCACCAAAGTGTGACCCTTGGTTTCATTCATATTCATAAACAAACAAACAACCTTGGCTGCATGTAAAGCAATGATTTGTAAAACATATTAGACCATGTGAAATTATATGAAAAAATATGAATGTCGAAAGGTAGGTTGGGAAATTCTATATTGAACCAAAAAAAAAATCTGAAACAAAAACAGGTTATGAGGTACAAAGACTTACAAAAATCATAACCAGGCCACTAAGGGATAGGCTTATAAACTTGGGATTCTTCTTTAAGGCGATGGGCTAGCAACTTGTTACTCTCTGAATCTCAATTCTTCCATTAAGCCTAACAGCTGAACGTCGCCTATCAGGCTTTCAAGACTGCTGGCTCTATCTACTATGTGATTATATGAATGAATACATACATACATATGGTCACGTCTATATCCCTTGTGAGGAAGACAGAGCCAAATGTCTTGAAAAGACTGATAGGCCATTCAGCTATTTGGCATAATGATAGAATTGAGATTCAAATAGTGACAGGTTGCTAGCCCATCGCCTAAAAAAGAATCCCGAATTTGTAAGCCTATCCCTTAGTCGTCTTTTACGATATCCATGGGAAAGAGATGGAATGGTCCTATTCTTGTTTGTATTGGTGCCGGGAACCACACGGCAAATCAATGGGGAAATAAAATTAAAGATGGACGAGGCGTAATCGTCTTTGATAAAGATATGGAGCGATCCTATAAGAACCACACAAAATACGTTAGTAAGATAGTTCTAGTCTAACAGTTATCATGTATGATGACTTAACAACTGATTAGAATTCAATTTCTCAAAGTATGATCAAGGTTAACGAAGAAATCGGCCACAAGGCTGACTGACGGTCAGATGCGACATTTACCTATAAAATGCCTACTATTACAAAAATTTTGTTACGAAATCTTTAAGTGTGTATTTCATTTATCTTTAAAGATGTTATAATAATGTGAAATTATTGGATAAGTGCCATCTATAATATAATATTATAAAGCTTAAGAGTTTGTTTGAACGCGCTAATCTCAGGAACTACTGGTTCGAATTGAAAAATTCTTTTTGCGTCGAATAGACCATTTATCGAGGAATGCTTCAGGCTGTATAACATCACGCTGCAACTATAAGGAAGCAAAGAAATATGGAAAATGTGAAAAAAACGGGGAAAATTATTCATCCTTGAGGGCTTGAATGATGCCCAAAATAACTATTCCACGCGGACGAAGTCGCGGCCACAGCTAGTATTAAATAATCGTGATACACATATGCAATACTTAGATAGATAGACTCTTTATTGCACTATAAGAAAAAGAAAAACAGAAGTAAAAAACACAGGTAATGAGGTACAAAGGCGGACTTATCGCTTAAGCAATCTCTTCCAGTCAACCTTAGGGTGGGAGGAAATTAAAATAGAAAGGCGATTGGCGCAGTACGTATAAAATAATCTTACCCGACTATGTACCAATGACTCTTCTGCGAGTTATGTACATTAGTTTGAGTGCTAACCAATGGTTTTATGGTGATGGAAAACAAATCATGATATCTATAATTGAGGCAAGTGGATGATCCAATACTGGTTAGGTTCCCGTGCAAAGGTTGCGAAGATCAGACTGAGATTCGTAATTATATCATGATAAGCAACATACCAGTCGAATAAAGAAACTCCTCTTTTCTGGAGTAGGTCGAAAATTATAAACCAATTGGTAACATTACAAAACTGTATTAGAAGATTATTGCTCTAACCAAATCTATGGAAATTTGTAGATTTTGTAACTGTTATACAACTATTCATAACATGATCTAGATCACTTGACTATTAAACAATAATTTACATACATACATTTAATCTTTACAAATCACATTTATATCCCTTGCGGGGGAGACAGAGCCAACAGTCTCGAAAAGACTGAAAGGCCACGTTTAGCTATATGACTTTATGATCAAATTGGAATAGGTTGCTAGCTCATTGCCCACAAGGAGAATACCAAGCTTATAAGGCTTTTCCTTAGTCGCCTTTACGACATCCATGCAAAAGGATATGGAGAGAACCTATTCTGAAGTGCTAGGAATCATACTGCCACACGACAAGGTAAATGTTTATATTTGTATTTCATATGTCTCAGTCCCATCATTAAACAATCCATCTGAATGTAGCATTTCAGTCTTTTCGAGACTGCTGGCTCTGTCTACCCCTATTGCAAAGTAGTATTACGCACAAAACCTACTCTCCCGATAAAGTCCACCGTGGAACCTGGATGGAACTGTATGAAGCGGTAATAGAGAATATATTTTAGTTATTTTTTAATAATAATTTAAGTGCGTTTGACCTCAATCTGCTGGTGGTAAGCAAGATGGGGCCTAAGGTGGTGCACGCAAGCTCAATTATTGCCAATTCACTCTTGCCTTGAAAATTTATAAGTTACAAGCATTATTACGAGCAAGTTTTGAACTTACTTCGAAGTTAACTCAAACTAGGTAATTTGTACGTAATTCCAAAAACAAAACACCGAGCAAAGCTCGGTCAACCAGGTACTATTTATTTAAGACAAGAAGTCTTCAAAATCCCCAAGTTGTATGGATCGGGGTAGGGTTTCGTAAGCAGTTCGTCATCAACGAGACTTCTGTCAATAGCATCCAGGGATTCCAGCTGATACCGGGCGGAACCATCATCCCATAAGTGCGAACAGAACTCCACACATGAACGGACCAGATTTATGTAGAGGTTTAGAATTGGGTAGTTTTATTTGCCGCTGACTGTACCTTTGGGTATTTTGGTCTAGTTACGTCGAAGAGATAAGTAATGGGCGGATTGTGTGTAAACAAAGAGATATATTGAGAACTATTGAATTGTGTTTGTTGATTTGTGGCCAATAAATAGAGTGAAAAATCATTATCTAAATTTAATTCAGAAAAAAGTACTATTTTCTTCTTATTTTCAAATAGTGACAGGCTGTTAACCGAATTGATATATACAATATACATATATCTATATATACATACATATGGTCACGTCTATATCCCTTGCGGGGTAGACAGGGCCAACAGTCTTGAATACACTGAATGGCCACGTTCAGCTATTTGGCTTAATGTTAGAAGTGAGATTTAAATAGTGACATGTTGCTAGCCCATCGCCTAAAAAAGAATCCCAAGTTTGTAAGCCTATCCCTTAGTCGCCTTTTACGACATCCATGGGAAAGAGATGGAGTTGTCCTATTCTTTTTTGTATTTATGCCGGGAACCACACGGCACTAAGAACTTAAGCTAGTTATTGTATAAAAACGCAGTATATAACTTAATCTCGGACTAACTGTACTTACATAGTATTATTAATCGCAAATGTAGTAAAAGTATTAGACGAAGGACAAACCTTGGGGCCGGATGTGTTGCGAGACGACGGAACGAGCTTATTAATACCAACGCTAGCGCCCTGTGAGTTAACTTGACACGATAACCTGGTGATTAGTGCATACATACATACATACAAATAGTCACGTCTATATCCCTTGCGGGGTAGAGCCAGCAGTCTTGAAAAAACTGATGTCTGAAGGATGATGATCAGTCACTAAATAACGAAAGAGTTCTATTTTATTACATACATACATACATATGGTCACGTCTATATCCCTTGCGGAGTAGAGCCTTGAAAAGACTGATTGGCCATGTTCAGCTTTTTGGATTAAAGTTAGAATTGAGATTCAAATAGTGACAGGTTGCTAGCCAATAGCCTAAAAAAGAATCAAAAGTTTGTAAGCCTATTCCTTAGTCGCCTTTTACGACATCCATGGGAAAGAGTTGGAGAGGTCCTATTCTTTTTGTATTGGTGCCGGGAACCACACGGCAGACATGACATTATTTATATACATACATAATTATAGTCACGTTTAATTCCCTTGCGGGGTAGAGCCAGCAGACTTAAAAAGACTGATAAGCCGCGTTCAGCTTTTTGGCTTGATGATAGAATTGAGATTCAAATAGTGACAGGTTGCTAGTCCCCCGCCTGCAAGATGAACCCCAAGTTTGTTAGCCCTTAACTTGTTTGCATACATACACACTTATAATCACGTCTATATCCCTTGCGGAGTAGAAAAAGCCAACAATATCTAAAAAACTGATGGGTCACGTTCAGCTTGGCTTAATGATAGAATTGAGATTCCAATAGTGACAGGTTGCTAGTCTACCGCATTCAAGATGAATCCCAAGTTTGTTAGCCTTTAACTTGTTTGCATACATACCCACTTATAATCACGTCTATATTCCTTGCGGGGTAGAAAGGGCCAACAATATCGAAAAGACTGATAGGCGACGGCTGTTTGGCTTAATGATAGAATTGAGATTAAAATAGTTAGAGGTTGCTAGCCCATCGTCTAAAAGAATAATCCCAAATTTATAAGCCTATCCCTTAGTCGCCTTTTACGACATCCATGGACACATCAGAATAGGATTTTTTTAAATGTTTCAATTGATTTTGTGCCGGAATTTTGGTATGTATTTATTTTAACTGTGTTTTTTACAATATTTATAATGGGACCAAACTAAAGTAAGTACCTACGCGAGGTCTACGGTCGTGGCCAACGACTACTAAGTATATTTAGCTTAGATAATGCGTAATTAATTATTACTTACCTTTAGAAACCACGTGGCATGCGTCACAAATGTTTGGCCTTAGCTAGTAATTGGGCCATTCTAAGGTCGAGTAACAGTGAGTTTGAAAAATAAATCGGATTATTATCGCGCGGCGTCGGCGGAAACGCGACTTGACACATTTTGTCGGTTTGTCAATTGTTAGCACTGTCTTAATTAAAGTTAAGGTTGTGTACATAGGGGTTAAATAAATAGAAATGTTGCACAAAGGCTACACAAAAAAAAAAAAGAAAGGAAAACAGAAAGAAAGAAGAAAGGATACACTCTGTATTTGAATAACTGTGGCGCAGCGGTAGTGCGCTTGTCTGTGACACTGGATGTCCCGGGTTCGAATCCCGGACAGGGCACGATGAGAAACGAACTTTCTCTGATTGGCCCGGGTCTTGAATGTTTCTATATAAGTATTTATTATAAAATATGTATCGTTGAGTAAGTATTGGTAACACAAGTCTCGAACTTACCTCGAGGCTAACTCAATACGTGTAATTTTGTCCCGTATATATTTGTTGTATTTTATACATACATACATACATATAGACCGATATATATACTTTGCGAGGTTGACAGAGCCAACATTCTTGAATAGACTGAAAGGCTACGTTCAGCTGTATTTATGTATTTAACTCTATTTCAATAATTACTAATCCCACATAATGTTAATGCAAAGTTTCAATATTATTCGACATTTATAACTAATTCCAAGGTAATAATTGATATAAGCAGTACCTTTGTACTGCCATTTTTGGAATGCACGCCTTTTTTTTGTATACATAAAAAAAAACTACACTAACTCACTTTCATTATCATGCTATAATAGGATTTCCGCAAATGTTTATATTTTTGCGTGTCAGACTGATTTTTATATCGATTGCCATAAAAAATGTGAACAACATTGGCGGGAGAGAGGTTCGCCCTTCGCCCGAGTCCGCCTCAGGTTCCGGTACCCGAGTGCCATGAAACGGTACAATCGGATGTGGTATCGATAAATCTGATCTATTACTTCATTACAGTATAGGTCAATGTCATTCGTAATGACAGCTTTGGCGTGAAAACAATTATTTGGTAATCTGTCATTATTCCGGGTACTAAAATAAAAAAAGAGTAGGGCCACTCTTCCCCATGGATGTCGTAAAATTGACTAAAGGATAGGCTTGTAAACTTAAGATTCTTCTTTCAGGCGATGGGCTAGCAACCTGTCACTAATTTAATCTCAATTCTATCATAAAACCAAACAGCTGAACGTGGCCTCTATCAGTCTCTTCAAGACAGTTGGCTCTGTCTACCCCGCAAGGCATATAGACGTGACTGTATATGCGTATGTATATTTTCAACGCGCACGTAACTTACGTTATGTGCGCGTTTTAATACCTGTATTATTTATAAAAAGAGTACTTTTATGATTGAACCATTTCCACAGAACACAGATATCAAACAAAGGGAATATCGAAAAAAAAAATATTTAGAAAATATGATGCGAACTACGATTTGTTCCAAAATAAAGTATAAACATGCAAATGACATAAATGTGAAGAAAAATATCAAATAAGGAACCACAAAAAAGGAAGGTTGTGAGTGCCACTTAAGTGCATTGCGAGATAGACAAAGTCTGCAATCTTGTCAAGGCTTTTTTTTAAATATCTGTATCTATACTAATATTATAAAGCTGAAGAGTTTGCTTTGTATGTTTGTTTGAACGCGCTTATCTCAGGAACTACTGGTTCGAATTGAAAAAGTCTTTTTGCATTGAATATACCATAAGCAAAGAAATATTGGAATATGTGAAAAAAAAAACAGGGAAAATTATTCATCCTTTAGGGCTGCAATGATGCCCATATTAACTATTCCACACGGACGAAGTCGCGGGCGCAGCTAGTTATTTATAAATCAAATTGCCGCATCCATTAAATAACAACTTTACTAAATCAATGTATCAAGTATGACACATTAATACCTGCGTTAATTATATCTAATTCACATACAGATTATCTACGATACGACTAAACAAATTGACCGACTTCGCAAAGAAAGGTTGTGTTATCGCTACTAGTATCTCTGACCTCGAAATGGAATGCAGAATTCTGATGTAACTCAATTGATTAATTCATAAATTAATAGACTCTGAGATAAAATAACAATGTTTTTTTTTAATTATGTAGCGACCAATTTTAACCATGGTACAATGTGGGTAATTTGCAGAGGATCTTGGCAAAACTAACGGAGATCAAAATGGAGTCACTGCGTGTAAAATCCTGACTTGCCCAATTGAAAAAAATAAAAAAAATTATTTGATTTGATACACAAACAAAAGAAATTGACATTATTTTGTATTAAGGATTTAAAGTTATGAAGTTTTAACTTAAGAATAACTTAACGTCAACACAGAATATTAATTAAATGTAATTTTCTACCTTGTTTTCATAGTCTATCTTATAACAGAGAACGCATAGACAAAATCATAAAGTCTATTTCAAACAAACACTGATATGAAGTGTTTATAACTTTACATACATACATTGTGCCGTGTGGTTACCGGCGCTAATGGAAAAAGAACAGGACCACTCTAGCTCTTTTCGATGGAAGTCGTCAAATGCAACTAAGGGATAGGCTCACAAATTTTGGGGTTCGTCTTTTAAAATCTCAGTTCTACGAGTATCATTATGCCTAACAGCTGAACGTGGCCTATCAGTCTTTTCAAGACTCGGCTCTGTTCACCCCTCAAGGGATATAGACGTGATTATATGTACGATGCACACTTTCATAAATTCCCGGAGGGGTACGCAGACACTACATCTTTCCACTTACTACATGAAAGGTAAACCGACTGATTTAAATATTTCCTAGAGACCGTAAAAATGAAAGCCGGAAATAACTTATATTTGTCAACAATGAACTCTGAATGGCATTGAATCGGCATGAGTCTTGGACATTACGTTAACTACGTTATTTCTTTGCCAGATAAGTAATCTAGTTTAAAAAATAAGGGACAATAGCAATGAAACATATGTACAATATGTACAACATTATCGTATTCTTTT
Source organism: Amyelois transitella (assembly GCF_032362555.1). Classification (NCBI taxonomy): domain Eukaryota; kingdom Metazoa; phylum Arthropoda; class Insecta; order Lepidoptera; family Pyralidae; genus Amyelois; species Amyelois transitella. Next base: position 10,875,910 of record NC_083512.1, read on the forward strand.
AGGTGACAGGCTAGCAACCTGTCACTATTCGAATCTCAATTCTATATCATTAAGCCAAACAGCTGAACGTGGCCTATCAGTCTTTTAAGACTGTTGGCTCTGTCTACCCCGCAAGGGATATAGACGTGATTATATGTATGTATGTATGTTTTTTCAACAATCCTTACAATTATATTAATTTGACAAAACAAGCATTAAATCTTTTGGAAGCATGTCAAATGCTGGTCGTGCCCGCAGCCATGATGCACGGCTTTGATAAAATAAACTTGACTTCCAGTACACGCGTGTCAGCATGCCACTCACCGACTCGTGATTTGGCAGTTTTGAATAATTGTTGTAAACTAATAAATGAGAACAATTAAAAAAAAAAGTTAACGAGTAATGTTTTAATAGGTGTTAGGTATAATAATTAGGTAGTTAAAATTTAATAGTAGTTAGTAGTTGAAATTAAGAAACAAGAACATACATATAATTACGTCTATATCCCTTGCGGGGTAGAAAGAGCCAACTATAAATAATTATAGGCCACGTTCAGCTGTTTGGCTTATGACAGAATTGAGATTCAAACAGTGACAGGTTGCTGGCCCATCGCCTAACAGAACATCTCTAGCTTATTAGCCTTATAATTCTACTTCATTTCCTGGTCATAACCAATTTTCGCGTAATTCGAACTTGACAGGCACAATGCAGGTTATTGCATTTTATCAACCTTTCGCTTGCAGTCCATATCTTAATGTCAACGAACCGCGCACATGATATGCCAAGGATTGGGAGTGACTTGCCCGCGAACGCTGTGATATTAAACAAAAAAAAATGATATGCCACTCCCTTTGTGTCAGTACAATCAGAATGTTGCACAAAAGTCCAAAGAATAATTGAAGAATGAACAGACATGTCCTTCATAGAAAACTAAATCAATAAATTTATACGTGACAAATTTCATAGATTGAGTTAGCCGCGATGTAAGTTCGGGACTTGTGTTACGAGATACTAACTCAACGATCTCATCACTACCATTTTCAGTTCAAAAAAAAAATTATATTAAACTACTCAATACAACTTTAATTCATCAGTAAGCAAATAACCAAAATAAACAAAATTGTCAATAAGAAAAACCTAAAAAAAAACAATTTAATTAGAATGACAAAACTGCGTTGACACAAATGACACATTTACATAAACAGTGACATTCCGCGAGTGTCATCACACCACGTGACTGCGCGCGCGCATTTTGGCGAAAAAAACGCTGAAGTTATGTAAAGAAGCGTAAGTGATCGAGCGGTTAAATATTTATTCTTATTAAATAGCAAGTACTTATTCTTCATGAGAACTCTTTTCTAAGTTACGTTCATTACGATAAGATTGATAACCTATGCTCTTTTGGTGAGGGCAAACGCCGTGAAGAAACCTGCACATTCAGGTATCTGGATGAGTCACAATGATCCAATATGAATATAAATAAATAAATAAATATATACGGGACAAATTACGCTGATTGAGTTAGCCTCGAAGTAAGTTCGAGACTTGTGTTACGAGATACTAACTCAACGATACTAAATTTTATAATAAATACTTATACATATAGATAAACTTCCAAGACCCAGGTCAATCAGAAAAAGTTCTTTTCTCATCATGCCCTGGCCGGGATTCAAACCCGGGACCTACGGTGACACAGACAAGCGTACTACCGCTGCGCCACAGAGGCCGTCTTCAATATGGTTTTGCATGTGCAAGGTTTCGGAGATCAGACCGGAGTCGTGGATAACCAAGAACCAGGATCGTGATCAAAGGCGAACTCCAAACTCCACAGCTAACGCCAGGAGGATGATGACATAACAGTGACATTTCTCCAGTGTCGTCACGTGACTGCGCACGCGCGCAATTTGGTGGGAAATCGCGCATACTACGTGACTTGGCACCGTGTCCTCTGGTGATGCAAAGTCGGGTAGATAACGTTTATCATCACCCAGAATTGATTAAAGCTAAATTTCTTGTTTATTTGCTTTGACGTTTTGGTCACAGATATACAAGGAGGATGTGGAGAGAAAGGTCGGAGTGGGAAGACCTAGACGAACGTATCTTGATCAAATTAAGGACGTCCTGGTAAAGGGTCAGGTCAAAAGTACCCGAAACCGCCGAGCTTGCATAAAGAGAGTTATGAATGTGGATGAAGCGAAGGAAGTATGCAAAGATCGTGGCAAGTGGAAAGAGGTAGTCTCTGCCTACCCCTCCGGGAAAGAGGCGTGATTTTATATATGTATGTATGTATGTACATTTTGGTCGCATGTTTAGCATGTTAGCCAGTCAGTCAATCTGTTTCGTCTTGAACATAAACCTTAATAATGTAGAATACATATAGTAGAACCACTCCAATCTTTCCCATGAATTTCGCAAAAGTCGACTACGGGATAAGCTTATAAACTTGGGATTCCTCTTGTAGGCTGATGGTCTAGTAACTTGTCGCTATTTGAATCTTAATTCCATCATAAAGCCATACAGCTGAACGTGGCCTTTCAGTCTTTCCAAGACTTTTGGCTCTATCTACCCCACAAGGGATAGACATGACAGTATGTATGTAAGTATAAATAAGTTACAAATACCACCTTCAATAGCTCCACGATAATCACCTTTCGTCTTAATAACTTCAACCTCCAAAGAAACCCATTAAACTATTCTTGACCCCATGTACAAACACTATATAGACCTAATGGATATGAAACAGTTTTTGTTTGTGCAATAGATTTAAATTGATAAAATATCATATAAAAGACCTCCATGAGTACGGTGTGGACATCAACTGGACTCAAAATTAAATCTAGACAAAAAGCAAAATTAATCAATGTTACTACAACCGAAGGAATTTTGATCAGTTTTAATAAATTGACTCAAAGTCTCTTTTGACATCGTTTTGACATTGTAATTTTCGATGTGTGGCCGACATCGTCAACTCATCTCAAAATGGCGCAACTGAATGCTTAAGATGGAAATTTTGCAAAAATAATAAAATATTAATATTATTTTCATTACTTATGAGTATTACTCCGATATCACAAGAATTATTAATATTTTTTTAATTACATTTGTTTTTCAGATTTGTTTTTAGGACTTTTTTTCTCGTGGCCTATCAGTATTTTCAAGGTTTTTGGCTTTGTCTATCCCGCAGTTGATATAGACGTGATTATATGTGTATAATACATAAAATCAGGCCTTCTGTTCTGTTTTTTTTGTTTATAGGTTATATAAATACCCTACCCCCTCGATTTTGTTTGTTTGCAAAATATTTTGCAATTAAATACATTAATTTACAATTTAATTGTAAATCTGAAAGAAAAAAAAATCTCTGTGTTTTTTTAATAAATATACAAATTGTTATCTTCAAGTTGAAAAGATTTTGAAAGACAGACAACGAAGTGATAAGTTTTTTTTTTGAGTTATGAAACCCTTAAGTAACGAATAAGATCATATCTACATTAACAAACTCATTAATTAATTAAATAAAGACGATTGCCATAAAAACTATATTATTTATTGAGTGCGATCAAGTTAGTCAAAAAAAAAATATAGCTATAATGATATGATGATTGTGTATGGCATTTTAGTTAAGGCGAAGTATTACGACCGTCAGTTGTTTTTCGTCAAAATCGTGAAAAGAAAATGCACTCAAATTATTATTAAAAAAAAAAATAATAATAAATAACCAGTAGTTGCTGGCGATTTCTTCCGTCGCAAAGGTTCACTGACAATGTATCATACCCTATTTTAACCCCTTCTCCCCCTTTTCTAGCAATAAAATGTGTTAGTAAGCCTATATTCTTCCTTAGGGTCAACTCTATCTCTATACGGAATTTCATCAAAATCGGTTCAGTATTTAAGGCATGAAACGGATAGTGTTATATTTGCATTTTTAACATTAGCAAGCATTGTTGACTTCTTCATTATACATAGATTTAAAAACAAAATTTAAACACACATAAATTAAATAGTCTTCTCCTTAAATGTTGACCAAGTGAACTTCGCCCCGTCCGTATAATCCACGGTCATGACACGACTTACCGTTATGTAACGATGGCATACAAATAAGAATCATAATTAATTAGGGTACAACTATTGAAATCCTAATAATATTATAAATGCGAAAGTTTGTAAGAATGTGTGTGTGTGTGTTTGTTTCTTTTTCACGCAAAGTATTTGGAATGGTTTCTCAAGAAATTTTGCAGGAATATAGCTTAGACATCAGAAGAACATAATATGTTAATATTTAAAGATATTTAAGGCTGACGAAGCTAGTCTTATAACTAGTCTAATACTTTTTATGTTGTGCGTTATAATAATTTAAAATTGGAATTGATGCTGGGACTTTACGACTTCGAGCGAAAGAACAAAACTACTATGCCACAGAAGCTGATATAATCCTATTAGGATTATTTTCCTTTTTATCTTATAATGTATGTACTTAAATTTCCTGCATTTCTGTGTGATTGCCGGCACCAATAGAAAAGAATAGAATCACTCCATCTCTTTTCCATGGATTTCGTAAAAAGCGACTAAGGGACATGCTTAAAAACTTGGGATTCCTCTTGTAGATGATAGACTAGTAACCTGTCACTATTTAAATCTTAATTCTATCATTAAGCTAAACAGCTGAACGTGGCCTGTCAGCTCTGAGCTCAGACTGTTGGCTCTGTCTACTCCGCAAGGGATATAGACGTGATTATATGTACGTATGTCCTTAATATAGTGCTTTTATAGTTATAAAATTATTTCTTAATCTAAGTATTTATCAATATTAATATATTTATCTTAATGTTAATAACTAAACCAACTTGTAGCATTTCCTAGATCATCTTCATTATGCTAAAAACTAGTCAAATAATTAAATGTATCTTAACTGAATTATGTAAATTATATTTATTTTAATTTAATAATGTTAATCAATTCTAGATTTATATCAATCTTCTAATGACTTAAGTGTTTAAGCGTATTTATATTTATTACTACATCTATACTAATATTATAAAGCTAAAGAGTTTGTTTGTTTGAACGCGCCAATCTCAAGAACTACTGGTTCTAAATGAAAAATACTGTTTGTGTTGAATAGACCATTTATCGAGGAAGGCTTTAGGCTATATAACATTACGCTGCAACTATTAGGAGCGAAGAAATAATGGAAAATGTGAAAAAACGGGGAATATTATTCACGCGGATTGAGTCGCGGGCACAGCTAGTATAGTATAAAACAAAATAACAAAACGCTTTTTGTCAATAAGTAAAGTTAAATTTTAGAAGTATCCATTAGATAGAGTGATTCAACAGGAAGGTATACCAAGCCAAACCACTGGTTATAAAGATCTTAAAAGCATTTCAATTCCTTAAGTTGTCTTATTAAACCATCGCAGCTTTACACGCGTACAGTCCTGATTAAGAATCTGGTTCATTCCCGTTTTCGGGAAAATGTTGGCGAAATTAATTCACATTACTTCCCTACATTTTCTGAGGGACATACTCGTACATACATGCCAAATTACGACGGCCTCATTGAGCTGAAACAATAGCTCGACCTAATTTAATTTTCAAAAAGGCACTGGCTCAAAAACCAGTACCAAGTAAGACAATTTTGTAACTTCACGCTAAGGCCGGCCTTAGAGCCCAACCATCTTGTAATTCATCTCGTTTTGAAATCTGGGCCACACACAATTTCGCTGACCTTCGCATACGGCGGCCATCTTTTTAATTTGAATCATTACCACACGCACGTTAAGAAATATTAACTTGCAGGATTCCGGTATTTCGTTGTTTTATAAACTAATCCCAATCCCATTTGTTGGTTGATATATATTTTTAAAAATTGACGTCCGGTAAAAATGCTGCAGTGTAGTTTGTTCCGTCGCTTCTTCTAAACATGCGCTTTGGAAGCGGTAGTAATTATAATTAGATTTAAGTGATGTGACGTCAATAAGTGATACCTTGTTTCCAAATTTGAAAATAAATCTATTCTATTCTATTTGACATTTTTTCATATTCATTTATTTGCCAACTATAAGTTTAGGTCTTAAATAATAGGAACTGATCTCAGGAACTTATTTATTGTTACTTTTTTATGAAGAAATTTTATAGAAAAGGCAGCGTGAAAAGTGTACATTTTTCACATTGTCTTCAACCTCCTGGCTTTAGTCCCGGTTGCATCCTCACCTCTCCGGAGAAAAGTCCGGGTTGTGCCTTTGACCATGGATCCTAGATTGGGTGAGTCAGGTTTTTACACGAGGCGACTCCCATCTGAAAACCTTTGCAGGTAAACCTAACCCATATGGGATCCATGGTTACACATCCAGTTGCCTGAATGTGCAGGTTTCCTGACGATGTTTTTCCTGACCTGACATTTCACATTGTTTTCTCAATAAATCTTCTTGAAACTATAATAATAACGACTCAGTAAATAACGTTATACAGCAAGCTTTTCCTAACACCAATATATTTTTTGTACATTATTCTGGTAGATATAGGGTGATCCCAGTTTTATTTGAAGAAACACATAAGATCTAAGAATTAAAATCTTTCGTACTTGATATTATTTCTTTCAATTAGCAATACATTGTCGATAAGACGGAAAATGTAAAGGAAACTCGAACCCGTTTTACCTGCACAATTATGTAAAGACTCAGTGGGGCGATGTAGATGGATATATTTTATTACTATGCGGCTAGACGACATTATAGTGAGCAAGAATCCAACAGATTTTTGTAGAACACTTGCTGTCTCGGCAAACGTTATTTTGTCGTATAAATAATTTCTAGATAAAAAAAATTTTATACTCAATATGCTCACAAAATTTCATAAGAATCGGTCAAGCCGTTTCGGAGCAGCACGGGAACGAACGTTGTGACACGAGATTTTTAAATATTAGATTTAAACAAGTATCAAATGAGCGCTGCATATCTTGATGTCAGACTGTCCTGAGACTCTCCTGTATGTGATATTATATTAATATATAAGTTATATAAATAACCTTCTTGGAGTTGATGGGCTAGCAACCTCTCACTATTTGAATCCAAATTCAATCATTGAGCCAAACAAACAGTCTTTGCGAGACTGTGGGTACTGTCTACCCTGTAAGGGATATAGACGTGACTATACGCATGTATGTAAGTACACGTATATTACATACATCATATAAATAAAATTGTTACACTATTTAACAACTTACATATAGGTATGTAAGTATGTATGTAACAATGATTAACAATGTGCACTACTCTAACTATAACAGAAGTTGGGTAATTACACATTGATTGATTGATGTATATGATGCGTTCGCTTCATCATTATTTAATTGATTTATTAGGCAATAAATAAAGAACTGTTCTACTGTTTATTTATGTCTGGATTTTTAGTGGACGAATACTTTTTGTTTCGAAATTCCCAAGGTACTGAAGCCCTGAAGTATTGTAAAGTTTGTAAGGATGTGTTAGGTTTAGAAGGTGATTGTAACCATTTCACGCAAAAACTACAAGATACTACGGTACAAATCAAAAATCTTTACAGTTATAAGTTTAGCTTACAAATTGGAATCTATATATATAAAAGCGAAAAACACTCACATAGGAATCACGAAATCTCGAAATCTACTGAGCCAATAAATATGAAATTTGGCAGGAAGGTAGATTTTAATTGGGAGGGATCCACTAAGAAAGGATTTTTGGAAATTCTATTCCTAAGGGGGTGAAATAGGGGTTGCAAGTTTATATGAAACTTCGTCATTTTTAGTGTGGGTTACGCGGACGAAGTCGCGGGCATCAGCTAGTAACATAATAAATTAAAATTGACTGATATTTATGTCGGACGAAGGCAACAGTTAGTTTTCCCGACCGAGTAAAACCCGGGGCAAGAATTAACTCGCTAATCACGTTATTTTGACGCGAAATGGAACGGAATGTATGATTTATTGAACTTATTTTTCTTTGTCCTGTGTTTATGAAACCGCAAAGTAATTAAGACTTTAAAACAAGTAAAGTGAGTTCTAGAAATTAATAATGGATTTTTTATAATTAACCTATCACGAAGAAGTAAATTTATTGTTTTTTAAGGTCTTGTGAATACATACATACATAATATAATCACGTCCATATCCCTTGCAGGGTAGACAGAGCCAACAGTCTTGAAAAGGCGGTAGCCCACGTTCAGCTGTTTGGCTTAATGATAGAATTGAGATTCAAATAGTGACAGGTTGCTAGCCCATCGCCTAAAAGAATTTTATAAGCCTATCCCTTAGTCGCCTTTTACGACATCCATGGTAAAGAGACGGAATGGTCCTATTGTTTTTAATAAAAAAAAGAAAATTAAATAACCTCATATAATAATAACAGCACAATTTTTTCGACAAGAATTTAAAAATGTACCTACATGGTAGTTAAGTCGATTAGTAGGTACGTAATTACACATAGGTCCTTAGCATATTCTGTCAATGTTTCATTCATGTTTTTTAATGTAGACAATGTGCATTCGTCCACGATTAAGATTGAAGAGATCCATATTTGTAAATTGACGTCCGATGAAAATGCTGCAGTGTAGTTTGTTCCGCCGCTTCTTCTTCACATGCGCTTTGGAAGCGGTAGGAGTTATAATTAGATTTAAGTTATGTGACGTCAATAAGTGATACCTTGTATCTAATTTTGAAAATAAATCTATTCTATTCTATTCTAATGACATTTATCTTGATGTCCCACCTCACAACTATTGCGATACTAAGCAAAATCATTATAATTATAAAGCATTTCATCAGGCGCACACGCACAAGTGTTTCAAAACCAAATTGGCTAAGTACATAATTTTTTAAATCTTTTTTTTTTACTTAACTCTACTGTAATTTTCACTTACTCTCTCAATCATATTGTTGTCCTTATATATTTACGACATGAAATGTTTATTTAAGATTCCAGTAAAAAGTTTACTTAGCGAATTATAAGACGAATATATAGGTATAGCTCTTGGTTTACTTTAAACAAATTGTTTCAATTACTTACCTAGGTCATCTTGTAAGATATTTATAGTTTTATTAATTCGTTTTATTACCAAACAAACTATATTTCACCGAAGAATTAGAGATGTAAAACAATAAAGTAATTGTAAATTTTTTTATATCACGCCACTTTCCCGGAAGGGTAGGCAGAGACTATATTATTTTCTTTCCAGTTGCCACGATCTCTGCATCCTTCTTTCGCTTCATCCATATTTATATAAGTTATTCATACTTTAATCCGATACATAGGTATGTATATAAAAACGTGATTGAATCTCAACAGCAGTACATGTTCTATTAGTTTTTTCGAGACTGTTAACTCTGTCGACCCCGCAAGGGATATAGACGTGATTATATGTATAAGTTTACCTGAGTGATAGACGGTAATTACATCTCTCCGCTTGAGACATAGTCAAATCATCTAATACGAAATTGCTCTTTTGATTTCCATAAAATTCTAATGCAAATCTTGACTCTCCCACGAAATAATATTCACATACAATTTGTTTCGTTTCAACGACGATCTTTCTTCTAGGACTTAGTAATTACATACTATATCTAAAGCGGATATCCGCCGAATGAACTTTATTGGTTGAAATAAATTAAAGGTATGCACAGGAAAATGATCATTACCGATTAAATGAAGCATATGTTGCAAAATTCTATGCCAGCTAGTAAAATGTATACATATATTTATATAATCACGTCTATATCCGTTGCGGGGTAGACAGAGCCAACAGTGAAAAATTAAAATGAAAAAATATTTATTCAGTCGTAAAAGGCGATTTGGATTCTTCTTCTAGGCGATGGGCTAGCAACCTGTCACTACTTGAATCACAATTCTATCATAAAGCCAAACAGCGGAACGTTGCCTTTCAGTCTTTTCAAGAGTGTTGGCTCTGTCTTCCCCGTTAGGATTTTCAATTTGAAAATCCATATTAATTTATTCTCATATGGTTAAATTATTTAACAAACTGTACGCAATGATCTTGTACGCAATAGCAACGGTTGCCATGGATTTTGTTTAGTTAGGAAGAATGTCAAAATATTTTTTTTCTATAATTTTTTTCTAAAATATTCTTAATTTTTATGTTCAATAAAATATAGTAATTCTAAACTGATTATTTCTCTACTCTTTTCTCCTTATATCTTCTGTAGGAATAAATAACTTTGTAACTAACTATACTTCCTACGCAAACATACAACCAAACCTAAAAAGTCGTTCAAAACCTCCTTTAAAACGCTTTCTCATCCTTGTTCACAGATACTTCGTAAGCACAATCTTACAGTTCCAAATCCACCGGGCGATATGCGAGAGGACCGGCCAGTTCATCCCAGGGGATCCCACCAGACCGCTCCACAAGTGCGACTTCTACAGGAACCCTGAAGCTGGTAGAATACTGACGTGAGTATTAAACCTGTTATTGGGTAGTACCTGTTTAGTTTTTAAACGTACATACATATAGTCACGTCTATATCCCTTGCGGGGTAGACAGGGCCAACAGTCGTGAAGAGGCTGACAGGCCACGTTCAGCTGTTTGGCTTAATGGTAGAATTGAGATTTGAATTGTGACAGTTTGCTAGCCCATCGCCTAAAAGAGGAATCTCAAGTTTATAAGCCTGTCCCTTAGTCGCCTATTACGACATCCATGGGAAAGAGTTGGAGTGGTCCTATTCTTTTTTGTATTGGCGCCGGGAACCACACGGCACAATTATGTCCACGTCTGAATTGAATCAGTATTTATGTTATTAAAAAATCAGTAAAGGGCACGATTTAATTATAAAATATAGTGTTATTGCAGAAGGGACAACATACAAGAAAAATCATTTTTAGAAAAATATTATACCGATAGAAAAACGTTTCTAACACGTTTCAGTATTAGAATTGTTTTTCTACAGAAATACTTCTGGTATATGAAATTTAGTATTTAATAATACTTAGGCATATTTTATACTTGAAATTATTACAAAGGCTGTTCACTGAACACATTTCGGTCGGTTAATAAATAAACAAAATGGTAATAGCCAAATTTTTAATTTCAAACTGAAAATGCAACATAAAACCATTTTTTCTCAAGTCGCGGACGCGAGATAATCGCGGACAAACATACATACAGGTAAAACTGAGAACAAACATTTTTTCAAGGCGGTTAAAAATGCACTTTATAAAAAGAACAGATTGAACTTCTGTACTTTAGTTATTCTAGACTAAGCGAAGGGCACAAAATATGGAGCAATAAAAATAATGCAATAAAACAATAACGTTAAGTTATTCAATCATGGGACGGTGTGACCTTGACCACGGCGTCCAAGGTCACAGAACAATGGAGACAGTGGTACAGTGAGCCACGAATAACTGTGACAAATCTTTCAAAATCTTATAACATACATACATATTTTAATCCCGTGGGGGGTAGACAGAGCCAACAGTCTTGCAAAGACTGAATGGCCACGTCCAGCTATTTGGCTTAATGATAGAATTGAGATTCAAATAGTGACAGGGTGCTCTAGCCCATCGCCTAAAAGATGAATCCCAAGTTAATTAGTCTATCTCTTAGTCGCCTTTTACGACATCCATGGGAGCGAGATGGAGTGGTCCGATTCTTTTTTTTCGGGAAAAAAGTGTGATTATATGTCTGTGGCGCAGCGGTAGTACGCTTGTGTGTGACACCGGAGGTCCCGGGTTCGAATCCCGGCCAGGGCATGATGAGAAAAGAACTTTTTCTGATTGGCCTGGGTCTTGGAAGTTTATCTTTATAAGTATTTATTATCAAAATATACGTAGTATCGTTGAGTTAGTATCTCGTAACACAAGTCTCGAACTTACTTCGAGGCTAACTCAATCAGTGTAATTTGTCCCGTATATTATTTATGTATATATGTTTTCCTAAACGGTTAGACTTCGACGTGAACTGTACTAATGTACATTCATAGTAAAAAAACAATAGATCCATTTGGTCGAAATTAGTACGAGCCTGACCTGAATTCATTATAGACATTGTTAATCAGACTATGTATATCAGTTCCCATCCATTGTTTGTGAATGTTTTAATTATTTTTAACGAATGATTAATTACTTTTTAATATACTTACTTGTTTGAGATTTACGTAATTCTAAGTCTACGAAATAAATTAAAAGGCGACTAAAGGATAGGCTTAGCAACCTAACATCACATTAATCAACCACAATCCTTGGCCATAGAGTTGAACGTGGCCTGTCAGTCTTTTGAGTACTGTTGACTATGTCTACCCCGCAAGGAATAAAGACGTGACCATATGTTCGTCTTTATCAGTAGACAGAGCCAACAGTTAATTGAAATTATGATTAATTAACGCAACATTTATTTTAAACGTATAGAATATTTCTCGGAACAATTTCGTGCGCGCGTAATTTTCTTGCGTCAATTTCTACAACATACTTCCTATACTCCACAACAATAAGGGTTAATTTCACATGCAGACATTGAAAATAAAGGAGAGTGCACACAATTGGCATTTGAAGGCAGGAAGCGGCCACTTGACTCGCTATGCGGGCGATATAGTTAACACGGTTTTATATTCAGTATACATTTTTAAGTGTCTATTCTTAAAGTGACGGTCATCGTACTCGATCGGTATTTTTGTGCGCTATTTATCGCGAATTCTTCATGAACTTCTTCTTGATGTGCCGTGTGGTTACCGGCAAGCACGTTCCGAATGACTTTTTGTTTGTTTTATTCTTTGTTATTAGTTTTTAAGATGGAGAAATAAAATGTCGTTTTAGTTCGCTTAGGACACGGTATTTTTACTTAATTGGACCCTTGTTGAACACTCCAAGAAGAGGGAGTGGGTAGGCAGCGGCCCGCCCGGGATGAAGTCAGACTTGCCGTGACCAGGAAGTTATATATAAACAAATAATACATACATACATAAAATCACGCCTTTTTCCCGAAGGGGCAAGCAGAGACTACATCTTTCCACTTGCCACGATCTCTGCATAGTTCCTTCGCTTCATCCACATTTAAAAACGTAATGATTGGAAAATTCTGGCTTTGAGAGTAATGAGCGTCGTAATTTACGATTCCCGGCCACTAGGATACCTAATAATAGGACCACCCCATCTCATTCCCCATGGATGTCGTAAGAGGCGACTAAGGGATAGGCTTATAAGCTTTGGATTCTTATTTAAGGCAGTGGACCAGCAACCTGTCACTATTTGAATCTCAATTCTATCTTAAATGCGTTTTGCAACTTCCTAGCTGCGAATGTAAAGCAGCTATAACTATATACAAGCTATATGTAGCTATATGTATAGCTGTCTATAGCTGATATACAGTCTTCCTAGCCGATGCAATTGGGACCGAAGGAGTCACGTTTTTAGAACAAGCGGTTTTGCACTGACTACTTAAAACGCGGCGTTTTTTTAAACGTTTTCAGTATGGATAATCGTGATTCTGATATAAGTTTTAGCTTGGTACAGAATAACATAATTTTTCTAAGAAGCCGTGTGATTTTTTTGAAAAAAGTGTGTTTGTTGATTGAAAACTTTATAACCACCAAATTTCGTCAAAATCGGTCAAGTTTCATCTATGAAGGCAGACAGACAGACAAATAGACTGATAGATTCATTTTTACTATTAGAATAAGGTTTGAAGCGTTACCCAAAATTCGTCAAAAAAAAAAGGAATTTACTTTATTTTTCCGCAATCAATAAATAACCATATAATACAATAACTTAGGTATAATTATATTAACACAACGATTTGCCGCTTTCTACTCAAGTAGGTAGTCGTATCTAGTTACTTTATTGTTTGCCGGTTGACTAGAAGAGTTCCTTCATGGGATAAATCCGCCATTGCAAGTGATTTATTTCTATTTTTTGTACTATTTGGAGCTTTGGAATAATTAAGTAGTAGTTATAATTAGATTTAAGTGATGTGACGTCAATAAGTGATACATTGTATCCAATTTTGAAAATAAATCTATTCTTTTATATATCTTGTAACTGTGTGAATTTCTGTGCAATAAAGATATTACAAATATACATAAATACATACATACATATGGTCACGTCTATATCCCTTGTGGGGTAGACAGAGCCAACAGTCTTGCAAAGACTGATAGACCACGTTCAGCTGTTTGGCTTAATGATAGAATTGAGATTCAAATAGTAACAGGTTGCTAGCCCATCACTTAGAAGAAGAATCCCAAGTTTAATAGCATATCCCTTAGTCGCCTTTTACGACATCCATGGGAAAGAGATGGAGTGGTCCTATTCTTTTTTCTATTGGTGCCTGGAACCATACGGCTAATTACAAATATTATTATAAACAATAACAAACCTTATTACTAAAACTTTACATGAGTGACGTACAAAAGTCTTACTTTACCTACCGTATGGCGTAAAATAAAGTTCGTGTTCATATCAAGTTATGTAACTAAAGGCGATCGAACATCTGACTCAAGCGCCTAGTATGTCTAACTTTATACTAAATAGGTGTCCATTACGCTTCCCTTATAAGTGAACTAGCTGTGCCCGCGACTTCGTCCGCGTTGTATAGTTATTTTGGGCATCATTGAAGCTCTCAATGATGAATAATTTTACTCGTTTTTTTTCACATTTTCCATTTTTTCTTTGCTCCTTATAGTTGCAGCGTGATGTTATATAGCCTAAAGTCTTCCTCGATGAATGGTCTATCCAATGCAAAAAGAATTTTTCAATTCGAACCAGCGAGAAACGCAGACATACAGACAAAGAAAATATGTAGGCTTTATAATATGTAGTAAGAGTAATAAACTTGGGAATTTTCACATCTTTTCGGGACTGTTAGATCTATCTGCCCCATAAGGGCTTAAGACGTGATTATACATTATGTTTGTACATATCTGTTGCATTGCACTATATTACTGATATTCAGAAAATCACTTAGAAAATTAAGTGATTTTTATTTTGAACATAACATTTTTATTTGTTTTCTATGCTATACTATAAAGATATTTCAACGGTATAAAGACAATTTCCTCCAAAATGTGATGCCAAGAAGAAACCCAATTGAACCCTATTAGATTCGGCTCTGACATAATAAGAAGAAATGGTCGCAAAGGGAACATATTACGTGACCCACTATAGTCTTACCTTCCTGAACGGAAATAATTCTGTTCCTGTTTAAATAACAATACATTTTGCCCTTCATTTTCATCTTTATAGTCTTATTATCGTGTCACAAAATTTTCTGTTTTATGTATGGTTATAAAAAAATTGTTTTATGTATGGTTTCTGGCACTTAAGAATAGAATCACTCCATATCTTTCCCATGGATGTCGTAAAAGGCGACTAAGGGATAGGCTTAAAACTTGAGATTCCTCATGTAGGCTAGCAACCTGTCATTGTTTGAATCTCAACTTTTATTATAAAGCCATAAAAGTAAATTTTTAAACAAACAAACAGAATTTTGCCTTCGAAATACCTACTAGTAGGGAAGTACGAAACGGTATGGATAAACCAAAACGACCCAAATAAGTCAAACAAGAAGCCGATCTAGGTCTCAGATATCCTAGTAAATCTAGACCTAATTACATAAGACTACCGTAAAACAATGCCTTGGCCTGCCATCGATACGCGTTATGCAATTCAGTTGGCTAATGGCTTGATTCTGGATGAATATACATACACACATACATATAATCACGTCTATATCCCTTGCGGGGTAGACAGAGCTAACAGTAAAAATACTGAAAGGCCACGTTCAGCTGTATGGCTTTATGATGGAATTGAGACTCAATTAGGCTAGCCCATCGGCTACATGTGGAATCTCAAGTTTATAAGCCTATCCCTTAGTCGCTTTTTTCGAAATCCAAGGAAAAGATATACCTAGCGTGTTTCTATTCAAAAGTGTCGGAAATCACACGGAAAGTTATCGCAGCCATTATTTCAATTTAATTGTTGTAACCCTTAAAGAAGGAATTTCATTCGTAGTACTTCCCAGCATAATATTCACTAATAACCGGCCATCAAGTACAGCTTACCTTATAATGGCGGAATAATAGCATCGATTAACAATCATAGCTAAATAATTACTCCATACAAACGAATTATACACACTTCGGCATAATTTCCAACGTATTGCAATATTGTGGATGATTTAACTCTTTAATTTGTAGTTTAGGCGGTATGCGGGGCAGTTATTAAACTCATTGCTAAAGAAACTGAGGTCGATGGGCTAAATAATGATTACAATAAATATATCTAGTGCCGTGTGGTTCCCGGCACCAATATAAAAAAGAATAAGACCACTCCATCTCTTTCCCATGGATGTAGTAAAGGCGACTGAGGGATATGCTTACAAACTTGCGATTCTTTTTTAGGCGATGGGCTAGCAACCTGTCACTATTTGAATCTCAATTCTGTCATCAAGCCAAATAGCTGAACGTGGCCATTCAGTCTTTTCAAGACTGTTGGCTCTGTCTACCCCGCAAGGGATACAGACGTGACCATATGTATGTTGCTTTGGATAACAAAATGATGCAATCATAACAATTGCTCAAAACTTTAGTTACTCGATACATTAACGGCCTCTGAGGCGCAGCGGTAGTACGCTTGTCTGTGACACCGGAGGTCCCAGGTTCGAATCCCGGCCAGGGCATGATGAGAAAAGAAAATTCTCTGATTGGCCTGGGTCTGGATGTTTATCTATATAAGTATTTATTATAAAATATAGTATCGTTGAGTTAGTATCTCGTAACACAAGTCTCGAACTTACTTCGAGGCTAACTCAATCTGTGTAATTTGTCCCGTTTATATTTATTTATTTATTTATTAACGATTTCATTCAAACATTACAGTCGCCTCATGGAGCGTGGATCATCGGCGCCCTGGAACCAGATCCTGCAGGACGCTATCGGGGAGACCAGGCTGAACGGGGAGGCTCTCAGGGACTACTTCAGACCATTGGAGGACTGGCTCAGGAGCGAGAACCTGAGGACTGGTGAATACTTGGGCTGGAGTTACGATGGGGATTATTGCAAATTCAGGTAAGTTTTTTAATTATTTTCATACGTACCTAATACAAACATGTTTTCGTCTTATTACGTCTTTATACTTTAAGGGTTAAGAGCTGCAGTGTAGTTTGTGCCGCCGCTTCTGCTACACATGCGCTTTGAGAGCGGTTGTATTTATATTTAGATTTAAGTGATGTGACGTCAATAAGTGATACCTTGTATCCAATTTTGTAAATAAATCAATTCTATTCTATTCTATTGCGGTTACACATCCAGTTGCCTGAATGTGGAGGTTTCCTCACAATATTTTCTTTTATCGAAGAATACCCTCCATTACACAAAAAAGATAGAGCCCTTTGAAGCCTTAATTATAGGAATTCGCTATACTATATATTCGTACTATTGTTTGTTTGAACCGCTTATCTCAGGAACTACTCATTCGATTTGGAAAATTCTTTTTGTTTTGAATAGACCATTAATTGAGGAAGGCTTTAGGCTATATTACATCACGCTGCAACTATAACGAACGTAGAAATAATGGAGAATATGAAAAAAGTCGGGGAAAATTATTCAACCTCGAGGGCTTCAACGATGCCCAAAATAACTATTCCACGCGGACGAAGCCGCGTGCGCAACTAGTTGGGTAATATTACAACAATCGGTCATCAATAACGTGTGAACCGACACTGCATACATTAAACGTAAATATTGAGTCATTATTACAGTTATAGCCAATTATACATTACAAAAAATATAGAGGAAAGTAACTAAATGTGGGCTAGTGCTTTAATATGGGCTAGTAACAATTCTCGAAAACCTACAGTCGAATGACACAACAAACGACGATCGTCCATCGCATTCATTCGCTTTGACATCGCACTCACTCGCTCTCGTCAATCGCGCGCGAGCTGTCGCCATTGTCAGCTGTTCTTGTGTTGTTGCTGTCGAAAAGTTTTCTGAGGTTCGTATCAATGTGTTGTTTAATCAAAGAAAATTAGGTCTAAATACTGTAACCATGTGTTTTATTGCAAAATATAAGTTTAATTTTATGATTTTCGGTCGATTTATTGCTTGCTATATATGATTTGTAAAGTACAAGATCAAATTTATTTTAGTTAAGAATTTCGAATATGGGCTATTACTATGGTCCTAAATATGGGCTGCTGTGGCTTCGGTCATAACTTTGTCTCCATATAAAAATGGCCTTATTGCAACAAGTAGGAAGAAAATTGAAAAAGAAAATAAAACAAAAGATAAGTAACCCAAGCAAAAGAAGTTTAGGAAATAAGTAAGCCAAGACCAAGGAAGAAAGTGTAAGTGAAGAATATGTCCAATTTGATTCAGATAGTGAACCAGATGCCCCTATAGGAAGAGAGGCTCCTGATACTGCCGATGCAGCGTGTATGTTTTGTCAGGAATTTTTTTCAGAAAACGCAGCAGGAGAACTGTGGGTAAGATGTTTAATGTGTCAGCTCTGGGCACATAATGACTGTGCTGGGCCAGAGTTCGACACTTGGATATGTGATTTTTGTAAGTAAATTATGTAATTTCTTCCATCTACCAAAGTAATTTGATCTCTTATAAGGTAAATATTTATAATTGTTATTTTCGTAGAAGACATATTAAGTTTCTATTAGTAGCCCATATTTAAGTACCTGTTCCATATTTAGAATCTATTTTGATATTTTGTTTAATGCTCAAGATAATAATATATAATAATATTAAGAACATATGATTGTTACTTAGCTCTTTAAAAATGTATGTGTGATTATTTTGACCACAATAAATGGTTATTTTTTTAATAGTTTTTTATTTTTGAGGCAAAAACAAAATGGTAGCCCATATTTGGTTACTTTCCTCTAGGCATACGCATCGCGGTCAATTGCCTGTGACCAACGCATAAATTTTCTACATACTTGAACTCATATATAACAAGTGTCAGTTAAAAAGTCGTGAACAGCGATAAAGATTAAAGTCTTCTTCATCGTGGCGTCTTTTCAAGACTGTTTAGGCTCTGTCTACCCCGCAAGGGATATAGACGTGACCATATGTATGTATGTATGTCATCGTGGCGTTAGTTCTGCTTACATCCTCACCTAGCTGGAGAGATGCCCGGGGTGCGAACCTATGACCATGATCCTGTCTGTTTGTTTGTTATTTCTTTATTGCACATGAAGAAAATAATATAGGCTATTACCTACAAAACAGTCATTGGATTAAGAAGAATATGTATGTATGGCGGACTTATTCCAATCGGGATAAGTCCGCCATTGCAAGTCATGTTTTTACACGAAGCGTTTTTATTTAACAGTCGCGAAGAGACTAATGCTAATTGAGATTTTTAAGCGACAGGTGACTAGCCCATCGCCTAAAACGAAGTAACTTTCTATGGTCTTATAGGCTAACGAATGTTGTGCATACATACATATAGTCACAGATTTATTCCTTACGGGTAACAGTACCTCAGTGAAAAGACTGAAAGGCCACCTTCAGCTATAAAGCTGCCCATCGCCTGAAAGAAGAAACCTTTGATAAGAAAGGGATTCCTTAATTGATTTTTACAGTCTTTATTTGTTATTTTCCTTGTCATTAAACCAATTTTCTTTCACTTCCAGCATCGAGACAGCTGGTCTACAAGTATACGGTGGATTCTACAACGCGGCCGCTCAGAACTACGACACCACCAGCTTCATCACCCTACTCATCACTTCGGCACTCACCACTATTTTCACATTACGCAGATGAATAATATAATTTTAGATGTTATATTAAAGGAATCGGAATAATATGAGACGGTAGAAATGGCATTTTTGTTTTTGAAGTGATATGTCGTAATCTTGAATTGCACGCACATTTCAGCGCAGTTATAAAGCTGTATTATAATTATTTACAATTATTTATAATTAAGTTTATATCTAGGTGTACTTTAAGATGAAAAAATATGGTGTCACATCACAACCATAGTTGTAAAGTCACATTCACCAGTAGACCACTTCTGTAGTCTTACATTATTCCGATTTCTATGTTTTATACTTTAAATTGTAGAAAGATATTTTAAGAGAATTACATTTGATTAATATAAATACAAACATTAGGATGGATCCACTAATTACTCGTATCAATTAAAAAAGCCGAAACGAGCAAAGATGAGTCAAAAGCTTAAAACGGTTAAATCAATAGCAAGCTATAAGTAATTCTTAAAAGCTTTGAAAATATATAAATTACAAAATTAATAAACAATAAGATATTTTACTTATTTTAATCAAATCATATACCTATTTAATTTTTAACTGATACAGTTACAACCAAAAGTTTATTGTTAATTATTCAACAAAATCAGTTTTTATCGAAATAAATACTGTTATTAACCGAAATAAATAAAAAAAAAATATCAGGGTTTTTTTTATAATTTTTTTGATTAAATAAAAACTTGTATATTTTTATATAGTTGTTAAGAGAAATATATTTGTTATTGTAAATAGCATTTAATTAAAATAACATTAGAATATTTTGTGATAACTCGAGAGTAAAGAGAAATACGAATTTGTTGTGGTTTAATTTATGAATATGAATAATGCCGTGTGGTTCCCGGCACCAGTACAAAAAATAATAGGTTCACTCCATCTCTTTCTCATGGATGTCGTAAAAGACGACTAAGGGACAGACTTACAAACTTGGGATTCTTTTTTAGGCTATATGGGCTAGCAACCTGTCACTATTGGAATCTCAATTCTATCATTAAGCCAAACAGCCGAACGTGGCCATTCAGTCTTTCAAGACTGTTTGCTCTGTCTACCGCGCAAGAAGTAATTATATGAATGTATGTAACAAGAAAATTTGGCAAATTTCAGTTACCGAATACGTTTAAGTTTATCAAGTTCCCGTGGAGTCAAAGTAATAAAGCAACAACTTACATACATACATAAAATCACGCCTCTTTCCCGCAACAACTTCCCTGTTCTAAATGTGCATACTTTCGAATTGCTCACTTTATACCGACACAGAAAACGCATTACACTACCCTCGTTAGGGATCCCTTATAGATCTTTATTAAAAGCTTTTTGAAAACAACGCAGCGGACCCACAAATGAAGGTCGAAGGTGTCAACATTAAGTAAATTTAATTCAAAAGCCCTACCCAAAATGCCACCATCTAGTTTCCGGAATGTGCAGGTTTCCTCGCGATGTTTTCCCTAACCGTAAGAACATCGGTAAGTATTCAAAGTAATGAACATATCTTTCGAAAATAGTGATTGGTCAGGCCGACAAGGGATTCGAACCTGTGCCTTTCTGCGCATCACACAGAGATGATAAGCTCTTTAATTCGACGGAATATAGACACGAAAATATATACGAGTATTTTTCAAGACCTTTGAGATTTAATATTGTTTCCAAATATTACTGAAATTACATATATATAATCACATCTATATCCCTTGCGAAGTAGACAGAGAATCTTGAAAGACTGAAAGGCCACGTTCAGCTGTTCGCCTTAAGATGGAATTAAAATTTTAATATCGGCAGGGTGCTTATTAATAAAAAAAATGACTGCAGAAAACAATATCTTTTAGAGGTGGCACTGAGAAAAACAGCGATGTCTATTCGTGAAAGATTTACCTAAACACATTTGCAATGCACACTCATATCAAATTTGCTACAGTTAACAAAAACATTCTGATAGACGGATGTTTTTCTATAGATGGCTAGATGGACAGCTGTTGATGTTATTTCAAATGGTCGCGTCACATGAATAACATTCACTCTCATCTGTAAATACTCTTCTCGCCAACATCATCAAATTAATATTGGTTAACATGTATTCGGTTGGAGGTAATAATTTTTATAGGTATTTATTTATTATATCACAGTTAAAACAAGTCCTTTGAAAATAAAGTGGTCAATTTTATTATTATGACTTTTAAATGTTTCCAATGTATGTTATGAATGTGGATTAAGTATAAGTTTTTTGCTTCAATTTCATTTCAAAGATAAAGTCAATAATTTAATAAACTATAGGTAAATTAGATCTTTTGTGCAGTGCCGTGTGGTTCCCGGCACCATTAGAAAAATAATAAGACCACTCCATCTCTTTCCCACGGATGTCGTTAATGGCGACTTAAAGGGATAGGCTTATAAACTTGGGATTCTTCTTTTAGGCGATGGGCTAGCAACCTGTCACTATTTGAATATCAATTCTATCACTAAGCCAAACAGCTGAGCGTGGCCTATCAGACTTTTCAATACTGGTGGTTCTGTCTAACCCGCTCCCTAGCGGGGCATATCGCTATATAGACGTGATTATATGTATGTATTAGAACTTCAGAAGAAACATAGGCTTCCATTTATTTTAGTATATTTAGGATATAATCGTATGTTCAGGCATTATAGCTAATTTAGATACATAATGATGTCATTGCTCACTCATCAACAAAATTACAAACGCAATCTAAAAGAAACCAAACAAATAAACCACCGTTACATTAATTGGAGATGAAAATCAATAGGAAACATACCAGGGCAGCATATTCGATACAAAGACTGCCCACAGCTATAAAGGCGGCGGCACACTGGCGCCGAAGATGCAAGGGGGGACACCCCCAATGTTTGCTATCGCCGCTGGAAGCTGCGACGTTAAGAGGTTATACCAAGCTAGCTGTGCCCGCGACCCCGTCCGCGTGGAATAGTTTTTTCATCATAGCATCATTGAAGCCCTCAAGAGTGAATAATTTTCCCCGTTTTTTTTTCCACATTTTCCATTATTTCCATGCTCCTAATAGTTGCAGCGTAATGTAATATAGTCTTAAGCCTTCTTCGATAAATGGTCTATTCAACACAAAAAGAATTTTCAATTCGAATCAGTAGTTTCTGAGATTAGAGCGTTCAAACAAACAAAAGCTTTATAATATTAGTATAGATGTTTTTTCTCAATACACATTTATATCTCGTTAAAACCTGAGCTCTTCTCTTTCTTGCATCGTTCCGTGGAACGGATCGGATCCACTCAAAAAAAAACATAGTCTTAATTCATTGATAAAATTTAGGAAGCTGTTTGTTTAAAAAAAATCTCGATTATGTTTTGGGTGGTTGGCGGCTTAGTCGGCGCAAGAGTCACACTTCCGTCTACTGCTCCATTTGAATCGTATAAGTATGAAGTCTTCTTTTTGCAAAACCCAATTAAAATTCCTCACGATATTTTAGTTAACCTATTTCTTAAATAATCAAATCAAATATGTAACAATAGCCACATCCAACAAGAAAAGTATTAAAGCTTATATGACAACTGAGTTCTTAGTTTTAATGAAAATATACATAGTAGTCAACTATCTAATAGAATTCCGACGCCATAAGAGGTAGAATATGTGTTCACAGAAACTGTACCTAAATACTAAGATCTAGATTGTAACCATATTCATGGAATAATTGATTATTATTATAATAAATAAATACGGAAAAAAAAGCTCTCCTTAATTTCTTTTTACTAGCGTTTCCTCTTAAGACAATGGCTTTTATTCAGTAAAAATATTGTTTGTTTACACAGATAAGTGTTATTGCGGTTTTCTGAATAAAATTTGGCTTTGTTTGCCTTTGTCACAATGTTCGTTCCCGTACTCTTCCGAAACGGCTTGACCGATTCTCATGAAATTTTTCGAGCATTTTGAGTAGATCTGAGAATCGGCCAATATCTATTTTTCATACCCCTTAGTAATAAAGATTGTCCACCCTCAATAAATTTTTATTTAACTAGAAATGCAAAACAACGTTTTCCTGGACAGCTAGTAGTCTTATAATACACTTTATATGCTTTTTTTATAAAAACATAATGTAAATTACTAATAAAAAGTTTGTAAAAAATCACAGAAATTCATCCAGCAGCACACGATACAGTACAAAACTCTTTTGCAATAACAAAATGAAATAATTGAGACATATTCAAACATCCACAAGTGGTTTCAATCTGATGAATGTATTGGTGGCCCGCATCATTTATCCCAATGCCCGGATAGCCCGCTCCTGACAAATTATTCTCGAATGATCCATCGTATTAAAGATTTATTATCTCATTAATTAAGTCTATAGACTGTGACTATTTGAATCTCAATTCGATCATTAAGCCAAACAGCTGAACAGGGTCTTTTGAAGACTGATGGCTCTGTCCACCCCGCTTGGGATATAGACGTGATTATATGTATGTAAGCATTTATAATATTTTTAACGGCTTAGACAAAAATTCCTTGATCAAATTAGGCACATTCTAGGAATCTGCCAATAAACCGGCGATTTGTCATGATGATTAAACATTTTGAATAGCTGTGTTCCAAAGCGTATAATAAATAGTGTAGCGTATAATATATAGCGTGTAATAAAAATACACAGCTTTGAAAACTTTATTATATTATTATAAAATTTAACAACAACCCTTTGGGAATATTAAATATAATATCTACTAATAAATATGAATGTTTCTGTCGTTAAAACCATTTCCAATTATTGCATCAATATTTCCAAAGGCGCCCAACTCTTTCCAAATTCCGGGATTCTCTCGGTAAAAGATATTTAATATTTGGTTACTTTGAACTGCGGTATCAGTTGATAGCAGTCCAAGTTAACTGCGTCTCCGAAATTTCCCGACTCCAGATGCTTACCGTATACCTCAGCATTGGTTGGCAATCAAACTAATATAGATAAATCCGAAAACAGTCATCGGTACACGACCGAAGCAAGATTTGAAACTGTGCTTTTGTTAGCATTACGCCTTTTTAGGCATCCACAGTTCGACTATAAACGTTACTTGAATATTGTCACAATATAGATGGATATTTTATTTACTTACTTCAATACGTGTATCATGATATTGATGTACATACATACATACATACATAATAGATTCTTATTATAATATCTTCAGGTACTAACTTGCATAGACAGGGAATGTATATAAAACAAAAGAAGTATACAGAAATCGTGGAAAGTGGAAGTAGGCCTCTGCCTAACGAAAGGACGTAATGGATGTAAAAAAAACTAAAGTACATACTGCAAGCTATAAAATACCACGAAGCTGCGAGCGAAAGATAGCGTAAGATAAATCTTGAACAAAGAAACGCATTACAAAATGGTGGTCAAATAAATCAGACACCACAAAACTAAAGGGAAACTTGCAAGTTATGAAGCCATCACTCAAGTCTTTTTCCCGGCCGAGCTTATCTGTGAACCATAGATATCGGAATAATTTAATACAATAGAAATGTCGTATAGATATAATGTGTCGCTGCCTCACATCGCACGCAGTTATTTGTGTAATTGATAAGATGTCAAATAAAACTCAACATTGATATGCAATGTTAAAATGTTAATGGTGACTAAAGGTGGTGGTGACCATCAGTTGCGACTACACATTTATCACTACTTGCCACTTCTTCTTGCTATCTGTCCTCTGAACCTTTACAGAAGTTACTAACTCATAATGAATCATGGTAATAACTGCACCAGATGAATGTGCCTATTCCCTTACTCGCCTTTACGGTATCCATGGGAATGGATAACCTATCTATTCCCTTGGATACGGTAAAGGCTTATCCAAAATTCTGGTAACCACCCGACAATACTTACCACTTCTATAATCTAACATTATTCCGAATGCTATGGTTCCTGTACATCGTTCCCGGTGCTATCCCGCTTCCCACCCCAGTATCGTTTCAACTCTAATTCGGGTAATACGTGTCTATGGTTTCTGGTAGCCTAGTACTTTTTGTTGTGACTGAACCTTTTTTAGTGAATTTGTGAGTGTGTTTTTAATGTAATGAGGATTGATTTGTAAGTGAAGAGATTAAAACATGATTTTGTACGTTTAGCATTTTTGTTTCAAGTTGTAAATCAAATAATAATTTATTTTATGGACAGCTGAGAATGCAATTTGGGAATGCACTGAAATAATTAATTAATGCGCTATGATGAGAAACAGAAATAATGTTTTGTAATTTTTTTTTATAACTTTCTGTTCTAATCACTTGTACGTTGTAAGTAAAATATAATAAAACTTATTAACTTCCCATCAATCAAGTATATGACGAAGTTATGTTTTTCTTACAAAACAATTCTAGTAATGACATTAAAACTTCTTCTTGATATTTTTTTACAAATGGCTACTTGCAAAATGATTTTGTTTTAAATTTAGAATAAAAGAAAATTATTTGAACACTAAAGAATTGGACAATTGAGTGCGCATTTACAATTACTTATATTTAAATGCGTTTAATAATTGGACAAAACTTGTTTATATTTTCATATTTATACATAAAAGCTACATAAAAGCTTTACAATACTGTCCGGTTTTATTATTAGCTAGCTTTTGCGCGCGGTTTTTGCTTCAGTGAGATAAAGGTCTGTGCTTATCGTGTCTCCAAAATGTTTAAAGCTCAAAATCTAATAGACCATTACTAGCTACGCTCCCGTGTGAAATTCTAGAAAAAAAAGTAGCCTTTGTTACTCCCGACGGTCTATTCTATATCTGTGCCATAATCTGTGCGACTAATTTCCAGTTTTTTTTTGAGTTTATTCGTTACAAACATACAGAAAGACACATCTTTTCTCTTCGTAACATTAGTATGGAAATTAATGTAGGGATCTCCAAAAATAATTAGAGAACGTAAAATGGACGCTACAGAAGCAATGAACTGGTATAATTCGGGAGTGCATGGTACATCAATTAGGCCCAATTTATTCATCCTCCCAACAGATGGTTTTGTAATTGACTTTGTATAATAGGACGCTATATAGGGGAGATTACATACATACTTACATATAATCACGTCTTTATCCCTTGCAGGTTAGACAGAGCCAACAGTCTTGTAGACCGATAGGCCACGTTCAGCTAGCCCATCGCCAAAAAGAAGATTCTCAAGTTTATAAGCCTATCCCTTAGTCGCCTTTAACGACACCCATGGGAAAGAGATGGAGTGGTCCTATGCTTTTTTCTATTGGTGCCACAAGGGGAGATTATGTATACAATTTGATGTTAGCTTTAAAACTATGGATGATGTAGGGATGGTATTAATTAATGACAAGTGAAATTTGTGATTTCTGCTTTGGGATCGAAGAATAGCGATATAAGATCAATGTGCCTGTTGAACGTGGCCTTTCAAGACTGCTGGCTCTGTCTACCCCGCAAGGGATGTAGACATGATTATATATGATTTTTTTTTGTTTTGTTATAACTGCTATTACTTCTACACATGCTCTTTGGAAGAGGTATTAGATATTAAAAGATTTAAGTTACGTGATGTTAATTCAATTAAATTATAACTCAAATGATACCTCATATCCAATTTAGAAATTAAATCTATTTTATTCTTAACATGTATTCTCCAAAAAAATTGGTTAAGAACCTGTCATTCTCTTTAAATCGCAATTCCAACACTGAAACAAGATTGAGACTTTCATCTGGCCCGTCTACCCCGTAAGGTATAAAGACGTGATATGTGTGTCTCCTATCACCCAGCTGCGTGCCACTGCGCACAAAAATTATCACATATTTATCTAAATGGTTCACATCCTTTGCGCCGTACCACTCCCGGTGTATTTGACTGCGTTAGTTAACGATTGTCAAACAGTTCTGATTTGTGTATTTGTATTTATTGATTTATTTATTCTTGTTTGGGATAAATTGTTTGTAAGGGATAGGCTTACAAACTTGGGATTCTTTTTTAGGCGATGGGCTAGCAACCTGTCACTATTTGAATCTCAATTATATCATTAAGCCAAATAGCTGACGTGGCCATTCAGTCTTTTCAAGACTGTTGGCTCTGTCTACCCCGCAAGAGATATAGACGTGACCATATGTATGTATTCTTGTTTGGTTGTTTGTTTGTTTGTAAACTCTTTGTTGCACATGTACAATGGCGGACTTATCCCAAATGGCATTTCTTCCAGTCATCCAAAATATTCTTTATTGAAATATTTATACATACATACATATTGTCACGTCTATTACCCTTGCGGGGTAGACAGAGCCAACAGTCCCGAAACTGATAGGCCACGCTCAACTGCCTGGCCCAATGAATTCATAGTGACAGGTTGCTAGACTAATGCCTAAAACAATAATCACAAGTTCATAAGCCTATCCCTTAATCGCCTTTTACTACATACATGGGAAAGGGATGGAGTGGCCCTATTCTTTTTTGTTTTGTGCCAGGAACCACACGGCATATTGAAACATTTACAAAGTACAATAGGCGGAATTAATGCTAATAACATTATCTAACAGTCTACTATTGGGTTAAGCAGAGAACCTTTGTGTGGGTTATAATAAATAATGTATAATAAACAAACTTTTACTGTATATATATATTCTTGTTTGTTTGTCATACACTGCTTATCTATAGTCTAACGACTTCTTCAAATATTAGTCTGAGGAACATGTGAGAAAGAGATTATCCTTTTCTTGTTTATTGCGACATGACTCGGAGGAGTGGGAAGACCTAGACGAACGTATCTTGATCAAATTAAGGACGTCCTGGTAAAGGGTCAGGTCAAAAGTACCCGAAACCGCCGAGCTTGTATGAAGAGAGTTATGAATGTGGACGAAGCGAAAGAAGTATGCAGAGATCGTGGCAAGTGGAAAGAGGTAGTCTCTGCCTACCCCTCCGGGAAAGAGGCGTGATTTTATGTATGTATGTATGTATGTATGCGACATGACCGCCATGCACATCATTAACCCTTCGAGTCGTTTACCGTAAATAACGCGATATTTCAAGTTTTCCATTTTGTTAACTGAGTGACGCAAACAGAAACATTAGAAGAAGAAAAAATAAATGAATGACAGTTACCGAAACACAAATACATGGGTAAATAGCTGTATTAATTTGAATTTGGAATTCTTGACCAAAGAGGCGAAATTTGTGATCAAAGTGGCCAGTAGAACAAAACTCGTACTCGTAAATAACGCGATATTTCAAGTTTTTCATTTTGTATATAGAGTTACGCAAACAGAAAAATAAAAGAAAAAAAAATCAAAAGAATGACAGTTAATAAAACACAAATGCATGTGTAGGTACCTAAATAGCTGTATAAATTTGAAATTGGAATTTCTGACCAAAGAGGAGATATTTGTGATTAAAGTGGCCAGTACAAAAAACGCCAATTTCATATATAAGGACCTAATATAATAAGTTTGAATCCTGTTCCCGTGGGAATTTCTGAGTACTCCCTACTCTATCCAAGAAACGTACATTTTGAATTTCATCTCCTTACGTTGTCTGTCAGTCCCACATCATGGCAGTAATGGAAGAGTTACATAACATACATACATATACTCACGTCTATATCCTTTGCGAGGTAGGCAGAGCCAACAGTATAGAAAAGCCTGGCCACGTTCGGCTACATGGCTTTATGATGAAATTGAGATTAAAATAGTGACAATTTGCTAGCCTATCGCCTACAATAGGAATCCTAAGTAAATAAGCCTATCCCTTAGTCGCTTTTTACGATACTCATGTGAACGATATATGGAGTGGTTTTGTTCTGAAGTGATGGCACTTAACTTTAATTTTTACTTATACGAAGACCTTCCCACACTTAATCACTTAGTAATAACTTAGTCTAAAATAAAGTCCTTATAATCAGACACAATCATTGATTTTTAATAAACATTCATTTCTCACCGCACTGACTATTTATAACTATAACTACCAAATCTTCAATTAAAATCATTCATAACGCATCTAAAATTACAACACACCCAATTCGTATCACAATTGAGGACGGATGAGGGTTATTTAAAAGGGCCGCATGCGAGTAGTTAGCGACTGCGGCCGGCCGACAAAACAAGATAGCTCATTGATTGATGTACTGGGTGTCAAAATATGTCGTTGTTTTAAAGGGCTGGACCTTACAAATAGTAATATTGTAAGGGGAAAGCCTCATTTATTCCTTACATACATACATACATATAATCACGTCTATATCCCTTGCGGGGTAGACAGAGCCAACAGTCTCGAATAGACTGAATGGCCACGTTCAGCTATTTGGCTTTAAGATAGAATTGAGATTCTAATAGTGACAGGTTGCTAGCCCATCGCCTAAAAAAGAATCCCAAGTTTATAAGCCTATCCCTTAGTCGCCTTTTACGACATCCATGGGAGAGTGATGGAGTGGTCCTATTCTTTTTTTCTATTTGGTGCCGGGAACCACACGGCGCCTCATTTATTCCTTTATTCATATTATCTCGTCTATATTACTTTCGGGGTAGACAGAGCCACAGAATTTGCCTTTACGTAAAACTTTCCACTCAAACTACGGCGAAATTGAATAGAATTTCGAAAAAAGAAAGTTGAATAACAAACTCAATTAAAAAGTCCGATAAAATTTTCAATTTGAACTGAAATTGTGAAAAAGTTACATAGAAACTCGAATAGTTGCTGTAATTTAATAACGGTACGAAAAATCACAGTCGTTTCTGCAGAAAAAAATTTTTTTGTTTCATATTTATCATTAAACTATTTTATCAAATATACAAAGTCCTTTGTTTCCCTACAGATGAAGATGTGTGAAATCTTATGGAGGTTGCAACCAATATGAGTCACTTCATACCAGAGTAGAGACTACGTGGAGATGCTATGCGACATTTTGACTGACCAGTCGAAATTTTGCAATTTCTAACAAATCTTTTTTTCCCAGTAGATAAAGTTAAATTTTGGATTGCTCTCAAATTCTGGCATTTGGCTCAAAGGTGTGCACTAATAGAGAATTTCTCAAAATTCCCTCGGGAAATCAAGCAGATTTTTCCGAGCGGAGCTGTAGACTTAGTCAATAAAATTCCCAAGAAAAAGTTATATGAAAAACATAAAATATTAAAACAAATACGCCATCGTCCGTTACTCGCTAAGGCAGTTCATTCACACGCTGGCCCAAGATTGAGATTGCGTGATACAATATAAGATGTTTATGACTGACTCATATATTTGTAGTTTGTAGTACTCGTACACTAATTGTGACGTGACACGCTACTGGGCCTTCTCTCATCTTTGCGTGATCCCAATTGCACCCTACGCCACGATCCCAATTGCACCCTACGCCATTATGCTTCGGAAATTGGAATCTGCTGTTCTTTTTCCACGTCGTCTGGTCTATGGTGTCTTCAGTTTCAAGACCATTAGCATGCTTATTATCTTTCTTGACATCAAGTCATGATTTCTTCTGCTTACCCGTCCTATCTGGGCGCGGTGGATACGGAATAGTCAGACATTTATACTGCAGATAATTTGCAGTCTCTGAGGACTTCCGATAGATGTGGATGTACAGTGTACGTTCAGGAAAACCAAAACCTCTACCACCTTATCTTGATTGGTGTATTGAAGGTGGGCCAGATATCTTATGATTTGTCTGCACCACCGTAGAGAGGTCTCCTATATTTTTTCTGAATACACGCTAATAAGCAACTGCTTTATACGCCTATAGTTCGATATGAGTTTTCTAAACTATTTGTCAAGCATTCTTATTTCTTAGTACTATTGTAATCATCTGTTATAGTATCATACCTTCTGTCTACTTGAGTGAGTGAGTGAGTACTTCTGACCTAAGGAGATAACACGTTTACACCGTTCCTATTTTGTTTATCTTTTTCTTCTTCAGTACCCGTCTTATAGTCACGTCTATATCCCTTACGGGGTAGACAGAGCCAATAGTCCCGAAGAGATTGAATGGCCACATTCAGCTGCTCGGATTTATGATGGAATTGAGATCCAAAAGAATTTTATAAGCCTATCCCTTAGTCGCCTTTTACGATATCCACGGGAAAGAGATGGAGTGGTCCTTTTCTTTTTTGTAATGGTGCCGGGAACCACACGGCATCTACAATATGTTGTGCTGATATCATTTAAAATCAATTAAGACCATCAAATAATTATGATCCAGTCCAGCTGCATGTTATGAACCTGTATCATCTGAATGTTTAAGTCAGCTATCTCTCCAAACTACATTTTTAACCCTTCGTCTAAATCGTCAGTGAGCGGGGTCGTCGCTCGACGGCTGACAATCAACACATCCTGCCTACAATTGGACGCGAAAGGAACGCATCTGCTGATAATGTTGTCAGATCACTGCGCTTTGATTTGTTGGGTGATTTTTACGATATGCGCACACGATTAGGCACATAATATAGATTATATTTGGCATCTCTTTCCCGTGGACGTCGTAAAAAGCGACTAAGGGATAGGCTTACAAACTTGGGATTCTTTTATAGGCGATGGGCTAGCAACCTGTAACTAGTTGAATCTCAATTCTATCGTTAAGCCAAATAGCTGAACGTGGCCATTCAGTCTTTTCAAAACTGTTGGCTTTGTCTACCCCGCAAGGGATATAGGCGTGACCATATGTATGTATGTATGTATATTTGGCATTATGAAACAAAATAACTTTAGGAGTAACATATTACTATTGAGTACTAGAGTAACATGAAATAAATTAATGATCAAATAAAAATGTGGAAAGCAAAAGTTCCTAGAACTTTTAGCTGTTTTCGAAAGCGTGTAAATGAGTTTTGTAGTCATTCTTTGTTTGTAAAATTATTTATTGAAGGTACATTTTACAATACATGTATCTGTTGCATTCGCTTCTTCATAATACCATATTGATAACATTGTCTCGATTGCATTCTCAGCCGTTCATGTCAAATTGGTGGTCCACTAAAGATTCTGAAAAAAACTTACAGGGAAAAATCTGGGGATAATTTTGATATTTTAACAATTATAACTGGATAAAGTGTAGCATCTGAAGGTAAACTGCTTCTGACCAATCAGCCTTGATGTTTGAAGTTCAAGATGCTTTTGTTTATTTACCGCTTATAATGACATCCACAGAATGAGATGAACTGGTCCTTAAAACGTACAGTCCTGTAAGCAATTTTGAGATGAATAGATTTTCAAAAAAACATTCTTTTTTTTTAACTAATCATAAGATAAAATGTATGTGGTACCTCAACTCTAAAAAAATATAATCACACTAGCCGTGGAATAGTTATTTTGGGCATCATTGAAGCCCTCAAGGATGAATAATTTTACCCATTTTTTTTCACATATTCCATTATTTCTTCGCTCCTTATAGTTGCTACGTTCCTTCCTTAAATGGACTATTCAACGCAAAAAGAATTTTTCAATTCGAACCAGTAGTTCCAGAGATTAGCGCGTTCAAACAAACAAACTCTAAAGCTTTCCTTGATTCAGCCGAAATATCCTTGTATCGTTTACTGTGAAAACTGAACCTTTTATCAAAACCCACTATCAATTCCAATTCCCAGAATCGCCCACAAAAAAAAAAACAAATGAATCATTACAAATGATTTGGCCCTAACGATGGGGTATTAACATGTGTGTGATGGAACGGAATGTGCGGACTATAAAGACTCTAACATGGTGTGCGGTGATCCTGGCGCTGGTGGTGGCAGAGGTGGCCAGTCTCAGCGGGTCCAACGTCTGCGTGGTGAAGCAGAAGTGAGTATCTTGTATTTCTGTAATACTACGTCACCATTTCTATAAAACGAAGCGGGTGAAGGGTGCCGTGTGGTTCCCGGCATAAATAAAAAATTGGGATCACTCTGTCTCATTGTCTCGTGTCGTAAAAGACGTCTAAGGAATAGGTTTTTATAAACTTGGGATTCTTCTTGAAAACAGCTGAACGTGGCCTATCAGCCTTTTCAAGACTGTTTGCTCTGTCTGCCCTGCAAGGGATATAGACGTGATAGAAGTAGGAGTATGGAAATAATTTATGCAGTCCGTGGCCTTTGAGTTCTTCCGAGAGTCTAATCTGTTTTAAGGAATAAAAACGTGATATGTAATGTAGGTACGTTTTTTCTTCTTCCTGACTTTAGTCCCGGTTGCATCCTCACCACTCCGGAGAGGAGCCCGGGGCATCGGGGTATGCCATTGACCAAGGATTGGATAAATAAATAAATAATTTATATGTATTTATTTTCAGATACAACATCACAAAGCGAGTGAAGTACCGCGCTCCGATGTCTGTACGTACTCTGGAATGGTGTTTCTCGCTGCCGCCCAGATGTTCCCGCTGGAACACCGAGATGAGAGACTTGACAAGACTAGAGGTAAGTTAATATCTGTACCTTCTAATTTCAGAATGAGGGTGACTGTAGCGGCCGTTCAGCCTCCATGGACAAACACTCTTAGACCTGACAATTTAGATGACCAAAACCGACTGACAGACTTATGAAAAAAAGGACAATCGACGAGACGACGAAAAGACATCTTGAACAGGCAAAATTCTTTTTTATTATATTCAGACACGACGCAATACACCCTCGGCCCGTTCAGAGACAAAGTATACTACTAGGGTGTAGTGAGAGAGATTGATTTGCACTCCACTGTCGTCAAAGGGAAGATTTTCCGTCAGGCTTGGGAACCTCGGCGATGGTGTAGAGTCGGAGGAAGAAAATGCAGCAGTGCAGTTTGTTACCGCTTCATCTGCACTTGGAAGCCTTAGAAGCGGCAGTAAATTTAGTTTTAAGTTATTTATTTGACGTCAACCAACGTTGTGAAACCAAAAGATTTGACAATTATTAAGTGATATGAAGTAATATCGCTTAATAATAATAATATAGAATAAAAAATTTAAACTTGAATTTGAGGTGTATGCTTCAATCTGTAGAAACTCTGACAGCGCGATTTGAAACTTCTCTGCTATAGGCTGATGGCTTCGCATTCTTTACAACAAGGGTTTTCAACTCTTCTGGAATCTGTGAAATTGAGGTTCCCGGCACCAATAAAAGAAAAAGAATAGTACCTTACACTCTTAACACTCCTTTTTTTGACAAGTCGAGTAAATAGTCGGTCCTAATGAACACTTATTTCGATTGCCTATAATTGCTATGCATTGCAAATTAACAAGAGTATTGGTAAGTACGCGACCATTATTAAGTGACAGTGGTCAGGTCCAGTTTACCTCAAGGATAATCCTCGGTCAAGGTAATAAAGTCACGTATTTTAAGTAGTGGAAAGATGATGAGGTTTCTTGGGTAATTGTTAGGAATATTGAGTCAAACAAATTGTGGAAAGGTGCAAAAACTGTATTGTGACTGATTTAATCTTTACGAAAACTACTTTGACAACATCATTACGTTTGACGTTTTGTATTATAAAAAAAGTAAGTTTAATAGACAACAAGAAGGTACTACAAGGTACGCAAAAAATGATATACAAGCTCAAATTCAATTAACCAAAATCCAAATTAAAATATTTGATTCATTATTATTGGACATACTCGTATCAATAGCACTCAATAATTGTCATATCTTTTGCATCTTTCATATGACAATACTAAGTTTACTGCCGCTTCCAAAGCGTCAGTGCAGAGGAAGCGTTAACAATCTGCACTGCAGCATTTTCTTCAACAACGTCAACTTCACAATTATCCAAACTTAGAATAGAAATGTGGAGAAGAGAATACATCGAAATGATTTATACAAAATATAATTTATATAAAAATAGAATTTATATAATAATAAATATATTTTTTTATAGTTTGGCAATTTTAAATAAATTGATGACAAATCCTACAACGACCACCAATGATCATGACTCGTTATAGTGATCATATTATACTTATTTATACACGATGACTAATTGATACATACAAACTTAAAATTACGTCTTTATCCCTTACGGGGTAGACAGAGCCAAAATACCCGAAAATACCACGTCCAGGTGTATGGCTTATGATGGAATTTGGATTCAAAAAGTGACAGATTGCTAGCACATCGCCTTAAAAGCTTGTGTGCCTATCTCGTGATGATTAAAGTAATCATAGTGATCATTGTTTGCTTTCAAAGTGCCGTGTGGTTCCCGGCACCAATACAAAAAAGAAAAGGACCACTCCATCTCGTTCCCATGGATCTCGTTAAAGGCGACTAAGGCATAGGCTTACAAACTTGGGATTCTTTTTTAGGCGATGCTAGAGCTAGCAACCTGTCACTATTTGATTCTCAATTCTATCATTAAGCCAAATAGCTGAACGTGGGCCATTCAGTGTTTTCAAGACTGTTGGCTCTGTCTTCCCCGCAAGGGATATCGACGTAACCGTATGTATACATACATATGGTCACGTCTATATCCCATGTGGGGTAGACAGAGCCAACAGGCTTGAAAAGACTGATCGGCCACGTTCAGCTACTGACCGTACCGTATGTCTGTATGTATGTATGTATGTTTGCTTTCAGACAGAGGAGAGGACGGCTGAGGTGTCAGTATGTTGTCCCGGTTACAAAATGCAGGATGTGACATGCGTTCCCATTTGTCCTAACGGGAAGACAGGAGCGGACTGTTCTAAGGGTATGACTGTTCTATATAGACTAGGCTGACTGATCTATTCAAACCGTTATTAAGGTTTTCAAATCATGTTTAGTCTAATTCTATCAGTAAGCCATAAAGCCTTTTAGTCTTCAAGACTGTCTCCTGATTTGAAGTGTCTCCTGATTTAATGTACTGTCATGTATCGAGTTTTCTACAGCTTCTTTTGTTTATCATATTTATTAAACAGTTTCGAATAGTCATCCTGTAATTTTATGACATGAGTTT
Source organism: Amyelois transitella (assembly GCF_032362555.1). Taxonomy (NCBI): domain Eukaryota; kingdom Metazoa; phylum Arthropoda; class Insecta; order Lepidoptera; family Pyralidae; genus Amyelois; species Amyelois transitella. The sequence goes on from NC_083512.1 coordinate 10,912,476, forward strand.
CCAGTCTGATCCTCTTAACTTGATAGGCCTCTTGCTGTTTGCTCTGTCTACCCCGCAAAGGATACTGATGTGATTATATGTATGTATCTATAGTCTAAAGTCATATAAAGGTACCTTAGTAAAGATTGGCAATCTTTTAGTATCGACATATTAACATATAATCAAGTCTATATCCCTTTTGGGTAAGACAGAGCCAACAGTCTTGAAATGACTAATAGGCCGCGTTCAGCTGTTTGACTAAATGATAGAATTGAGAATCAAATAGTGACAGGTTGCTAGCCCGTCGCCTAAAAGAAGAGTCCCAGTGTATAAGTCTATACCTTGGTCGCCTTTTACGACATCCATGTTGTTTTTAAATATTCTATGGAAATTCATGTCATTTCTGTGCTATGCTTCAGTGTTCTATGATTATTTATAGATTGACTTTAGGAAGCTGTCTTTGTTTCGTGATTGTTCACACAATAAGAAACATTGCTTGTTTTAATAACGTAGGCGCTTGTTTGATTTTTGACTTGCTTGGTGAAATTTAAATAATAATGTCTCTGTCCATTTAGAGTTATATATAATGTAGTTTCAAATCTTTTTTATTTCAAAAGATGATCAGAATTTGTTACTTGATTTTTACATACATATAATCTCCTTTATCCTTTGCGGGGTTGACAGAGCTAAAAGTCTTGAAAAACCTTAAAGGCCACGTATAGCTTTTCTGCTTAACGATATAATTGAGATTCATGTAGTAACAGGTTGCTAGCTCATCGCCTAAAAGAAGAAGCCCAAGTCTATAAGCCTATCCCTTACTCGTCTTTTAAGACATATATGGGAAAGAGATGTGTGGTGCTATTTTTTTCAGATGACTGTTATCGCCTAATATTTACTATTCTTACTACTTACAGTTGATGCTTCTTCTCCACAAATTTAATCATGATCATTTTGTCAATCTACTTCACCTTATTAAACTGAAATAACTTCTTGTTCTTCTTATTTTAATATAAATGACATTAATTATGCTTAAACGTGTGTAGAGTACCTAATTTAATTATATTTTGACCCATTCTTTTTCTCTCTTTAAGTTTATCCAATTAATTGCAAAATACATAATAACAATAATTCAATTGCTTTTCTTTATTTAATTTATCTTTTCATTCCACGAACAAATCTAAACATACACAATATTGTCAGAAGTTACACCAACATGCCACGAATTGTACACTCAATTATGTAGAATTCTAATATTTCTTAATTCCAGGATGTCCTCCGAAAAAATGGGGTCCTAACTGTGTGAATGAATGTAGAAATTGCACTGAAAACGGGCACTGTTCCCCCGTTACTGGAGAATGTGTGTGTCAAGATGGATGGCAAGGTGAGAGGTGGGTTGCCACTTCAGATATTATGGCATACAAACATATATTGGTCACGTCTATATCCCTTGCGGGGTAGACAGAGCCAATAGGCTTGAAACGACTTAATGGCCACGTTCAGCTATTTGACTTAATGATAGAATTGAGATTCAAATAGTGACAGGTTGCTAGCCCATCGCCTAAAAAAAAAATACCAAGTTTATAAGCCTATCCCTTAGTCGCCTTTTACGACATCCATGGGAAAGAGATGGAGTGGTCCAATTCTTTTTTGTACTGGTGCCGAACAGAATTTATAAACATCGTATTAATTTTTTCTTCAAGTATTTCAATTTCTTATGTTACAGTTGTCAAACAAGCATGCCCACAACGATTGCCACGACAACAATGAGAGAATTACTAACCACCTTGAGAACTGAACCCACAACTAAAACCACTGTATTTACTACGCCTAGCAGTACAACATTGCCTTCTGTTATAACAACTATTCCTACAATTACAACTGCCCCTACCACAATTACCCCAAAAATTGTGACAACGACAGCAGTACCTATTACAACGAAGAATATAATTACAACTTCAGGGATAACAGTTGAAAAATTTAATGATGTAACTACGTTTATACCAATACCAAAAGTACGAGTAACAACAGAAATACCAGCCACAGAAATCGTGACTAAGAAAGTTATAGTAGCCAACACAGCATATAATAGAACTGAACCTACAACGGATTATAAAGGTACATTTATTGAAGCAACTACACTAGGGAATAGAGTAACAAGAATCTTAACTAATACAACTTTATCAACTTCAAGTTCACCACATATATTGACACCGACAACTACAAGAACGACTAAGGGGACTACAAATTTTGAGACAACGAGAAAACCCGAGACTGCAACCAAAGTTCACCCAACAACGCTGAAATTCAAACCAAAGGAAATATGGATAAGACCAGCACAAAAAGGTGAATCTCCCATTTTAGAAATAAAGACTTTACAAAGTCACGAAACACATACGAAAATTAAAACAGCAATGAAGAAGGAACTCGCCCAAGAAACAACTACACCGAAGACTATAATCGTTTCGATTATTCCAACATCGGTATCGTATGCGACATTTAAGAAGATTGCTTTGTCTACAGCATCATTTGTTTCACAAAAGAACGCTACAGCAATAAGAGCTTATAATCAACCTTTAGAGGTTACAAATTCTATGTCCATTCAAACATCAACATCAACAACTCTCACAAAATCAAATACATCATCTTTGAAGCAAACAGGCAATTCTATGTTCACAGTAAATGTAACTAAAGCACAAAACAGTACTGTAAGCACATTATCACCCACAAGAGGGCCCTTTTCAACTAAAACACCTGTTAATAATAAAACTAACAGCATGTCAAGCACGACTGTAGTTAGAATGAGTTCTAATTCTCTAACCACGTCTCCTTCGACTAAACACAAGACTTCGTTAAAAAAATATGTAACCTCATTCACAACAAGTACTTTAATACCTGTTTTCAATGCGACAGAACGAATAACATCACAATATTTTACAACAAAACAAAATTCTGAAGGGAAACTGAATAATATAACACAATCATCTGCAAGAAATGGATCGTTTGAAGCGAAGACAGAAGAGAAAACTAACATTACTAAACATAATGCATCAAATGTTAATTCTAAGTTTAAAACAGTGACTGCCAAACCTGACCAAGATGAAGAAACGTTTCATATTTTGACAGAACCGGAGCATATAACTGCAGTTATGGGTGATAAAGAGTCTGAGAGGAGCTCAGTGGACCTTATATCGGTGATAAGCATAGCTGGAGGTATAATGATGGCTGTCATAACCGTAGCGGTGATCATCGTGATGATAGAGAGGTGCAAGAGGCCGAGGTATGAACATGTGAGGAAGATCAGTGATATGAGAATGCAAGTTATGATCGATAATAATGATGTGCCGCCTCCATATGTGAGGAGTATTTTCCATACGCCTTTACCAGGTAATTATTGCTTAATTACATACATATAATCTCGTCTTATCCTCTGCGGGTAAGACAGAGCCAACAGTCTTGAACTGACAAGAAAATATAAAAATACCACGTTCTGCTGTATGGCTTAATAATAAAAATAAAATTCTAATATTGACAAGTTGCTAGACTATCGCCTACAAGAAGAATGCCCATTTTATGAGCCATTCCCTTAGTTACCTATTACGACATCCACGGGAAAAGTATGGAGTAGTGCTAAACTAAAGTGTTCGGAACCACACGGCACAATTACTATTATTGCAAATTTTCTGTTGTAACTGGCAATGATCTTCCTAGTGTCAGTCCGTCGTTACCTCAATATAGAGGAGCCCGAGGTGCCCTATAATTATGATTGGGTCAGGTTCTTACATAAAACAACACTCGTATATCTGCCATAATTATTATTATGTTATTCGGGAAATAGTAAAGTTAAATAACATTATGTTTACGTACATACTTACATCTATCACGTTTTTATTCCTAACGGACGTGTCTAGACAGAGACAATCAGATATTTAATGTACCTTAAATAATGATTTTATTTTCATTTCATTAACTGTTGATTCTACCTGTTGTCTACCCCGCAAAGGATAAAGACGTATGTAGACGGTGTATGTATGTATACTATAGACATATAAGGGTTCCTTGTTTATCCGGAACCCTAAAATAGATGAATAAATAGTAAATAGACAGACAATAATGAAAATCGATTTCCTGAACTCACTATCAAAGGAAATAAAAAAGAAGCAGTATTTCAACAGTATTGATATCGGCCCATTAGCTCAGTTGGTTAGAGCGTCGTGCTAATAACGCGAAGGTCGCGGGTTCGATCCCCTCATGGGCCACGATTATTTTTATAGTTCTTTATTTTTTTTCAGATCCTCCAACAACAGAGAAATGCCATTATCAACCAATTTCAACTCTTGACCGAAACCTAAAACAATTTATGAGGCCCGTCGTCGTACAAACAATTTCGCCTATAATGCTAGAAAACTTTAGAGGTGAGTTGTTGCTTGGTAAATAAAAAGTAGATTATATCTGAACTTAGACTAATATATAATAATATTTCAATCATTATTTTATATTTTAACAATTAATTTTACGTTCAAGGTATACTGGAATGCCATTATGATCACTTGCCTCAAAGGAGCCATGATTTCGGAACGATGCCAGCGCGATTTTCCACAACGCCATCTATGCCAGACAGTGGTGAACTACGTGGATCGCGTGCTCTCTCAGTAACAGAATCAACAATAGAAGCTTTAAAGTGCGAGGCAAAATTAGATGTAATTGACAACACTACTTCTGAACCTCTGTATGCCGAAATTCCCTGCTGGAGACCGCCTTCTGAACATGCTATTGAAATAATTAACATGAACGGAGAAGCTGTGACAGAGTTATGATTCGGCAATTTTTTGATATGCAGATAGCATGCGTAGCAATGTCTGAAGTTCTGAACGTATTGAGTGATGGCCGATAGATGGCGTTTTGCATATTTTTAAAAAGTGTTTTGTAATGTATTGTGAATTTTATTGATGTTAAAATACCAAAGACAAAAATTGTGTGGATTAACTATAAATGATGTATGTTAAATGTGTAAGTTATTTGGGTATACGCGTTGAGGTGAATAAAATATGTATTACCTAATAATAGTGAGTTTAATTCTTTTGTGAATAATTATACATACATAGATATGATCACGTCTTTATCCCTTAGGAGAACAGAGCCAATAGTCTTAAAATACTAGATCGATTTTCCCAAATCCCCTCCTAAAGTCAAAAATTAAATAAAAACATTTAGACAATCCTATGACAGACTTTAACCATAATAGTTTTAAAAAGTATAGTCTTCAGATGCACGAGTGACACCGAGATATCAAACACAGCCGGCTCCGATTGTAAAAGGTCAAGAGTCAAGTCAAGACGGTCAAGATCGGGATCAGGGTCTGGGCTATGTAATGACAATAACAAAATCAAAGTTATAAGCTGTGTTTCAATACATACATAAATCACGTCTATATCCCTTGCGGGGTAGACAGAGCCAACAATCTTGAAAATACTGATAAGACCACGTTCGGCTGAGGCTTTCAGAATTGGATTCATGTTGCTAGTTTGTCGCCTAAACTTATGAATCGCAAGTCTTTTACGACATCCATGGGAAAGAGATGGGAGTCATCCCGTATTGGATCTCGTACATGGTTATGTAACGAGAGCGATGATTCGGCTCGACCGCCACCAAAGGGAAGATCTTCCGCCAGGCTAGGTGTTATGCCTGGGGAACCGCGGCTCCAACGATGTTGTGTCGGAGGTTGTATATATAGCTCCAATCCATGAAATCTTTGCTTGCGCGATTTAGGGTTTTCGCTGTTTTTGACTAATAGCGTCGCGAGATTCTATTTTTTATTTTTGGGACTTATGGCGTATAGATTTCGCTACAATTACATTATCGATAAGATGCAGTGGATTTGACCGAAGTTCTTACGTTGAGGGAAGCATCGTGAGCTAACCTGCACATTCAGACATCTGGATGTGTAACCGTGATCCAAAACGGGTTTTTTTTTATTATTATTTTATTTTTTATAGCTTTAATTCTGTTTGTCACTAGTGTAAAAAAAAATGTTTGTATAATAATAGGTATTTTTTTAAATATTTATTTTATGTGTGTATATATATTAACATTATTTTATTATTATATTATATTACTGTGCAAAGATGTCCCTATTGAGTTCTTTTAAATTGGAGAAAATATTTTCGACAAATTTGGTCAGTGAGGCCATCGATTGTTCTTTTGTCATCCAATACGGGTTAGGTTTCCCTGCAAAGGTGCGGAGGTGAAATAGGAGTCGCTTCGTGTAAAAACCTGACTCACCCAATCCAGGATCCATGGTCAAGGCCTTACATCAGGCTGCTCTTCAGAGAAGTGAGGATGCAACCGGAATTATCAGAGGATGGAAGAAGAAGAAGCATGTGCTATGCACATGTATTTAAAAATAAAGTTTAAAATATAATTTTTGAATGAATGACATTACATGAATATTTACAAGGCACAGATGACGCCCAGTCACCGCTGATGTCATGATCAGACTAGATTGTGATTTATTATTACCAGGAAAATGTAACTAAATATAAACCACAACTTAAACTTAAGCGCAAACAACATACTTAGTTTGAAAACATTTGGGAAAATTCCTTCCTCTATGGTTCAGTGGTTAAGTGCTTGCCTCAGAGTCAAAAGTCTCAGATTCGGCTCCCGGTTAGGTCAAAATGTAAAATGGTCTTGTTTTTAGAATTGTCTCAGGATTTTTAAGTTAATGTATAAATTGGTATGAAATCAATTAATGAAAAAAAAATTTAATAAATATTTCCCTTTCTTCCATAAGTACCTTTATGTATGTACAAAATATAGTATTGTTGTAACACAAGGAACATATATTAAGCTTAAATAAACACACATTGATTGATCAACGGGATCAATCAATGTGTGTATTCGTCAGTCTTGATATTTTTTGTAGAAAGACGTGACCTAGCCTCTGCCTAGATAGGCATATATTTTCAAAGAATAATAAATAGGTAGCCAACTTTTTTATAAACAACTGCTTCAGACAGGGGTGAATATAATCTTAAATGCTACATATACATGCAAAAAAAATATATAATAACAATAATATCTTAGATAAAAAAAAATATGCAACGGTGTAGATATGCTTGCCACGGAATTCGAATCGATTAAATTTGAGTCAAGATTGAAACCTCTTAAGTCTAGATTCTTACGTCTAGAAATCTAGACCAACGGAGGGCAGTTCAAACAGTCACGAAGACTAAGAATTGTATCACCTGTTTGTTTTTACTATAAACTATATTTTTGTTTATTTTTTTTTACATTCGATTGTCCATAAATATGCAAAATAGATATTATCTCACCGATTCGTGTCGATGACAACATCAGTTAGCGGAATTAGGGATCCGTTTGCAGTGTAAGGAAACCTTAAGTTTTTTATATCGTTATTATTTGAGGAAAAATATTTTGATATAATTGAGATTCATATAGTAACAATTTCAAAGCACGTCGCCTGAAAAGAGGGTAATAAAATTTACTCATAAAATATAAGCGGGAAAGGAATTTGCTACCCATTTGTATAGTGCGAAAAACTATCGCTGTTTCGCTTTGTTTTTATGACGTGAAATGGGACAGCGATAGTTTTTCGCGCCATAAATAAGGCGCCGCGCGTATTATGTTTTGCGCTACAAAACCAACATGGAAATTTTTTTCTATTTCCTCTCATATTATGCTCCTAGAAAATGACTGAAAAAGCAAGGGCGGCATGGCATCGACATCTTTTTCAGAAGACAAAGAAGTTCTGCTTCTTACTCAAATAAATATAACTGATAATTATTTTAAGCGTTTTAAACCATAGAGTTCGTAATAATATAACATTATAGAAGTGGTAAGTAATTCACTGAAGTGATTTGTCGTTATGGAGAAACAACGTAATAGATATTGTATTACAATTCTGAAATTTGTTTTACAACATTTCATACATTCCTGTAGTTTCAAGTAAATAATGACATAATTTTATGGTGGTGCCTGGCACCAATAAAAAAAACAACAATCGCTCCATCCACCCATGGATGTCATAAAAAGGGACTAAGGAATAAGCTTATAAACTTGGAATTCTTCTTTTATGCGATGGCTACTTGTCACTAGCACGTGACGTATGTATGTATTTCATTTATTATAATCTTATTTCGATTCTTATAATTTAAAACCGATAATTTTGTACGGAACCTCCATCAGGAAATTTAATTAGAATCAAACCCAAGTAATTCACAATACTTATGTCAGTTAAGTGTCTAAGGTCTCAGTGTCGGTTCATGCGCGTTGGCAGCGACAGCGCATATTGTTTGGTGAGTATATTATCAATATTATCTTATTTGACCGTCAGTGGCACAGACAATATATACTTACATATAACTAGCTAGGTACAATCATATAATGAGCTACAGCTAAACAAAAAAATACCTACATATGGTTTTTCTTTACATAAAAGGTAAGGCAAAACGATAAAGCTTTAAGGATTTTTAAAGAAATTGCCAAATTTTTTCAATGAAGTGATTTTTATGATTATAGATTAATTCTTATGTTAATGATTACCGTTGAAACTTTGTCTTAAAAAATTTATGGGTGGATTTCAACAAGTGATTTTTTTTTGTCATTTCGGTGAGATTTTTTATTTCAATGCTATTCTACAATTTTTTGATAATAAATAAAACTTTAAGCTATTTTATAACATATGCGTGAATGGTCATCAAATATCATCGAAACTTGCAGATATATTTAAGGTTGAATTTTTAAGTGTCCACTGAAATGATAAGTATCCATCGAAATGATAATAAAAGCCCACCGAAATGAAAATTACCCACCGAAATGATTTAAATGTGCACCGAAATGAAATAAACCCACTGAAATGATACGGCTAAGAACAACCGTGCTGCGGAACAAGGGTTCCGTAATATTTTAAGTTCGGTTTTCATATTCTTAGTTAAAGAAGATACAGTTAGTTGTTGTTATAATATCTTTCTTTGAGACTATTCTCATTGTTTCTTTACTCAAATAACTGTGACTAATTTTAGGCACGTTTAATTTTTTTTAAAGTCATTTTAGTAACTGTGATATTTTTAGTAAATAATGAAGTTTGCTATAATTAAGCTTCTTAGATTTTATTACACACTTAGTTACCTACAGCTCGACCATAATAAAAGCGTGCTAATATTTATTTTACTACCTGCATTAAGGCGTTGTGGCAAGCAAAACTAGTGCTGCCAATGAAAAAAAATAATATGTCAGTAACTAGTACGAATATCAAAAATGTACAACACCCGAACACTAAAGTATTATAATCATATTATGCATTGTTTTTTAGAAATAATAAGAAAACTTTGTTTCATTGTGTTGAGAAACAAAAAGCATTATTGCTAAAAGCGGCCGTTTTTTCCTTTGATGAAAACTGTTGCTCAAAACAATGACATACAGTTTTCCTAGTATGTTTAAAAAATAAAGCGCGTATTAATTTAGTATTCGGGTGTTGTACATTTTTGATATTCATTACTTACTGAGATATGATTTTTTTTTTCATTGGTGGCGCTAGTTTTGCTTGCCACAGCGCCTTAACACCAAAATATGGAGCAGGTAAAGAACTTCGTTTAGGTATAAAAATGTTATAAGAAGTTAAAATTAAAAAAAAAACAGAAAGGTTACACACTGGAGAGTTCATCGAATTAACAGTTTCTTTACGGAATAAGGCAGATACGTACCCTCGTGACTCTTAACCCGGTCAAATGTAGCAAGTAGTTAAAGGTGATAAGTGGGATTTAGTATTTTATAAGTAAAACTTCTATATTAAACAAATCAACTCTTATATTTTTTGATAAGAAACATTATAAAACATCTAATTATATCAGACGAGCTAAGTACTTTAAAACCCTTTTAATTGAGATCACGTTATCTTAAATCACTAATAACAATACAGTATAGTATCTAATAAAAAAAAAGGAATGCAGTTTTTTTCTGCCTAAATACTTATTATTGCAAACTATAAGCCTTAATAAAACAGTATTTTTAAGTAGGTACGTAGATGTAACTTATGTCTCTAATTCGCTAATCAGCCTCTTTTTATGACTTTAAATATGTATATATTGGTTCTTAACTAGATATATAGTAAACAAATGTTTTTTTTTTTATTATCACATGATAACACTTCTTCATTATAATTAAGTATACTATAATTCTCCATTAGTTTAACTTACTACTTAATAGGAACATAGCAAATATCACAAGTATAAATATTCACGCACGAATGATCCAATGGGTTGCTACAAGTTTTACCACACTTTAAGAAAGATAGCCCACACATTAGCAAGCTTGTATTTAAGTGGGAATATGCATTTGAAATCAGGCTCATTCGTGCATTAAACAAGTCGAGTACTTAAAAAAACAAAAAACGAAACCAACGAATAACTACTTACTTTAAAAAATCAAATCAACAGTTCAATCAAAAATATTCAAATCTGAAGTCGATGAAGACGATGATAATCTTTTTACTGGTCTCCTCTTGACTTTAGTTTTGATTTCCTGTTCACTGTCACTGTTACTTTGTTCATACTTTTCAAGTAATGCAGTATCAGGGTTATCAAAAAATGAACACGAGGGAGTGTTGAATTCAATGAAGTTTTCATACTTTTCCAGTAGTGATTTGGGGATCATTGATGATTCCTGTCCAGTTTCTTCTTTTTGATTATTCATTCCAACGGGAGATTTGGATGTTGAGGGCTTAAGAACTGATATGTCAATGTTTTGGATCGAGTGTATTGATAGTTCAGTTATAATACTACTTCTTTTCTTTGGATGTTTCTTTTCTTTGGATGGTTTGGGACGTAGTACCAACTTCTCTGTTAGTTGTATTGGACGCAGCTGTGCCATATTTGTAGTATTTACAAAAGTAGGTAATTGAGTCTCAGTTAAATCATGAAAACCTAAATGTTTGCCGTGAGGGCACATTACGATTTTATTTAGGCATTCTCTTTCAACACAGGATAGATGACGAAGTGCCAAACGGTTCCCCGACTCTTTAGACCAAACCACTTGGTGAACTTTCATAGTTCCCGCAAACGTTTTCAAGTCTTTGGGCAAAAGCCAGTCTTTTTCTGTTATTTGATAATCTTCAACTACTTCGATTTTCACGCCTTGAACAAAAGACTTTAAGTTTTGTACTAGTACTTCAATATTGGTAATATCATGTTGATATGCGACCTGTTTATCCAGCGTTCTCTTTAACACCCCACCCACTCCGTCTGCTGCGCTTTTTCCATGGCCGCACTCGCAATAGTTCCATACTATGTGGGTCAGCATTGGACAATAGGAAGACAGTTGTGATATTATGTATAATATCTTTTTATTCCGGTATTGGGCAGACGGAGAGTCAGAAATAATGTAAAGATTGCGGACTAGAGGCGCAGTTATTTCAATTTCACGCAAAATAGGAACAAGATGCGCCCAGACTGCTGCAGCATCATGCCTTAATGATGTACTTACAGTACAAAAAGATTGAGTTTTGCAAGTTTCATTGTTCAGTTTAAAATAAATTACAGCAGTGTGTAACGTAAATTGTTTTCTGCTGCCACCAAAATGAAGAGACTGAATTTCGGATCCATATTTAGTGGTATAATTTTCACTAAAATCTATTTGTATAATGCAGTCTTCTGTAGTCATATTTTCTTTTAAAGTCTTAAAAGCTTGGTTTTGGTTTTTATTATTAAGGCAATGTTGAAGGAATGCTTTCAGGCTGTTTTCAAATTTTTTAATCAGATCTAGAGGTTTTACCCAGTGTCTTACCTTTTCAACTTTAATAGCAGATTTCTCTACACTATTTTTGGTGTATGTACTTTTGTTCTTCTCCCAATTCCAATACGTTACGTGTACTCCATTATCAAACTCTTGGTAATCAATGAGTCTACTTTTACAGTTCGAGCATGTTCTTTGCAGACAATCGATGTTATCTTTACTACAACATAGGCTGTTTAAAACGTCGGATATTGTGTTTTCTTTGATCAGGCGATTTCTTTTCATCGATTCAATCAAAAGTTTCATATTTTCATGCTTTTCACATAAACATGTGTTTCGTGCATTCACATTTGGTTGAATAATCCAGAAAGGTTTCAGTCTTGAAAATGTTGAATAGCTTATCGGTGGTTCGCCTGATTTTAGATATTTCAAGTGTAAATTTTTAAGTGTGTCTGTCATTAGTCTCTTTTGTTTTTTTAAGCCATGTCTTGATATAGTGTCATTTTTGCCAGGACAAATTGTTGAATTTTCATCGTCTTCTAAAAATGTTACAACCCTCGTGAGATATTGTTTTTTTTTCTTATCAGATTTAATAACTACTTCTGTTTTTTTTTCTACTTTTTGCGTATTTTTTTTCAAATTTATATAACTGCTTTGTAGTCTATTACACCTTTTTTTGAGCATTTCTTTTTCCCGAGAGACCTGTAATAATTTATTTTGTAATTCTGTTATTAGCTTATTTTTAGTTCTTTGATATATGCGGAATTTATCTTTAAGCGCTCGCCTTAATTCTACAGATGTAATTGACGATTCTGACACAGGGCTGTTGGGGCAAAGTGTTGACTCAATACTACTCAGATTTGATGGAGATGGTATTCGTTGTGCGCTACTTGGTAGTACACAAGGAGTGGTAGTTACTACGTTGTCGTAAATATGATGTTGAACATCGGAACTGACGGAACTATCACTGTTCATCCGCAAGCAGCGCCGTATCATGCTGCAACGAGTAGGTCTTAGAGATGAAGATGGGTAGTCTTGTCGTGAAGTACTTGGACCAGGATTATTATTGTCTACAAAATTTCGATGCCTTGAGAGCGGGGTTTGTCGTGGACTGCTTGTGTATATAGGACGAGAGGTTGTAGTCGCTGTATGTTGAGGTTGGATATTCGTACTGATGCTACTTCTACTGTTCAATCGTAAGCTGTGCCTCAAAGTATTGCAACGGGCAGGTCTTGCAGTCGAAGAAGGTGAATCTTGACAGGAAGTGCTGAGTCCAGGATTATTAATATCCTCACCAATTTGATTTGTTGAAGATTGTTCTGGATGATCTTGAACTGTTCCAACTAGAGAGTTTGCACGAGTAGCCGTAGGAGCCGTAGTGGCTCTTTTTTTTTTTCTTTGGTAATAAGCGGCAGCACTTATGTTGTTTCTTCTTCTTAAGTTTCTTAATTTGGTCTTGTTCATTTGATGCCTTGAAACAATTAATCCTGCTGCTTTCTTTCTTGCATATCTTTCTCTATCTTTTTTCAGAAACTCTTCGCGTGTCTCTGCATTGCTCTTTATTCTTTCTTTTCTCCTTCTTTCGTACAACCTTCTTTTTTCTAACCTTTCTTCTCTAGTCTGTGTTCTTGGCCGAGGCATCCTAAAATAAAAAGAAACACAGTTCCTTTTTACTTACTTTCACACACAAAAACATATACACGCTGTACATACCTAGTTTCCCTAATATACCTTCAAATATACCATGCATTTACATTAGCTCTCTCGCAATGGAGAAGTTCAATGATGTTAAAAATACAACATCATAAAATTAAAATATATGTAGATCTGAACTAATCAATAAACTGATCTAATGAGTGTTTTTTTTTTTTAAATTCATCAATATAGGTATGATTGATATATGGATTATAAAAGATTGTGTTTTTTCGCGAAACGACTACCTACCTACACATAAAAGTATCTAGCAAGGTAAGTTTAAAAAAATATCTCGAGGATCTCTAAAACTTTTAACGGATTTATCATTTCGGAGATACATTTCATTCCGGTGGACTGTTATCAGTATTACAGTCCACCGAATCCGCTGAAATGATAACACTGAGATGATAAAACAGATGTCAATTTGACAATAACTCTGAAATAATGTCTGTATCAAAATTTCAAAACTATTTAAACAAAACCATACTTACAGCGTATTTAATGCACAATTTTGAAATAAATCAAATTAATGTAACACAAGTTATAACAGCTACCGAAATGAAATTTTTTTTGACCCCATATCACAGAAATGATACACTTACTTTTTTGGCGGGAAATCACAACACGTTGTAACGCGTGCATAGGCGCCGAGAGCTCAAGCCGGACTAATCTGAGGCGAGGAAAGGTAAGGGGGGCGCAACAACGCAATATTGACGGAGTTTTACTGCTAAAACTTAATGTCCTTTGAAATGATAATTTTTTTCGGGACAAAAGTTGAATGCCTGTCAAATCTATGAGAAGGAAGATAAACAAACAAAAATAGTTTTTGTTGATAGGAAATACATTATTAAATGAAACTAAAATCGATTTCAATCCAAAAAAAATATCGTATTTGCAGGATAAGATATTTTATGAGCAAAATTGGGTGCGGGACAGGTCACCGTCATGATAAAGTGACACTTTGTCATTTTTTTTGGCATGTAATAGATGCCGTAACTCGATGATTTTTTTTGCCATGGTAGAGGAGTACAAACTTCATTAAGGAAAAATATGAAAAATCATAAAGCACCATTCCTCACTACCGTTTTCACGTTTGCCGTGTAATTCTTGTGCTTGCGCAATTCACCCTTATACCCTTTTGTATTGTTACGCGATCACGACTGAGTTAGGATTTTGGGTTAGGCTTTTTATAATTTGATTTGACACTTAAAGGATATATACCATTGCAGGGTCTATCTAGATCTATGTCAGTAACGTTGCCTTTAAAAATATGTAAGAGGTCAAATGTGACCCAAAAGTTCAAAATACTAGCCACCATGTATACCAGAATCAGGGAATTTTATTTTAATAATAGTTCGAGTCTAATTGCTCTTATATCTATTTCTTCAATGTTTTTTTTTTTAATTTTTCAGTTCAAAATGAAAGGTCTATTAATTATATGGGCTATAGCAGCCTGCGCGTACGCAGTCGACTCAGATGATGTCCAATCAGTAAAGTCTGTCAAGGGAGGTCTTTCTCGGTACATTTATAAGGGAGACAACAATATTTCTAGGTAAGGTTTTCTTACATTCAATATTACAGACATATTAATGTATATTTAATTAGACTAGACTCCTACGGTGATAAATATTGCTCATCACGTATTCTTCCTTCCATTTTTTATATTTGTGCAGTGTGGTTACCGGCACAAATTAAAAAAAAATAAATAGCATCATCCTATCTCTAATGGATGTCAATGTGTAAAGGCGACTAAGGGATAGATAGGCGTATAAACTTGGGCGTCTTCTTTTAGGCGATGGGCTAGCAACCTGCCACAATTTGAATCTCAATTCTATCATTAAACCTAACAGCTGCACGTGGCCTATCAGTCTTCAAAACTGTCGGCTCTATCTACCCCGCAAGGGACATAGACGTGATTATATGTATGTATTACTTATATACTGTTATTATGACTTAGAAAATTAAAACTATCAAGCGGTGTGTAAGTGACAAAGATTAATAACAATCTATTAAGATTTCTATTATGTTTTAGAGAGCGCTTTTTGTTTCAGATTCTATAACAGCCGGCAGTTCAATTTGACAAAACATAAGGATGTTGAAGAAATAGGAGTTTGTTATATAGAAATACCGTAAGTATTCATACATACGCCTCTTGGAAAAGACTTTCAGATTATCTTAACTTGCCTCGAAGTCTGCATACTTTACCCAAAATTTACGTTAAAAAAATATCGTCTAAGGTGTAATTACGGTTTAATTTCTTTTTCATATAGTGACTATACCCCAATCTTTTCATTGATAATAATATAATTAAGACATTATATAATTATAAATACTCTAAGACTTTTTTTTGATGAACTTCAGATGTATAAAAATCGAAAGATAACACATGTCTGACAAAAATTCTGACGCCTGTGACCTGTGTTGGCCACTTGCTCATACGATAAACGAACATATGCCTTATGAATCGATCAACTAACTCTAAGGTCTTCTGAACGTTCGTGCTTAACCCTAACCCATCTTGCTTTTTATGACCCATCTTTATACAAGCCGTGTGGTTCCCGGCACAAATAGAAAATAAGAATAGGACCACGCCATCTGTTTCCCTTGGATGTAGTAAAAGGCGTCTAAGGGATAGGCTTTTAAACTTGGGATTCTTCTTAGGCGATGGGCTAGCAACTTGTCACTGTTTGAATCTCAATTCTTTCATTAAGCCAAACGGCCAAACGTGGTCTATCCGTCTTTTCAAGATTGTTGGCTCTGTCTACACCGTGAGGGATAAAGACGTGACTGTATGTATGTATGCATGTATCTTTATAGACTCTCTAAAGTAACAGAAACTGTGAATAAAAAAAAATTATTATTCCATTTTTTTCAGAACAGCCCAATTAGTTCAAGATCAAAATCATGTGCCAGCTGGTAATGGGGTAAGTTAATAAAGAAATCATGCATCAGATCCAAGGAATTTCCTTTGTTAATAAATATCGCTATGTTATAGGTACTATCATTGAAATAATGCATGCTAAATCTCTAGGTATTATGAAAATGTTTGGTTGAAATTCAACTTCAAAACTGCCTACTACAATTTTGTCCAATAAATTAATTGCATACATAATAACATAAATTCTTACAATAAGACACGTTAGTTTTACCTACTTCACTATACATAGTAACATGCATTACCATCTTTTTGAATCCAAAAAAATACATTCCTGTATTCCTGTTAATCCTGAATTTACATTATCTTTTTATTCCTTTCCAGTCACGCCCAGAGCTGTCTAGAATCCGAAGCTGCTGCCACGGCTACGCCAGAAACATCCACGATTTCATGGTCTGCGAGCCGGTCTGTTCCAAGGGCTGCATCAACTCCCTCTGCGTCGCCCCAGAGACCTGCCAATGCTACCCTGACTACGTCAAGAATTCTGCAGGCTTTTGTACCGCTACCTGCCCTATTGGATGCCAGAATGGAAGATGTTCTGGTGGCGAATGTATTTGTAACTCTGGATACAAATTAGACTCGGAAAGCAAATATTGTGTGCCGAGTTGCAAAGATGGGTGCGGTGGGTCAGGTAAGACTGATATGTGAATCCTTTTAAATGAAAAGGAATACTGAAGACAGACGGCTGCTTGTCATACTAGTTTAGGTATCCCTAGAATTAAAATTACCACAAACATCGTGGTTAGTGGTCTATGCCGTTTAAAATTTAAAAATTGCTTCTTATTCGTATTCCTATAATACTGTAATTTCCTAAAGATTCCTCTGTAGTATCATTGAATTAGTAATACAAGTGTCAAACTCACTGCACAGCAACTCAATCTATATTATTTGTCCGTCTAGTATTTATATCTGTTCTGTTTTAATTTAACTTCTTTTTTCTCCAATGTCAAAGTTTGTCCATAATGCTATTACTACTAACTCGCTACTAACATGATGATATTTTTCAGGAAACTGTACAGCACCAAACACCTGTACTTGCCAGCCAGGTTACCAGTCGACTCCAGAAGGCTCTTGCAAAGCCTCTTGTGAACATTGCGAGAACGGAGAATGTGTCGCCCCGAACAGATGTAATTGTCGTACTGGTTATAGTAAAGATCCACAAGGAAAATGCAAGCCACAATGCACTCCGTAAGTTGCTAAATTTTATTGAGGTTTGAACAATTTACTCGTAAATACAAACGACATCATTAAATATTCATTTCCAAAAAATTATCTAAGTAAATGTTCCGCTTTTTTTATTTCAGTGCCTGCCGATCTAATACCAACTGCATCGCTCCAAACGTGTGCTCAGCTCCCTCTGAATTCTCTCCGCAAAATCATGGTCTACCACTTAATGTAATGCCACTTCATCCAGAAAATCAAGTGAATAATACAACACGCCCACTACAACCAAACACAAACCATTATCCTAATCCATACAATCCAAATTACCCACAAGGTCCATATTACCAATATCCAGGAAATAATCCAAATTATAACACACGGAATCTTTCAAATGGATCACATGACAGCTCCTATAGTCAACAAGGTCAAATATCGCAACGGCCCGATGAAGGCTTCTATTTCAATCAGGGAAATTACCCTTATCCAGGAGGCCAAAATCCTCAACAAGGAATTGCTTCACCAAATAATACATTATATCCTTCTCTACCAAGATCAGGACAAGAATCAAATCATTATCCGGGTAATAATTATCCAGGAAATAATCCAAATTATAACACACAGAATCTTTCAAATGGATCACATGACAGCTCCTATAGTCAACAAGGTCAAATATCGCAAAGGCCCGATGAAGGCTTCTATTTCAATCAGGGAAATTACCCTTATCCAGGAGGCCAAAATCCTCAACAAGGAATTGCTTCGCCAAATAATACATTATACCCTTCTCCACCAAGACCAGAACAAGAATCAAATCATTATCCGGGAAATAATTATCCAGGAAGGCCATATCAGGGCAATCAATATCCAGGCGGTCAATATCCAGAAAATCAATATTCAGGGAATCAGTATCCAAATGGTCCACATGTTCATCAAAATGAACCCAATTCTTCTCAACCACATAGAGGAGACATAGATTCTGATAGTAATCAAGGCTCTCGATCAACATCGCCAAATAACACCATCCATGGATACCCATATCCTGGATCAAATCGCAACCCAATTTACCAAGAATCGAACTCCTATTATGCTGGTGGCCGTCAACAAAATACTTCTTTTAACTCTATGAACCAATATGGCTCTAGTTCATATGACTCATCAGATCAAAGACATGGTCAAACATATCAAGGATCATACAATAGATCTCAACAAGAATCACACGACTCCAGAAACCAGAGAAATTTCGATTCGACGCAGCATCAGTCATATGATATATCTAACCAAAGATCATATGATTCATCGCATCGTGAATCTCATGATTCTTCTCAACATGGTCAATATGGATCGGAATATCAAAGTAATTATGGAAATTTCAACCGCGACTCTCAGAATTCTTCAGTCTTTGGGCAACTTGATGCACATCATCACAATTATTCAAATCAAGATACCCAACATTCTAATCAAGGCCTTCAACATTCTTCCAACCAAGACACGCAAAACTCTTATCATCACGGCAATAGCTCTTCAAATCAAGGCTCAACACAGTATGGGTCTTATGATTCTTCAAGACGGGAATCTCTAGACTCTACAAATCAAAGAAATCACCAAGGTTTTGACAGAGCCAATCAAGCAACATACCCTTACTTCAATTCGGGCAGTAATCCCAGAGAAGCTCCTGAAGTATCTAATCAGGTTGCCAACCAAAGTGTTGATAACACTGGTCACACTTATGTTCACGGTTTCGCAGATAGATTTGATATAGATAACAAAGAGAATATAGACCAACAATCTGCCGATGTGCCAGTGTGTTCAAAGGCTTGCATTAACAGCTATTGCGTTGAAGGGAACGAATGCCGATGCAAGCCGGGATACATCCCTGACAGGACAAATCTAAGCGTGTAAGTATAATTGTTTTTTTTTTAATAACCCTTACAAAAAGCCAAGTAGTTGTCACAGTTTCAGTAGGCAAATATTCACAACTACAACAGCATTATTTACACCTTACGAAATGTAGTCCAGAGTCTTAAATCTGAAATCATCTGGAAACACCAATTCATTAAGTTTATGGTCAATTCTTTTACTAATCTTATTCTCCCTCTTGTTAATTCCCCTACATTGATGGAATTACTTGTGTAAACTTCTTCATATGTAAAGCTTCTGCAAAATTTCCAGATGCCAGCCACATTGCCCTGGAGGGTGTCCTAATGGAGTATGCTCTGGCCCCAGACTTTGCCTGTGTAATGCGGGCTACTACAAGGATACGAGTGTCAAAGGGAGACAAGTATGCGTAAAACGAAACAGATAGTGAACAGTCTTCAAAGTTCGCTTTGTAATTATCTAAGTTTAATTTTGTGTGCTATTGAATACCTACTAGGTTAAAAGTTACATTATTTGGTTGCTTAATGTATAAAATTATTAAGACAGTTTTTATAGTTTTATTTTACTCATGCATGAGCTAATTATAATATACCGTGTGGTTCCCGACACCAATAAAAAAAAGAATACGACCACTCCGTCTCATTCCCATGTTTTTTTTTTCGTAATGTAAAAACATAAAAAATAAAGAATAGGACCGGCACCAATAGAAGAATAGGACCACTCCGTCTAGTTTCCATGGATGTCGTAAAAGGTGACTAAGGGATAGGCTTATAAACTTGGGATTCTTCTTTTGGGCGATGGACTAGCAACATGTCACTATTCGAATCTCAATTCTATCATAACGCCAAACAGCTGAACGTTGCCTATCAGTCTTTTCCAGTCTGTTGGCTCTGTCTACCCCGCAAGTGTTATAGACGTGATTATATGTATGTATGTAAAAACATTGCGGTTTTTAATATCCCTATTGGATTTCATATGTGTTCTGTCTGTAGGGGTTTTTATTGTCATGTGATGATGCATCCACGGATGTTGATAAAATAAAATGATAATAACTTAGAATAAAAACTACCAGAATGGCTATCCTGAAAGCACAGCACAAACACTAAGTTACATACAAACATACACATCTACATATCAGCTACGATCAGCTGTTTGGCTTTATGATAGAATTGAGAATGCAAATAGTGACGTTCACAAGCCTATCCCTTAGTCGCCTCTTACCACAACCTTTTCAAAAAAAATATTAATTTTAGCATATTTTACTATAGAGTTAATAGCAGGCAATTGTGAGACTGTCGACTCTGTCTACCCCTTAAGGGATAAAGACGTGATTATGTTTGCATATAGAGTTATAAAAAAAAGTTATAAGAGTTCTTACCTAACTTTCGTGCTGTACCTTCTATACTTATAGTAGGTCTATAACATGGTTTGTTCGTATAAACATAAGCAAAAATTAGTTGGTTAACCACATATGCGTACGATATTATTTTGATATACTTCATTTAAATGGAACTATGGCGTCAAAGCTTTTGGGCGTATGCTTCGTTTTCATCGCTCTGAATTTTTGTGAAACTTATCTAAATGGAATTTGCACAAGGACTGAATGGTAAGAAAATATTATAATTGTCTCATTTTGCATGTGATTTAACGATATTTTTTAAAAAATATACATAGATCTAACCTAATCAATATCGATAGTACATTTGGAAAACGTTAACTATATACGTTTATTGAATACAATAACATTGAGAAATTTTATCAGCTAAACAATACGTATATAAATAAAAAATATATATATTATGATTATTTATTAAACTTAACTTAATATTACTTAAGACGGCCTCTGTGGCGCAGCGGTAGTACGCTTGTCTGTGACACCGGAGGTCCCGGGTTCGAATCCCTGCCAGGGCATGATGATAAAAGAACTGTTTCTGATTTGCCTGGGTCTTGGATGTTTATCTATATAAGTATTTATTATAAAATATAGTATTGTTGAGTTAGTATCTCGTAACACAAGTCTCGAACTTATTTCGCTAACTCAATCTGTGTAATTTGTCTCGTATACATATATTATATCAAACTAAAAATAAAACTACTATATTAAATTAAAGTTGACTTTCTAAACAACAAATTTATGAAATATATTATTGAAATTCAGACCCCTTGGTAGGATTCCCATCACGCAGGCAGCATTACTTTCAAATTTAGGTAGTTTGTGAAGTGAAGTTGAGATTTGTAGCAAAGCCTTATTACAGCACGTGAGAGATCTGTATTTGTAAATTGACATTGTATTGTATTTAATCATACAAACATATGGTCACGTCCCTTGCGGGGTAGACGGAGCCAACAGTCTTGACAATACTGAATGGCCACGTTCTGCTGTTTGGCTGTATAATAAAATTGAGATTCAAATAGTGACAGGTTGCTAGCCTGTCGCCTAAAAAAGAATCCCAAGTTTGTAAGCCTATCCCTTAGTCGCCTTTTACGACATCCATGGGAAAGAGATGGAGTGGTCCTATTCTTTTTTGTATTAGTGCCGGGAACCACACGGCACGGCGTTTTTAATCAGGTACTCTAAACCGTTCAACCACAGACTTATTAATACACCAAACTTTTGCAGGACAAGTGTTCCCAGACAGGTGATGAAAACAAGATCAGTGAAGTATCAAAAGAAGCCATGCTTTTTCAGATGTTGGAATACGAGACGAGAGTATTATAAAGTTACGGAGAACCAGAGGGTAAGAATTTTCATTTACAGTTTCCATTATAATCAATATTGAAATAAAGCTACTTCGTTGTTTTTATTTCAATGTCTTGTTGTTTGAGTTCTTGTTATGTTAATGACTCATTTTACATGATCACGCTGTGTACGCTAAAGTTGGACATTTTTCTTGTTCACTATATATATGTATGTATGTCTACATTTCCTAAGGATAATTATGCAATTTTGTAATGTGTCTGTATGTGTATCTTAATAAATAAATAAATATAAAAGACCGAAAGGCCACGTTCAGCTTGATGGAATTCAGAATTCTCAATTCTATATAGACGTGATTATATGAATGAATGATTAATTGTGAATTTTTTGTTCGGATTTGCAAACTTAGTTTTTACCTAACAGATTGTAAATTTTCAGCAACGACGTGTTTTATATGAATGCTGCAAAGGTTACATACAAATTGGAATAAGCTCTAAGTAAGACAACATTTTTCAAAAAACTCTAACGATACAACTATTTACTTTATAATTACTAACGACAACGATAGAAGATGTAATTACAGGAATAGAAAAGGGTATGTTAAGATAGTTTGGTCATGTGGAGAGGATGAATGAAAGCAGGTTGACTTAGCAGATATACAAGGAGATTGTGGAGGGAAAGGTCGGAGTGGGAAGGCCTAGACGAACGTATCTTGATCAAATTAAGGACGTCCAAACAAAGGGTCAGGTCAAGAGTACCCGAAACCGCCGAGCTTTCATGAAGAGTTATGAATGTGGATGAAGCGAAGGAAGTATATCTGCCTACTTGGAAGTATGCAGAGATACTTCCTTCGCTTCATCCACATTCATAACTCTTCATGATAGCTCTTGATCGTGACAAGTGGAAAGATGAAGTCTCTGCCTACCCCTCCGGGAAAGAGGCGTGATTTTATGTATGTATGTACTAACGACAAACTCTTCCACAGGTCATTCCCACAATGTGTTCCACAATGTGAACCTTCGTGCAGAAATGGGACGTGTATAAGTCCAAATAGATGTGAATGTCATCCAGGATATAACCTTCAATATGGAACATGTTTACCAGTTTGTTCTTGTGACTTTGGAACTTGTGTGGAACCATGGTCCTGCGAATGCTTTACTGGATATAGGATGACCGCTGTCAATGTATGTTCTCCTGTATGCTCTAGTGGATGCTATAATGGAACTTGTGTTAGTCCAGACGTCTGCAAATGTGATGATGGATGGGAACTGATAAATGGAAATACATGTGTTCCAAAATGTTCAACTTCATGTCAAAACGGCACCTGTGTAGCTCCGGATACATGTGAATGTGATTCAGGAAATGAATTCGTTAATGGATCATGTCAAATAATTGATACAGAGGCGAACACTTCTGAAACAACAACAAATTCAGATAACGAGGATTATGAAAATGTCACAGAAGCTGAGCTATCAGATGATCCAATAGATAATACGACTGTGTCTAATGATTGTTTAAATGATAGTTGTTCGAGTACGGAAAAGAACAAAGAAGAACATAGTTATTTTAATGTTACTTCTGATTTAGCCCAGCCATATGAAGATCACAAGTAAGTGTGTAGTTATTTGTTTATTAACCATTACGTAGGTACAGATTCTCGTCTGTATCTGTATTACTAATTGTTGAGAGATACAAAATCGGTCAGCTACGTTGATCAAACTTTTGCTCTAAATCGTACCTACTGGCGACACTTTTTCAATCAATAATACGAAATTTGGCCTAGCCTTAGTGAAGAACTTAATGTTCTCAAAATTTTACACATAAATAATTCTCAGTCCGATTTTAAACGGGTATAACACTAATAATACCTATAGATAGATGCTTTCTTTGTATACATATGTATATAGAGGTTTATATACATATAAATCTTGATTTAATAGGAGAAAGGACGACAATTTATACATTTACTTTCGAATAACTTTCAGAGCCCTGGATTGGATATATTACTATGTGATTCCTGCTTTGGTTCTCATTTTGATCCTCATCATAATTCTGGTATGGAAAAAAACATCAATATCTAATCATTTCACTGGAGGTAGTTATATTGTAGAAGGTATGAGTGATTTATATTTGCAAAAAATATGAATATCAAACTAGACTGCAGTGACGTTCTTGGAATTTTACATACATACGCGTCTTATACCTTGCGTAGTAGAGCTACCAGTATCGAAATATTTAAAGGCCACTTCAGTGTCCAGATGGCTTAGTAATGGAATTGTGATTCAAATAGTGATAATTTCCTAGCTCATCGCCCAAAAGAAAAAAATCAAGATATACTTACTTAAACTCTTGATTTACTCTTACAGTCTAAGAAGAAAAATAAGCATACAGAGCACTCTTTTAATTTTCTTATTATTCAATTTTCTTGTTAAAATTAATTACTTAGCCTTTCAGTCAGGTGTAAGTTGTAATAAGATTCCATAGTTATATTTGATCAATATGTAATTATTCTCCTACTTTCATTAAAATTTTAATTGCAGGTGATAAGAAAAGTGCTCCAAACAACATAAGATTATCTGATATAGCAGAGATCAAAGGGAAGGATAAAAGCAATTGGTGTTACGATGAAATTTAATACTTATTCTTTTATACATTATCACGAAAGTATACACAGGTGGATAGATTATATATTTAACATCGGAATGAAAACAAATGATGAGAAAACTAAAACCCTGCTAAATTATGCAGGTACAAAAATAGCTTATTTCCATGATAAAAGACAGACAACTACTTTTATTTAACTAGATCTCAAAAAACTGGCTTTTCTCAGTGTTAAATAATTCAAAGCATTTCTACAAACTTCGGTAAACTTCAATATATTGTTATAGTTCTTTAAGCACTTTGAAGCAAATGCAGAAAATGTAAATAAATATATATAATATTAAAACATTGCTTTATTTACTTGGCTATCAAGAAGTGGTGAAGGAAGACTTAACCTGTAGGTCTTGGTTCCAATGGATCCTCTCCAAGCTCAATGCCTTCGTTATTCTGATTTTGGGGCAAAACTGTAAAGTAATCATAATGTAACAGTAATTTACAATTGGGTCGAAATTCATATTTCCGTATCAATCGGTCAGTTTTATTTTTTAAATTGTAACGAATAAATCCAAAATATTGGACCAATATTTACGATATTTGACAAATGAACTATACCTTCAGGTAACATACACACACGTCGCGTCTTTACATCTAAGGCACGAAGGCTTCATTTTGGCATGTAAATTTTGAGAAAGTGACAGGTTTCAAGCCTGTCTATCGTAAGTGAGCATTTTGCTTGATTCACTTTTACAATCTACCAATATGATCTAAGGCCCGATAACATAGGGTACTTTACATCTTTTTCTCAGTATATCAATGTCCACTAGTCTAGGCGGCGGTTCTAGTCCAAGTCAGCCCTTGTCGTTAGACCAACTGGCTGTTAGTTCGCTTCTTTTACCTATCCGTAGTCACTAAAAAAATAATTTTCTGGCTTCGTCTCTCGTCATCTCTGGGGCAGATTTGTCCAACCCAACGCCATTTGAGGAAGGAAACTCGAGTATCGATATTGGTGACTTTAGTACGTTGGCGTATGATCTCATTTTTAACTCGGTCTCGCTTTTCATGTTTCTTTATGATTATTATCATTTGTTCGAGATCTAAAATACCTTTTATCTACTAGTCAACAAAAAGAAGTAGTAGTTTTAGAGCTAAGAACAGTCATGAATCACATGAGAACAGCTTACCATAAACGCCCTTTTGTCTTCTATAAATAATTTTGCTTGCCCATATAACGGTGAGTGCAAGCAGTATAGACACAAATAATATAACAACAACTTTCCGTCGTTCATCTACAGATTTAGTGTCATGTTTACTGTAAAAAATAGGAAAATGTAAAATGAATTCTTGGAAAATGCGTTTCACACACTTTTTATCGAATTTTAGATGTACAGTCCATGGGATCACGCCATTTAACTCAAAGGGGTAAAGAAACTTCTTTTTTTGCTGCATTCACATCCACTATTTCTTTTCAAGCGAGCTCATTTTTTACACTTTTTACTTTAACTATCACCAGAACATCCCAGACTAGATCACGGTACGTACGTCTGAGCCTGTCTCTTTCTACGGTACCATTTATTCCTTCCTTCCAAAAATTACTATTGATAATTTACTATCTATATCTGCTTTGATAATTTTCAATGTTTATTTTATAAAAATACTTGTGGTACTCACTATACTAATGTAACATTAGTGTTGTAACTATAAAGTTTGAGGGGCATATCAGAAGTATCCTCTTCTGATTCATCATAATAATCTTCATCGTCACTTTTTTCAGTACCGTTTTTAGTTGATTCGTTTGCATTTGCTACTAATCTGCAAATTATAAATGTTATTTTATATAAAAGGTAAAAATAAATATGAATGTTCATTGCATCACCATAAAAATATTTTAAGTGAATTAAAAAAAACGCATCAGAGCATGTGTTCGTGTTTATATGTTTAAGTACATAATTGTCGGTTGGCTGCAAGTTTCTAATCGTAAAAAAAATTATCGATGTTTTTATAGGAACCCAAGTAAAATGTTTAAACTTACTCGTCATTAATATTAACATCGTCCTCAGATGTATAGATAAGTAAATCTTTATCTTCTGCATCAAAAGAATCTGTAGAGTTTTCAGGCCTAAAAATTGTCTTTACTTTTTCCGTAATGTCTTCAATTGTTTTAACGTTCCCTAATGCTGCTTTCGTTGTTGAGAAGGTGGGAGTTAGACTTACAAATGGCAAAGTCATATCTGTATCCATTATAGACTTGTTTTGCCCAAAATAAGAATCTGTAGCTGTGGTTTTTGATGACTTAATAAATGACTTAATTCGCTCCTTATTTTGAGCATCACCTATTCCTTTGATATCATCAACCACTGAAGTAGATTTTGCAAATAATGGTGTTACTTTTCGCCCACTAAAAAGGATGGTGTTATTTTTTATATCTAAAGAATTTGTAGTTGGAGATTGTATTTTTATAGTTGGTTTAATCATAACATCAGTAATCTCTGTCGTATCCATTTTTGTTGATACATACTCAAATTCAGTAGAAATTTTCTTTGTTGATAATTCAACTGGTTTGTATCGGAAAATGGTTTCATTTTTAAATTCATAGATACTGCTTCTCTTGGTTGTTGATCTAACATGACGAAATATTGTATCTTCCTTTTTTGTGAAGTCTGAAGTTGTAGGTCTCTCTATTTTATTTTCAAAGTCCATATCAATTTCTTTAGAAAAATTATTACTGCTATTACTACTTTTACTTTCAAGTGTTAGCGATTCTGTGATGTTTTTAACGGTCGACTCTTCATCAGAAAATACCATAGTTTTAGTAACGTTTGCTTGCCTTCCGCTTTTGTTAGTAATTATTTTTGTTTCCATTGGAGAAGTTATCGATTCTGTTACAACTGGAATCGTATGGTTATTTTCTCTTGTTGTCTTTATTTCATGTTCGACTAGCATCGTTATTACTTTTGTTGAGCTGTCTACTAGATTCAAAATATCTGATTCACTTTTATGCACAGTGCTTCTTTTACCGTCTGTAGTTATATCATCTAAAGTGGACATAGTTTCCAAAGTAACATTATCAGTAAGATTATTAATTTTCATGGGCATTCCAGTTTTATTATCTTCCGTTGCATTAACATTTGGATTTTCTTCTATCTGATAGTACCTATGAAAAGTTCATACTTTTAGTTTATAACCTTAATAACAATTTATGTACTTGTACGTATTTATACTTACCCAACGTAAGGGCAAAATGTTTCCAAGATGACGCCAAATAACCTGAAAATAATAAAAGACATACATAATAATTAAACAAATATAATACTTTATTTAACCATAAGAGATTTACATACTTTAACAAAATTGAAACTAATAGAATAGAATACATTTATTTTCAAAATTGGATACAAGGTATAACTAATTGACGTCACATCACTTTAATCTAATTATAACTACTACCGCTTCCAAAGCGCATGTGAAGAAGTTCCTGAATGCGCAGCAGTTCCTGAGATAAGCGCGTTCAAACAAACTCTTCAGCTTTATAATATTAGTATAGATTCATACATATCATCACGTCTATATCTTTTGCGGGTTAGACAGAGCTGATAGTCTTGTTGTTAAAACGACTGAAAACCACATTCAACTCTTTGTCTTATAATAGAATTAAGATTCAATTAGTGACACGTTACCCGCCCATCGCCTAAAAGAAGAATCTCAAGTTAACCAATAAATGTCTCAGAAAACATATATAGGAATGATGATCACAAGATAGTACACAGTTTCTGCTTGTTTGCAAAGAAACCTCTTCCAGCCTCTAAGCTTCCAGCAGACCCAAAACAAGAGACATAATGGAAAGAATGACATACCCATTTCAAGGATCTCGCAAAACCTCTTCTCCCGGACTAAAGCTAGAAGCATAAAGGATGAAGGAAGTTTGAAGATGCGGTTACGACGCCACGATTTTGCTAGCTATGACGAAAATATTTATTAACATGTTAAAACTCACGAATCAGGCTCCAAACTTGAATTTTCAATGGACGCTATAAATTTCTCTCCCTGAAATAAAAAGATATACTTAGTATATATGTAAAGAATTTTAATAAAAATCATTAAAATTTTATCATTCCACAACGAACATACCTCTAATATTTTTGGATCCCCTTTCAAAAACCTGAAATATATATATGTTTATGTTTTACATGGAACTTTCAACTCAATACTATATAATTTTAACGATTTTCATATTTCAAAATGAATTATGGATAGTTTTTCTTCTTTTAATGTCTTTTATTTAATGAAATACTTACGGAGGAGTTACAGGAGATGGTAAACTGTATGCATGAAGCTTTAAAAGAGAAAGGAATGAAAGTGAACGTAAGTAAAACTAAAACACTGGTTTTTGAAATGGAGAAAGAAATGACAGCATGTAATATTTTGATTGGAGGAGAAAAAGTGGAGCAAGTGAAAGAGTTTGTATATCTAGGATCAAAGTTTACATCAGATGGCAAGTATGATAGTGATATTGAAAGGAGAGTGAACGCGGGGAACATGGTGAATGGAGCTTTGCATGCCTTTATGAGCAGTCAGAAACTATCCAAAAAGGCTCGACTGGCTGTGCACAGGGGCGTGTTGGTCCCGACATTAATGTATGGGAGTGAAAGTTGGGTATGGCAAAAGAAGCATGAAAGCAGAATAAATGCAGTGGAAATGAGAGCGTTAAGGAGTATGATGGGTGTGAAATTGAGTGACAGGATAAGGAACAGCGTGATAAGGGAATGTTGTGATTTGAAAGAAGATGTAGTTACAGGAATAGAAAAGGGTATGTTAAGATGGTTCGGTCATGTGGAGAGGATGAATGAAAGCAGGTTGACTAAGCAGATATACAAGGAGAGTGTGGAGGGAAAGGTCGGAGTGGGAAGACCTAGACGAACGTATCTTGATCAAATTAAGGACGTCCTGGTAAAGGGTCAGGTCAAAAGTACCCGAAACCGCCGAGCTTGTATGAAGAGAGTTATGAATGTGGACGAAGCGAAAGAAGTATGCAGAGATCGTGGCAAGTGGAAAGAGGTAGTCTCTGCCTACCCCTCCGGGAAAGTGGCGTGATTTTATGTATGTATGTATGAAATACTTACCCAGAACTTTCACAAGCTTTATCAAAGTTTATAATTGTTAAAGATCTGAAAATAAATTTCTTTGTTTATTTCAGTAATCTACCAGTCAGTCTTAAGAAAACAGTAGACTGACAATACTTAGATCAGGTGTCAATTTATCATACATGCATACATATAGTCACGTCTATATCCCTCGGGGCTACCAAAACTATTGGCTCTGTCTATCACTTTATCGTGACATATATACTATGAACATTACAAATTGAAATTCTATCATAAAGCCAAGCAGGTGAACATGGCCTATCAGTCTTTTCAAGACTGTTGGTTCTGTCTACACCGCAAGGGATAGACGTGACTATATGTATGTATGTATGTTTTTTTTAACATACCCATTCAACAGCATTACTTCTAAAGAACGAATTTGTCTAACATACGTGACCTGAAATAAAAGTCTGAACTAAGTTTCTCTAACTACATTTCAGCTTATTTGACCAAAATGACTAATTAAAAAATACTTGTGTAACATGTTGGTTCTATACAAACATAAAAACACGCCTCTGTCGCGAAGGGATAGGCAGAGACATTACGATCCCCTCACACCTACTTCTTTCGCTTCATCTACATTTTTCAATCTTTTCATGCAAGTCCTGACCTGATCATTCATCAGAACGTCCTCTAAGTTTTTCTTTTGAAAAATAAAAAAAAATTATTATACTTACAATCAGAATGAAACAAAATAATATTTTAATCAACATTTTGCACCAAATACACGACGTCACTCATTAAAATAATCACAACTTTTGAAAGCTGTTAATCATATCTTCATTAAGTTAATTATGTATTTACTAGAGTACGCATGCGGCTCCGTCCACCTATAACTAAATTTCCGTTCCAATGGGAGTTTCGGGAAACCTTTTTTGTTTGTTTGCAATACCTTTATTGCATAGAAATTTACACAGCTACAACAAATGTGTCAGTTACATAATTATAAATATTTATTTATTTATTTATTTATTTAAACTTTATTGCACAAAAACAAAAATGTACAAAAGGCGGACTTAATGCCGCTTGGCATTCTCTACCAGTCAACCAGTTGACCAAACAGAAAAAACTTTAAGTTGGTGGTGCGATAAAGTGCACATGCATACTGACAAAATACATACATTACAGAAAGAAAATGCGTAAATACATACAAGATATATATACATAATATACACTATAAATACATATTATTATACATACATAAAATATATAATTAGGATATATAATTAGGATGACCCATCATTAATCTGCCGAAGAAAGAACCCCTTCACAGCATGTTTGAACGCAGAGCGACTAGGAGCTCTCCTAATCATTTCAGGAAGAGCATTCCAGAGCCTTACAGCCTGAACCTGGAAAGATTTCTCCAAAAAAGTAGACCGGAACAGAGGAGTACGCAGAGTCAGGTTGTCTGAAGAGCGAAGAGAACGGGAATGGGTGGAACTCAGAAGCGGGAATTTAGATTTTAAGTAAAGAGGAGAGTGAGCATCATTGAGTAGAGAGTAATATTCATATTTGTGCATATTATACTTAATTATCTTGTTCCTTTATTGTTCGCCGGTTGACTGGAAAAGATCCCTTCATGGGATAAGTCCTAAGCAAGTGATTTATTTCTTTTATAACTATGTACTATAAAATATTATAGTACATAGTTATAAAAGAAATAAATCACTTGACTTTAAGCAGGTTCACGTTACTTTATTTCTTTTATAACTATGTACTATAAAATATTATAGTACATAGTTATAAAAGAAATAAATCACTTGCTTAGGACTTATCCCATGAAGGGATTTTTTCCAGTCAACCGGCGAACAATAAAGGAACAAGATAATTAAGTATAATATGCACAAATATGAATATTTATATTATGTAACTGACAAAGGATTGTACGTACGTAAAGCTGTGCTGTTGATTCTTAGTACTTAGTAGTTGCGTGGAAATATCGAGTCGGTTAACCGGGTCATAGCTGAAAACCAGTGCTTTGCTTATCCCGAGCAATGAAATCCGCTGAGCTTATGACCTTTTTGAATTGCTGCGGCGTACACCTGCTTAGAGTTAAGTTATATATATTTTTTTTAATTATTTTATGTTGTATTTGAGAAGCTTGTGTACGTTGAGTTATTTAAAATTAAAAACAAACAAACAAACAAAGTACCTACTCGTAATAACTAAGGACACGCCAACCTACAAATCTGTCGACTCAAAGGTTAATGCTATTTGTTTGATGATTTAGTCAATCAGACATCTATCATCTTTTTTATACTTACTTTAGACTAGTCCTAAGAGAATAATGTGGTAAATAAAACAATTGGAAAATATTAAATAAAATTTAACTATGTATATTTTTGTAAAATTCTTTGATATGTTAATTTAAGATGTTTCCTTTTACAATTTTGCGTTTTAGTAATGCTTATATAGCGTACAATATTGTAAACAAATATTAATACTATTAGGGTCAATCACAGTCATGAAATCCATATTTTTACACAAAACATTTACTCTCCTTGTGGCTAGAGCGATGATTCGACTCGACCGCCAGCAAAGGTAAGATCTTCCGCCAGGCTAGGTGTTATGGGGAACCGCGGCTTCAACGATGTTGAGTCGGAAGTTACATATTATGCTCCAATCCATGAAAACTTTGTTTGCGCGATTTAGATTCGCTATTGTGATTGGCTGTTAGTGTAGAGATGTCGCCTCATCCTTGTATCCTTGTTTAGTTTCGGTCTGTCGTCAGACTAACAAAGGTCAAACTACAGTCGATCTGAGTAAAAACCGGCAATCTCTTTAAATCATCTCGGTAAGGCACTACAACCCCAGACTCTGAACAACGCAGCTAAGGAGCTATGAGAGCGTTTTTGGAAATTCCCACGTGAGCGACGCCCCGTTGATGCCGATGAGAGCCCCGATGATCTGATGATAATGAAAAGCAATAGCCAATTATATTTTACCTGTTAGAAAGAAACCAATTGAAGTTGACGTAGAAATTTTTGACTAATATTTGTTTTCAAGCTCTTAAGGCGAGGAAAAACATCGTGGGGAAATCTGACAACTGGGTGTGTGATTAACAGAGATCGGAATAGGTAGATTGAATTGGGGTCAATGAACTGAAACGTATATATTAATATGGACATGCCTCCGTCCGGGATTGCGGGATTTGTAAATTATTAAGATTTTTTCCGGAATTTTTACAAGTGGGATGAAGAATATATTAGTGGTAGCTGTTTTCCCCCGACTTCGTTCACGTAAATTGTAGTCCTATGTTACCCGCGGACAATGTAGTTTACTGTAATTGTAAGTACTGAAATGGAATCCCGGAAAAGAGGCTTATCCATGTTATGCTTTCTATGGTAATTCATGATGCAAGTACATAAAATCAATCTACCTATTCCGATCTCTGGTGATTAAGCGCCTGCGCCTGCGCCTGCGCCTACCTGTATTATGCACATTACGTCGACGTCGTGCCGACAACGCTCGGAAGATGCCAAGTGTGGGGAGGCTCTGAGATTCAAGCTAGGTTAAGTAAACCTGCAAAAATGCTTACGCCAATCCGGGGATGCTCCTCGTGTAAACCTGGCTTAGTGACTTCATGAGGGACTGCGGGCTCCTCTCCAGAAAGGTGAAGACCAAGACTAACGCCAGGAGAATGATACTTAAAAGTAAAATGGTTACACCAAACTTTTCGTTCGCTTTATAAAAACTACAAGATGTTTTTTTTATTTTTATTTAAAATTTATTTTAAAATACTAAATCAATTCACATTAGGTACTTGTAATTCTCTCTCTATATACGTTTTCTTGACCATGTCCTTGAGAATACATTTTCTCAACATGTCTTATAATCTGGTTTCAGAAACAGACTTAATATGATTCAAAATGATTCAAGTTAAAAATTAAATCAGTTATTATCAAAAATATGACTTTTTTTTTATTAATGTCTTGATTTATTTACATCAAATGCGTAACAAATTTCAGAGTGTTGCCAGATACTGCACATTTGGTCGCGCTGTACGAAACGCAGTCGTCGCATTTTAATTATTTAAAATGAAGTTGAGTCTGAACAAATGCGAAGACAGCGGCGCGTGCGTCGCGACTAGTCTGCGATCAGTTTAACGAAATACACAACAAACTATTGTTCTCTTACATAGGGTTGCCACACCTTTGAAACGATTTCTTCTAAAAATTTTGTACTATGTATTTAGTGCCTACGTAATAGAAACTAGATTGTTTTTTGTTATATTCAAAATTCGCTGGATATGATTCTTGTTTGTTGTACAATGATCCAAAATAGGTTGGGTTCCCCTCTCCGGCTCATGGTCCCAGCATGTGTACTTCGGATTATACAATCAAGAGGTGAATCAGGTTTTTACACGAAGCGACTCCTATCTGACCTCCGCAACCTTTGCAGGAGAACCTAGTTAATACTTAGTTTAATACTCTAAGACAAGGTTACTTTATTGTTTCAAACCCTTCTAATTTTACATTTACAATTATATTGTCATTTTTATAACAATAAATTAATTTTCTGTTGTGGCAACCCTATTTATATGCCTTTGGCAATTTTATCATTTTTCATTAAACACCTAACAAATAAAATCTAAACCAATTCTATACATTATCTTCTGAAGAGAGAAGCTGTTTCTGAACATGTTTCTCTTCTTCCACGTTCTCGTAAACAGATTTCGTGTCTTCTCTTTCTTCCTCGTCGAGGTCGTTGAACCCTTTCGTTAAGGTATTAGGAACTGTGTATACCACACTACCGCAGGCGTTGTCTGTAACAAAAAAAAAACATATGGTCACGTCTATATCCCTTGCGGGGTAGACAGAGCCAACAGTCTCGAAAAGACTGATAGGCCACGTTCAGCTATTTGGCCTAATGATAGAATTAAGATTCAAATAGCGACAGGTTGCTAGCCCATCGCCTAAAAAAGAATCCCAAGTTTGTAAGCCTATCCCTTAGTCGCCTTTTACGACATCCATGGGAAAGAGATGAAGTGGTCCTATTCTTTTTTGTACTGGTGCCGGGAACCACACGGCACTGCCGGGTCGACACGACACCAAAAAAAATATACATGTTTCTAAATTGGAATAACCTACCTATTGGCTACTAAAGATAACTTAACATAAAATCACGCCTTTTTCCCAGAGGGGTAAGCAGAGACTACATCTTTCCACTTGCCACGATCTCTGCATACTTCCTTCGCTTCGTCCACATTCATAACCCTTAATAATCCCTTGCCGTCCGGTGCCATCCTGTCTACATCCAACAATCTCCCGCAAGGGATGACGTGACTACATGAATGAATGAATTAATGAATGATATACACCTATATACGTTACACACACCTAAACTTTAGGTCAAGCAACTGGTAGTGAATAAATATATCTAATAATAGTTGACCCAATTATTTGTAGCCCAATTCACTTTGTTCTTAATATAAAAGTCTGCAAAGGTGTTTCACCTCATTGTTATGTACTATTTATAAACAAAAGCTTCAGTTTTGTTCCGCTGAAAGACGTTGTTCAGTAAACCAGATGGACACCATTAGTTATTTAGTTGATATGCTTGTTTTTCGATTATAGTAATAAGAATAAGTTAATTTAAATTAGACAAAAAATCATAAATTTTAATAAAAAAAAAAGGATAGGACCACTCCATCTGTTTCATTATCATCATCATTGATGTCGTAAAAGGCGACTAAGGGATAGGCTTATGAACTTGGTATCCTTCTTTTTGGCGATGGGCTAGCAACCTGTTACTATTTGAATCTCAATACTATAATTAAGCTTAACAGTTGAACGTGGCCTACTGATTTTAAGGCTGTTGGCTGTGTCTACGCCGCAAGGGAGGTAGACGTGACTATAGGTATTTATGAATGTATTTTTAACACATTTTAATAAAATAAAAATTCCCCACAATGTGAATATGTATTTAGTGAGATTCTTATATCTAGTCTTTTAAAGTCCAGACTCACAATAGTTGGGTGTTTTGGTCTCGTACTTCTTCCTGCGGCTGTAGATCCTCTGCATCACCACGATCATCACCATGAGCAGGAGGAGGATTATGGCTCCCGCCACAACCCACGATAGCTCCATACCAGCTAGACTGGAATCAGGAATAAATAAATTTTATATATTCAGATAGATGAACTCTTAATTGCACCAAAAGTAAAAGAAAAACTGATAAAAAAAACAGGTTATGAGGTACAAAGACTAAGGATTATAGCACACAGCAATAAATAAATTTTATTTATTTAGTTAGATAAATATACTCTTAATTGCACCAATAGTAAACAGGTTAAGAGGTACAAAGACTATTATATAGTTTACGCACCTATTATTTTTTTTATGTTATTCTATATTTATTATTTTCTATTTTAATTTTGCGTTTTTTTTAAAGTATTTTCTGTCATAATAAATTTATACTGAATTCCTTAGCTTTGATTCATGTAAGTATTAGTATTTAAATTTTCTTTAAATTTCGCAAATTAAGAAATATTACACCACTTTTCAAAACCTTTGAAAATTATACTAATTCATACATAAACATCGAGTCACATAGAATGTTGATAAGCTAAGAATCACTTTGATTAATAAATAATACAAGCATATAAAATAAAGTAAATGAATATAACCATTCCGGGACTTGCATTTTTGTAAATAAGTGTAAGTTTTATATTTAGACTTATTTGTAGATTTATCTTTTAGTTTTCTTTCATTAGTTTTATTTAGATTTCATTGAGTTTTATTAAGGTACCTAACTTACAATGTGTTTTGAAAAGTAAATTGAACTTTATATAAATATTCAATGTTTAAATAAAGTATTAATACAGGCAATACTAACGTGGTAGTTGGCGCTACTTCCGCTGACTCAACCCTGAAGCAGGGCTTATCATCATCACACCAGCATTCCCCATCAGAGCAGGTTCCGTTGCACGACTCACAGTTCACCCTGGAAATTGTATGAATGAATAAAAAAACTGTGCCGTGTGGTTCCCGGCACCATTATAAAAAAGAATAGGACCACTCCATCTCTTTTTCAGGGATGTCGTAAAAGGCGACTAAGGGATAGGCTTATAAACTTGGGATTCTTCTTTTAGGCGACAGGCTAGCAAACTGTCACTATTTGAATCTCAATTCTATCATTAAGCCAAACAGCTGAACGTGGCCTATCTGTCTTTTTTAAACTGTTGGTTCTGTTTACCCCGCAAGGAAATAGGCGTGATTATATGTATGTATGAATAAAAAAATATGTAAGGAACAAATCACACACATTAACTAACTTAAACCCCAAAGTAATTTCAACAAGAAATAAAATTTATAGTCCTAGAAGAACGTATCTTGATCAAATTAAGGCCGTCCTGGCAAAGGATCAGGTCAAGAGTACCCGAAACCGCCGAGCTTGCATGAAGAGAGTTAGATATGAATGTGGATGAAGCGATGGAAGTATGCAGAGATCGTGGCAAGTGTGACTTACGAGTAACTTTAAAAATATTTTCCTATTTAAACTAATATGATCATATTATTCAGTATTAATAATTGTTTATATAAAAACTGGTAAAGTGTTTTACAAAACAATTCAACCACGTACCTATAGCAACTGACGGGTTTTATTAAGATAAATTTATACAAACAATGTAACCTAAACGAGGAAATTACAGCATTGTTGATTAAAGACGTAAATTTAACAATAACACTGGTATAAATTGCAATATGTACCATATTCCTTGTTATAATGAACAATACTAATATTATAAAGCTGAAGAGTTTGTATGTTATTTGAACACGCTTATCTTAGGAACTAATGGATCGAATTAAAAAAAAAAATTATGTTGAATACACCATTTACCTATCGAGGAAGGCTTTATAACATCACACTGCAACTATAAGGAGCGAAGAAATAATGGAAAATGTGCAAAAAATGGGGGAAATTGTTCATCCTTGAGGGCTTCAATGATGCACAATATGACTAAATTGTATGAAGTCGCTGGCACAGCTAGTTTAACATAAAATATGTAAGTTTAAATGGTAAGAGGTATGCATACATACATGTATACAATAGCCAGGCAGTACCTAGTAAGTAGGTAGGCAGAGACTTAATCTTTCCACTTGCCACGATCTCTGCATTCCTTCGCTTTGTTCACATTCATAACTCTCTTCATGCACGCTCGGTGGTTTCGGGTAAGAGGTATTCAAATGTACGTTAATAACGTCATAAATTAAATCTAGATGAATTAAGCTATGTGCACCTACTATGTGATTCTATTCTG
Organism: Amyelois transitella; assembly: GCF_032362555.1. Classification (NCBI taxonomy): domain Eukaryota; kingdom Metazoa; phylum Arthropoda; class Insecta; order Lepidoptera; family Pyralidae; genus Amyelois; species Amyelois transitella. The sequence goes on from NC_083512.1 coordinate 10,950,569, forward strand.
TGGATGCTATAAGATAATCAAAGGAAAAAAGAACTCACAACTAGCTTTTACCCGCAACTTCCTCCGCGTGAATTAAGCTCCACCTACACGCGCGAATTTAGCGTCATTTACAAAAGAAAAGTTTTTTCGTGAAACTCTCGGTTATTTTCGTTTATAACAGGACGAAAAGTACCTTATATCCTTCTCCAGACTCTCAATTATATGTACGGAAAATTTCAAGAAGATTAGCTTAGTAGATTACGTATTAAAAGACAACAAACAAACAAATGAACTTTCTTTTGCATTTTGCAGGAAACCCAGAATGGATTTTGGCAAATATTTTTTACATGAAAATTTTAAATTATTTTTATTCAGAAAATTTGTACATATACTCAAGGCAAAATATTTTTTCCAAATTGCAACATATTTTTTTTTGCATTTATCATATTAATTGGGATTTTAAGGCAGGTTGATATTTGACAAGCAGCCTAACGTGAAAACATTAACAATATCTTAAACCACTAATATATAACTCTATTAATTAGCTTATCTTTGTATAAGATACATTAAGTAGGTATTATTTATCAACATAATATTTTTATTATCTTCCGTTATCCCATACGCGTTCATTAGCCAATGTAATTTAGCCCGTTAAAATAATCCAATTAAAAAAAAAAAAACATCTACTACCTACCAATATATTATGTACCAAAAGTTAACTGTATTTCATTTTTGGCGCACTGTAAAAGACGTATTTATGGTTGGCATTGCAAAACAATAAAAGTCTTTGAAACGGTAATTAAATACTTTAAGCCTGAGGATGTCCCTTCAATGGTTGGTGAGCAATCAAAAAGTACTTTGTTTATTTTTTATTTACTGCAAAACTCGTATGTACAAATGTAAAATGTTGCAATCTGAAAGAAATATTTTGCTTTGAGTATGTACAACTTTTCAGAATAAAAACTAATTTTAAATTTTCATGTAAAATATATTTGCTAAAATTCATTACATTCTGAGTTTCATTCGATGATATAAAAAGATTTTACAAAGTTAACAACGCTTCGACGCCTTTGGAATATTAATAACAATAATTTGTATTATAAACTGGCTGTGCCCGCAACTTCGTCCGCGTGGAATAGTTATTTTGGGCATTATGTAATGGCTTGAGGGCTTCAGCCTTTTTACATTTTTCATTATTTTTTTACTCCTTATAGTTGCAGCGTGATGTTATATAGCCTAAAGCCTTCCTCGATAAATGGTCTATTCAACGCAAAAAGAGTTTTTCAATTCGAACCAGTAGTTCCTGAGATTAGCACGTTCAAACAAACAAACAAACAAACAAACAACCTCTTCAGCTTTATTAGTATAGATAGATATAAAAAACAGTACTCACGGTTTTAATTCGATACACGTGCCATTCTCAGCCACGTATCCTCGATCACAAAGACATACTCCATCCAAATCGCAAGTCCCATGTTCACACACTCCAGGACACGGCTTGTAACAGACATGACTGTCACTCGCATTGCTCATATAGTCTTCATTACATCTGCAAGTATCTGGTGCTACGCATTCTCCGTTAACACAGCTCTTATTGCAAACTGGAGAGCAGATTCCTGCTTCTAAACTGAAACCTTCACGGCATTTGCATACATCAGGGCCTACGCAGTCTCCGTTAATACAATTGGAGCAAACTGGAGTGCAAATGTTCCCTTCTTCGGAACCTCTAAAGCCAGGTAGGCAGGAGCATTTGTTAGGTGAAACGCAAATAGCGTTAACGCATTCAATTTTGCACACTGGTGCGCAGACGTAAGGATCATTATCGGGCTGGTAGCCGCTGTCACAACCGCATTTCTCGGGCTCCGCACAATAGCCGTTCAAACATGGCTTGCTGCACACAGGAACGCATTTTCCGACGCTATTTTTGGAGAAGCCTGCATTACATTGACACATGTTTGGAGCTACGCAATCACCGTTGTCACAATCATCGCATTTCGGACTGCATGTGAAGTTATTCATCTTATCGTATCCGTAAAGGCATGAACAGGTATTAGGAGCAATGCACGTAGCGTTGACGCATTCAGGTTCGCAAATTGGTAGGCAGTTTGTTGAGTTATTTGGGTCGATTTTGAAGCCTGTGTTGCAAGTGCAGTTCAGTGTTGATGGGTCGTTGTGGAAACCAGGGAGGCATTGAGGGCCGCAGTGAGTGTTGTTGAGGGGGACGTAGTCAGGATTGCACATGCATTCGTCGTCACTGACGCAGACCGCGTTGACGCATGGGTCTTTGCAAGTGGGGGGGACGCACTGCCTGTTGTCTTTGAGGACTAGCGAGGTGGGGCACCGGCAGACGTTGGGTTCCACGCAGGTGCCTCCATCGCAGCCAAGGTCGCAGACAGCTTTGCAAGCCTTCTCCTTGCGGTTGTAATACCATCCGCTGCAGCACGCGTTCTTTTTCACTTTTTCAACGTATTGCTGTGGAGAAAACCATTTCGTTTAATATATTATAGTCTATGGTATTACTTTGTTTAGTTTTAAATAAATTGGAATTCGAATGAAATCAAAATTTATGAATTATATCCATTTTTGTTAATTTAATTTGACGGCACGGCCCGGAAGTAAATTACTCGAATAACTATAAAAAAAATTTTGTTATTGTTTGTTTGTAAACTCTTTTTTGCACATAAAAATAAATATATTGAATTTATTTGACGTCAACCAATGTTGTTAAACCATACGTTTTGACAATTATTAAGCGATATATAGTATCCTATAGTAATGAATAAAAATTTTGAATTTGAATTTGAATATGACCAATTAAAAACAGTTATTGGATTTAGAATATTTACAATGGTGTACTTCTCCCAATTGGGATTTCTTCCAGTCAACCAAATTTTATTCCTATTTCAATCTTAATAAAATAGTTATTGGTACTTACAACACGTTTTCCGCCTTTCCATTTGGTCTTCGGCACACTGAAACAAATGAAAATCTATTTCATCTTATGAAAATATCAAAAAGAGCGTGAAAAGACTTCTTCAGACTCTAGTGATGCTAATGCCAATAGGATGCCGTAACGTTAACCACATCTTAAGTGAATGAATATGATAAAATGTACGAACTTAAAATACATACATACTATAGTCACGTCTATATTCCTTGCGGGGTATACAGAGCCAAAAGTCTTAAAAAAACTGAAAGGCTACCTACCAGCATTTAAATTAATGTAGGTATGTGCATTCTTGTTTTTTTTAATAACGGTTTTTGTTTTGCAATAACGGTTTTTTTATACGATCTAAGTATACCGCAAACGCACCTCACTAAAAACTTTAACTTTAGGCCATAGTTTTAGCAGTCGACATAACGAACTGTATTAAACTTGATTAATTTTTTTGTCTGTATAGTTGTTTTATTAAGTTTTCTATAATATTCAAAATACAAAAAGAATTGAAATAAAAGAGTATACACAAATTAAAGCGTCGAAAATTTTGTATAATAAAATGTTTTTGCAATGCAAAAAAGGATACCCTATTTCCATCAAATTTTATGAAGTGAAAAATATTGATTTTAATTAATTTTTTTGACGCTATAAATTTATTATAAACGTACTTAACCAAAGAAAAAGAATGAAATAAGTAAGTTTAACTGAGACAATTTAGCAAATAAAAACTAAATTAAACTGAAATCTGTAATTTATTCTCCTTTCGATTTATTTCTTTACATTTTCACGGAAAAATTATTCAGAAAAATTAACGAACACATCGTAAATAATTAAAGAGCTAAGGCCTACATACACACATACATAGTCACGTCCATATCCCTTGCGGGAAAGACAGAGCCACAAATCACATGGATTATGTAACATTATATGCACATAATAAACAAATCGTTTTGGCTTTCTCTCGTAAAATAATCGCAAATAAAACCCCGTTATTTTCGTACATACATACATACATATGGTCGCGTCTATATTCCTTGTGGGGTAGACAGTGCCAAGAGTCTTGAAAAGACTCTTGGGCCACGTTCAGCTATTTGGCTTACTGATAGAATTGAGATTCAAATAGTGACAGGTTGCTAGCACATCGCCTAAAAAAAGAATCTCAAGTTTGTAAAGCCTATCCCCTAGTCGCCTTTATAACATGGGAAATAGATTCAGTGGTCCTATTCTTTTTGTATTGGTGCCGGGAACCACACGGCACATTTTTACATGATTATTTTCATGTCCTTACTTGACCGTTTCGGGACAAACTCCTACTGGTAAATCCCTTGAACTCCTCCCCCTGCCTTCCACCTCACAAACAACCAAAACGCACAACACTACAGTTAAAAACAATACAGGTACGCGTAATCGATTCATTGTAAATTAATCGATTAATCTTATAACGAACGATGCGCGCGTTCAGTCTGACGATCGGAACAATATAGACGTATAGGTACATGAATAAGGTACCAAAAGCTTGATAAAGTTATCACATCCTGCGCATGCGCATGTAAGCCCAATTTTCCATAATACAATGTAGCACAATAATAACTATTCATATTAAACTGCTTTTCTATTAACAAGAACCGTATTTTTTTTTAGTTTAATTGCAGTGATGCGTCGAATTGGGCAATTAATTTTAACTGTCTTTCATGAAGACAGAGTAACTGATTATGAGTCATGGGACGCGAGAGATAAATTAAGATTCAAAACGCGCCGTGTGGTTCCCGGCACCAATAAAAAAAAGAATAGGACCACTCCGTCGTTAAAGTCGACTAAGGGATAGGCTTATAAACTTGAGATTCTTCTTTTAGGCGATAAGCTAGCAACCTGTCACTTTTTGAATCTCAATTCGATCATTAAGCCAAACAGCTGAACGTGGCCCATCAGTCTTTACAAGACTGTTGGCTCTGTATACCCGACAAGGGATATAGACGTGACCATATGTATGTATGTTAAAACGATAATATTAGGACGTTTTTGTTTGTGACAATGTTGACTCAATGTTACAGTTCATATTTAATCGACTCCGATGTGACTTTGAGTGATTGATTTTTTAAAATGTTTTTTACGCAATCACTAGGCGTTACATACATAAATAAAATCACGTCTATATCCCTTGTGGGGTAGACAGAGCCAAGAGTCTCGAAAAAAAATTGAAAGGCGTCGTTTGGCTTTATGAAGGAATCGAGATTCAAATAGTGACAGGTTGCTAGCCCGACGCCTAAAAGAAGAATCCCTAGTATAGAAGTCTATATACTGGGCGTTATAAACCAATTTTGATCGTCTTTCGTTTTTATTTGGAAACAATAAAGTTAAAACGGACTCAGGGAAACGTATCATAAAATTTCATAGTAATAGTGGTAGTAATTACAATTTTAAATTGAATGAATTATAAAAATTTATGTGATATATATATAGTAATACTTGGGCTTTCGGGTGAATTTCAATTAATTTTAATGAGCTTATCGTGTGTAATTATATAATGTAATTTGACATTGCTTGCACACAAGGTCAATAATACCTAAACTAAATTTTAATTCGTTACTTCTGAAATTATTAAGTGAGTACTTAAGAGTAATTTAGAACAAATTAATCATTAATAAATATTAAATAATGAAGAAAAAAATAATTGAGAAAGTATTTTAAAATAAAGAAGAACACAAATTTTACACTTTGAAAAACTTAAATCAAGTAATTTTTATCAACAAAAATTAATTACGGAAACTAGTTTTGAATAATGAAATTTTAATTGCCTATCAATCTTTTTAAGACTCAGTCTACCCCGCAAGAAATATAGACGTGACCATATGTATGTATGTAAAAAAAAAATATATTAGACTACACATCCCCGTTGCCAAAATGCGCAGGTTTCATCAAGATGTTTTCCGAACATGGATTATTTAGACATACATATGTACATATAATCACGCCACTTTCCCAGAGGGGAAGGCAGAGACTTCTTTGCCACGACATCTGCATACTTCTCTCTTCATTCACGTGCATAAAATTTTTGTTTGTTTATTTGTAAATCAAATCAAATCAAACATCTTTATTGTGAAAGACAGGTAAAAACAAAATAAAATAGGTCAACAATAAAATTATAGGTACCTATCACTGTGTCCTGCCCATATGGACGTACAATATTTCCTTTGTAATATCTTTAATGTACATACGAAAGATAACAAAAATAGAGTAAATCAGTAAGACAAAATACACAAAGGCGGACTTATCCCATTTAGGGATCTCTTCCAGTCAACCATTTCTTCATTCAAACTCTTCGGCTTCGGTTACTCTTCATATTTAGAAGCGAAAGAAATTTCTTTGAAGAGGTCAAAAAACGGCTGAACACGACTAATTTCCGACGATTTCTATGTCTAGACATGTTTTGTTGTCTAGGCCGTACCGTTAACAATTTCGCAATTAAAACGACACTTGCTACCCAAATCCGTGATTAATGACGTCGTCTCAAAGCCAAAACATGATTGACTAATCATCACGCTTACGCACTGTACTTTTAAACGCTTATGGGCACTCTACACGTTTTTATAACCGTTGTTTTAAAGGGTAGTATTTACTACCAATAGTTTTATCAATCCGTTTAAATACTTATGTAGATATGTACTCCAAGATCATAGATCCAGTAAATAATTTAAGATAAAATATTTCAACATGACTGAACGAATAAAACGAAAACGAACCAAGATAAACGATATCCGTAATTAAAAAAAAAGCTCGCCAATATTTTTTTTATTTTACATATTCATTATTTCTAAATGTCTCAACCGATTTACACCTATTTAAATAGACCTGTCAATGAAGAATTCTTCTAAAAACAAAAAATAAATCTATATACTTACTGCTCGAAAAATCTATCAATTTAATGAGATGAAATGATTTGTTTAAAATCTTTCTTTAGCTTCAACAGCTAAACTTAATACTTAAAGCATTATCCGCCATTCAAACTTCATAAAATGAAAATTAAATATAATAAAATCCTGACAGCTATTAACTAAAGGCAGCTATAGAAATCCGCAAACAAACGCCGCGCTTAACAAATACAGTGCGTGACACCTCAAATATTTTGCATACACCCGTAAGTACTCGTATATAGGCATCCTGTCAGGCGCTCGTAAAACATACTGACGGGTAGCGGGTTCGAATACAAAGTGGACATCTGACGGCCGCACAGCTTGCAAATTGTTTATACTGCACACTAGCTTCCGCCGGCGGGTTTACTCGCATACTATCTCACGAGAACGGATATTGTGAATGTGATTTATTATTATCAATGATAAATTAATTTTGTTTGTCCCTTTCGTTGAAAACCAACAAAATGGCGCGAAATTCTGAGGCCAATATCTGCGTTTTCAGTCTATGTATAACTAAATTTTCCAGAAGGCTCAAATAGATTAGAGTCTAGGTATAACTAAATTTTCCAGAAGGCTCAAATAGATTAGAGTCTAGGTATGACTAAATTTTCCAGAAGGCTCAAGTAGATCAGAGTCTAGGTATAACTTTTCCCATGATGCCTACAAAATGGTAGGAAGGGGAAGGCAGCGCCGGAGGGGTTTCAGTGAGGTAGTCTGGCACACTCCGTGCCAGGAGACCCACACTCTCCCGGGTGAAAACCCGTCATCTGTAAAGGGGATTCCCCTCCGTTACAAAAAAAGGTCAAACTCAATTGTTCCCGCGAACTGGCTCTAGTGAGAAGTTCCTTTGCTATGTGCGTGGCAACCTGCCAAGGGCTCAGGTCCTGCATACAGCCACTACTGCTGGATGTAATAAGCCTCAATTTAACATGTACATACATACAAACATAAAATCACGCCTCTTTCCCGGAGGGGTAGGCAGAGACTACCTCTTTCCACTTGCCACGAATCACGATCTCTGCATACTTCCTTCGCTTCATCCACATTCATAACTCTCTTCATGCAAGCGTACATACATATAACCACGTCTATATCCCTTGTGGGGTAGACAGATCCAACAGTCTTAAAAAGACTAATAGGCCACATTCAATTGCTTGGCTTAATGATAGAATTGAGATTCAAATAGTGACAGGTTGCTAGCCTGCCGCCTAAAAGAAGAATCCCAAGTTTATAAGCCTTAGCCTTAGTCGCCTTTTACGACATCCATAGGAAAGAGATGGAGTGGTCCTATTCCCTTTCTAATTGTGCCGGGAACCACACGGCACAACAACGGAGTAACATAAACAATTTTTTTATTTTACCCCGTCTAAGCTGTGGTCACATCAATCTGTTATCCTAAATATTATGCTATGACAGTATATTTTTTGTGTCCTTCAACACCACAAGTTGAACCACCAGTATCTTCAAGACTGTTGGCTCTATCTACCCCGCAAGGGATATAGACGTGACCATATGTATGTATGTATCACCACAAGACCATAGATTACTTTTGAACATTGTAAGTAACTCTTTATTAATGTCATATTTCATTTTTATGGTTCCGTGAACGTGGCGTTTCTATCTTCTCAAGATTGTTGGCACTGTCCACCCCGTAAGGCATAAAGACGTGAATATATTTATAGCATTTAAGTCTTGAAGAGTGTGGAGGGAAAGGTCGGAATGGAAAGACCTAGACGAACGTATCTTGATCAAATTAAGGACGTCCTGGTCAGGTCAAAAGTACCCGAAACCGCCGAGCTTGCATGAAGAGAGTTATGAATGTGGATGAAGCGAAGGAAGTATGCAGAGATCGTGGCAAGTGGAAAGAAGTAGTCTCTGCCTACCCCTCCGGGAAAGAAGCGTGATTTTATGTATGTATGTATGTAAATTTAATCGTAACGTATGCCAGAACACGTGACAATATCCCGTTCCGTTCAGTATTTTTCCTAATGATAACTATAGCACTAATAAGGATAATCACAAACTATGCAATAACTGAATATTATTAATTATTTTACTATTATTGTTATTATCTAGCTGTTGTACTGGTGCCGTGTGGTTCCCGGCACCAGTACAAAAAAGCATAGGACCACTCCATCTCTTTCCTATGGATGTCGTAAAAGGCGACTAAGGGGTAGGCTTACAAACTTGGGATTCTTTTTTTAAGCGATGGGCTAGCAACCTGTCTCTATTTGAATCTAAATTCTATAATTAAACCAAATAGCTGAGCGTGGCCTATCAGTCTTTCTGTTGGCTCTGTCAACCCCACAAGGGATATAGACGTGACCACATGTATGTATGTATCTAGCTGTTGCCGACGTTTTTGTGTGCGTGGACAAATTTTTTTATAAATTCATCAGGTGTTTTAGTTATGAAAATTAATTATATTCTATGTTCAAGACTTAAAGGCTTTATAGCCTTTATAATCTTTTATTAAAAAACGTTCAGTAGTTCCGGAGATTAGTACTGCATACAGACACACACAACAGAAACAGACAGGAATTATTTTTCAAAATCCTTTCCTTCCGCCTATGGTTCTTTTATATATAAATATATTCTATGTACGTGCGTAGTTTAATGTGCTTTGACCTTAAAAACATACAAACTAGTAATTAAATAAATATTAGTCACTCATTATTGCATATAATAATCGACTATTATTCTGCAAGTTAAAAATAAGTACATTACATAATTTTGCCCCTAATTATCTGCCGTGTGGTTCCCGGCACCAATACAAAAAAGAATAGGACCACACCATCTCTTTCCCATGGATGACGTAAAAGGCGACTAAGGGACAGGCTTATAAGCTTGCAATCCTTTTTTAGACGACGGGCTAGCAACCTACATGAATTTCAATTCTATCATTAAGCCAAACACCTGAACGTTGTCTCTCAAGACTGTTGGCCCTGTCTACCCCACAAGGGATATTGACGTGATTATATGTATGTATAAAATATGAACAAGTGCTATTATTTATAATTTTTTTATTTAATGAATATTATGTTACAATAACGCAATGTAGTCTTGCAAAAATACCAGTAGCGCCATCTATTAAAAACAACACATTTCTTATTTAAGTTGGGAAGAGTGAATGTGTTCGGCGGTTTGGCTACACGGTTTTAAAACCTTCCCGGTATTTAATTCATCGTTACAAAATTAATTATGAATTAAAATTTTTTCCATAATTTTTGTGTCTCAATATTTTTTTTAACGTTTATAGATGAATTCTTTCCTATTTTGAATTTTGTTTTCGTAATAAGTGTTATTATTTTTAATTTAGCAGTTTTATATTATCAATGGCCAGATGGCCTAATTATCTGCCGTGTGGTTCCCGGCACCAATACAAAAAGAATAGGACCACTCCATCTCTTTCCCATGGTTGTCGTAAAAGGCGACTATGGGATAGGCTTGCAAACTTGAGATTATTTATTTTAGGCGATGGGCTAGCAACCTGTCGCTATTTGAATCTCAATTTTATCATTTAGCCAAATAGCTGAACGTGGCCTATCAGTCTTTTTAAGACTATTGGCTCTGTCTAACCCGCAAGGGATATAGCCGTGATTATATGTATGTATGTATGGCCAGATGTGAGTCACGAATTAATTTAATGGTATTATTAATTCCGGAACGATCGCGTCCCGTCGCACTATCGAGCCGCATGATTTGCATCCTGCGGGCGATGCATTGATAAAATATTTTTTTGCAGTAGGTATATTTCTTATTTAAAATTGGAAGAGTGAATGCGCTCGGCGGATTCCTGGAGGAACTTATTACATACAGGCTAATTATAAATACAGCTATATTTTTTTAAATTTTTCAGTTACAGCCTAGGCCGTTTAGGAAGGAGCCGTTCTATCAGCAAGATCTAGGATTAGAAAATTCCTAGCTTGGATCATAACGAATTACTTTCTTATTTCCTGACTCACAAGTTTAAAAAATACAACAATAACAACATCCTTTAGTCCTTTTCGACGTCCATCCATCCATCATCCGTACACCATACATCCACGTGTAAGAAGTGGAGACTTTATCCTTCGTTGTCGATAAACACACGACCTTATAGAGTATAAAAAAAATACTTACGATTGTGTAAACGAGCAGTCCTTTTCAACACATTCTCCATCTCTACAAGTTCCCTTGCATCCATTACAAGGCTTGTAGCAAATTGAGGAGTTAGTTCTCTTCACGTACCCGTCATAGCACGAACACACGTTAGGCGCCGTACACACGCCGTTCACACACGTAACATTACATGTAGGTGTACACACACCCTTAATTTTCGAAAATCCTTCGCGGCACTCACAGACGTTAGGCTTGATGCACACTCCGTCACATTTATCACATTTCGGTTTGCAGTAACTGTCATTCACTTTAAGATAACCGTCTAAACATTCGCATTTGTCTGGTGCTGTGCATTTGGAGTTGACGCATTTTGCGCACACAGGTTCACATGTAGACGCATCCTTAGCTTTAAATCCTGGCAGGCAAGAGCACGTGTTTGGCGCGACACAATTACCATTGACGCATTTCTCAATACAAATCGGGACACATTCGAAGTTTGAATTTATTTCGTGTCCCTCTTCGCATTTGAAACAATGCGTTTCGTTGTAGACATTAAAGTCTGTTTTGCAATGACAGGTGTTGTTTTGACCACATTGTGCGTTAACGCACGGCGGGGTACAAGTAGGTGTGATGCAGTTTTTCTGTTCTGGATCAAGGTATGAAGGCGGGTCGCATTGGCAGACGTTCGGGGCGGTACAGCGGCCTCCAAGGCAGCCTGTACATTGCGGGGTACACGTATCCTCCTCGCCGTTGTAGACATAGCCTTCGCAGCAAACTGTCTGATTCGTTGTTATCCAGTACGTCTGAAATTGAATTGATAATGACATTACAACGCAACATTTTTTATCAAATTTGATATTTCTTATGAATTAGACAAAAATCTTTCTACAAAAAGTAAGAAACTCAAATCGGTTTTAAAGCTTTGTTTAACATAATTTTATATGAACTTAATTTAATAAAAAGGCGGAAACTTAAATAACATGAACATTTCTTCATTATTAAAATCTTAATGAAGAACTACACATAAAACGCATACGCAAGAGTAAAACCACGGGAAAAGACTTATCCTACTACTACATATAATAAATGCGAAAGTTTGTTAGGACGTTGTTTTTGTCACTCTAGCACACAAAAACTTCAGATCGTTGAAAATCCGTTAGATATTAAAATAACATAATAAGATAAAATTTATAGAGATTTAATGCGTACGAATTCGCCGGCTAATGCTACTATTTCCATAAAACTGACCTCCGGTTTGGACGTCCGGGCGATGCATTTTTTCTTTCCGCACCATTTGTAAAACGTGACCACTCTAGTTCGTGTTCTTTTGATACTGAAAAAAAAAAAAAACATTATTTGCCAAAAACACATATTTTTCACTATCAAAAATAATAATTGTTGTGTAACTAATTTTTACAATTAATTATTTTAATGTGTTTTAGCAAATAAAAATCTATTTTTTTATTTAAAAAATCTATTAACTTTCATCTTAGAAACTCTAAAATTAATCGGAAATTAAAGACTTAACGTAACTTTTAAAAACAAGGGTGATATTTAAATTTAATTAAAACAGTAAATAAGTGCCCACTGCGTCTACACGTCTGCTTAAAATTTTATCTAATTACGTAACAAAATTAAAAATATATTTTATTTTATTTTTTTAAATATTTTCAAATTACCTCGACTTCACTATACACACCCCTTCGTCACCTGCCTTCAACGCACACAATTCCAAAATACAAAATGTCACGATTAGAAATATCACACATTTCACTGTCATCTTAAAACAATCGATTGTTCAAAAAAAAAATATGATTGTTTAAAAAAACATTGGCTGATAATTAAAAAAAAAAACTGGTTCAGGTATTTTTCACCGGCTACAACACTACTGGTTTTAAAAATTCATAAAACTGACTAGTCACTGTCTTTGTCACTTAAAATAAAAAAAATAATATTCTTTTTTTAAATATGGCGCCCGATTTGAATTTTTCCGGTGCACTACTATTGTCCCATCCACAACAATGGCTCTGTTCTGACTATCACCGAAACTACTTACAATGCCCATATCATTAATATGAAGACCTCATTACCCCAGGCCATGGGATTCCAACCCTTATTGCCTTAGGCCTAACTAATGGAACTGATTGTTAAGGACTTGCGACTCATGAAAACCCCGGTCTTTTCTTGTCAAATTAGTTAAATATTCATTGTTATGTTCATTTAAATAGTTGTTAATTATAGCTGTCATATCTTTTGAAATCTTGTTTATTATATTTGTTGAATGAGTAATATTTTGCTAATTATTATATAATACAACGTAATTATGATTTAATTTCTAATGGACACACTTTTTATTAAGCGAAGTGCTCCACAAAATGGTTGCAGTAGTAGGTTTTACGTCTTCAAATTGTTATGTAAAGTTTTTTTTTAATAATGTTCATATTGCGAACATTACACTTTTAATTTTAGAACTATAATAAAACAATAGGAAGATATATATATTTGTGTCGAACAATAAGGTTAAAGTCAATTTTTTTTTTTTTCGGTACAAAAATTAAACGAGCATTTTTAACTATAAAAAATATTGCAACAGACAAACGTTCCTTTATTATAATACACTCGGAGATAAGAGTTCATAGAAAGCGACCGCAGGATCAATGACATGGTGAAATGTTACGGATGCTGCGATATCGTTATCATACGAGCTGTTAAAATAAACCTTAGTAAAATATAGCATAGTTATATCTATTTATCCATACGTACTCAAACCACTTATTTATACCTTACGGGGTAGACAGAGCCGTGTGCCACAAATAGGAAAAGAATAGGTCCACTATATCTCTTTCGGAAAGAGAGAGAAGAAATTGGATGTCGCAAAAACCGACTAAAGGGTAGGCTTATAAACTTGGGATTCTTTTTTAAGGCGATAGGCTAGCAACCTGTCACTATTTGAATCTCGATTCTATTCATTAAATCAAACAGCTGAACGTAGCCTATGAGTCTTTTCGAGATTTTTGGTCCTGTCTTTCCCGCAAGGGATATAGACGTGATTATATGTATATGTACGTATGTATGTATGTATGTAGACAGATACAAAAATCGAGCCCTTGTTCGATTTCATTTTTAAACACTCCGAACTTACATTCATATTGCTCTTCGTAGCATTTAAAAATCGAACGGCCTGAAGTTGACCCAGTGAAAAGGAGGTGGAAAGCCGTTTAGATACTTTTAATCCGTATCGGCACTTAGCGCTGGAATCATCTGGCAAAACATTTTGTTACATTAACGCATGCGCGTAGATGACCAGCCAACCAGAGCTCCTGCGATCACAGATAATATAAGGTGTCTTCTAGAATGCCTTGAGAAAAAAAAAATATATTATTTTTATTAATCGAGAGAAAAAGTTTATTATATATAAATGTTAGTAATTTTTGTTGTAGTTGATAGGACTAAAGATGGTTCATTTCTGCTCCGATACTTACTACAAAATTCCTTAGGCAAAACGAACACTTATTTTGTTCTAAATACGACTGATTTGATGTAATAGTCTGTCAATCTACAGCTAAACTATATGAAAAGTTTTTAAAATTACTTGTGAGTAGTTTAGAACACAATACTACATATATATTATACATACATATAATCACGTCTATATCCCTTGCGGGGTAGACAGAGCCAACAGTCTAGCAAAGACTGACAGGCCACGTTCAGCTATTTGGCTTTAAGATAGAATTGAGATTCAAATAGTGACAGGTTGCTAGCCCATCGCCTAAAAAGAATCCCAAGTTTGTAAACCTATCCCTTAGTCGCCTTTTACGACATCCATGGGAAAGAGATGGAGTGGTCCTATTCTTTTTTGTATTGGTGCCGGGAACCACACGGCATATATATTATCATGTACTTAATACCTGTACTTCGAGCCATCAGGGCAAGACTCTGGCTTTTCAGTATTTTGGAAACTACTGGCTTCGTGGGTATATGCAATAAATACTCGTACAACCATAAATCAAAATCAATGTTTAATATAGGTAAGCCGTATGTTATGTAGACAACCGCTCAAAAACAGTTAAACTATATGAAAAGTTTTTAAAATTACTTGTGAGTAGTTTAGAACACAATACTACATATATATTATACATACATATAATCACGTCTATATCCCTTGCGGGGTAGACAGAGCCAACAGTCTAGCAAAGACTGACAGGCCACGTTCAGCTATTTGGCTTTAAGATAGAATTGAGATTCAAATAGTGACAGGTTGCTAGCCCATCGCCTAAAAAGAATCCCAAGTTTGTAAGCCTATCCCTTAGTCGCCTTTTACGACATCCATGAGAAAGAGATGGAGTGGTCCTATTCTTTTTTGTATTGGTGCCGGGAACCACACGGCATATATATTATCATGTGCTTAATACCTGTACTTCGAGCCATCAGGGCAAGACTCTGGCTTTTCAGTATTTTGGAGACTACTGGCTGGCTTCGTGTGTATATGCAATAAATACTCGTACAATCATAAATCAAAATCAACGTTTAATATAGGTAAGCCGTATGTTATGTAGACAACCGCTTAAAAACTCCTTTTATCTTTGAGGACTTTTTATTTCTCAAGCTAAGACGCGGAATATTAAAGGTGAGAGACGGGTCTAGAGTTCATTATACAATGGTCGTGCGACAACTTCACACCGGATTGGATCAGAGACACTCGGACGGCTTCGGGTGACTTCGTTCGTTTTCGTATTATATCATTTGGATGTTGACTGAATAGGCCACATTTGGGTGTTTATGCAAATTACCTTTCGATTTTAGTTGTAAGGGCAATTGGTAACGATGTCCTTTTATTATCTTTGCTTAATAAAAAAAGACTTCACTACCATAGGAGTTTTCGGAGACATGTTATCTCCAAAGATTTAGTCTGTCTTTGTCCCAAATTTCATCAAAATCGGTAGTAGTTTTTGAATTTTTTTGTTGAGTACTTATATACCAATTGTTACTTTATGTTGGGACTGAAATAAAGATAATTTTGATTAGATATTTTAGGAGTACAGAGTTGACTTGTGCACCTGTTCATGTAAACCAACCCTATCTGTTATCTTCCCCCGATAATACATAAAGGTGAAATATTTCCTTTAAATACGCTCATCAAGAAATCCTAAAATCCATTAATTAACTGATTCTCTCTACCAATAGTAAATTTTCTTAATTCAATGTCTCAACATCGCCTTCGGTTGACTTCCCTTCGAAGCCTACCAGACCTGAGTCCGACCCTGTCGATAGGGGTGTAAATCCCACGCCTGCGCGGCGCGTCGCTGCCACCGCCGCCCAGTCCGAACGGGCGAATGCACGCGCCTATCGAAAAAAAAAACTAAAATCTTCCCCGAAACGATTTAAAAAAGGAATATCTATTGAAAAACCTTTAGACCAATCGCGCTTCACTAGCCCAGATGTCTCGATAAAATACAGTGTACAAGCAAAATTTTTTAAATTCATATTTCGAATTTATTTGTTTTTACTTAGTGACAATGACTGGTAGTGCTGTGATTAAATTTTAGAATAGTGAATTAGGCCTACGATAAAATGTATTTTTATTGATCAACTTCTAGAAGAAATTTTGTAGTGATTTGAATTAATCGTGGTTTTGAATTTTGTGATGTGAAGACTGAATAGCAGCTTGCGTAACTTCGACCGGTGTAGGTGAGTATCGGAGAGATAGTGTATACTCACGAAACAAAAATACATACAAATATAAAGCAACATTCCTTGCTTTGTAATGACTATGAAATAGTGCTGACTTTCAAGAACACCATCACTCAGAAGCGTTACTCCATACTTTTTGACTACAATGAATTTAACAAAAATTTAACAAAAATCTGCTTATAACTGAACGTATTAAGTCTTAAAATGGGTGTTTTGGGAACTGCGTCAAAATTTATCTTAAAATTATTTATTTATTTAATTCAACTTAAGACTCATTCTAAACCAAGTTATGTCTTCGCCTCTCCTTTTCCTAGCCAATTTATTCTTTGTGAAGTGGTACTCTGATTTCAGTGTATTAACCTGACCATTAATACCATAGACGTAGTTATTTACAGTAGCCTTACCTAAACCTCTTTACATAGTTATTTAACGATCACTTAGATGGCAACCGACCAATAAAAAGCCATCTGAAACACGGAATTATAGAATTTTAGGCCTGTTACATTGAAATGGAATATATGCCTGACCCCTGCTCCTCTTGAGAATTTTTGAAGCTAACAAGATGTGAATGTTTTATCCTTGAGTCGTCCTACCTTTTCATTTTTCCTTATACGTTGACAAGAAAAGACGGAGTGATCATATTATTTTTTAAATATTAAACTTGGAACGCCATTATTTCTTTTATTACTTCAAAATTGCTTGTTTGGCGTGGATGTTTCTGTATTTGACAAATGCTTTTTTTTTGCAAGCCTGTCATCTTGTGGGATGAAAAAAGCTGATTAAGATGATAAATATTTCAAGTATCTTTATTGAATATAACGTAGAGCCTTTTACGTGCTGCCACCAGCTGGAACGCATTAATGGTAGATAACTAAGCTATTTAAACAAAAATTAACACTACGATGCAAATAAAAGTTTAAGAAATTATAAAAGCCTTCACGATTTCTTGGTTCATCTTACCTCCCAGCATCAGATTTCTTTACAGAATTTAGCATGGATTAAAATAAAATCAATACGTTTTGGTAAAACTATAACAACTTTATTATAATCAAAAGAACGCTAAACACATAAAAACATTAATCTTAATGCGCACGAACCTCAGTATCAAAATCAACAATGGACGATCATACTTTTTCTACTCTAAAAACATTTTTTTTTTTTAATTTGTTATGGCCAGTGATTTTTAAAATACTTTTGTTCACGTTAAAGATGTGTTCCCAACTTTAAAACTTTTAAAAAGAAACATATTGAAACAATTTTTTTTAGATTTATATTCGATCTCAGTTCTAATGAAATAGCAATCGCCTTCAAAATTAAGAGAGGAAAAACAGAAACCATAAAATGCAACAACTTTCTCTCACTCGTCATATTACCGTAAAATAAAAGGTTATGTGAGCGAATGAGGGCGAAGTCTCAAGAGCGGCGAAGCCTCCTTGAAAGTTGGAAGGGCGCTGTCTTCACGTACTGACAGACAGCTCGAGTAATCTTTATATATATATTTTCTAACAAGCGTCTCATTGAAGCAACCGGAAACACATATTAAGGGGTTATATTATAAAGGCGTAAAGTTTGCAGGTTTACATACATATGTACATAACATCACGCCTCTTTCCCGGAGGGGTAAGCAGAGACTACATCTTTCCACTTGCCACGATCTCTGCATACTTCCTTCGCTTCATCCACATTCATAGTTTAAGGTTTCGGTTTTAGTTGCCATCTTGTTTGCAAGTTTGTTTGTTTGTAAAGGCCAATATCGGAGATACAAAAACAATCATGAAAATTCTTTAGAAGCGAAGCCGTGGCGGGCCGCTTATTTTTATAATTATTTTATCAGTGCCGTATGGTTCTCGGTGCTAATACAAAAAAGAATAGGACCACTCCATCACTTTCCCGTGGATGTCGTAAAAGGCGACTAAGGGATAGGCTTACAAACTTGGGATTCTTTTTTAGGCGATGGGCTAGCAACCTGTCACTATTTGAATCTCAATTCTATCATTAAGCCAAACAGCAGAACGTGGCCTATTAGTCTTTTTGAGACTGTCGGCTCTGTCTACCCCGCAAGGGATATAGACGTGATTATATGTATGTAATTAAATAATATGGAAAAGACGTACTCTTACATGGAAGAGGTAAAAGGAAGGGAGAATGCTTTTTTTAATGTTGCCAGCCTGTGTTTTCCGGCGCATTATAAACAAACAAAAAAATAATCCTATTATTTATGGATACATCACAACAAATACACTTAATCGCTCTTTAATAGTAGTCTCTGCCTACCCCTCCGGGAAAGAGGCGTGATTTTATGTATGTATGTATTTAATCGCTCTTTAACGGATCATATATTTTACAACGACAAATTCTCCGCTGTAGGAAACTGCCGTTGACCTAAAAACAAGTATGTTGTATCTGATTGTGAAACCAATTTTATTGCGAAGAGATAAGCTCTGAACGGGGACAAAGTGGGAATGAAGGTTCTTTTTTCAAATGGTAATAATTTTCTCAAAAATATTAGAAAGCTGAAGAGTTTGTTTGTTTGTTTGAACGCGCTAATCTCAGGAACTACTGGTTCAAATTGAAAAATATTTTTGTGTCGAATAGACCATTTATTGAAGGAGGTTTTAGGCTATATAACATCACCCTGCAATTATAAGGAGCGGAAAAATAATGGAAAATGTGAAAAAACGGGGAAAATTAATAAACCTTGAGGGCTTAAATGATGCCCAAAATAACTATTCCACGCGGACAAAGTCTCATGCACAACTAGTCTCTCAATAATAATCCTTGAGTTGTTAGGTTTAAAATACAAGGTTCTGTTAATAAAATCCATAAATACATACATATTATCACTTCTATATCACTTGCGGGGTAGACAGAATAAAAAGTCTTGAAAATACTAAAAGGCCACATTTCTATTCTAAGTTTGTAAACTTGACGTTGTTGATGAAAATGCTGCAGTGCAGTTTGATATCGCTTCTTGTGCACTGACGCTTTGGAAGCGGCAGTAAACTTAGTTTTATGTTATTTATTTGACGACAACCAATGTTGTGAAACCAAAAGATAAAAAGTGTCCCACAATAATACCTGAAATTATTATAGTTTTACCTTTAGAAGTCGTAAAATTATTCAGCACTTAAGCTATTGCCTCTAAACCACAGCAGTCGAGTATAAAATTGAATAAAAACTTTGAATATCGATAAAACTAACTCGAACGCCTCGTGAGGCATTGTGGTGTTAACCCACTTTAACGCTAGCGAACAAGTTATCCACTTCTCACACAAAATTAACTGTGCTACAACATTTTAGTTTGCAAATATTTTCTTTAGCTTTTAAGTCTTGCCTATCCTCCGGAAAAAAGCTTGATTTACAATAGAGAATACTGACTTCATTTATATAATCACGTCTATATCCCCTGCGGAGTAAACAGAGCCAGCAGTCTTGTAAGACATATTGTCGTATTTTTCATAAATTTAATAAAAAAAAGCTTTTATATCGATAAACGCGTCGGGAAGTAATGTAATGTTAACCTACATACTTTGGCAAGCTATCTTCTTACATACATACATACATAAAATCACGCCTCTTTCCCGGAGGGGTAGGCAGAGACTACCTCTTTCCACTTGCCACGATCCCTGCATACTTCCTTTGCTTCATCCACATTCATAACTCTCTTCATGCAAGCTCGGCTTAAGCTATCTTCTTCTCACACATAATTTAGTGTGCTCTAAACTTAAGTTTGCAAACATTTTCTTAAGCTACTTCATTTTCCGTTAAATTCATGTGCAGCTTTAAAATTAGTAATTGTATTAATATTTCCCGTGTGCTTCCAGGCACAATCTAAATCTAATCCAACACTTCCAATGGAAAAAGAATAGGACCACTCTTTACCATGGATGTCGTAAAAGGCGATTAAGGTATAGGCTTATGAATTTGGGAGTTCTTCTTTTAGGCGATGGGCTAGCAACCTGACAATTTGAATCTCAATTCAATCATTTAGCCTAACAGCTGAACGTGGCCTAATGGTCATCTATCATCTATCTAAAAATAAATATTGGGCAGTCGTAGGAAATTCTTATCCCTTGACTTCTCTCGAAGTCTTAGGATCGTAGACAGTTCGTAGCAAACTTTATCTCTTAACTTCTCTCAAAGTCTTAGCATCGTAGACAGTTCGTAGCAAACTTTATCTCTTGACTTCTCTCAAAGTCTTAGTATCGTAGACAGTTCGTACCAAATTCTTATCTCTTGACTTCTCTCAAAGTCTTAGCATCGTAGACAGTTCGTAGCAAACTTTATCTCTTGACTTCTCTCAGTCTTAGCATCGTAGACAGTTCGTAGCAAACTTTATCTCTTGACTTCTCTCAAAGTCTTAGTATCGTAGACAAATCGTAGCAAATTCTTATCTTTTGACTTCTCTTAAAGTCGTAGCATCGTAGACAGTTCGTAGCAAACTTTATCTCTTGACTTCTCTCAAAGTCTTAGCATCGTAGACAGTTCGTAGCAAACTTTATCTCTTGACTTCTCTCAAAGTCTTAGCATCGTAGACAGTTCGTAGCAAACTCTTATCTCTTGACTTCTCTTAAAGTCGTAGCATCGTAGACAGTTCGTAGCAAATTAATCTCGTGACTTCTTTGAAAATCGTACTCAGTTCGTAGCAAATCTTTAAATTAAAGAAAATATATACTATCGGATTCAATTTGTTTGTATCAAATTCTTCTTGTAATGTACGTAACATACATATTATCATGTCTATGTCCCTCATACCCCGGCATACCCCGGGCTCCTCTCCAGAGCGGTGAGGATGCAACCGAGACTGATGCCAGGAGGAAAAAGAAACAATCTGAGCTAACATATTAACATAGCTATAAAATGACTGCTGAACTCCAAAAGTCTAAAAGCCTACACATTTCCCTTCTAAAACTCAATGTTCCACATTAAGTGTGTCAACAGTTTTTCTGCAACTTCTCACAACAAACCATTCTGGATCTTACGGCTCTAGTAATAAGGACTTAATAAAGGGCCAACACGTTCAGAAAGTTCGCTCAAAATCCGGGTATTATGGTTGCATGATGCATTGCACCATTTTAACGCCCGCACTGCCGTTTTCGCGAAAACCAAGCCATTTTCAACTTTATTCGTAAATGAAAGAGTGAAGAAAATAGTTTCACGCTTTTTAGGATAATAGTACACTATTTGGGCCATGTACAACGATTAAAACAGTCCATTATTTTAGAGTTTTTGTTGTAGTTTTAAGTAACATGAATTATGTTACAAGGTCTGCCTTTGTAACAGTTTAAAGCAATTATATACTTTGGTGCCATGTTTTTCCCGTTTTGTACTGGTGCCGTGTGGTTCCCGGCACCAGTACAAAAAAGAATAGGACCACTCCATCTCTTTTCTATGGACGTCGTAAAAGGCGACTACGGGATAGGCTTTTTGACTTAGGATTCTTTTTATAGGATTAGTGATAAGCGTTGTCCACCCTTAACATTTTTTTTAAACAAGAAATAACTTTAAAAATATATACATGGCAAAACAACGTTTGTCGGGACAGCTAGCAGTATACTATAAAATTGACAAAGTCATGGGCTTCAGCTAACTGTGAAATTTAAATACCGATCCCAATCTCATCCAAATCAAATCCCAATTACAGCTCATCTCGCCGCTAACTCCACTCGGCATAATCCGTTCAATTTCTCAATTTCATCCGGGTCACTCGGAAACTCTGAGGAGCTCCAATTAGTAACGTTACAAACATAAATTTCTTTCCCGGAGGGGTAGGCAGAAACTTTTTTTTTTGCACGATCCTTGCGCACCTCTTCCGCTTCATGGCACATTTATCTATTACTGTTCATGCAATCTCGCCGATTGGTCGCAATTCGAGATTTATTGTTTTATTTTTTTGAGATTGAATTAAATTAAATTAGAATTGCGAAACTTGTGTTACGAGATAAGGGCTCAACGATACTATCTTTTTAAAAGAAATACTTATATAGATAAAGATAGATATAAGACCTAGGTCAATCAAAAAGAGTTCGTTTCTCAGCATGCCCTGGCCGGGATTCAAACCCGAATAAATGCCTAAGTAGTTGATGTAAATATTAAAATTGAAAAGTACATATAAATTGATCTGTAATAAATTTTGTAATGCGTCATATGTAACCGGGTGTAACCTAATTACTGTGTTCGGAATATCTCTATTGTGTATGCTAATTTTGAAACTCAACTAATTGCCCAGCAATTAATGATAGTAATTATTGTGTTCTATTCTAGATCAAAGTAATTTTCCTACATTCGACGATTAACATTACTGATAGAAAGATAGGTTCCCATGACATCTGTTATTTCGCGTTGTGACGTATGTTTAGGTAAAACGTCGCAGGTAAGAGAGATGAGAGATAATTTAAGATCCATGGAAATTATTCCATGAATCATATTGGATCATGGAATTTTTTTTTTACACTGATTGAGTCAGCCTCGAAGTAAGTTCGAGACTTGTGTTACGAGATACTAACTCGACGATACTATATTTTATAATAAATACTTATATAGATAAACATCCAAGACCCAGGTCAATCAGGAAAAGGTCTTTTCTCATCATGCCCTGGCCGGGATTCGAACCCGGGACCTCCGATGTCACACACAAGCGTACTACCGCTGCGCCACAGAGGCTTTCATGGATTATAGTTATACAACCTTCAAGTTAAAAGTTTAACAATATTCAAGAGGGCGTGGTTTAGCTATAGACACGAGATTCAGCATAAATATAATGAATACTGTCAATTCCACCATAGAGCCATCTATTTGAACGAGGCTTTTCAGTTTTTTCAAAACTGTTATTTTTGCATTCTGGTAAGGTATAAAATGTGATATATACATGCTCTCCCACAACCCACTCTCAACACTTGTACACGTAATAGGTACGTATAGTAAACATACATACATACATTTCACTATAAATAAGTAGTGCTCTTGTACTTAATTTCTCTTTAGTTTAAGGTCTACTCTTATATTCTCCATGATGTATAAATATATATAAAATTGCGCCTTCTTCCCAGAGTGGTAGGCAGAGACAACATGTTCCACTTGCCACGATCGCTGCATACTTCTTTCGCTTCATATACATTAATAACCCGCTTCATGCAAGCTCGGCGGCTTCGGGTACTCTTCACTTATTTTACTAGACGACAATAAGAAGACGCCTTGAACAGCCAAAATTCTGTTTTATTCAGACACGACCTAACAGACCTTCAGCCCTTTCAATGTGATATATTTAACATTAAAACTATATCTTTTTTTTTTGTAATAATATTTTTCTGGAGGTGGGCGTTGACATAAATAACTGCGAGTTTTATCGTTATCATATGTGATTTAATTGTACTTGTTTTTGTTTCCAAATGAATAATACATTTTATTCATTTTTCATTATTTCATACACAGTAAGTATGTTAAAATGAAAAAAAAATGTTTGTACGTGCATTCATTCATTTAGGTTATATACTGTAAATTATAACTAACTAGTATAATTATAAATTGATTTAATAAAAGATCGAAAAGCATGCGAGTGAATCCACTCCGCAGAGCGGCCGCATTGTAGCTAATTTAAAAAAATAGAAAATAAAAATAAATGACAAAGGAATTATATAACAGTAGTAGCAAGTCGAACAATCAGTTATAGTCAATTACCTCTGAGTAAAATTATAACAAAATTAAATTTATAAACAAAACAATATAAATCTGAGTAAAAAGCGTGGGGTGCCTGATGTAGTAAATATTAAAATCATTCTATTAGCATATATTTATGACAAGAGAGTTATGAAAATGAAGTAAAATGCACCCCACGCTTTTTACTCCGATTTAAATTGTTTTGTTTATATAAATTTAATTTTGTTATAATTTTAATCAGAGGTAATTGACTATAACTGATTGTTCGACTTGCTACTACTGTTTTATAATTCCTTTGTCATTTATTTTTATTTTCTATTTTTTAGTTTGATTAGCAATAAAAGCGTAGTTTTTTAGTTTTTTTTAAACTATTATTTATTTTCTATTTTTTAGTTCGATTAGCAATAAATAATTTTCTCAATAAGCCAAACAGCTAAGCGTGGCCTATCAGTCTTTTTAGACTGTTGGCTTTGTCTACCCCGCAAGGGATATAGACGTGGTTATATGTATGTATGTAATACATTGTATATTCGATGGGCTAGCAACCTGTCATTATCTGAATCCCAATTCCATTATTATTAAGTCATACCGCTCAAAATGGCCGTCCAGTTTTTCAGAGATTGTTATTGTATTATTTTACTAGCTTTTGCCCGCGGCTTCGCCCGCGCAAATGTATTTTAGATTATAAGGATATGCCATAAAATTTCACCCATTTTTAAATCCCGTATCGTGCGGGACTGTTTTAAGTTAATATTTGATTTAAATTCATAATGGCTTCTCCCGTCTTGTCCCGTCTCTTCTCGTTCTGTTCCGTCCCGTCCCAAACTGCTGTGTCTCGTCCTGCCCCGTCCAGTCCTATCCTGTCCCATCCCATCCTATTTAGTGCCATCCTACTTTCCGCAACTGATACGATTTTTTTACTAACCAATATTTAAGACTTCTCGCACTTCGACGCCCATCAGTAAACGAAGTTTCATACAAACTACCAACACTCATTTTTCGCCCTTAAGATGCAGTTTTCAAAATCCAATGTTTTAATGATTATTTCAAACTAACCAAAATTTAATTCTAAAATTTCATGTGCCCAACGTTAAAATTGTCGAAATTTCATACAAATTTACAACCCCTATTTCACCGCGATAGGAATGCAATTTTTTAAATCTTATTACTGTATTCGACTTTTTTACATCTGTCAGTTCGTTTGTCCGCTCACCCATCCTCCTGTCACCAGGCGTGTCTCATGATAGCTAGACAGGTGACATTTTCACAGATCATAAATTTCGGTTGACGTTAAAATAAAAATACTAAAACTACCATACACATAAACATACCAAATTTCATCAAAATCGGTCTAGATAGGCTGTAAAAGCGGAACGATGATTCACCCCCCTTTAACTGTTTTGGAGGTTATTTTTTGAAAAAAAAAGTAGCCTATGTTTGAACGCGTATCTTAATCTATATGCATTTCAAATTTCATTAAAATCGGTTCAGCGGTTCAGGCGTGAAAGCCGAACGATGATTTTCATACAAACTTTCACCCCCCCATTTGACTTTTTTGGAGGTCGATTTTCGAAAAAAAGTAGCCTATGTTTGAACGCGATTCTTAAACTATATACATATTAAATTTCATCAAAATCAGTCCAGCGGTTCAGGTGTGAAAGCGGAACGATGATTTGGAAAACTTTGGGGGTCAATTTTTGAAAAAAAAAATAGCCTATGTTTGAACGCGGGTCTTAAACTATATAAATAACAAATTTCATCAAAATCGGTCTAGATAGGCCGTAAAAGCGGAACGATGATTCACCCCCCTTTAACTGTTTTGGGGGTTATTTTTTGAAAAAAAAAGTAGCCTATGTTTGAACGCGATTCTTAAACTATATACATATTAAATTTCATCAAAATCAGTCCAGCGGTTCAGGTGTGAAAGCGGAACGATGATTTGGAATACTTTGGGGGTCGATTTTTGAAAAAAAAATAGCCTAGGAATGTTTGAACGCGGGTCTTAAACTATATAAATACCAAATTTCATCAAAATCGGTCTAGATAGGCCGTAAAAGCGGAACGATGATTCACCCCCCTTTAACTGTTTTGGGGGTTATTTTTTGAAAAAAAAGTAGCCTATGTCTGAACGCGTATCTTAATCTATAAGCATTTCAAATTTCATTAAAATCGGTTCAGCGGTTCAGGCGTGAAAGCCGAACGATGATTTTCACACAAACTTTCACCCCCCCATTTGACTATTTTGGAGGTCGATTTTCCAAAAAAAGTAGCCTATGTTTGAACGCGATTCTTAAACTATATACATATTAAATTTCATCAAAATCAGTTCAGCGGTTCAGGCATGAAAGCGGAACGATGATTTTGAATACTTTGGGGGTAGATTTTTGAAAAACAAAAAAGGTTATGTTTGAACGCGGGTCTTAAACTATATAAATACCAAATTTCATCATAATCGGTTCAGCGGGTCAGGCGTGAAAGCGGAACGATGATTTTCATACAAACTTTCATCCCTCCATTTGAGTACTATGGGGGTCGATTTTTGAAAAAAAACGTAGCCTATGTTTGAACGCGGGTTTTAAACTATATACATACCAAATTTCATCAAAATTGGTTCAGCGGTTCAGGCGTGAAAGCGGAACGATGATTTTCATACAAACTTTCAATCCCCCATTTGACTATTTAGGGAGTCGATTTTTGAAAAAAAAAGTAGCCTATGTTTGAACGCGGGTCTTTAACTAAATACATACCAAATTTCATTATAATCGGTTCAGCGGTTCAAGCGTGAAAGCGGAACGATGATTTTCATACAAACTTTCAACCCCCCATTTGACTATTTTGGGGGTCGATTTTTGAAAAAAAAGTAGCCTATGTTTGAACGCGGGTTTTAAACTATATACATACCAAATTTCATCAAAATCGGTTCAGTGGTTCGGCCGTGAAAGAGGAACAGACAGACAGACAGACAGACAGACAGACAGACTTTCGCATTTATAATATTAGTACGGATTTATTTTTATCTTCAGAAAATTGCAATTACTTGCATATAATTTCGTAGTTACTACTAGGCATTAATTATACAACGAATTTTGTGAAAACTAGGTGCTTGATAAAAGCCTAAACAGCCTGTCATACAAGACATCAATGTAGGCTCTGTCTTCCCCGTAAGACGAGATTGTTATGTTTTTATAATGAGATTCAACAGGTTAATAGTGCGTGTCGTAGTAAAATAGAAGTAATATTTGTGCTACATTTTATTCCTTTACTAAAGTTTCGTGTTAAATTTATCTTCACTTAAGTTTCGTGACACGCAATATGCCTGTTTTCATTCACACTTTTAATTATTATAATAATTGTGTCTAGTTAAGTGTATACTACAAACATATAGAATATTTATATGTTTAAATACACATATATATATATATATATACCTATACAGGAAAATATATAAATATATGACGGTTTATTTATAACAATGAACGCTTATTGTACACTAAATGAGCATGCCTTTCATTGATACATTTATGGAAACTTATTTTTGCGAAATACTCATATCATTCTTTTTATCCTGGCTTTACTCGATCACGGTTACACATCTAGTTGCCTGAATATGCAGGTTTTGTCACAATTTTTTTAGAGGGAAAACATCATACAGTAGTTCGCAAAAATAAGTTTCCATAAATGTATCAATGAAAGGCATGCTCATTTAGTGCACAATAAGCGTTAATTGTTATAAATAAAACCGTGGAGTTAAGTTAATAGCAGTCCAACACGCAACAACATTACACGTTAGTTAATTTACTACGCTTTTATTAGCTTGGGTTGTATGTATGTATGTATGTATGTATGTAACGGAATCTTTGAGCTTAATTTTCACTGATTTCTAAACGTCTGATCAACTTGAAACTTTGCACACGTATCAAGGACCGATGACAATGCAATATTTTGATAAGAGTTTCTCATTATCCTTATTAAAACTGCCAGGATTAAATAATTCATTTTTAGATCCTTCGTATGAGAGTAAGAGAGACAGAGATAGCACAAGTGCCAGTAATCTCCATACAAGAAACCACGAAGTTCTGACGTATAAGGAGTCCAAAAAGAGATGTAATATATTTCCATATAATGTTACTATTAACCTGAGGCTTTTTTATTTCATCGCATCGCTCCATTTAGAATTACCATTAGAAACAATAGTAGAATTAGTAGAATATTTTAAAACAATAAAAAATATATAAGTAATAAAACAAAAGGATTAAATGAAAATTGAACAACTAAATTTACAACAATACAAGAATAAAGTTACTACCTACAGAACTTTGCGATATTTAATACGTATTTAACATATTAATGCAATTCTTGAATTAACATTAGGTATCTTTTGCCTATTTATAATAGCAACACTGTAATACTCGTTTAAGAAATGAGTGACAGTTTATTTTATTTATGTCTAATAAGTTAAGCAGTAAGTTTTGAATTCGATTAGAAAACCTGTAAACTTTCTTTCTGTTTTTTATACCGGTGCCTGTGTATTTACCTATTTGCACTTTGTTTTGTGCTGATAACTTGTCGTTATTTGTAGTTTGGAATCTTCCGTTGAGTCGAGCTTTGTTCTTCCGGATATTCGTGTGATTTTATCATCTGAGATTGGACTCTGACTGTGTTCACTGTGTTGTGCGGATATTTTGAGATAGGACTCCTGTAAAAAGTACCTGATTATTTGAGATAGGAGTCCCAAGTTTGTGTTTGTTTTTGTGAAAGACAGTTTTACAAAGAAAGTGCCACGATGTCTTCAGATAAACATTGTTGCGTTCCTGGTTGTAAAGGCAGTGGAGGTATGTTTGAAATATTTTTGTTCCTGTATCAATCTGCCTCTTAATCTTGTGGTTTGATTCCTGGCAAGGCCACAATCGAAAATTATTATGTTTGCTGGATAGTCAAAAATATTATTAACAGTGATTTATCACTATAAAATTCTTTT
The DNA here is from genome assembly GCF_032362555.1 of Amyelois transitella. Taxonomy (NCBI): domain Eukaryota; kingdom Metazoa; phylum Arthropoda; class Insecta; order Lepidoptera; family Pyralidae; genus Amyelois; species Amyelois transitella. Next base: position 10,979,823 of record NC_083512.1, read on the forward strand.
CAACTGGGTTTAACAATCATCATACATACATATAATCACGTCTATATCCCTTGCGGGGTAGACAGAGCCAACAGTCTTGTAAAGACTGATAGGCCACGTTCAGCTATTTGGCTTTAAGATAGAATTGAGATTCAAATAGTGACAGGTTGCAAGCCCATCGCCTAAAAAAGAATCATCATTATGAGAATATTATGAGATTTAATCCAATCAGGCCACATATAACTTTAAGAAAGTTAGTTGTGAAAACCTCCGGCGATGGGCGCCTGGTTGCAAAAGTCTTTTCTAGTATGATAGTTATACTAGAAGTGTTAACTTCCAAAAAATAATTGTATAAAAAACTACGCGTTTTATTGCTAATCGAACTAAAAAATAGAAAATAAATAATAGTTTAAAAAAAACTAAAAAACTACGCTTTTATTGCTAATCAAACTAAAAAATAGAAAATAAAAATAAATGACAAAGGAATTATAAAACAGTAGTAGCAAGTCGAACAATCAGTTATAGTCAATTACCTCTGATTAAAATTATAACAAAATTAAATTTATAAACAAAACAATATAAATCTGAGTAAAAAGCGTGGGGTGCCTGATGTAGTAAATATTAAAATCATTCTATTAGCATATATTTATGACAAGAGAGTTATGAAAATGAAGTAAAATGCACCCCACGCTTTTTACTCCGATTTAAATTGTTTTGTTTATATAAATTTAATTTTGTTATAATTTTAATCAGAGGTAATTGACTATAACTGATTGTTCGACTTGCTACTACTGTTTTATAATTCCTTTGTCATTTATTTTTATTTTCTATTTTTTAGTTTGATTAGCAATAAAAGCGTAGTTTTTTAGTTTTTTTTAAACTATTATTTATTTTCTATTTTTTAGTTCGATTAGCAATAAAACGCGTAGTTTTTTATACAATTATTTTTTGGAAGTTAACACTTCTAGTATAACTATCATACTAGAAAAGACTTTTGCAACCAGGCGCCCATCGCCGGAGGTTTTCACAACTAACTTTCTTAAAGTTATATGTGGCCTGATTGGATTAAATCTCATAATATTCTCATAATGATGATTCTTTTTTAGGCGATGGGCTTGCAACCTGTCACTATTTGAATCTCAATTCTATCTTAAAGCCAAATAGCTGAACGTGGCCTATCAGTCTTTACAAGACTGTTGGCTCTGTCTACCCCGCAAGGGATATAGACGTGATTATATGTATGTATGATGATTGTTAAACCCAGTTGAAAAGAATTTTATAGTGATAAATCACTGTTAATAATATTTTTGACTATCCAGCAAACATAATAATTTTCGATTGTGGCCTTGCCAGGAATCAAACCACAAGATTAAGAGGCAGATTGATACAGGAACAAAAATATTTCAAACATACCTCCACTGCCTTTACAACCAGGAACGCAACAATGTTTATCTGAAGACATCGTGGCACTTTCTTTGTAAAACTGTCTTTCACAAAAACAAACACAAACTTGGGACTCCTATCTCAAATAATCAGGTACTTTTTACAGGAGTCCTATCTCAAAATATCCGCACAACACAGTGAACACAGTCAGAGTCCAATCTCAGATGATAAAATCACACGAATATCCGGAAGAACAAAGCTCGACTCAACGGAAGATTCCAAACTACAAATAACGACAAGTTATCAGCACAAAACAAAGTGCAAATAGGTAAATACACAGGCACCGGTATAAAAAACAGAAAGAAAGTTTACAGGTTTTCTAATCGAATTCAAAACTTACTGCTTAACTTATTAGACATAAATAAAATAAACTGTCACTCATTTCTTAAACGAGTATTACAGTGTTGCTATTATAAATAGGCAAAAGATACCTAATGTTAATTCAAGAATTGCATTAATATGTTAAATACGTATTAAATATCGCAAAGTTCTGTAGGTAGTAACTTTATTCTTGTATTGTTGTAAATTTAGTTGTTCAATTTTCATTTAATCCTTTTGTTTTATTACTTATATATTTTTTATTGTTTTAAAATATTCTACTAATTCTACTATTGTTTCTAATGGTAATTCTAAATGGAGCGATGCGATGAAATAAAAAAGCCTCAGGTTAATAGTAACATTATATGGAAATATATTACATCTCTTTTTGGACTCCTTATACGTCAGAACTTCGTGGTTTCTTGTATGGAGATTACTGGCACTTGTGCTATCTCTGTCTCTCTTACTCTCATACGAAGGATCTAAAAATGAATTATTTAATCCTGGCAGTTTTAATAAGGATAATGAGAAACTCTTATCAAAATATTGCATTGTCATCGGTCCTTGATACGTGTGCAAAGTTTCAAGTTGATCAGACGTTTAGAAATCAGTGAAAATTAAGCTCAAAGATTCCGTTACATACATACATACATACATACATACAACCCAAGCTAATAAAAGCGTAGTAAATTAACTAACGTGTAATGTTGTTGCGTGTTGGACTGCTATTAACTTAACTCCACGGTTTTATTTATAACAATTAACGCTTATTGTGCACTAAATGAGCATGCCTTTCATTGATACATTTATGGAAACTTATTTTTGCGAACTACTGTATGATGTTTTCCCTCTAAAAAAATTGTGACAAAACCTGCATATTCAGGCAACTAGATGTGTAACCGTGATCGAGTAAAGCCAGGATAAAAAGAATGATATGAGTATTTCGCAAAAATAAGTTTCCATAAATGTATCAATGAAAGGCATGCTCATTTAGTGTACAATAAGCGTTCATTGTTATAAATAAACCGTCATATATTTATATATTTTCCTGTATAGGTATATATATATATATATATATATGTGTATTTAAACATATAAATATTCTATATGTTTGTAGTATACACTTAACTAGACACAATTATTATAATAATTAAAAGTGTGAATGAAAACAGGCATATTGCGTGTCACGAAACTTAAGTGAAGATAAATTTAACACGAAACTTTAGTAAAGGAATAAAATGTAGCACAAATATTACTTCTATTTTACTACGACACGCACTATTAACCTGTTGAATCTCATTATAAAAACATAACAATCTCGTCTTACGGGGAAGACAGAGCCTACATTGATGTCTTGTATGACAGGCTGTTTAGGCTTTTATCAAGCACCTAGTTTTCACAAAATTCGTTGTATAATTAATGCCTAGTAGTAACTACGAAATTATATGCAAGTAATTGCAATTTTCTGAAGATAAAAATAAATAAAATAATACAATAACAATCTCTGAAAAACTGGACGGCCATTTTGAGCGGTATGACTTAATAATAATGGAATTGGGATTCAGATAATGACAGGTTGCTAGCCCATCGAATATACAATGTATTACATACATACATATAACCACGTCTATATCCCTTGCGGGGTAGACAAAGCCAACAGTCTAAAAAGACTGATAGGCCACGCTTAGCTGTTTGGCTTATTGAGAAAATTCAGACACATGTTGTTAGCCCATCACCTAAAAAAAGAATCCCGAGTTTGTAACCCTATCTCTTAGTCGTCTTTTACGACATCCATGGGGAAGAGATGGAGTGTTCCTAGTCTTTTTTGTATTGGTGCCGGGAACCACACGGCACATATATATATATTATAATATATTTGTAGACACAGCCAACAGTCTTGAAAAATTGAAAGGTCACCTTAAGCTGTTTGGCTTAATGATGGAATTGAGATTCAAATAGTGACAGGTTGCTAGCCCATCGCCAAATTTTATTTTTATTTACTCTTTATTGCACAAAATTAATAAATAATACAATTGGCGGACATGAAACTAATGCTCTCGAGTACTAAGAACGATGTGACTTGACTATCTTAATCACGATCAAACCTCTTAGGCTTAGTGCGGCATTCCATCAGTTGTTAGCAAGTCGAGTGAATAGGTTTGGCGCGGTACTCAGCCAAATTAATTTTGGTACGTGGATAGAACAGTTTATATCCCTTACGGGGTAGACAAAGCCAACAGACTCACAAAGACTGAAAGGCCACTTTCAGCTGTACGGCTTAAAGATGGAATTGAGATTCACAGTGACAGGTTGCAAGCGCAAGGTTGATTAGTTTATCCCTTAGTCGCTTTTTACAACGCCAATGGGAAAGAGATGGAGTAGTCAAAACCACACGGCAATCATTCAATAACATTAAGAGTTTTATATGTTTTATGGACGATTAATTGGTTCATTTCTCAACTTTTATATCTTGTTAACTTTCTTGTTGTAAGTACCTTTACCGATCTACCTGTTCAGTCTATCACATATTAAGAACATGTGTCCTTAATATTCATCGACCTTGTCACGATATCAACCAGACTAGGCCACGGGAGTCGACTGCGCTTGTTTGATCAAAATACCCGCCACGAACGACATAAAATGTTGAACACTTATTAACATACCCTTCTTTCTATGGTGCCATTTATAAATGAACTAGCTTTCCGCCCGCGGCTTCGCCCACGTGTAATTCGGTTATATATAGCGTTTTAATGATCTCGACAGGGCTTTTTCTTCCACAGGCTGAAATCTTGTTACAACTGGAATTAAATATAGCCTGTGTTACTCAGGGATGATGTAGCTTTCTAATGGTGAATGTTTGAAATCGATTGAGTAGTTACGCGCTATGGTTTCGTTACTCCGGTAACGAAACCATAGCGCGATCTATCTCGATGCCAACGCCATCTATCGAGCATCGAGACAACTCGTGATAGTTAATAGAAAATAAAATTCGGGTGTTTTATTTATGCATACCGATTACGCCGAGATTTATGGACCGATTTACGTGATTCTTTTTTTGTTCGGTAGAGTATACTTTCAAGTTGGTCCCGTTGTTACCTAGTCAGGATCTGATGATGGTATTCCAGGGAAATCAAGGGCAAACCTCAAATTTACAGGCAATTACGTTTTTGACAATTTCATAGATCTGTTTAAGTATTTGCGTCTGATAGTCATCATCCCATGTGAATGAGCTGATGATGGAAGGTACAACTCCTCAACGGTTAGGAGTTGAAAGAAAATTCTTACGAAGTTATACGTACATGTGAGGCTATTAGGTTGACCTGATAATAAAAAGTAAATCTCATTAACGTTAAGAATTTAGATGAAAATGGATGCGGACAAATTTCGTCTCTTCACTTGTTTCCTTTTAGCTGTTTGTATGGGTAGTGTTAACACAAAATAGGGATTTAAAGGCGTGATGTTATTAATGTTATGCATGTATGTACATAATTATGTATGTTATTATGTATGTTAAAGAGACGACTGAAAGTTGTCATACAAAGTTTTTTTTTAAGGATGGGAAATCATCAAATGACCTCTCCCGCTCTGGGTGGAACGGAAGGGAGTGTCAGACTTTTACTGACTAAAACCCACCTCGTTCCTTCAGTTGCCCTTTGCGTTCCGGGGCCACGGTATCTCGTTAGAACTTTCCCGCAGCCCCGGCTCAGTTTATCCCGTTTCCCCCCCTTGGGGGTTGACATTTCAAAAATCCCTTCTTAGTGCTCACTTATGTTACTAAAGGAACCTCTATTCAAAATCTCAGACTCCTATACCGAGCGGTTTCGGCTGTGCGTTAATAAATCAGTCACCCAATCGCACCCCCTAAATCACGATTGGAGGGTAGTTTGAAAAAACTTATAATGTCAAACATATTTACTTGCCTATGTACGTGTTCATGCCAAGTTTCAAGTTTATAAACCCAAGGAATAAGATTTTTCATAGAAACGTTTTTACCCCTTTTCCCCTCCTTGGGGGTTGAATTTCCAAAAATCCTTTCTTAGTGCTCCCCTACATACCCCAAGGAACCTACATTCCAAATTTCAGCTGTCTACGACCAGTAGTTTCGACTGTGCGTTGTCTGTCAGTCAGTCACTCAGTAACGGAAGAGTTTTATATATATAGACTAGCTTTCCGCCCGCGGCTTCGCCCACGTGTAATTCGGTTATATATAGCGTTTTTTAATGATCTCGACAGGGCTTTTTCTTCCACAGGCTGAAATCTTGTTACAACTGGAATTAAATATAGCCTGTGTTACTCAGGGATGATGTAGCTTTCTAATGGTGAATGTTTGAAATCGATTCAGTAGTTTCGGAGTTTATCGATTAAATGTGTAAACAAATATAGTCTGATAGTCATCATCCCATGTAATTGAGCTGATGATGGAAGGTACAACTCCTTAACGGTTAGGAGTGGAAAGAAAATTCTTACGAAGTTATACGTACATGTGAGGCTATTAGGTTGACCTGATAATAAAAAGTAAATCTCATTAACGTTAAGAATTTAGGTGAAAATGGATGCGGACAAATTTCGTCTCTTCACTTGTTTCCTTTTAGCTGTTTGTATGGGTAGTGTTAACACAAAATAGGGATTTAAAGGCGTGATGTTATTAATGTTATGCATGTATGTACATAATTATGTATGTTATTATGTATGTTAAACAGACGACTGAAAGTTGTCATACAAAGTCTTTTTTTTTAAGGATGGGAAATCATCAAATGACCTCTCTCGCTCTGGGTGGAACGGAAGGGAGTGTCAGACTTTTACTGACTAAAACCCACCTCGTTCCTTCACTTGCCCTTTGCGTTCCGGGGCCACGGTATCTCGTTAGAACTTTCCCGCAGCCCCGGCTCAGTTTATCCCGTTTCCCCCCCTTGGGGGTTGACATTTCAAAAATCCCTTCTTAGTGCTCACTTATGTTACTAAAGGAACCTCTGTTCAAAATCTCAGACTCCTATACCGAGCGGTTTCGGCTGTGCGTTAATAAATCAGTCACTCAATCGCACCCCCTAAATCACGATTGGAGGGTAGTTTGAAAAAACTTATAATGTCAAACATATTTACTTGCCTATGTACGTGTTCATGCCAAGTTTCAAGTTTATAAACCCAAGGAATAAGATTTTTCATAGAAACGTTTTTACCCCTTTTCCCCCCCTTGGGGGTTGAATTTCCAAAAATCCTTTCTTAGTGCTCCCCTACATATCCCAAGGAACCTACATTCCAAATTTCAGCTGTCTACGACCAGTAGTTTCGACTGTGCGTTGTCTGTCAGTCAGTCACTCAGTAACGGAAGAGTTTTATATATATAGATGTAGAGGCAGTTTTGTTGTTTTGTTAACTTTGCAATTCCTCAACAAATTTGTTAATTGAATGTTACTTGTGCTTTACATCTAAAATTTTTGACAAAATATTAACATGGCGTCATTATTCGGGTTTCCGTTTTCGATTATGCCCAATAAACTAGGACGTCTAGCCTACAATGATGTTAGGCTGTTTAAGCCTATTTCAAGCACCAGTCTTCACGAAATTCGTTGTATAATTAGTGCCTAGTAGTAAGTATAGAAATTGTATGCAAGCAATTGTGATTTTGTGAAGATATAAGTAAATAAATAAAATAAATAAATAACAAGTTCCAGTTTTGGATTATGCTCATTAAACTAGAAAAAAACTTATTTTCACTTTTTTTTTAATTTTAATGTATTTCTTAGCAAGCTTAGATAAATTAACCTCATGTAACTTACTGGCCACATTGAATAAAAAAAAGTAATTATTTAAAACAGGAAGAAATGCGATTGTCTTCTGTTATTTTTTCACAATATGTTAAGATTTTTATTAGGTTTTGAAGTTTTTTATTATAATTGACCAACACATAGCATTTTATTTTCATCCCAGCTACACATACTTTTATACAAAAAAACATTGATTTTTGATGAAAGCCATAGTTAGATGTAGTAAGGTAATTTCCTCACGAGATTATCTTATACCTAGCGATAACCTACAAAAACTTACTAACTCATATTCCGAGAATTAGTTATACGGTATCCGTAGAAGAGGTAGGTGTGAAACTTGAACCGCTTAGCATAATCCTTAAACCGTAACTCCGGCTTGGTTAGCAGATATCTTTAGACAATCTTGGTCCTTCTGAAAATGATATTCCTATACGGTAATCTTAAAATCACAAGAGAATACATTGTTACTTGACAATGTACTGTGCTGCATTCATCTTTAATTTTTTTAATATATACATATATATAATCACGTTTATATCCCTTGCGGAATGACAGAGCCAACAGTCTTGAAATTACCGATAGGCCACGTTCAGTTATTTGGCTTACTAATAGAACTGAGATTCATATAAAGTGACAAGTTGATAGGCCGTCGCCTAAAAGAAGAATCTCAAGTTTATAAGCCTATCCCTTAGTGGCCTTCTACGACAAAATTTAAAAATGAAATATTTTCCTAATCAAAAAAAAATTGGTAAGGTGCATAATAAATTTATTAAAATAGTAACATAAGTGTTCTGTTCTTTTCTGCCTAAAACCCTCCCTTTCACGGAGAAGATATAGTTCGTCATCCTTCTAGAGTTTGATAATATTTTCTGTAAGATTAAAATAGTAACAACCTCTTTCATCAACAGAAGTGTTCTATTCTTTTCTGCCTCAAGCCCACCTTTTCACGGAGAAGATATAGTTCGTCATCCTTCAAGAGTTTGATAATATTTTAATAAGATTAAAATAGTAACAACCTCTTTCATCAACATAAGTGTTCTATTCTTTTCTGCCTACAACTTTTCACGGAGAAGATATAGTTCGTCATCCTTCCAGTGTTTGATAATATTTTCTGTAAGATTAAAATAGTAACAACCTCTTTCATCAACAGAAGTGTTCTATTCTTTTCTGCCTAAACCTTTTCACGGAGAAGATATAGTTCGTCATCCTTCTAGAGTTTGATAATATTTTCTGTAAGATTAAAATAGTAACAACCTCTTTCATCAACATAAGTGTTCTATTCTTTTCTGCCTACACCTTTTCACGGAGAAGATATAGTTCGTCATCCTTCAAGAGTTTGATAATAGTTTCTGTAAGATTAATATAGCAACAACCTCTTTCATCAACATAAGTGTTCTATTCTTTTCTGCCTAAACCTTTTCTCGGAGAAGATATAGTGTGTCATCCTTCTACAGTTTGATAATATTTTTGGTAAATAGTAACAACCTCTTTCAGAGCGCGTCTCCAGCCGAGGCCGCGCGGTGATGTCGGCATGGAGGTGCTGGTCTCGCTGACCCTGACCCTGGTCTGGGTGCTGGCTGTGAGCGGCGCTCCCAACGCGACGCGGCGCAAGACCGACTCACCAGAACTGATACAAGATGAGGAAGATGACCTACATCTTCACGACTACTATGATGAAGAGAGGATCAATATATCAGGTAGGTGTTGTGATATAGGTACATGTTGTAGTAGGTTAGTTTAGTGGTGTTAATGATAGGTGTTTTGATGAGCGCGAAGAGCTGAAACGTGATAAAGAAGACGATGTGAAGGTAAATCATTAGAAGAAGAAGAAAAGGACCACTCCAACTCTTTCCTATGGATGTCGTAAAAGGCGACTAAGGGATAGGCTTATAAACTTGGCAGTCTTCTTTTAGGCGACGGGCTAGCAACCTGTCACTTTATAGAAATCTAAATTCTATCAGTAAGCCAAACAGCTGAACGTGGCCCATCAGTCTTTTCAAGACTGTTAGCTCTGTCTACCCCGTAAGGCATATAGACGTGATTATATGTTTGTATGTTAAGGTAAAGTATTCTCTTGTTCACGTTACTATTATAAGTTTGGATATTTGTGAAGTTGACGTTATTGAAGAAAATGCTGCAGTGCAGTTTGTTACCACTTTTTCTGCTTTGGAAGCGTCAGTAAACATAGTTTTCAGTTATTTATTTGACGTCAACCAATGTTGTGAAACCGGAAGATATGACAATTATTAAGTGATGTTGAAATACCCATAATAATCATCTAAAAATTTAGAATTTGTAATGTTGGAAGACGTTAATTCTAAAACTGCATTTAGTTCTCAATCTTTAAAGTGCCCTTCTAGGCAGTCCCTTACTGAACTTAACATAAAATTTATGTGATACCTCTGTTGAATGTCAATAATATTGAATCTGAAGCTGAAAATAATGATGATACATTTTATATTGTAGTATGCATCGCTGCAAAAGTATTCGAACAAATTATCCTTAACTAGCTGTGCCCGCAACTTCGTCCGCGTGGAATAGTTATTTTGGGCATCATTAAAGTAGGTACTCAAGGATGAATAATTTTCCCCGTTTTTTTTTTCACATTTTCCATCATTTCTTTGCTTCTTATAGTTGCAGCGTAATGTTATATAGTCTAAAGCCTTCCTCGGTAAATGGTCTACTCAACGCAATTAAATATTTTTTCAATTCGAACCAGAAGTTCCTGGGATTAAACCGTTCAAACAAATAAACAAACGAAGCACAGACCCTCAACATATTTAAAAATAATGTATTTAAAATCCTGTCCAGTTGAGCACCTAAATCGAGGGTCAGGCAATTTATCTTAGTTTATGTATGTTTATTTATTAATAAGTTTATACATATATATATTTAGTGGATAGGTATATGTCTATTATCTGTATTTCTGTTAGTATATTATTAAATTGTTGCTAATAACTGTGACTTGCCGCTTTTTATTGAATTATCTATTTCCTTTATTGTTGGCTGGTTGACTGGAAGAGATCCCTTCATGGGGTAAGTCCGCCATTGCAAGTGATTTTTTTCTCTTATAACTATGTACTTACTGCTGTGTGAATTTCTATGCAATAAAAATATTACAAGCAAACAAACTCTTCAGCTTTATAATATTAGTATAGATATAACGTAGCGGAATACAAACAAGAACGCATGTAATAGTAAAAAATTACGTTAACATTACGTCATGTCACCCCTCCAGAAAGGTCATTGACTGGTACCTATTGCGTGACCATGATGTGACCATTAATTATGTTCAGATGTATATTACTGTATAGAGTTGTAACATTGTAATCGTGTTAACTAATTGTGTGTTGTTTAAGTTAATTCCATTTCAGTGGTACTTGTTCAACAAGTTTGTTACGTGTTGCTAAATGTTTAATTACATTATTATGCTATGTTTTTTTTTTTCTATGGCCGCCGGTCCCGGGTTCAAGTCCCGGCCAGCGCATGATGAGGAACGAACTTTCTCTGATTGATCTTGGTCTTGGATGTTTATCTATATAAGTACCTATTTATAATAAAATATAGTATCGTTGGGTTAGTATCTCGTAACACAAGTTTCGAACATACTTCGATGCTAACTCAATCTGTGTAATTTGTCCTGTTTATATTTATTATATTCTAGTAGTCTACTCCGCACGGGATGTAGACGTGATTATGAACATACATGTAGGTATATTATAAGTCATAGCCGAACAACCAACCGAGCAACTCCCTAAGGAAGAACTGCAGCCAAAAACAGACAAATTACATACATACATACATATAAACACGTCTATATCCTTTACGGGGTAGACAGAGCCAACAGTCTTGAAAAGACTGACAGGCCACGTTCAGCTATTTGGCTTTAAAACTGAAAACTGAAAGACAGACATATTCCAGGACTAAAACAGCAATATTGAACAGCTTAACAACAGTTTAGCGTTCCAGCTAAGGTGATTGTTAGCCATTAGCTCCACCTACTTACACGGCCTGTATGCGATTATGTAAAATAGCCTGAACTGGATGACTTGGCCTGAGTTAGCGTAGATCGATATAGCGCTTTGCGGCACCTTAAAGTAATAACTATTAGCGTATTTACATTAGTGTAAACTGTTTACAATGAAGATATATATGCATACAATTTTGGAAAATATTGAGGTTGATATGAAAATCGTACTGAATTAACCTCCTTATACTATTTAAGAAGGTACTCAAATTCAATATATTTATTGTATAAGTTTACTAGAAGTACTCAAAATATTTATTGTATAAGTTTCAAAGAGAAGATAGCTGACAAAAATCTTTACAACGCGTAACGAAAGATTTAACTTTCATGTTGTTGAGTTTACCCCTTAGATTTGTGGCCTGCAGTTGAGGATATAACATACATACATCACTTCTATAACCCTTCCAGGGTAGACAGAGTCAACAGTCTTCAAAAGGCTGGTAGGCCACGTTCAGCTTTTTGGCTAGATGATAGAATTGAGATTCAAATACTGACAGGTTGCTAGCCCATCGCCTAAGATGAATCCCAAGTTTATAAGCATATAACCTCACACGTAACTAATCTATTGCCCAGTTGAGATTAGAATAGAAGATTAGAATAGAGATTTGAATAGATTTATTTTTAAAATTGCATACGGTATCACTTATTGACGTCACATCACTTAAATCTAATTATAACTACTACCGCATCCAAAGCGTGTGAAGATGAAGCGGCGGAGCAAACTACACTGCAGATTCTTTACAATGCCTGCGATGCAATAACGAGTACGAATCATGAAGATTGAAGGACCAGACTACAAAAATTTTATTACAGTGCTGGTCTATCAGAAGGTGTAAATCAACATTGACTTATATTCAAACGCGTTCCACGAAGTAAATCAGATTCGAGTGAATCAAATTCGAAAGCGCAGAATTCAATACACACATACATACATAGATATGATCACGTCTTTATTCCTTACGGGGTAGACAGAGCCAACAGTCTTGAAAAGACTGATAGGCCACGTTCAGCTGTTTGGCTTAATGATAGAATTGAGATTCAAATAGTGACGGGTTGCTAGCCCATCGCCTAAAAGAAGAATCCCAAGTTTATAAGCCTATCCTTTAGTCGCCTTTTACGACATGCATGGAAACGAGTGGTACTATTCTTTTTTTTTATTAGTGCCGAGAACCACACGGCAGAATTCAATAGTTGCAATTTTCAGTCACGAACACCAATCGGAAAGAGATCAGCATTTTATAACCGTTGGACACCTGCCAGCGGCCGACAAACAAACGCCCTAATCTAATATATTCAAACGAGCAATTCTTGTATATAATAATAGCTTATTATATTAAGCTCTTGTATATAATATATAATATAACAGATTAGGGGATTTTCGGCTCAAGGAATCGGTTTATCAAGGTCCTAGGTTCGAGAAAAGCTCGGTTCCTAAGATGTATAAGCGTTTTAAGAAACTATATCAGCGCCATCTCTGATAGACCGAGCAAAGCTCGGTGAACCGGGTACCTAATTTATAATGAAAGACTCGATCGAACGTCCACCTCAAATTATTGACAAGAAAGGAACGTACCTAATTGTTAGCCTTGAAAATGATATAAATAGTTTAGGTCTTTATTTCCGTTTTATCTTGTTGTATCTCATAGCCGCTTTACGACTAGTTTTCAGACCGTTATTGTTATTGTTATTTTAACGTTACTAATAAAAAAAATTTAATTACGAGTATTGTGAGGCTTTGGTAAAATTTCGCAGATGAGAGATGAAAGACATACATACATATAGTCACGTCTATATCCCTTGCGGGCTAGACAGAGCCAACAGTCTTGAAAAGACTGACAGGCCACGTTCAGCTTTTTGGCTCGATGATAGAATTGAGATTCAAATAGTGACAGGTTGGTAGACCACCGCCTAAAAGAGGAATCCCAAGTTATAACTAATATTTAATTGAACTTTAAAAAGCGTATTTCGTGAATCAGAACTGTGTCTTTGTTAAGAAAATCGAGGCTTGTAAAGTTAACGTGTAACTAAATGAAAGACATGAAAGATATTTTAAATATCCATAAAACAACTACAACCCTTATTAGGGCTAATTTTACAATATGTAAGATGGCGTGGGTTTAGTTAAAGACACCAGATCCAGCAAATAACGAATTGAGATTCCATCATTAAGCGTCGTTTCAGATGTAGTCTCTGCCTACCCCACCGGGCAAAAGGCGTAATTTTATGTATGTATATTTCATCATCAAAGAAACGTTCAAAACATAGGCTAAATACAAACATACATATGGTCACATCTATTGTCCTTGCGGGGTAGACAGAGCCAAAAGACCGAATGGCCACGTTCAGCTATTTGGCTTAGTGACAGAATTGAGATTCAAATAGTGATAGGTTGCTAGACCATCGCCTAAAAAAGAATCTCAAGTTTGTAAGCCTATCCCTTAGTCGCCTTTTACGACATCCATGGGAAAGAGATGGAGTGGTCCTTTTCTTTTTTGTATTGGTGCCGGGAACCACGCGGCATAGGCTAAATAGAAAAAAAAACACAAATTTTCCCAACTATAGCCTAATGGGGCCGGCGTATCTTATCTGGGTTTGATACAGCGGGCCGCGGTTTCCTCGCGTTACAAAAACCTATTTATTATTTCAGCGATTCGGACCACACCATGGGAATCGTGCCCCGTTTTGTAGATAATACGAGTTGAATAATTTGTAAACACTCTTGCCTTCTACTCGTATTTGCTCTCGTCATTGCTGTTAGAGGACAGATTGTTACAGATGTTATCTATCGATTTATTTTAAAAAAAAAACTTAAAACTTTTTATCTTTCTTCTTAAAAAATAAATTTAAATTAACTAAAATACAAGTTATAAATAGAAAACAGTAAGATCGTGAGAGGCTAGCGTCTGAACTAAGCGGAGCTTGTAACTCAGAGTTTTCTCTTTCCAAGACATTACACTTTTATATGAACACGTCTATATCCCTAGCGGGGTAGACAGAGCCACCAGTCTTGAAAAGACTGAAAGGCCACGCTCAGCTGTTTGGCTAAGTGATAGAATTGAGATTCAAATAGTGACAGGTTGCTAGCCCATCGCCTAAAAGAAGAATCCCAAGTTTATAAGCCTATGCCTTAGTCGCCTTTTACGACATCCATGGGAAAGAGAGATGAAGTGGTCCTATTCTTTTTTCTAATGGTGCCTGGAACCACACGGCATAACGCACGCGCTTTTCGTGAAATAGTTTAAGTATGAGATTAGTTCAAAATTCATGGCTACACATTCGGTTACCTGAATGTGCAGGTTTCCTCACGATGTTTTCCCTCACCGTAAAGCGAAGTTTAGCATTCAAACTACATAATTTCACATTTTTGAAAAGTTACAGCAAAAAACCAAAAGTAGCTTAACGACAAAATGAACATAAAGGCAATGACAAATTTCCACGGATAAAAATTTCAATAGCAATCAAGATTTCTCATTATGCAAATATTCCTGCGATTGCGATATCAAAAAAGAATAGTTTTTGGTTGATTAAATTTTTCTTAAAATTTTCAGACAAGTAATCTTGTTACACCTTTCTTTTTGGTCCGAGGTACAGAAGAAAATTGATTAAACTATACCACACAACAACATTAAATTGATATGTCAGACACAGAAATATCAATTATTTGTAAACTTTCTGGCCACAACTAACCAGTCGCTTCGGATCGTTATATAACTTAACGTTTAACGTTATAAATGTTCCAGAGGGAGTGAGACTATTTCTATACATACATACATAACGTCTTTATCCCTTGCGGGGTAGACAGAGCTTTGAAAAGACTGATAGGCCAAGTTGGATTAAGTTTCAAATAGTAAAAGGTTGCTCGTCCATCGTCTAAAAGAAAAATACCAAGTCTATTAGCCTATTCCTTAGTCACCTTTTACGACATCCATGGAAAAGTGCTGTATGGTTCTATTCAAAATTCCTGGAAACCACACGGCACACACACATGCTTATATTAAAACTATAAAAAAAAATAACTCTTTCTCCAAGTGCTACAAGTAAAAAAGATTAGTTATATATTATTTTCTGAAATTCTCACGGGGTGGATACAACTATATTAACGGGAACAAAGTCACAAAGTCACACAAAACGACAGTAAAATATATTGTCAACGTTAATTTGGGGTTGAACTCGGCTGGGAAAGTACGGGTGTGGCCTGCCACTACGATGAATGGATGGACAGTGACCAAAACTAAATCGATAATTCTGTCTCTATGTAACTGTTATTAGATTTAAGAAGATTTGAGTTTAAAGTACAACTTAGTGATCTAATTTAGAGTTTTGTACGTAAGTATCCAAACATAGCATACATACATACATAAAATCACGCCTCTTTCCCGGCGGGGTAGGCAGAGACTACCTCTTTCCATTTGCCACGATCTCTGCATACTTCCTTCGCTTCATCCACATTCATAACTCTCTAACATAAACAGAGCATAAAGAGCCAAAAAAGTCGTGACAGTTTGTGTGCTGGCCACAAAAAAAAAGAAAATCAAAAGTAACTTTTGATAGGTAATTAAAAAAAAAACAAAAGAACATGGCGTAATTTTTATTTGAAAAAACGATTATGTAAAGCTAATAACTTACCAAATAACTTTACATACTGTATTATTTTGAAAAATTCAGTGCTGTATAATTATTTCAGTATATTTAAAAGTGCAGTTAATCTTCAAGTACCTACTAAAAGTTCTTCAATTTGCTAGTAAGAAATTGAGAATATTTTTTATATCCACATAATAATAATTACCATTATTTTCAGAAAGAAATAAGTAGTGCCCTTGTACTGAATTTCTCTTTAGTTTAAGTTCTATTTATTTTTCCTTGATGTACGTTCATATAAACATTAATAAAAAAAAGCGTAAAAGAACTACGTCTTAAGTAATTGTGCTTCGTGGTTCTAAAAATAAAATCAATGTCTTTCTTGGGAATAACATAAAACTAGGGAACTAAGACCCATTAGGGAATTAACACCATACATTATTCAATACAAAAATGTTTATTTGGTGAATAAAATATGACTGTTATATTTCTAAACTATACTAATAATAAATTTATCTAATTTAAATAATGTAAAATGTCTAAACTACAAACAAAAAAAAGAAATATTATTTGAATTTGGACCCGTCAATACAAAATGTAAACTCTTTTAAACGGTCGTAGTACAATTCAGTCAGACTTACCAAGGGAAAGTCGGCAACAGAGAGACATTAAAGAATTGTCAATCACATTAAAATATTCTTCGCAACACAGTCTGCGTAAACATCTCAAACACAAACAAGAGGTTTCACTTTACAAGATTAATTTGTCTATGTCTTATCTCGTCGCTTTTAATGTGATTTTCCTGTACACTTTTCCCTTTTCCTTTATAAACTTTTCTTTGACTTTTTATTTCTTACTTTTAATGGAGGCTTTACATTTAATGAACGTAAGTACATTATATTTTATAAAACGTTTATAATGTAAATTTAATCCATTTGTGCCGTGTGGTTCCCACTTCATAGGACCACTCCATGTCTGTCCCATGGATGTCGTAAGAGACGATTACGGGATAGGCTTATAAACTTGGCATTCTATCATGGCTCTGTCTACCCCGCAAGGGATATAAACGTGATTATATGTTATTTAATGTAAACCTATCAAAATAGGTAGTATTTTTACATTTATCAAACATGTGCCGTGTAGTTCCCGGCACTAAATAATAGGACTACTCTACATCTCTACCATGGATTACATAAAAGGAGACTAAGATATAGGTTAATAAACTTGGGATTCTTCTTGTGTGTGAAAGACTAGCAATCTATCACTATCTTATTCTCAATAGCAAGATATAGGCCCAATGGCCCACATTTGCATGAAGTTCTATTCAATATATGGCAGTATTTTGGCAACACCAACCATGCCAAGGCTTCTAGGTTGGACGCGCGCCAAGCGGCCAGATGACACGCGGCCGCCATTATTACATTTTTTTTAAATTTACATTTCATATGTGCATAAGAATTTTTAAACATGCACGTTAATGCTGGCTTTATGACGTAGGTATGACTTACCTTTTCATTTCTTTTTTTTAATATACTTTTGTTGGTTGGCGTAAGTTTTAGTCATAGTCAAAATTAAGCGTAGGTACATTAATTCATTTCTTTTCATGCATTCTCAGCATTTCTGACATATATATTTTTGCTTAAGTATATATATTTATGCTTATTTGATACTAGCTATGCCCGCGACTTCGTCCGCGTGGAATAGTTATTTTGGGCGTCATTGATGACCTCAAGGATAAATAATTTTCTTTGTTTTTTTTTTACATTTTCCATTATTTATTCGCTCCTAATAGTTACAGCGTGATGTTATATAGCCTAATGCCTTCCTCGATAAATGGTCTATTCAACACAAAAAATATATTTCAATTCGAACCATTAGTTCCTGAGATTAGCACGTTCAAACAAACAAACTCTTCAGCTTTATAATATTAGTATAGATTTAATCCAACATCTAAATTCTTTAAGCAGTTGTTGTGTTTGAGATTAGGAAATCATACATACACGACTCGTGCCTACTCAATTACAAACTTTCGTAGATATTTACAAAATTTGTACCGGTGATTTACATGGCCTTTTAGTCTTTTCACGACTGTTGGCTCTGTCTACCCCGCAGGGACGTTACTATATGTATGTATGTATGTGATTTGCAATAAGCTTGGCTTAAGTAAATTAATAATGTAATATTCTAAACACACTAAAATGCGGTATGCGCCGAACTAAATACTTGTAGAATCATACATATATAAAGTGAAATGTCAATGTCTTGAGTGTCGTCACGTCTATAATTTACTGTTAGATCAAATCGTAAATAACTACCAGTCCAGGTAAGGTGACATTTTTACTACGCCCAAAGAATCATTGTCACACCACGATAACAATAGAATTATAATGATACATTTTATAGAATTGTATCTGACCTCGCAAAATAATTTCCAGAGGGGTTAGTGCGAGTTATATGCAAAATTAAATGCAAAATGCTATACTAATATAGTACCTATTATAAAGCTGAAGAGTTTGTTTGAACGCGCTAATCTCAGGAACTACAGGTTCCAATTGATTGATTCTTTTTGCGTTGAATAGACTATTTATCGAGGAAGGCTTTAGGCTTTATTACATCACGCTGCAACTATAAGTCTTTTCAAGACTGTTGGCTCTGTCTACCCCACAAGGGACACAGACGTGATTATATGTATGTATCTATATATCTACAAATAAATACTTTATGGTTTAGTCTTTTTTAAGGATGAATGAAACCAGGTTAACTATGCAAATACATATACAAGGTCAGTAGTTAATGGAAATGTTGGAAGGCCAAGACAAACAAGCCTTGTATCGCCCGTATTAAATTAGAGACGTTCTGATGAAAGGTCACGAGGTCACGAAAACAGATCACGAGTAGCCAAAACCAAAGCTTGCTTGAAAAGAGTGATGAGTGATGAATTAAAAGTCATACATACATATCACGTCTATATCCCTTGCGGGGTAGACAGAGCCAACAGTCTTGAAAAGACTGATAGGCCATATTCAGCTGTTTGGCTTAATGATAGAATTGAGATTCAAATTAAAAGTTCTAATGATCGTGGCAAATGACTGTCTGACACCTCTGAAAAAGAGGCATGATATGTTTGTACGAGTGTGTAAAAAAATAACGTTCACGAACATGTCTATAGCATCTTTTAGACGTGACATTGTTTTTTGTCCAACATTGAACAAGTACGAGAACAAACGCCCATTTTCTTCATCAAGCCCTTTTCAAACAAAAGCTGCGCATCTCAAAATGACTACCTGATCGTGCTCCCAACAATGGCACCTGACGTTACAACAATAAAGTTCATATTTGAATGGCTGGCAATGTGACATGTGTCGTTTGAGTATTGTATCAGCCGGTTAATTTCCTGCTTCCCTGGTAGAAGAGAAATTCGCAATATACTACGCTCCAAGTTCCAAGTGACGTTTTTACTTTGTCTGAAAGTTACGGGGCGCTCGCTCGCGTCTTAAAAGAATGCCTTTAAGTTCAAGGAATTTGGAATGAGAAGTGAATTTGATGTTGATGGACGATAAAAAACACCTTAATTTTTTATTTTCAAAGAGTCTCTTCTATCTGTCTAAAATTTACGTACGTGTTTCATTCTTCATACCTATATCATTACAGCCTCTGTCCAGTGTGGGATCAATTGAAATAATGATATAATTAAGTTTTGATTGTATTGTATTTTACATAATTTTAGAGCATGATGGCAAACGAACTTTTTACTAATTGACGTGGGTCTGGGATATTTACCTATACCTATGTATGTTATAAAATATTGTATGATTGAGTTAGTATCTTGTAAAATAAGTTTCGATCTTACTACGAGACTAACTCAATCTGTGTAGTTCGTCCCGTATATATTTATTTAGCAATGAATTCCACCTCTTTTATCTTTAAGCTTAGATTAAGCCTTTATGTAAAAGATAGAACTAATAATGGTCTCAGATAAATTGGAAAGCCTCTATTTCAGAAATCTATTTTATCAAGAGGATCGGACCTATCCTACAATTAAGTAATCTTTACGGTTAATAGCCCATTTTCATATAAACAGCGATTGCACATAAAAATAAAGCACCCAGTTGACTGAACATTTTATTCTTTGCGTCGTTTTCACAAAGGCGCCATTCCATCTGAAGTTTGACAAACGCCTACATGAAATGTTACCGCAATTCCACACGAGTACGTATATTTAACTCGTAATTAAGGCGTATACTGAAGCGAAACAAAAAACCACAAGGCGGAGGTAAGTAAAGCGACCGCTTCATTATAAATTTTACTCATATTCCCATACTTTCATTCAAATAATAAAATATGCATACATTTCCAGAGGGATAGGTAGAGTGGAGATTATATATTTCCACGTGCCACAAACAATGCATACTTATTTTGCATCGTCGACTTTTATCAGTAACCAACATCATCACATTCACTAACGATATACATATATAGGTATAATAAGTAATTTTTGTGTAAAATATACCTTATACAAAGTTTTGTCAAAGCAAAATGTGTCGAAATAATGATTTTCGAAACGCTACGTCGCTTAATTTTGCTAAAGAGCAAAGTTCATAAAAGACTATATTTTGTCCGCAGTTACGCCCGCGTATCAAAATACCGTATACCGTTCTCTTGTATTTATCGGTAATTCCTTTCTAAATACCTACACTTCAAAGAACAAATATGCCAAATTTCAGCGTTCTACGCCCATTAATGTCAGTTTTTCGTCGTCTGTTAGTCAAAGTAAGTACTTTTTCTCGTCAAAGTAAGTTACTGAAACATGACACTCTTGACGAACTAATCTAGTTACAAGACTTTTAGATTAGTTCAAATTCTAATTTTTTATTCATTATTATGGGACATTTTAACATACCTTAATAACTAACATGTCTTTTGATTTCACAACATTGGTTTACATCAAATGAATTACTTAAAACTAAATTTACTGCCACTTCCAAAGCGTCAGTGCAGAAGAAGCGGTAACAAACTACACTGCAGAATTTTCTTCAATAACGTCAACTTTACAACTATCCAAACTTAGAATAGAAATGTAGACGCGAGAATACATTGTTATGATTCACTTATTTATACGAAATAATAATAGTTATCTAAAACATGCTCTTTCAAAAAAGAAAATCTGTAAGATACAAAACAGCGACCACACTTGTAATCTTTTTTGTTCTTTTTTGTTAGACTATGTGCATTGATCTATATTTGTAAATTGACGTCCGGTGATAAAGCTGCAGTGTAGTTTGTACCGCCGTTTCTTCTACACATGCGCTTTGGAAGCGGTAGTAGATTTAACTGATGAAACGTCAATAAGTGATACCCTGTATAAAATTTTTAAAAATAAATCTATTCTATTCTATTTTTTCCTTTAAATATGTCTGTATTTTCGTGATAGGTATATTGTCATGTTACATCTTTTCAAATATAATGATTGCATCAGAAGGTTAGGTCTAAGGCCGGCGCTATCATAGACCAAACGGCTGGGCTACTCCAACCGCCAAGTCCGGCGGCGCCCATATATGTGCTATTTTTTTAAAATTACCTACGTCCGAAAGGAAACTTACAATGACGCACGACTAACATTTTATCTTATTCAAAACATAAATTAGTATTAACAAAAATAACATTTACGGTTTTAATACATTCTTTTATAATCATCCGAATAATGAATTTATAACATATGTATATTACCTGAAAAGTGCCTGCGAAGGGCTATTTATTTTTATAATATTTTTATAAAATATTGATTTATTGAATAAAAATTGCACCTCGATGCTTATGCTTAAGTACAGGCATATTTGGAATGCCCATACTGATAACTGTTAAGGATTTCCCTCGCCTCTGTACTATATGACAAGATCATAAAATTTATGTCGCTTTATTACCGTACCCAAGTTTTAGCTCCGTCATCAGATAATTCCTCAATTTTGATTTGCTAGTATCATTTAATTACAAGAGCTCTTCCACTCACATAATCAGATCCGTTCCGCATCATAAAAATTGCAGCACAATCGGTAAACGAGAATAAGATAAAATTTAACAGGTAAAAGAAATCACAACTTACTAAAGCAAAAAAAAATGGAAAACAGGAGGGCGCCATAATACGATCTCGCTTCTTTCTTAAACATGTGATGGGCCGGCACTGGTTATGTCGACCTTCTGTAGAAATGAATCTAAGGCAGCAGCCGATACCTAGCCTCCATTCGAGGCCAGCTCACCACAAGCGAAATGAAAGAGTTTATGTAATTCTCCAAAAACTCCAAATACTTTTGACGGCCTCTGTGGCTCAGCGGTAGTATGCTTGTCTGTGGCATCGGAGGTCCCGGGTTCGAATCCCGGCCAGGGCATGATGAGAAAAGAACTTTTTCTGATTGGCCTGGGTCTTGGGTGTTTATCTATATAAGTATTTATTATTATTATAAAATATAGTATCGTTGAGTAAGTATCTCGTAACACAAGTTTCGAACTTACTTCGAGGCTAACTCAATCAATGTAATTTGTCCCGTATTTATTATTATTATTAAAAACTTTTTCCTTTCTCATGATTCTAGTCTTTAGCCGCAACTTTGCATAAACCCGTTTTCTTCTTTCCCGGAGGGGTAGGCAGAGACTACATTTCTACTTACCACGAACCCTGCATACTTCTGTCGCTTCATCAACATTCATGACTCTCCGTGCAAACGGTTTCGGGTACTCTTGACCTTATTCCCTGTTTCCTTGGTAATTTCGAGGAATCTACTACTCCCCAAATTTACAGCTTCAAAATGCAACAATAACAATGTTCTGACCAGTATCTCAAAGCGTATTTTGAGGAAATATTTTAATGACATGTCAGGTCATACCCATAACCCTAATTGAATACAGATGACGCAAAAAGGAAGAATGCATCGTTGCAAGGAAGTAGACTTTGGGAAGTAGACAGATTATGAGAAGATCTATATCTGTTGCGTTTTTTTAAATACTTAATATTATGAACGCACATTGATCAAATCAGAGACGTCCGGGCAAAAATATCAGGTCAAGAGTACCTGAAACCGACGAGCTTGCATGAAGAGAGTTATGAATGCAGTCAAAATGTGGTCAGAAAAAATGTAGTCTCTGCCTACCCCTCCGTGAAAGAGACGTGATATATGTATGTATGTATGTACAAACGTCGGCTGTATGAGATTGCAGAGTAACTTTTTTACCGACAAAACCTAACTGTTTTATCAAATGAAATAACAGGCCCGTACAAACCAACAGCCGGCTCTAAAGTTATTTAACAGAAAATAGAAAAACTGCAGCTGTGTCCTCAATAGACGTCCGCCGAGGTCCACTTCCGTCGCCCACACCCTCCACTACCCCGCCCAGAGCTCAGCAGACGAGATACTTTGCTTTGTGCAGCTTAAAAATTTCATTTTACTCGAATTTATTGCCAGTCCATAGTCTATTTATATAATATATACATACATGTATTCATATAATCACGTCTATATCCCTTGAGGGGTAAATAAAGACAGCAGTCTTGAAAATAATGAATGGCCACGTTCAGCTATTTGGCTTAGTGATAGAATTGACATTCAAATAGTGACAGATTGCTAGCCCATCGCCTAAAAGAAGAATTCGAAGTTTGTAAGCCAATCGAAGCCAACCCAAGAGAAGAATCCCAAGTTAACAAGCGCATGCCTTAGTCGTACTACTTAAATCTAAATAGAAATTACCTTTAGGTTTAACAAAGGCCACCTGTTTTCCGGAATTTAATTACTTTACAGTATGTAGCAAGTCTGCTCGGCCTAAATGATAACTAAACTATTGTTGTAACCTCAGAACAGAAAAAATATGATTGTAACATGCACGAAAATCATAAACTCGCGAACACTCCTGAAACATACAAACTTTCGATCTTTCTTTGTTTTTTCGTAAAGAAACTTTTTCTTGAGAGAAATGAAATACCTAGTAATCTCAGGCTTTTAAAGGTTAAGGACTATTATTTATGCTCCAGAAGTTATTTCTTAATACTAGGGGTGTGTAGGATCATTAGGATTACATTATGATAACTGAAAATCACCGTTACCTACAATTTGTCTCATGTTTTTTAGATGAATCATAATATGTATGTATGTATGATTATTTTAAGATCTATAATAAATATAATAAATATATACGGGACAAATTACACTGATTGAGTTAGCCTCGAAGTAAGTTCGAGACTTGTGTTACGAGATACTAACTCAACGATACTATATTTTATAATAAATACTTATATAGATAAACATCCAAGACCCAGGCCAATCGGAGAAAGTTCGTTTCTCATCATGCCCTGGCCGGGATTCGAACCCGGGACCCCTGGTGTCACAGACAAGCGCGCTACCGCTGCGCCACAGAGGCCGTCGATACGAGTTGCTCGCACGGTCATGTCGCACTCAATACAAAATATATTGAGACCGACAATGTTGTTCAAACATAATGCGGGCTGCGTTCGCTTTGACCTGACCGGAGACCGCAGAACGCATCCAGTGTGACAAATCCTTTAGTGTATAAGCCTATCCCTTAGTCACCTTTTACGACATCCATGGGAAAGACATGGAGTGGATCTATCTATTTTTACTAAGTAAGTACTTACCTCCTATCTATATATATAAAACTCTTTCGTTACTGAGTGACTGACTGACAGACAACGCACAGTCGAAACTACTGGTCGTAGACAGCTGAAATTTGGAATGTAGGTTCCTTGGGATATGTAGGGGAGCACTAAGAAAGGATTTTTGGAAATTCAACCCCCAAGGGGGGGGAAAAGGGGTAAAAACTTTTCTATGAAAAATCTTATTCCTTGGGTTTATAAACTTGAAACTTGGCATGAACACGTACATAGGCAAGTAAATATGTTTGACATAAGTTTTTTCAAACTACCCTCCAATCGTGATTTAGGGGGTGTGATTGGGTGACTGATTTATTAACGCACAGCCGAAACCGCTCGGTATAGGAGTCTGAGATTTTGAACAGAGGTTCCTTTAGTAACATAAGTGAGCACTAAGAAGGGATTTTTGAAATGTCAACCCCCAAGGGGGGGAAACGGGATAAACTGAGCCGGGGCTGCGGGAAAGTTCTAACGAGATACCGTGGCCCCGGAACGCAAAGGGCAACTGAAGGAACGAGGTGGGTTTTAGTCAGTAAAAGTCTGACACTCCCTTCCGTTCCACCCAGAGCGGGAGAGGTCATTTGATGATTTCCCATCCTTAAAAAAAGACTTTGTATGACAACTTTCAGTCGTCTCTTTAACATACATAATAACATACATAATTATGTACATACATGCATAACATTAATAACATCACGCCTTTAAATCCCTATTTTGTGTTAACACTACCCATACAAACAGCTACGAAATTTGTCCGCATCCATTTTCACCTAAATTCTTAACGTTAATGAGATTTACTTTTATCAACCTAATAGCCTCACATGTACGTATAACTTCGTAAGAATTTTCTTTCAACTCCTAACCGTTGAGGAGTTGTACCTTCCATCATCAGCTCATTCACATGGGATGATGACTATCAGACGCAAATACTTAAACAGATCTATGAAATTGTCAAAAACGTAATTGCCTGTAAATTTGAGGTTTGCCCTTGATTTCCCTGGAATACCATCATCAGATCCTGATTAGGTAACAACGGGACCAACTTGAAAGTATACTCTACCGAACAAAAAAAGAATCACGTAAATCGGTCCATAAATCTCGGCGTAATCGGTATGCATAAATAAAACACCCGAATTTTATTTTCTACTACCTGTGGAAGAAAAAGCCCTGTCGAGATCATTAAAAAACGCTATATATAACCGAATTACACGTGGGCGAAGCCGCGGGCGGAAAGCTAGTTTGTTTATATAATGTTTACTTGTCGTCACTATAATGTTAATCATGCCGAGTACACTTGTGTTTGACCTACAAGTGGCCATGTTTCTATTGTTTATTTTTATATTAAGTTTTGTTGTAAAACTGTTTTGTGTACCTAATAAATAAATAAATATTCTATAGTGCCGGACACCACACGACACTTGATGAAACTTTTACCGCCTAAATATTACCGCTTTGCTATTAATGCCTAACTATCACATCACTGAGAGAACAGTCCTCGGGAAAGAATAGGACCCGACGAACACATCTCCATGTACCTCGTCTGCGCAACCACGACCACTCTGACAAGAGTGTTTGATTAAGAAGAAGAATAATATTAAAGGCGACACCTCTGTAGCATGAGCGGTAACTCGGGCTCGACGGCCACAAAGGGAAGATCTTCCGCCAGGCTAGGTGTTATGCCTGGGGAACCGCGCGACAGACGATATTGTGTCCAGAGGTCAGATAGATAGATAGATAATTTATTTATTTGATTTGCTACACACAATTTACAATTACATATGGAATACAAATTAATTAGGGTGTGAGTTGCAGCAATACAAAAAGGTCACAACTCAACGAATTCATTGCAATCAAAAGCAATAACTACGCTGATTCTGCTGCAGTCATGACCTAGGTGCTAGTGCAGGTCAATCTGCGCACGTAATATGCTCCAATCCGTGATATCTTTGCTTGCGCGATTTAGACTCTTCACTGTTTTTGACTGATAGCGTCGTGTGATTTGTTGTTGTGACTTGTGGCTTAGAGATGTCGCCACAATACTTCCACCCAAGAACGGTGGTTGATACTCTCAGGTTATTAAAATTACTAGCTGTGCCCGCGACTTCGTCCGCGTGGAATAGTTATTTTGGGCATCATTGAAGCCCTCAAGGATTAATAATTTTCCCTGTTTTTTTTTTTCACATTTTCCATTAGTTCTTCGCTCCTGATAGTTTCAGCATGATGTTATATAGCCTAAAGCCTTTCTCGATAAATGGTCTATTCATCACAATAAGAATTTGAACCAGTAGTTCCTGAGATTAGCGCGTTCAAACAAACAAACTCTTCAGCTTTATAATATTAGTATAGATGAATGTATCAAATTGCACCCTTTTAAAACTCCTTTCATCTATATTGATGACGTTACATGAGATGGCTCGGTCCCGCGTTATTCACAAAGGGGTGACCTTTTCTGTAACCTTTGAAAGTATAAAATCAAAATTGAAAAATGTTGGTCGGCCGGTTCTGCGACAAATTTTTCATCTTAATTTTAAAATCTCGAACATGTAGAAACATTTTTTTTTCTTTTTGTGAAAAGTTCGTTGAAACACAACCTCCGTATTCTAGATTCTGTAATACGTACCTACGTATAATACGTATATAATCACGTCTATCTCCCTTATGGGATAGACAGCGCCAACAGTCTTTAAAACGTTCCACGTTCAGCTGTTTGGCTTAATGATAGACTTGAGATTTGGAATAGTGACAGATTACTAGTCCATCGCCTAAAGGAAGAATCCCGAGTTTATAAGCCTATCCCTTAGTCGCCTTTTACGACATCCATGGGAAAGAGATGGAGTGGTCTTATTCTTTTTTGTAGTAAAGCCGGGAACCACACGGCACAAATTGGTTGACGTCAAATAAATTACTTAAAACTAAGTTTACTGCCGCTTCCAAGGCGTCAGTGCAGAAGAATCGGTAACAAACTGCAATGCAGAATTTTCTTCAACAACGTCAACTTCACTTCTTGCCGTGTGGTTCCCGGCACCAAAAGAAAAAAAGAATAGGACCACTCCATCTCTCTCTCATAGATGTCGTAAAAGGCGACTAACGGGAAGGCTTATAAACTTGGGATTCTTCTTTTAGGCGATGGGCTAGCAACCTGTCACTATTTGAATCTTAATTCTATCTTAAAGCCAAATAGCTGAACGTGGCCTATCAGTCTTCAAGACTGTTGGCTCTGTCTACCCCGCAAGGGATATAGACCTGATTATATGTATGTACGTAGTGTACGTCAACTTCACAAATATCCAAACTTAGAATAGAAATGAGTTCAACCAAATTATTTTCATTTATAGAATAGTTCAACCAAATTATTTTTATTTTCCAGAAAGGGGCATGTACCTCGGGTCCCCGTGCTCCCAGTGGTGCAACCCCAAGCTGTTGCACGTGTTTTGCGAGCCCACCACCCAGACGTGTCAGTGTGACTCCAAACACCCCGTCTCTTTGGGCGTCGCCAAGGGCTGTGCTAAACGTGAGTTGTTCCTCCTATAACAGCTTGATCTCTGACTGCTTCCTCTCTACTATTAGTTCTACTCCGCGCCACCCAGACGTGTCAGTGTGACTCCAAACACCCCGTCTCTTTGGGCGTCGCCAAGGGCTGTGCTAAACGTGAGTTGTTCCTCCTATAATAGCTTGATCTCTGACTGGTTCCTCTCTACTATTAGTTCTGCTCCGCGCCACCCAGACGTGTCAGTGTGACTCCAAACACCCCGTCTCTTTGGGCGTCGCCAAGGGCTGTGCTAAACGTGAGTTGTTCCTCCTATAATAGCTTGATCTCTGACTGGTTCCTCTCCACTATTAGTTCTACTCCGCGCCACCCAGACGTGTCAGTGTGACTCCAAACACCCCGTCTCTTTGGGCGTCGCCAAGGGCTGTGCTAAACGTGAGTTGTTCCTCCTATAATAGTTTGATCTCTGACAGGTTTCTCTCTACTATTAGTTCTACTCCGCGCCACCCAGACGTGTCAGTGTGACTCCAAACACCCCGTCTCTTTGGGCGTCGCCAAGGGCTGTGCTAAACGTGAGTTGTTCCTCCTATAATAGTTTGATCTCTGACAGGTTTCTCTCTACTATTAGTTCTACTCCGCGCCACCCAGACGTGTCAGTGTGACTCCAAACACCCCGTCTCTTTGGGCGTCGCCAAGGGCTGTGCTAAAAGTGAGTTATCGAAAAAGTGACCGCAATAAAAATCACAACGCCTCACCTCTCGATAAGACATAAGTTTAGGGTAATAAGAGATTTCTAAAAGATCTACCTATCTGAAGATACCTCAGGCATAATACCGAGCACAAAAAGACGCTGTATGGAGAGATAATTTTAATATATTTTCGACGTTAGCAGAGTATTATCATCATCGAAGACGCAGTAGCGTAAAGTAGAAATCTGAAAGATATTCTGATTTGCGGCAGTAATATCAGTATCCAGTTTAAGTATCATAAATCATAGCCAATATTTGTTACGATAATTGTTTTGTTTTCAAACAACGAAGACTGAAGATACTGAAGAGTCGAGAGCCCTTCCCTTTTGTGCGCCAAGTAAGGGCTCTTCATGAAGAGTGCTCACTCATGCTGACGGGATTTTAATTCAATTTAATTAAAACCACGTGTTTTATATCCACTTTTCTATGAAAGTAATTAAATTTCTACGTCAAAATTTATATATTTATAGAGCAGTTACACATATTTTTCACCAAGGATGGAATGAAATAGGTTCTTAGTTCTTCTGGATTAAGGACATAGAAATTGCCCCATTTACCATTTATGAATATGTATGTATAAGCACACACTGTTATTGAAGTCACAGGAGTCACACAGCTGTCCCTCCACTGTGATTACCAGAACTACTCATTCCCGAATCGTGACTAAAACTTTATTCCTGAATAATGTAGACTTGTCCAAATGCCAAGTCGACGAAAACAGTAATGAAGATATTTTTATCAAATTTTGATGACCATGATCCTAAAGCCACTCTCACTTCACAGCCAGGAAGCTCGGCGAGCAGTGTTTCTACCGGCAGACGTGCCGGGCGTTCGATGCGCATGCGTCCTGCGTCCAGGTCAACCACAACGCCTACTGCCAGTGCGACCCTGGCTACCACAGCACTTCGCACTCCAGACCTACGCAGAGAGTATTCTGTACTGAAGGTAACGGATATACCTTATAAATCGATTAATTCTTTCTTTATGTAGAAAACTAGATAGCAAAATTATGGTTTATTCACCCACGTGATATCACCTTTTAGGTTTACCAGTAAGTAAAACTAAAATTGTCATTCGCACTGCCTATCAAGACACTGAGCGTGAACTGAAGTGGGTTTATAGGTGGGTACATATAGTCACGTCTAAACCCCCTACAGGGTAGCAGAGCCAACAGTCTTGTAATGACTGAAAGGCCACGTTCAGCTTGGAGGTGACTTGAGTTGACTTTCAGTTGGAATTGAGGTTCAAATGGTAAAGAGGTTGTTCGCAAAGAATGAGTTTGAGTACAAATTTGTGTAGTTATCAATTCCAACATTAGATTTTAATACTGACCTTATGACTGTTAAAATTAGAAGAAGTCGCTTAGGTATGATAGACTTAAAACTGAGTAGCTTCTTGTAAAACAAGACAACCAATCTTCCAGACTTGGTGCTGCTGACAGCGGATATGCCGACGTTGCTGGGCGTAGCGTCGGGGATCTTCGTACTGGCGGGGCTGCTCTGCATGGTGCTGCATCTGTACACGAGGGCGCGGTATCACCCCACACACCTGGCTGATGCTCGCCTCACACCGCCCTGTTTGTACTCTCTCAACGATACTGGTTAGTCTTCTGATATTTTGAATTGTAAGGTGTTTGTGAAGCCTGGAAGCTCTGCTTTTGACGGGTTTTGGCATCTATAGTAATTGTTCTTTGACTGGTCATCCACCTACAGTAAGTACCAGTGTTCTTACGGTGAAAGCAATGTCTGCCTTGTAAGGAACCAGGCAACTGAATGAACCATTTCAAAATTCAAAAATTCAAAATTTTTATTCATTATTATAGGATACTATATATCGCTTAAAAATTGTCAAAACGTATGGTTTAACAACATTGGTTGACGTCAAATAAATTACTTAAAAACTAAGTTTACTGCCGCTTCCAAGGCGTCAGTGCAGAAGAAGCGGTAACAAACTGCATTCAGTTTCAAGCTAGCTAAGGTAACCTTTCAGTTCAAGACAGGAATACAAGAGTAACTAAGTATAGCTACTTTTCTGAAATTTCTACACTAAAAAAAGCCTAGTGCCGTGTGGTTCCCGGCACCAATACAAAAAAGAATAGGACCACTCCATCTCTTTCCCACGGATGTCGTAAAAGGCGACTAAGGGATAGGCTTACAAACTTGGGATTCTTTTTTAGGCGATGGGCTAGCAACCTGTCTCTTGTTAAATCTCAATTCTATGGTTAAGCCAAATAGCTGAACGTGGCCAGTTCAGTCTTTTCAAGACTGCTACCCCTACAGGCTCTGTCTACCCCGCAAGGGATATAGACGTGACCATATGTATGTATGTGTAAAAAAGCCTAGTCAGTAAACGCTCGATTCCAGGGGGCACGGTAAGCGGCACGCGGGCGTCGTCGCGCGCCTCCTCCCGCAGCGGCTGCACCAGCGGCACCCTGGAGCTGGAGTCGTCGGCGTCGCGGCGCACGTCCCGGCGCGGCGTGCCCGTGTCGGCGTCGCGCGCAGGTGCGGCGCGCACCGCGGCCATCTTGCTAATCTCGCGGCACCTGAAGGCCGTAAGGCGGGACGGCGGCGCGCACCCGCCTAAGTGCGCCGCCAAAGGTGATCTGGATAATGTATGCAGCCCGCGGCCCCATTACTGCACGGTCGGTGTCCGGCGGCGGGTGCGGTTTCCTCGAACGCTGCGTGGGTGGTTCGCGCGGTTTTGCCATAGCATTTCTATTGGGTGATTGATGTACTCTTCACTGTCTCTAATGGGTACCAAACTCTTACAACAAAATGGATTTAATCGCAAGTTTGCTTTGGGAAAACAAATGCAGTTCAATCAAAATCTTGCTTTATGTATTTCGTTGGTTCAATTGAAATATGATGTTGTTGATATTTTTCAACATCCGACAGTTTTATATGACAGCTTAACTAAAAGTTAACGTGAATAATCAAAATTTGATGATGATGATGAAGTAAACACGGTGAATACAAGGCTTTCGGGGAAAGTCTGTGTGACGCATGCAACGCACCGATGACGCCCGTCCGTTAGATGTTGCGTTTCGGTGTTAGCGGCCACGGACAGACGCTAGTCTGCGACTGCTCGGCCACTCGATGTTCCTCCAAATATGCTCCGTAAATAACCCCTGGATTGTAGTATTCTTCTTATGTATAAAACAAAGTAACTTTTGGTTCCTGTTGAACTTCCCATCTCTAAATGACCCTCTGTAGAGTCTGCACTGAGTGGTGCTGACTTGATTTTTACATTACCTTCGTTGTATATATATTTTGTATAATGGTTTCTGTATTTACCGTATCCTTCTGCCCGTCACCCATCTTTTTAAATAAAAATTTCATTTTCATCAGTTGTATCTCTGAAGTTTTGTTATATACAATACATATTTGTCTCTTATCTCGGGTCTGCTGGAAGAGATTTCTTTAGAAATAAGCAGGACCTATGTAATTTTGTTTCTTGTGTTTATCATTCTCGATTGTTTTCTGTATACATAAATCTGTTAATAAATATTTTGACAATTTCATAATTATCATATTTCTAGAATTCTGTATTAAAATCCACAATCTCACAATCCTTTCCTCATTTTCTTTCAAAGCATATTTGGAAAATATCGAATAAATCTGACGATTTTGATGGTTTGTTGTAAGTACGCTTGATGTGAGGCTTTACTCGTGGCATTGGCACTATCAAGAACAACCTTTGGGCTAAAAACTATATCGTAAAGCTATGGTGTGGCGTCAGTCGCAAGGTACGCGCGAGCAAGATGGCCAAGGTCTTTGTCTTTTCCTATCTCATCTACACTTCTTCGAAACTGAACCAAGGTAGCCTTAGCCTGGTCTTTAACACCAGAAAGATTAACAATCTCTCTGTGAGTTACGTGACCTAACATTTTCAATTAACACTTTACACATTCACTGAACACAATCAATAATTCACCTTTGCAATAAATTTTGGTAACAACACAATAGAAGGCATCACTGTTAATAATACAATTATTAAATAAAAGACGTATCACAATAATCTAGTGTGTGAAAATACATTTCGATATAAACGATGATATTTTATTAATAGTAATGCCATTCTCAAAATATAATATTTTCTGGTATCTCGAAAGATTCAAGATTCGGGCCAAGGCTTCAGTTTCACGACAAGCACGCTGCTTTGCTTCTGTCAAATTGTCCACTTTTAGCGTTGGCGCTGCATGCACGCCTTTATCATGTCGCAGTAAGGTTCAAAGTTCATTGTTACACTGTGCCCTGTTGTTAGATAATTTTTACTTGCTTGGTAATTTGGGGAAACATCTTTACCTCTACTGATATATATTTTCGCTTGTAACTTGTTTAATTTAGAAAAAACAGGTTAACTTCATTTGTGCTTTATATAAACAAACAAACAGATTTAACTTCAACGCTTTTGAAATTACTAATGCAATATTATTTAACATTTATCATATCAAAATGTAAAGCAATCTCTCACTGATGTTCTATTTCAAATCGCATCTTCTCAAAGCTTAAAAATAACTCACTTGGCAATGACAACATCTAAAACTATGCTTACATTTAAACCGAAATAATCATGCTATGCAACGCAATCACAGCAGCAACGCATAGCACGCATATTATCGCAACAATTTTGCAAAAAATGTAATAAATACCATTTTTTACCTCAGGTTCGCGACGTCCAAGTCTAAGTTCGGTTCAAAGCAGCTCTTCGTCTATTAGGAGTTATAGTGCAAAGAGGTGGGAGAAGGAAAGGGAGCAGAAAGAGAGACGGCAGATGAGCATGCGCCTTGCTCAGCTTCACGATAAGATGTCGTCGGGGCGGGAGATCCCTAAACATGCGCCGACGCCGTCGCCTCGTTCCCCAAATAACTCCACAGACGGGCTGTTACCAGCTGTATGTGAGATTAGAGAAGTAAGAATCATCAGATCCTTATTAGACTCCTCTTGAGTATCTTCGAGCTGATAAAAAAGATTAGACAAAGGTACTGGAGTGGAGTTGTAGATGCATTTGTAAACCGATTGTTGACACACTTTCTCCTAACATACACCCTGATGAAAATTCTGGAAGTACCCCGAATTGATAAATATCTTATGTCTCTTTTATAAACTTCTGCTACTCCTGCATTGCAGACATATACCTACCTAAACATGACATCGTTAGACCTGTAGCTCCAACAACTAGTATATAAGACGACCTATTATAAATCATATTGAGACACATTTGATAAATAACTATCAAAGTCGAGAGGACCCATCTGAATACACGGAAAGATGAGATTAAGTTCCAACTGGATAACTGTTATGGCCTTTTGACAATTTGTTCTTTAGCAATGATGATCTTCTTTTTCCGCCTGACGTGAATCCTGGCTATATACTCACCTATTTCGAGAGGTGCCCAAGTGCGACTTTATTGTCAGGAACGTTAATAATATCACTACGAAAACATATAGATCCACGATCTGTCTTCGCATCTTCAGTTCTAATAAGCGATATTCTTCCAGCTGGTGACGAACCCAGAACCGCAGCTTCAAGGCGTGGACGGCCCCTGCTCCTCATCATCGCTTTACTGACAGCAATTCCAGCCCAGGAAGACGCGTCGGTCCCTGGACTCGCTCTCGGACGGAGCTCCGGCCATCGCCTGGATGTAGACTACCAAAAGTGCTTCAGTGTATCTGTGAATCGAAGTGGATCGCCGAATATCGTGTCTTAATTTTGACTTCAGTGATACAAGTATAGTGGACTGAGATGTTTTCGATGATTTGTCAGACTGGAATCGGCAAAATTCGACAGCTGTAATCGTAGATTGGACTATGAGGTTCATTGGTTATAAAATGGCGTCGGTGATTTTGAAGGGCCTTGTTTATTAGACCTTAATGGGCTACCGTGATTAATGAATTAGACGCTAAAGTTACTGGCTGCAGAAATCGTTTGGCATCAAGCGATTGCTTGTTATTTTATGAAGTTAATACTTATAACAGCAGAAACCTTAATCTGGGTCTGTGTAAGTGATGTCTTAGATAAACTGCTTGCGGCTTACGATTCCTGATGAAATTACAAGTTCAGTGAAGCATCGCTGCAATAGATTCACTTACGACCATTTCTCGTATGGTTAATCCAGCGTACTTGTATTAAAGAAGTAATATAGCGTATTAAATATGGATCAAATCAGAAGACCCCATGTAGAAACACCATGTCAAGTATCACCAGTAAGCAATAGTTCAGAATTCGGATTGAACGCTTCAAGCTTTTAGATGTAAGTTCTAGGTTATAATAAGGCTAACTGATAAGGCAAAGAGGGTTAGAATTGTAAGTGGAAGGTCAATCATGTTTGTTTCACTGCCAACCTAACCCATATTTGATCAATGTTACACATCCAGTGGTCAGAATGTGCAAATTTCCTCGTGAGATAATACAACTTTTGATGGTAACTACTGATGATATGTAAGTAAAGCATCTCTGGCAATCTAAGGACTGTCAATGTAATAAACAAAACAGTACACCCTCTTACCATAACATCTATGTATCATTAGCGATTATAACAGAAGTGAGGTGGCTCTTACCTTCAGTGTATCTTTTACTCTCGTCTTGGCATATATCCTAGCTGCATTCTCAGCTATTGTCATTAACCGTACATTTAATAGATTCATAATTACATTAATACGAAGAAAATGTTTTGCAAAACTCCAATGGTCATGCCCTCGCATGACATCTACCCGCGCATTCCACCTTTGAAAATTTATAATTGCTATCGTCTTAAAAATGTCATTTCACCTTTCATGTGAAACCTACAACATCCTAGGGCAAACTGTCTTTATTATATGCTTATAAATTGATAATTTTGAGACGAGTACCGACGTATTGTGCAATTCTTTTATATTCTAAAATTCGTTCACGTTCAGGTTTTTCTTTTATTTAACCTCCCTTAAGGTTAAATAGAAAAAATATATATTTCCATTAACGCTTCTTCATATTCCTCCGATTTCCAATTATCATCGAAGCACAAGCCTGACAGATAACATGAGATTTGGCTACTTTTCAATGAACTTAACATATCCATAGTCATCCAGCGAACAACAGGCATTCTTACTCTTTGTACAGATTTCTAATCTATTAATTTGGGTACTCTCTATATAAAATTTATTAGTTAGTGATATAGACCTATATATTACATCGTCATCATTAATTAGCAGTGTTCTCAGTACAAAAATAAATTCTAATCATTATTGCTATCGGCTATGACGTAGGTATTTGCAATTTGGGGATGGTTATCTGAGACTTATCGACTGCCATACACAACCGTCGGAACAATCTAGTAGTGTGTTTGCTTCTAAATTTCAATATTCATATATTTCTGTTATACTTCTAGCTAAGCTATAAGAATTTCAGTGACACTTTCTTTACTTTCTTATATATCTTTATTTTTCTTTTTCTCCATAGCTTTATTAGCATCTTGTTTTTTACTCTTCATCATTACTTTCTTTTGAGGCAACAAAAATATGTGACTGTCTTTCCTACTACACAATTAAGTTCTTTTTGGCTACTTTATGTAAATAATAATTCCATCAGGATCTCAGACTTTATTAAGTTTACTGCAGGCTTCCTGAATCATGCACTACTGGTACTAGAAATTCTGAGTATTTCTGAATATAAATCTGAATACTTTTCCATCTCATATCTGTTCCCAGATATTTCCAGTTTGACCGGTTGAAACCAACCTCTATCACAAAACGTTAATTCAACAAGTAATTTATCAATCTTTATCTAACTATGAGGTCGTCTAATTACCTTCATAAACTATATTTATACGTCTGTTATCAAAATCAGATTATTTCTGGAAAGTCTTACAAGACTGTCTGGAACTGTAGTGTCGTGTGCAAGCTCTCCCGAAGCTTTCCGAAGCTGTCTAACCTTTACACGGTATTCACTTCTAGCTACAGTTACAAAAATATATTTTGGAAAATATTTATAAACTTTATTTTTGTCTGGGCCATGGTCGCACGGAATGAATTCTTGAATGTGTTATTTGTGTTTTGTTTTTTTTTTTATTTGTGAATTGTTTTCACCTCGACTTTATAATATTAAATCATCGTTACGAGGAATTTCGATGTTCTATGCTAACCCTAATTTCGTAATATCCCTTGTATTTCTTGCCTCAGGTTTTCTGAATCATTTATGTCTAAAAGTGCTTCTCATTTTTATTTATCAATTCCCTTAGCTCTTACTACTAACCTACTAACAGACATAATACAGACTACTTAAGTAATTTTGTTTCAATGCAAGTAGAGCTATGTTGCTGTATCTAGTATTACCCTTTTTATTAATAATGTCCATTATCTAAAAAGATGTGAATCAGTTTAATACATAGAAATCTGAATCTGGTCCTATATTATTCTGATCTATAGTTATTTGCGTTAGTGCAGTCAATTATAGTGAGCCTAAGCACCAAACAAGGCAGCCACAAGTTCGCAATGCATTTGTAAGGCAGTAAAGACCTTCCACTCCAAGATAAGCATTTTGTTTCCAAAATGGTATGAGGAAACTGGGACGGTCAATTTGACATCCCATTATGGTACGGTCAAGATCTAAAGTCTATTTATGATGTAGAAGAAGCATATGGTCCAGTACGGATATAAAGACTATACTTATAAAAGTACTTACGGTTTTAATAGCGAAATTGTAAGACAGCTTTTCAACGCACAAGCGACCATAGAAATTAATTCGCGAATATGTTCTTTACTAACGATATTCTGTGGACGAAAGCGTTAAGAAATATCTGAAGTTCCCACGGGAATTGTACCCTGGGTACTAGTATTAAAATGGACAGTTGTTCATCTTCTTGGTAATTCTTTATTAAAACAAATATTAATTTGGAAATAATTGATCACCCAACGTTGAAGAATGACATGAATGAATTGAAAAAATAATAAATTTGTAATACCCTTCCCTCCTCATAATTATATTAAAAATCATTGTATAATTATCTACGCTTTAGCTAGGTAATATAGTTTTGTCAGAAGTATTGTTAAGTTCATACATTTTGTAACGATAAAATAAGAACGAATCATGTAAAGTAATAACATTATGATGCCACAACGTAATGTTACATTGAAATAACATAATAATAGAATTTATCTGAAACAATTTGAACAACACGGGACAGATCATCAAGACGACTGTAACTACATATTAACTATGATATCGATTCTTTAACTTCTCATGGACTTCACTTCATCTCGTTCCCGTGGATGTCGTATAAGGCGACTAAGGGATAGGCTTAAAAACTTGGGATTCTTCTTTTAAGCGATGGGCTAGCAACCTGTCACTAATCTTAATTCTATCATTGAGCCAAACAGCTGAACTTGACCCATCAGTCTCTTCAAGACTGTTGGCTTTACCTTCCCCGCGGGGGATAAAGACGTGATTATATGTACCTTTAAGTCATTTGGGGCATCAATCAATGCATTTTTGTGGCATCGTATTGTAACCATCAGTTATCGTATTAGTTATTAAAATGCTGCTCGACTGACAAGCAGCAGTACTAACATAAGACTCGATAGCGTAAGGGGAACGGTGAATTTGGCGGGAGCCAGGCCTTACTGATCAGGGATCTCCAAGGAATCTGAACGTGTTTAATATGACCTGAAAGTCATCACACACTAACAAACTTGAGATTCTTTTGCAGGCGATTGGTTAGCAACCTTTTGCGAGACTGTTCGGTTCGCGCTGTCAAAACAGCAAGGGATATAGACGTGATTTTATGATGAGTGAGATGAGAGATGAGATGAGTATGTATGTAAATTCCCGTAATTTCTCATTTCATTTCTGAAATCTAGTATCTACTACATTTGTAAGGGATTTATTTTTAATTTTTTTAAATATCAATCTGTGTAATTTGTCCCGTATATATTTTTTTCATTTATTTATTTTATTGCAGTAGTTACCATACATTTAAACGAATTATCACGTCTTTATTCCTTACGGGGAAGACACAGCCAACAATCTTGAAAATCTGATGGAATTGAGATTCAAATAGAGACAATAGTTAAATTTTCTTGTTGTCAATTTAATAACATCATTAACCATGGATGACGATTATACCCATCATTCAAAGATGAATAACTCAAAAGCATTTCTACATTCTCAAATCAAAAGGATGCTAATTAAAAAAGACGAGACTTAAATATAAAAGACAGAAGTAAGAATTCGAAGTAATGATGACATGGACAATGTTAAACATGTTAAGA
This sequence comes from Amyelois transitella, assembly GCF_032362555.1. Classification (NCBI taxonomy): domain Eukaryota; kingdom Metazoa; phylum Arthropoda; class Insecta; order Lepidoptera; family Pyralidae; genus Amyelois; species Amyelois transitella. Next base: position 11,019,065 of record NC_083512.1, read on the forward strand.
TTTATGTAGCAGTAGGTAACAGCGTGTTTAGATTTTAAGTCATTTTGTACGTGTATATGTAAATATCGCAATAAATTATTAGTTTATAACTAGGCGCTAAGCTATTATAGCATTTGCTTGTGAGGCGACGAGACTATTTTTTCAAACGAAAATTTCACCTTCACACAGCAACACATGATGGTCTCCCTAAGAATTTTTATTAAGTGGCGTTACTCCTAAGAGCCTAAAGTTATTCTATGACCACCATTTTAACTCTTCCCATCTTAACTCTGGACTCTGCAAATTGACATGGTCTCCCTAAGGACTAGAACATTCATTACTATAGAGCCCGGAGTCAATGAGATGCTGTAAATGAGCACTTAAACCCAACTTGACCATTCTAGAAAATGTTTGTACCCGCAGGCCGTCCATTCTCCACAGACCTACTAGAGCATTCGTGTAAAAATTATGCCAATTCTTAACAGTGATTTTGTCTAGTTGAATAAATAGTCTCTTTGCAACGATGGAGGATTAATAGTATAATGTATATTCGTGATAATAAACGTAGAACCCTATTCGATTATTTTGTATTAGCACAAATGATAAAAATGGTACGAAAGTAATAAGTATTTTTGTTGTGTTGAATTTGCTGTTTGCATAAAATAAACTGTCGGAAATGTTGTTTTCTCTAATTTCGTGTTGAATTTTTCGTTATTTCTACAGTCAAGTGCGTTCCATCCAAATCAGTTCCAAATGTAAGTAATTTCGTTTAAAATTCTGCTCAATTCTCTGATTAACTTGACCCCAGTAAAATCAGGTTTTAGAAACTATTTTAAAAATGTGTGTCATTTGGTTCCCGGCACCATTAGAAAAAAAAGAACAGTACCACTCCATCTCCTTCCCATTGCTATAGTAAAAGGCGACTAAGGGAAAAGCTTATGTGCTTCGAGATTCTTCTTTTAGGCGATTTGAATCTCAATTCTATTTTTAAGCCAAATAGCTGAACGTGGCCTATCAATCTTTTCAAGACTGTTAGGTTATGTACCTACTATGTATGAGCAAAAAAAACTAAAATCATCGTAAATGCTCAAATTTCTTTTGCAAAAGTAAGGTTGCGTTTCCACCCGAGATATGCTAGCGATATATTTTGAACAACCAATAAAATACTGTGTAGTTAACGTCACTAAGAGTAGGACTCTATATCTTCCCATGGATTTCGTAAAAAGCGACCAATTGATAGGCTAGTAACCTTGGAATTCTTTTTGTAGGCCATGGGATGGTATTTGAATCTTAATTCCATTGAGGAACTCCATATTTTTTAAAGCACAGCTAAAACTCATCGCGCATCTGAAATGGAAACGCAGTAATAAAACTTGTCCTACCCTTGATTAAAAGCCTACCTTAGATTCTAACGCAAGGTTGTTCTGGTTGAAAGGTGATACCTACTTTGCCGTAGAGCAATAAAATTACAACATTGGTAATATTAAATTTACTAACTAGTACTTCTTTTAGAAGTTTTTCATTCCAACCGTACTTTATTTTGTTTTTGTAACTTGTGGCATATAGATGTCGCTACAATATCATTATTTCATAAAAGGTAACGCTTGAAGGTCAAAGTCACCTTATCTGGCAGATGCAAACAGACTGTTTGGTAACGATGCAGTGTTGTATTATAGAAACTCAATGAATCCCATTATTTCTAGTTAGGTTACCTACTACCATTGAACCCGATGCAGGAAATATCATTGGATGAAGTCTAACTAAAGGATCTTATTCTCAACGGAGATTTTACCTAGTTACCTAGAACATGGTATGTAAATAGAATCACGCCTCCTCCCCGGAAAAGCAGAGGATACATCATCACGTCTTCATCAATTACGGGGTAGACAAAGTCAGTCATAAAGACAGGTTGCTAGCCTCCTTGCCCTTGTAACTACCTACCAATCTTACTAACATTATCATCGTCAAAAATAAATCTCTGCTCGAGTACGGTTGCGTGCGGCACAATGTGTAGGTAAGACATTTCCAGTATCATTTAGATTGATCCATTTCCACTGGGAGTAAAGCGGAGATGTGGAAATTATTCAAAACACTGCCGTTTTGGTGGAAACCACGGCTTGAGAATCCGTGCAGCGTGCAGTCAACTTTCGTCAGACCGACTCTTGACTGGATTAAACTAGCTAGTGTAACGTAACACAGACCGCTAGTTATTGGCCCGTGGTCCCTGCACGGCGGTTTTACACACGTTCAATCCAGTCAAATTTTTTTGCCAATTAAATACAAGTGTGACTACCTAGTAAAGCGGTACCCTACTCATCATCAAATCCTGTTAGAATGGGATATTCAACATTTTATTGATAAGTTTAGTATTCTCCTATCCCATAAAGCACCCTTGGAAAGGTAGATGGATGAAGTTCGCTACCAATGAAAGATATCATAAGTTATATTCATTTATTTGAAGTAAGTTTTGACAGCAACACCGCAATCACAATTGACGGCAGATTAGCGACAGAAAGGTACTCGTGGAATGTGTTTAATCGACCTCCTCGATGGTGGGGCCGGCGCCTCCAGCGGCCGCTCCGCCGGCGCCGGGCGCTCCGCCAGGGAAGCCCGGCATACCGCCCGGCATGCCGCCGGGGGCTCCGCCCGCGCCCTGGTACAACTTCGTGATGATCGGATTGCAGATACCCTCCAATTCCTTCTGCTTGTGCTCGTACTCCTCCTTATCAGCCAACTGGTTGGAGTCCAACCATTTGATGGTGTCATTGCATTTGTCCAGGATGATCTGCTTGTCGGAGTCGCTGATCTTCTCCTTCAGCTTCTCGTCCTCCATGGTGGACTTCATGTTGAAGCAGTAGGATTCCAGAGCGTTCTTAGACTGGATAGTCTCCTTCTGCTTCTCATCCTCATTCCTGTACTTCTCAGCCTCGTTGACCATGCGCTCAATTTCTTCCTTAGAGAGACGGCCCTTGTCGTTGGTGATGGTGATCTTGTTCTCCTTGTTAGTCGACTTCTCGACAGCAGAGACATTCAAGATGCCATTGGCGTCGATGTCGAAGGTGACCTCGATTTGAGGGACGCCACGGGGCGCTGGTGGGATGCCAGTGAGCTCGAACTTACCGAGGAGGTTGTTGTCCTTGGTCATGGCACGCTCACCCTCAAATACCTGGATGAGCACACCGGGTTGGTTATCAGAGTAGGTGGTGAAAGTTTGCGTTTGCTTGGTGGGAATGGTTGTGTTACGCTTGATGAGGGTGGTCATCACTCCTCCGGCGGTCTCGATACCGAGCGACAGAGGCGTGACGTCGAGAAGCAGCAAGTCCTGCACCTCCTCAGACTTGTCTCCGTGCAGAATGGCGGCCTGTACGGCAGCACCGTACGCCACGGCTTCGTCAGGGTTGATAGATTTGTTCAGCTCCTTTCCATTGAAGAAGTCTTGTAGGAGCTTCTGCACTTTGGGGATACGGGTAGAACCACCAACAAGGACGATGTCATGGATCTGAGCCTTGTCCATTTTGGCGTCACGGAGCGACTTCTCGACAGGCTCCATGGTCGATCTGAACAGGTCAGCATTCAGTTCCTCGAAACGCGCCCTGGTGATGGATGTATAGAAGTCGATGCCCTCATAGAGGGAATCTATTTCAATGCTAGCCTGGGTGGATGAAGAGAGGGTTCTCTTCGCCCTTTCGCACGCCGTCCTTAGACGCCTCAGTGCCCTCTTGTTGGTGGTGAGATCTTTCTTGTACTTCCTCTTGAACTCTTGGACGAAGTGGTTCACCATGCGGTTGTCGAAATCTTCGCCTCCCAAGTGCGTGTCACCGGCGGTAGACTTCACCTCGAAGATGCCGTCCTCGATGGTCAGGATGGACACGTCGAAGGTGCCGCCGCCGAGGTCAAAAATGAGGACGTTACGTTCTCCGCCCCCCTTTTTGTCAAGACCGTACGCAATCGCCGCAGCAGTCGGTTCATTGATGATTCGGAGAATATTCAAGCCAGAGATGGTACCCGCATCTTTTGTGGCTTGTCTCTGAGAGTCGTTGAAATACGCAGGAACCGTAATGACTGCATTCTGCACAGTTTTACCGAGGTAAGCCTCGGCTGTTTCCTTCATTTTTGTAAGCACCATTGAGCTCACTTCTTCAGGGAAGAAGGTCTTATCTTCACCTTTGTATGCTACTTTAATCTTTGGTTTGCCTCCATCACTGACCACTTCGAAGGGCCAGTGCTTCATGTCAGCTTGTACAGTGGCATCCTCGAACTTACGACCAATCAAACGTTTGGCATCTGAAACAATAAAAAAAGATATCAAAAATGCTGCCAAAGTCTCATATTTTCTTGGATTAAATTGTTTCTCTCAGATTATTTTTATCAATCAATATGTTCAGAGACTCTAGTCTAGTATATTGGGATATCATCATGAAAATAATAAATAAAACAGATGTACCTACTAACCTACCAAATAAATAGGAAGTATGAGAATGAGTCATACAAATTAGTGATGATACAAAATCTTTGGTTATTTACAGGAAGTGACAAGTGTTAATAATATTATGACTCATTATTTCATAACTTGACATTTTATTGAATATGCTCAACTCAATAAGGTAAATCAAACAAAAAATCTTTGGTACAAAAGATTTCACTGCTTCAGGAGTCCTGAATTATCATTATAATCAAGAAACTTGTTTATTACCTACATGCTGCATATTGAACAATGGAATTTATAATGAAGGTGATTTAGGTCAAATATGGTAGAACCTAACTATAAACGATGCATTACATAATTGTTACTTTCTAGTATTTTGGAAATTTTATATTCTTTAGTCGCATGATACTTCTATAGACATACATATTGCCTTCAACTAAGTACCTACTATGCTTCAAGGCTTTGTGTCAAAGTTTAAGGTACTTCGCTATGATATGGTATAATTAGTGCTCATAAATCCAGCAGTACAAAGGGAAAAGCCTGAAAAGAAAGAGGTCTTACCAAAAATTGTGTTGTTGGGGTTCATCGCCACCTGGTTCTTAGCGGCATCACCGATCAGACGCTCGGTGTCTGTGAAGGCAACATACGATGGTGTTGTCCTGTTGCCTTGGTCATTGGCGATGATCTCCACCTTGCCATGCTGGAACACACCCACACAAGAGTAGGTGGTACCCAAGTCGATACCCACTGCTGGTGCTTTCGCTGCCATCTGGACAAAACAAAATTAACAATTAAAATATTTCATACAAGTGAGAGGTTATGATGAAATGGATGAAAACTTATCATCATGTAATCATGAGCAATCAAAATGTTAGATGAAAATGGAAGGTAAGTTTTTTTTTTACACAAAGACTTCTTATCAAAATCTTCACAAGAGTCACATGTCGAGAGAACTACGTAGGTTTGCTCGTGTAACTATGGACAAGAAGAGTTCATCGTACGCAAACAATGACCTAACCTCGATGTTCAATTTGAGATCATTGGCACAAGGAAATCCGCCATTTTGAGGGCCCAAAATAGAACACCCACGGCAATGTGGGATGAACAACGTAAGTTATCATTTGTGAAAGAAGTTTTTATCTTTGTCTACATAAATGGATACGAAATGAGGATAAGCGGCCATCATGGAAAAATCAATACGGAAGGTTCTCGAATGCCGCATGGTGATAAAGTCATGAGATGATGGAAATGCAGAATTTGTGCTGCATTTTAGATTAAACTACATATTAAACGATAGCTTCAATTACAATAACTAAAAAAAATTGGATATGTTATAACTTTGGGCCCCGGGTGGCACTGTCAAACCACGTGAGTCACGCACGTTTTCAATTGTTGGTCCAAGAGAAAAAAATTAAGCACGAATGTAATTAAATATAGTAAAGATTTATAGAAATAATCAAAGATTATTAACTTCTATGCCGAACTGATGCAAAAAGCCTAAAATGGAAAGGCACCTCCCAACATGATAAGTGTCAATTTCCAAAACAATTCCAATATTTTTTGGAAAATTCGGGAAAAAAAACATATAGAAAATAGAAAAATACATAACCTTGTGTTAAAATTACTTACATTTTTGTATTTTATTGCTTCGTAGACTTAAAAATAGAAACACTCGGAAAACGTGCGCGATTAACGGATTCTTCACAAGAACTAAAATGGCGGGCTGTGTTCTACAAAGTTTATATAACATTCATTCACAGTGTTTCCGTTACTACAAATTAAAAAGTTACAAATTCTGAAAAGTTACACAAATGTAAAAAAATATTACGAACATAAAGCCCATCATTCAAATCTAAAAAGCTTATTTCAAAAAAAGGAGCCTGGCACATGCATATTTTACTTAGAAGAAGGCCCCAGAAATCACCTCATGTACAAAATTATAATTTGTTACCCAATAAAATACTTTTATTATTACTGAATAACTACCATAAATTAAATAACTAAATGTGTGCGGTTCCCAACACCTTAGAATAGGACCACTTGTATCTTTCCCATGAATGTCGTAAAAGGCGACTAAGGGTAGGTTAAGAAACTTGGGATTCTTCTTGTAGTAATTTATAATTGATTTGTTATATCTTAATTATATTTTTTGTCCAACAATACTGAACTCGAAAAACAGCTACTGATACCCAATTTAAGTAATAAAATTACTTTTGGGGCTTAGGAGCCGGAAGTATGTTTTGTAGAGTGAAGAGAAAACTAAGATCTCAGCTTTACGCATATAAAGTTGCAGGATTTTAAATGAAATATCGCTCGTTTTTATAGAAGTATATTTATTTTCGTATGTTTATTGTAATTTTCTACAAAGGAGACCGAATAATTTTCCGTATTTGGCGAAAAATTGTTTCAGACATACATAAAATCACGCCCTTTGCCAGAAAGGTAGGAAAAAGACGAACAATATATATCATTTATTTATAACCTACATTACTACTCTATATTATGTTGTTAATTAATATTAATTATATTTAACTTTTTATTTAAATGCATGCAATAAGTTACAGTAGTTTAATCAGATCTGTAATAAATCGTGATTAATTACTAAAATTACGTAAACTGAAAAAAAATAAAATAATGGCAACATTTTCATGGCAGAATCTAGATTGCAATGAAAGAGTTTTCTGGAATATTCCTGAACATTAACCAATCAAATTGTTTCCCTCTGACGCTATCCTCTTTGATTGGCTGAATTTGACAGATGAATAGACAACGGTGCACGAATGGGCAATGCGCATTCATTTAATTTTCATTCATTCATTCTGTTCTACTTTCGTTCATTCTTTCCTTTTTAGTGTTGTTCAGCAACACTACAATACAAAATACAAATAGGCCCTTCGATATTATAAAACCATCGATAGTAAAGATTTCTGTTGACGATTAGACTATTGATGGTACGGACAGAATTTCTCTGAAATTGCTTGCTCTAAAAAATTACATAAACTATCAATATTTAACTACCTACTCTAATAAATCATATTACGTCATTTTCACATTTGATTCCATGGTATCGACTAACTACGAAAATTGCAAGGCAATATTATCGATAGTTAGTATTGTTCTTTATTAGTAGTCCATTCATTCATATAATCACATCTTTAATCTTAAAGATTGAATTGAGATTCAAATAGTGACAAGACCCAGCGCCTATAAGAAGAATCCCAAGTTAATTAGCTTATCCCTTAGTCGCCTTTTACGACATTCCATTCATTCGGCATTAGTAGTACTGCTCGATAAACGACTATCCATATTATTGTATTTCCTCAAACTATTGATAGTCTCTAATATTATATACGGTCTTAACACACAGCATAGATAATGAAGAAGCTGTCTATGGTTTTACCATACATACGGTATAAAGCCAACAAATTGTCATTGGTTTAGCTTTCATTTCGGGTCACCGCAAGACATATCCATCCTGTCAATGTCATCTCTTCATAGCGTTTTTGGTTTTGCCGCGCAACGGTTTTTCGCTTATGAAAATTTTTTCATAAACTCAAAATAATTAGTATTACTGAATGAAAAGTGTTTCAAAGTGGGTTTTTTATCTACCACGATAAGAAACCAAGAAAATATTTTAATAATTTTACGTAAGTAATATGCAAAGTTCAAACGTGAGTGGGTTCAGAGGGTCCACATCTGCCGCTCCAAATGGAGAGCAAAATGTGAATCCGGTGGCTGAGGGCAGTTGTATAACTAATTCGTTCTTCATCTTCGGAAGATGAAGACAGTCATGCCAGTTTGCCACCAAACAATCGACGTAAGTACAATAAAAAATCTCACGATGCAAGAATTGATTCCTGGATTAATCGGGTCGCTTGCTTTTCTAATTACATTGTGAACACTGTCCCATATATGCCTGCCATGTCAAATGCTAATCTTTGTAGTGTGATGATGGGGCTGCCCCGTCAACATAACATCAGGGCTTTTTGAGAAACCCTAATTTAACAATACTGATTTGGCTTTGGGCGAAGGAGGTATCGAGCTTTAAATTAATGTGATTATTCCACCAACTGAGAAGAAACATTTGAAAGAATTGACAACTTTGCAAAATTTGGTTCTAAGTCTTGGAAGGGTATACAGTACAAAAAAACATTACAAACCGGCACAGCTAGTTTGAAATTTGTATCACTACAGGTTAATAATGAAGTCTACCATTTCAATAAACAAAAAAGACTATTTGCTGGCAATAGAAAATTTCATTGCCGACTAACAAAATATAAATTTAGAACAGTGTAGTTACTACACTGTAGTATATATCAGGCTGGTCTGCAGAGTTTAGTTGATTGGGGAGCGCTACCAATAAAATAGTAATTTGAATGAAACCTTTTTTGACCAAGTTAATTTATTTTTGGTCAGGGATCACAAACTAATAAAAAATGGGATAATATGCAACTTATTTGTGGTACAAAAGGTCCGAGTGCATTGAAGTGAGATGCAATTTAATCTCTAAATATAAATTTAACAAATTGAAGTCTTAACTGATTCATCCTCAAACATGAATCTTAGAGATACATTACAGATTAAAAAATTTCTTTCCCAGATTAGAAAATTTGCCCAATTCTGAAATTATTATTTCTTTTGTGGCACAAAGCTATGTCTGAATACACCTAACTAATTAAAGGAAAGTGGCATTGTCAAATAAAAAAATATCAAGTCAGTCTTTATATAATGAGAAAGATAAAGATTGATTGAGTTAATATAAATGTAATAAAATAAAATAAGTAATTAAGTAATTGTGTCAATTTCTGTGCAATAAAGATATTACAAACAAACAAACAAACTTCAAATATTTTAAGTCTGATTTAAATGCAAAAATAGTTAGGCCTTTAGTCACAAATATGTTGCCAATGCATGGAAAAACTTCCTAGAATCCTCAGAATATAATTTGTTTTTATTATTATTATTTTTTAAATACATACTCAACTTTATTAACTGTGATAATGAAATAAAACAACAAGAAATGTTTTTAAATCTGTGATGAGGACTGACTTCCAATAAGTCAACTCTAGGACAATGACGCATTCTTTTGAGGTGAGTGCTTGAAAGATCATGTTTTCAAGCATTGGACATATTGGTAGCAAGTAAGTTCAGACTCGAAACAATATACCAGGGCCGTACCCCCTTTAAGTGAATACTGCCTTATATATATCCTTCCAAGAATATTGTCAAATCCTTCACAACAAAGCATTTTGAGCATAGGTCTATTATCATGTCTTCATCCAAAAGGGATGTTAGAACATGCCCCAAATCTAACCACAGGTTATTCAAAAAATGTTCCTAGTTCAGAAACTAGATGGGATCATGCAACCCATCTTCGATCTGCAGGGCGTCAACCATTTTGTTTTTACAAAATTTGTATCTCAGGTTGATTTTTCTGTTTTCCTCCAAAAGCAGGATTGCCTTGTAAAAGTAGATTTGCAACAAGCTATTTTTCATTTCAATAGCAGAAAACTACAGATGATTTCTGTGGATCATCTACCAGGGGCAATAACTACAAGTAACTGCCCTAACTTTTGGTCTTTCACCAGCCCCTCAAATCTTTGCAACAGTAAGTAAAGTAAAGTAAAGTTTCTAAGAGCCTGAGGTATGAGATTGATAGTTTACTAAAATAACTATTTTCTGTCTGATCAGATCAAAACAGCACTGTCTGTCTTGTGTGGTGACAGAGATTCTAGCAAAAAATCTAGAATTCTCTGGTTGGCAGACAAATTACAAGTAATTGGGATGTCTGTTCAGATAATCGATTATCTAGTTCTCACAGAGGACACCCAACAAGGAATGTGTATCCTACCACAAGAAAATCTCTTTTCTATAATTAAACCAAACAAACAGCTATCAGTCTTTTCAAGACTGTTGGCTCTGTCTACTCTGCAAGAGACATAGACGTTAATTATATGTATGTATGTAGTCATACAACAGAGAGGGGACGGTAGTGCAAACTGCCTAAATTAAGAGAATTCTGGAAGTTATCCAGGATCTAAATTGGTGGCTTGGAGCAATAAACCACAGCTTTACACCATTGAGCAAAAGAGAAGTCACTCACTTCCTGGCCTAGACGCAGCGGATGCGAACTAGGCGCTCTCCTGAATGGTCATTTCCTCTCAGGGAAATACAATGTTCAGAACACTTGGCACTCAAACCTAGAAGAACTTTATGCAGTATATGTGTCAATAGAGTGCCATCTAGAGGACTTGTTGGGTATACACAGGCCAATACAGTCGATCCCTTCCCGGAAGGATAAACCGGTATTGTCGACGCTCAGTTCTAGAAGAGGTCGATCAGTGCCCGAGTGGTACTTACACTGGCCTCGGAGGCTCTGTTCAAAATGTGGGGAGCACCCAAATATAAAATTATTGGCATCCAAAGAAACAGGAGTGGTCAACCTCTATGTTTGACTCTGAAGGGTCAGCAACTTTTTGCGACACATTCAGTCGACAGTGGGACTACAATTTAGGTTGGATATTTCCACCTGCCAACCTTATTGACACACCTTAATTGTGCAAAAGGAACTTATATCCCAACATTCCCCCTTTGGATGCAATGCTTTTGGCTACCAGACCTGCAAACCAGGGCACTGTGTGAGCCTGTAGCAATCACGAACCTGCGGAAGGTTCTAATAGGCCAGATCACAGGGACATACTCTCTAATGGTTAGCAAATTATCTCTCCAGGCATGGATGATTGAGGCTAGTCAAGTCAAATCTCACGCTGGTCTATTAAAGAATGGCATTTATTTAGAAGAACAAGTAGTTGGCGACCATCTACTCTTTCAACATATAAAGCTCCTATAGGAGCTTGGTTTTTTTGGGGCCAGCTAAAAAGAATAAATGATAAATAGACTAATGATATGGCTTGATTTTTAGGCAGTTTATTCTAAAGGAAACACCTGGCTTATAACACAATAGGTTCACACAAATAAGCTATTTTGACCTTTTGTGGAGCTGTTAATAATTAATATTCAAACAATTACTTTATTGACAAGTATTAAAAGTTATACTTAGAGCTTAACCCCAGACTAATAAGAGCCCCCAATTGGGACCTAAAATGGTTTGATTAGTTGATCAAAACCCCTTTCATAGAGTCATTATTCCATTTCTCCAGGAGAGCAGCTATAGTTGTATATATTACATTAGCTGCGGGAAGTAGAGTTCATGATTTAACACTACTTGTTATAACCGAACAAGGTATAATATAAGATGATATAATTATGTGGCCTCAATTTTGAATTTTGTTCTCTAACTGACTCTAGAAGTTATGAGCAGTCAAGATGGCGTTTATTGCCCCATGCTGAGGAAAGAGTTTGCCTAGTTTAACTTAGAACTTTCAATAAATCCTGAACTTTTATGGGAGCAATATGCCTGCTTTTACAGCTACGATAGCTGTGTGTATAAGTACTATTTTCAAAGAAATTATTATTGATGCATTTCCTGGAAGTGTAAGGTCGGCGGTGGCCCTTTAAGCTGTTCAGAAAAATTTTAATTGAGGAAATTCATCATTTCACATTAATAGGAGTAATCATTACTGCTGTCAACATTACTGCCATCCAGTATATAAGTCACAGATTAACTTAAATGACTGAGAACAAAATAACTTTTTGAATATTTAAGTTGTTATGTAGAAAGATGTAATAACATAATTAATGATGTTGATCATTAACTTCATTTAGTGAATAAAATTATTAAGTACATTATCCTTAAACTTAATAATAATTGTTTTGCAAATATATGGAGTAGTAAAGAGTTAAAACATGTTATGCTTAAATGTTACTTTATTTCAAGCTTGAAATTATCTAATTTAAATAAGATTTTCTTTTGATTTATTGAGATTAAATGTTGTTTTAACATTTATCAGGTCTATTGGTAATAGGCATGTAAATATGTTGCAAGTGATACTTTTCAATTTCTGTTACCTGGGTATCACAATTTTAATTGAAGTTAGTTGATTTAAAAGATATAACATATTTTTTATTTTTTTTTCAGCTTACAGTTCACATAGCGTTTTTGGTTCCTTTGATAAAGGTTCTTAATCATTTCTTGTCACCAGCAGATAACAAACAAGTCTTCATTATCTATGCTGTGTGTTAAGACCGTATATAATAGAACTGTTTTGCATTACAACAAAACAGATATTATATACAATTAACACACAGCATAGAGCAAGGCTCTTGCTGCTGAAGAACTACTATGAAGAGATGACATTGACAGGATGGATATGTCTTGCGGTGACCCGAAATGAAAGCTAAACCAATGACAATTTGTTGGCTTTATACCGTATGTATGGTAAAACCATAGACAGCTTCTTCATTATCTATGCTGTGTGTTAATTGTATATAATATCTGTTTTGTTGTAATGCAAAACAGTTCTATTATGTAAAAATAAAAACACTATCGATAGTTGACTTTCGAGCGCCAACAACACTATTTATTTTTATCTTTTCCGACTGCTAAAAAAAAGGAAGTTCGCATTCGCATGTTCGTTGAAATTTTATATACCTAACCAGTTAACATATCAAATGAGTAAATAGAATGTTACCTTCTAGGCGTATGTATTGAACCTACACGTTACTAATCTAACTACCATTTTGAGAGCTTTTCACTATCATTTTCATCCACGTGCGAATCACGGAGAGCCAACAACAGCTGTGCATTCTGGCGGGCCTCATTCAAACCATTAAAATAATTCCGTTATCAGTCTATGTAAATTGTCCTTCTAGAATATATTATTAACTGATAGGTCTACTTATAGCATTTTAATGTCGTCGGCATGTTATCTGTGATACATACAAACATACTCGCGCGTCTGTCACACAAAGTTAATGAGGTAAATACGTAAAGAAATAATATTAAAACATAAATTTTAAACACAATTTTATTTAAAACATTCCATATCACATAAAAAACAAACAATATTAAAAACAGTCGTAATACCTACCTTAAATTATTACATTGCTACTTCATTTTCAGTTCTTTACATTATCAAATGGCTTTCACACTCCTGAAATCATCCTCTTGCTCTTCCTGTTCAGAGTGGGTACATACTTATTTTATAAGTAATTAAATAAAGGGATAGATTACACAGATTGAGTAAGCCTCGAAGTAAGTTCGAGACACGAGATACTAACTCAACGATACTATATTCTATATAAAAACAATAAATACTTTTAAAGAACATCCAAGACCCAGGCAAATCAGATATAGTTCATTTCTCATCATGCCCGGACCGGGATTCGAACCCGGGACCTCGGGTGTCACAGACAAGCGCACTACCGCTGCACCACAGAAGCCGTTATTTGAATGCAGATTGTTCTTAGTGTCAACGTAAATAGGTACTGATAGTCCAATTAATATGAGATTCGTTTCCAGTACAAATAATGAAAAACATTAAAATTACAGAAAACACATTCGTTTCGTTTAATATTTTACTTATTTTGTGATTAATTTATGCTTTATCCAATCCGTTTTATTTTTTTTATATTCTTTTTAATAAAAAGCGGAGCGGTGACCTTATTACCTGAGGTCCAGCCTGTAAAAAAAATTATCATGCCAATAGGGTGTCGAGTCTCAGATATTTTACTGTTTTTCATTGTACGAGCCAGTAATTGAACACAAATTGTCTAAGCTATTAATAGCATGTAAGACATTTCGACAACTCATCGAAACTTTCTTTTTTAATTATTCTTTTTTACAGATATGACACCCATGGTTTTCATTTTATACTTAAAATAAACTGGTAACTAAAAGTGACAGGTAATTCAAAAGTGAATTGATAAAAATGCAATACAATTTAATAAGTAAATTTAAATAACTACTTATCTATAAGCAAAAGAATATAGGGTTGGAATTCCATATAATTTGATCGCAATTTTATGAAAAGCCGTCCTTATTTAATTCATTCAATTCATATAAAATACTTTGGTAATTCAAACATGTAACAACATATCAGTCCGAAACAATTATATCAATCGGTCAGAGCTGTGCAGATTTTCACAAGTCAATTCTTTAATTTTGACCTTAAAAAAAAATAATTTACATCATACGTCAGGTATGAAATAAACCGAACGATTTTAACAGTTCTTTCTTAATGAATTATAAAAAATAACTCATCTTCACTATTGCATAATGAAAAATTTGCACAATACACCATTCTCAATGATATTTATTTAGGAAGAGTACTATGTTACATTCAAAGATGTCTTTAATCTAAATACAACCTTAAGTTATAAAATTGTAGATAGAAGCTTCTCCATTATTTAACAAAAAAAATAAAAACAAGCAAAACATTAAATTTATAAAATTTTAATGTTTTAAATCTATTTTTAGCCTTTGAATTAGTACAAAACGTAGTTTTATGGCAAATAAATCAATTTCGTTACTTACATACTTTATGTATACATAGATAATCACGTCTATATCCCTTTCGGGGTAGACAGAGCCAACAGTCTTGTAAAGACTGATAGGCCACGTTCAGCTATTTGGCTTACATACTTTATCAAGAAGACTTTAATTTCAATACCTAAAAAATCACAGTACCGCTTCCTAAACGAACAGCACGAGAGACTAACTATATACATATATAACATACAAATCAATCAATGACATTTTAAATTATTCAACTTATTTGTAACAGAATTTTAATTAAGCGCCGATTGTAAATTAGGATTTAGATAACTGACATCCAAATATTTGTACGCTTGATTATAAGGCAGAATGCATGTAGGTACTTAATTATATCGTGACCATCTGATTGTTAAAATTGTATTCTAACAAATAAATGATTTGATTTGATTTGAAATCATTGCATCGTGAAGTAGGTCTGGTAGGCCAGGCCGAGCGCCGTGGTGAGGAACCAGGCGCAGCAGCTCCACCACGTGCCGAACCCCAGCGCGCCGCGCAGCACGCCCGCCGGGAACACCTACACCACGGGGGCATTGGCTCATTCAACATACATACATATAATCACGTCTAGGTAGAGAGAGACAACAGTATTTAAAAGACTGATAGGCCATTTTCTGCTGTTTGGCTTAATGATAGAATTGAGATTCAAATAGTGACAGGTTTCTATCCTATCGCCTAAAAGAAGAATCCCAAGTTTATAAGCCTATCCCTTAGTCGCCTTTTACGACATTCGTGGGAAAGAGATGGAGTGGTACCATTCTTTCTCTTAATACTATATTTGTACTTATATTGTGAAACTATATACATATAATTCATTCCTACAATTAACAGTAACACCACAAGACCACATAAGGAGCCCACATGACAATTGTCAAATCTCTTGACCTAGTGGTTTTGGGCTGTGCCTCACGCTTCTTTCCCAGAAGGGTAGGCAGAGACTACATCTTTCTACTTGCCTCGATCCCTGTATTCCTTCTTTAGTTTGATCTTCTTCCATCTATAAAACAAATTTTTCACAGATGAAAAAAAACACAATTACCATTTTCAAATTTTCCCAAGCCAATTGATATTGCTCTGTGCCATCTTCTGCTATCGAGGATACCGGCGCAGACGCAGCACTGCACGTCTCCTGAAATCAAATATTGAGTAAGCCATATAAATCTAATCATAAAAATCACTTTTGACCTTCGTGACTCTTGTTAACAGTACTGACGGCCTCTGTGCTGCAGCGGTAGTACGCTTGTCTGTGACACCGGAGGTCCCGGGTTCGAATCCCGGCCAGGGCATGATGAGAAAATAACTTTTTCTGATTGACCTGGGTCTTGGATGTTTATCTATATAAGTATTTATTACCAAATATAGTAGCGTTGAGTTAGTAACTCAATTTTTGTAATTTGTCCCGTATATATTTATTAAGACCTTGTACAATGTTTGCTTTTCCCTTTCCGCCCTTAGCTTAGGAATTATTATCAACTTCGACGTAAAACCAAAACAAATTCCTACGTTATTCGAAAATGCATCTTAAAATATTACAATAAAGCACACAATCATCAAATATAAAACACTGAGTTCAAAATCAATATCCATTTTTAAATTTGAAACTTCAAAAATGGCTGATAAAAAAAAACTTTTTTTTTTAAAGTTGATCTAAGATTATCCACGGATTTTTGGTGACAAACATTGAAATAAATTTACCTGCGTCTCAAAGAACAGTGCTGACCAGGTATACCCTCCTAAGGTTTTGTACATCACGGCTAGATACAGACATATTACCACTGGACAAATGTACTGTAGAGCCACCACGCATAGGTAGTAAAATACTGAGGCTACCTGAAATATTGAGAGGAATCTATCATTATAATAAATCATACATACATATGGTCATTTACAAGACTGTTGGCTCTGTCTACCCCGCAAGGGATATAGACGTGATTATATGTATGTATGTACATATGGTCACGTCTATATCCCTTGCGGGGTAGACAGAGCCAACAGTCTTGAGAAGACTGAATGGCCACGTTCAGCTACATGATGGGCTAGCACAGGTTGCTAGCCCATCGCCTAAAAAGAGAATCCCAAGTTTATAACCCTATCCCTTAGTCGCCTTTTAAGACATCCATGGGAAAGAGATGGAGTGGTCCTATTCTTTTTTCATTGGTGCCGGGAACCACACGGCAATTATAAATATAAAAAAGTAAATCATTATATTATTAATTCAAGCTTGCATGAGGAGAGTTATGAATGTGGATGAAGCGAAGGAAGTATGCAGATCGTGGCAAGTGGAAAGATGTAGTCTCTGCCTCTGGGAAAAAGGCGTGATTTTATGTATGTATGTATCTATCATTATTACTTTTCACACTAGGTAAAAAGCGACTGTAGAAAGATATGACAATTATTAAGTGATATGAAGTCCTACTCCTCAGTCGTTCACTCTTCACAGAGTGGTCGTGGTTTTATGATGATGCGTCTTCTTTGGATAATGCAATACAGCCCCAGAGATGCGCCTCCATTTGTTGCGGTCTTCATCGTTACGGGAACATTGGCGACGGCCTCTGTGGCGCAGCGGTAGTACGCTTGTCTGTGACACCGGGGGTCCCGGGTTCGAATCCCGGCCAGGGCATGATGAGAAACGAACTTTTTCTAATTGGCCTGGGTTTTGGATGTTTATCTATATAAGTATTTATTTTAAAATATAGTATCGTTGAGTTAGTATCTCGTAACACAAGTCTCGAACTTACTTCGAGGCTAACTCAATCTGTGTAATTTGTCCCGTATATATTTATTTATTTATTTATTATTGGACTATAGATGCTGATATGAAGTACCTATTCCATAATAACGAATAAATTTTTTTAATTTCGATTTTATTTTTTAATTAAATTTTTAATTTCTTTTTAATTTTCAGTTAACTTACCTTCTTCTGCAAATCGATATTAGTTATCCTGCCAGCCTCTTTCTTCTGCACATCCAACCTTCTCTGCGCCATGTCGAGGTAGGCCTGCAGTTGTTTGGGCATCAGATACAACCTCAGTACCGCTGTTAGAACCACCAATACTATGCGTAGTGTGTCGAACGCTTCAGGCCTCATTCTGTAAGCAATGTTCAGTTCATTCATTCATTCATTCATATAATCACTTTTACTGAAAAACGACCTACAAACAAGGAGTACTTACAGAAATTTCCAAATTATAAATTCAACTCAAATAAACACTAAAATTACTGAACCGTTTTTGATGATATTTGACAAAGAGACGGACCGAAACGATAAAAATGTAAAGGTCATTCGAGGTGACTTCTTTATTCTGATATACCTAATTGTTTTTAGAGTTAGTTTTCCGAGTTTGTCATAACGCTTTCATTTTCGCGACCGATGTCGCGTGTAATAACTAGTCTACCAATCAACTTCGGGCCAGAATGCTTTCGAACCGCTGGTCGGATATTAATTAAATTTAAACGGTACATATGTACAAGGGGGATCTTTCAACAAAATTTATAAGTTCTTGAGACAACGAAATCACAAATTGAGTTTGAAAATTGTAATTGAGATATTGACAAAAGTGCCCAGCTAGGTCCTAATTCACCGCGAACAACTTACATACATACAATCACGTGTCCATCCCTTGTGGGATAGACAGAGTCTACAATTTTGAAAAGACTAATAACCCCGCGTTCAGCTGTTTGGCTCAACGATAGAATTAAGATTTAAATAGGGAATAGGTTTCCTTAAAGAAAAATTCCAAGTTAAAATATAAGGCTATCGAACAATTTATAATTTTAAAATGTAACTCACAGAGGCTTCTCCATGCCACTGAAGACCCTCACAGTGAGGTAATGCCTCGTTATAGGTCGTATCCAAAGTAGCGCCAACACGAATGGCATTGCGAAGTTCACGTTTAGAAGTAGCGCTTTTAATTTGTTGTCGCCGTAGTATCTGTGAAATGACAGAAGAATAAATTTAATTTAATTAAAAAAAAATACCATTCGATTTTCAAAAACATGCTGAGAAAAGATTCACGGATTGTTTTTATTAAAAAAAAATGAAACTCAATCTAACGGTAGTAAGTATGTAATTATTAAGAAATTCGTCGCGTTGGGGATAATTTCAAATTAACTACTTTTTTTATAAGTATCTACGTGTATAGGTAGGTACTGTATAAGTAATACATAATATACCTTAATATTATTCTGTAAATTCTTGTCGAAACTTTTGTAGTCATTCAATTATAAAGCAAAACAGCTGAACGTGGCCTTTTGATCTTTTCGAGAATGTTGGCTTTGTCTACCCCGCTAGGGATAAAAGGTCTATATTCCTAGCGGGGTAGACAGAGCCAATATATTATAGACGTGATTAATGATTTTGTGTATGTATGTACGTTTGTCACGTCAAACTTATAACACCCCGCTTTTTCCGTCGTGGGTTAAAACGTACATACATCACAGTATAATTTTTGTTTTATATACATGAGATATCTGTAACCACCTCGAGGATTTGAAGGCTACGGCGAAGTAGACTCACCTCAAAGAATCCCAATGCATTCTAGCAACTCGTAAACCAGGAAAAGTGAAAAGCGTGCCGATGACAGCGGCCCAGAATGCAAACATCAGCTTCATTATCAATTTGGATGCTGGTCCCCTGAAAAAAATGTCAAGTTAAATTAAAATGCCGTCTGGAAACACACGAATATGAATAGAAAACAGTAAAGGAACACTCCATCTCTTTCCTATGAACACTCCATGTCTTTCCGATGGATGTTGTGAACGGCGACTAAGGGATAGGCTTTTAAACTTGGGAATCCTCTCTTAGGCGATGAGCTGTCATACCTGTCAATATTTGAGTCACAGTTTTAAGTCAAACAGCTGAACGCGGCCTATCAGTCTTTTTAAGATTGTTGGCTCTGTCTACCCCGCGAGGGATATAGACGCGATTAGATTGATCAATGGACATTTCCGTCACTTAGAAGAGCAGTATTGTTAACTTTTCTTCTAAGTCTTTCAGTATACCAGTTTCCTGTCAGTCATCTTAAGCTTATACAAGCAACAAATTAAAAATAAATTCCACTCACACAGAGGACAGTCCCTGATTTTCTAGAAACTTCGAAGCGTTCTCATTGAAGATGTCGTACGCGGGATCCACTCCCACTTCTAAATTCGACTCGTCCACTATCAGTACCATCATGGCGACCAGCAGGAATATACAGAACGCCACGATGCAGGTGGAACGCTCACCGATTGACTCCTCGCTTGTGAAGTACTGCTTTGTTAGCGATAACAGGATTTTACTGGGCTTGAGTTATGGATAATTTCAGTAAACGCTTGTTTCCTATTAAACTATTGTAAAAAAAGAAAAAAAAACTTGGGATTCTTTTTTAAGCGATGGCTAACCCATCGCCAACCTATCAATATTTGAATCTCAATTCTATCATTAAGCAAAATAGCTGAATGTTGCCATTAAGTCTTTTCAAGACTATCGGCTCTGTCTACCCTGCAAGGGATATAGACGGGACCAGGTAAAATCAGGTAGGTGACATAATCATGCCTCTATCTCAAAGGGATAGGAAATAAATATACTGGGAGTATAAGTATGTAGGTACATTTTTTTTCTTAATCCACATCCTTAACTCTTTAAATACTAGTTCGTCGGTTTCTGGTAACCTTAACCTGACCTTTCGCCAGAATGTCTCTGATTGACTCAAATACAATTTTTTCTTTAACTTCAGCATTTCTTATAATATGTAATACTCAAGACAAGCTTTTTATTCAGTTCAAGTCATATCTACTGCGTAGAAGGTTGTCTTTCATTAACTATTATTATTATGGCTATGAGTTTATTTTTGTAAGAGATTTCAATGTGGTTGACCTGCCTTAGCAAGATGAGGCCTAAGGTCATTATAGTGCCTATTCACTCTAGCCTTGAAAATCTTCTAAACAAGTACAAATACACATATAAAGTAAAAACAGAATTGCGGAATTACCGCCATCATGGATATTCTCCTAAATCCAATTACTCTTTTTTAATTTGTCATATTTCATTTTATGTGCAACAAAAAGTTTACAAACAAAAAAACAATGTCCATCAAACTTAGCAAAGAACCAATCTTGAAAAGCAAGGCATTCAATTAAACAAAATTGGCAAATTTTACTGATACAGAAAAAATTCAAAACTTATAACACTCGTCCCTCTTAGTTTGGGGGTTAAAAAGGATACAGTGAAAATAAAACAACCAGGAAACACCACACCATACTCAAATTGAACTCGTCCTTCAGTGGGAATATTGATGTGTACACCTTAAACATAATAATAATAGTGATTAAAAATAATATAACAGCTCTTTATAAGGCCTTATTCTTTTTAAAATTGAAACACTGTTTACTACTGCTTCTAATTGTCAGTAAAGATGAAAGAATAACAATTTTATTAGAATAACTATGTGTTACTGTGTAAATTTCTATGCAATAAAGATATTACAAACAAACAAATTTTGTTTGTTTGTTTATAAACTCTTTATTGCACATAAAAATAAATAAAACAAATTACAAAACAATAATTACAAATTTTCTTCAATAATTAAGACAATTATCCAAACTTACAATAGAGAGTATAAATAAAAATAAAATTAATATTAATATTATAAATAAAATTAATTAATAAATAAAATTTATCTCTATCATAATTCTATCTTTTATTACTATCATATTCAAAATACTTACCTCTGACATAATATACACAATACTTGTGTATAAAGAGAAGTCTACTATCCACAGATACTCGGTATAAAACCTTAAATGTACTACATCAAGAGGTGTCACTGGGGCAGTCTCAAGCTGAATATCCAAGCTTCTGGGCACATGAAACGTCTCAGGTTTCCCATTAGCTTCACTTTTACCCCCCTTTTTACCTTTCAACTTGTCTTTTGGCACTCCTGCCAAAGCTTTCAGCTCATGGTTATCAGGATACAAGTAACGATATAAACCTTGCGAACATAATAACCATCTCGCGAATGAATAGCTCCCTAGTTTTTGTATTACGGACACCATTATCAGGGTTATTACAAGTTGGGCTCCAAGTAAGGCCTGCGAAATTAATTTTGATATAAGAAATAAATTCAGGTTTTTTTTACTTTCAGTCTTTGAAAACTAAATATACACACCATTTTGTTCCTTTTTTCATTCAGGGAATAGTCAATTCATATTCTAATAATAAATATTTTTATTACAAAAAAGCAATGCATAACCTCAATTTACTCTCCCACGCATTTTAATTCAAACAATTAAAAATAGTGGTCTCAGTAACTAAGAAAAGGATAGCACTAGCTAGAACCGATGCTTCCGAAAGAGAAAGACTAATCGAACTGTCATTAAATCCCTTCGATGTAAATCGCTGGCATAATACGATACGACTGCATCAAAAAACTGGATACGACAAAAAGTAAAAGTATGTAAATACTATTAAGACGTAAAGACATGACAACGCATGACAATGGCAAAAACAGAATTTGGAAGTCAGCATGATCCTGAAGCCAGCACAATTTCTTTGGCAAAAAAAATACTTTTTTGTTTCCAACATAGATTAATAATAATAAGTAGTAGTCAACCAAATAAAATCACACCTCTTTCCTAGTGGGGTAGGCAGATAAATAATATTTCTACTTGCCGCGAT
The DNA here is from genome assembly GCF_032362555.1 of Amyelois transitella. Lineage (NCBI taxonomy): Eukaryota > Metazoa > Arthropoda > Insecta > Lepidoptera > Pyralidae > Amyelois > Amyelois transitella. The sequence continues at coordinate 11,041,580 of NC_083512.1, forward strand.
ACTTCCATACTTCTTTTGCTTCATGTACATTCATGACTCTCTTCTTGTGACCTCCTCTTAGGGCTTAGGGTACACGTGGCATTTCGGCACCGATCAAATTAAGGTACGTACGATAAGCCATCTCTTTCAAGTGTTTCCATTAACATTCTTCTGATAAACTAACTGCTTTTATTTATTCTTTCTATATGGCCTTTTTAACCGACTTCAAAAAAGAAGGAGGTCTTCAATTCAACTGTATATTTTTTAATTCAAACAATTGCCATCACATCATTACATTACGCTGAACTATCCTATCACTCAATTTTTCATCAATTATACTCCATATCGCTCTCATTGCCATTATGTTAATTTTTTACATGCCTTTTATGCCACACTCCACTTGCCATTAGAATATAATTTAACAGAAAAGATTTATTTTCAAAATAACAAATTACAAATTACAAAATATGGATAAAATCTTTCCAGGTTCAGGCTGTAAGGCTCTGGAATGCTCTTCCTGAAATGATTAGGAGAGCTCCTAGTCGCTCGGCGTTCAAACATGCAGTGAATGGTTCTTCAATCGGATAATGCACATAGCATTATCCGATTGAAGAACCATTCACTAAATAAAGTGGTATAATAAAGTATGTTAGGTTGTTGGTAACATTATTCCATTGACAGTTTGATGTACTTACGTCGTCGAGTCGCATCGATCGACCAATGAATGAATTCCTACGCGAGCGGCGAGGTGACGTGCGCAGGACGAGACGGTGTTTTTAGGAAATCGTTTCTTATCAATATCGATTTACTCATTAATTTTATTTTAATCCGTCGCTGACATTGTCTGCTTGCAGACAAATGCGACGAAATATTTTTAGATAATAAGTACAGTGTTTAACGTGTGTGTGGTGAAAGAAAAACGTGCAAAATGGGGTCTTTATTCAGAAGTGAAGAAATGACATTATGCCAGCTTTTTTTACAAAGTGAGGCAGCGTATGCCTGCGTTTCTGAGCTTGGAGAACTGGGACTTGTGCAGTTTCGTGATGTGAGTATTTTCTATAAATTATGCAAACGGAGTCAGTGGAGCTTTCTCATTTCGCCAAGAACATTTCCAATTTGAATTGGAAATGGAATATCTATGACCCAGTTTGGTATGTGATTGTATCGTACGCCCTCTCTATGGTACATATAGTCATGTCTTTATCCCTTGCGGGGTAGACAGAGACACCAGTCTTGAAAAGAATGAAAGGCAACATTCAGCTGTAAGGCTTTATGATGGAATTGAGATTCAAATAGTGGCAGATTGCTAGCCGATCGCCTGCAAGAGAAATACCAAGTTTATCCCTTAAGCCTATCCCTTAGTCGCCTTTTACGATATCTATGGGAAAGATATGGAGTGGTTTCTTCGTCTAAAGTGCTGGAAACCACATGGTATGCTATAAAGTAGGTAATCACTATTCTTTCTTCTAGTTTTTCTAAAAGTTTCTAAAAGTCATCAATTGTATAAAATTAAACATGAATAATCTTCAACATTCATTATGTATTTACATAATATGTTATTGAGAAAATCATTGGATGTTAATTATTCACACTTATGTTGTTTATTTTATTTTTATGTAGGTATTTATTATTTTTATATTTGAGTTTGTATCCAGCAACAATACTATAAATTAAAACCTAAAAGCATCTGACAACAACTTCTACAAACCTTAAATTCCTTCTGTTGTCATTGAGGAGGTGTTTCTTCTGTTGGTATCTTGATGGTCTCTTCCTCCCGGCTTTAGTCCCGGTTGCATCTTCACCACTCTGGAAAGGAGCACTGGGTATGCCATTGACCATGGATCCTGGATTGGGTGAGTCAGGTTTTTACACAAAGCGAATCCCATCTGACCTCCGCAATCTTTGCAGGTAAACTTAACATGTATTGGATCCATAGTATGCATGATAATAACATCAAGAAGCTCCCATTCAACTCCATTTTTTTTATTCCTTAATTATACATTGATGATGTAATGACAAAAGTGGGATTTAAACCTGGGTCATGTTGACGATTTACTTATAAATTTTTAAGTCATGTGATTATTAAAATTTGATAATTTAATCTTTTATTGATTTGGCAGGGTGAATTATCAGATAAAGTATCGGTTTAATTATATAAAGTGATAATTTGATAGATATATGTATGTGTACATTAAGTGAATATGAAATACTAATTGAAAGTTCACTTATTTATCTAATCCATATCATGCAGAAAATGTGATTTTAAAAAATTACTGTTTGTCTGTATGTATGTTTGAACTTGCAAAACACGAAAAGTTTTTTCTTCTTCTTTATAATGGAAATTGGAATTTTCGTTAATCCTTTTTTTGGGATGCCTTAAAATTCCGAAGGACACAAACATGCAATTTTCTGCTTTCTAAGACCAGTGTACTTCAGACATATGTTGTGTGTCAAACAGAGAGTGCTGTGTGGTTCCTGGATTCAACAGAAAAAAAGAATAGGACTACTCCCTCTTCGCACTTCATGTCTATATAACTTTTGGGGTAGACAGAGCCAACGGTCTTGAAAATACTGATAGGAATATTCAACTGGCTTAATGATAGAATTAAGATTTAAATAGTGACTGGTTGCTAAGCCCATCATCTAAAAGGAGATTTCCACGTTTATAAGCCTAACTCTCAGTCGTCTTTTACGACATCCACGGGAAAGAGATGGAGTATTCCTATTCTTTTTTGTATGTGTGCGGAAACCACACGGCACGCACACACCCTAGATGCAACTAGGACCAATACTACCATAATAATTATATACTGGGAAATGATAATTAAGATTAGTTTTTTTTCTACAGCTAAACCCTGACGTCAATGCGTTCCAACGCAAGTTCGTCAATGAGGTCCGCCGCTGTGATGAGATGGAGCGGAAGCTGCGGTACCTGGAGAAGGAAATCAGGAAAGACGGCATCCCCATGCTCGAGATCCCAGGGGAATGTCCCGAGGCGCCGCAACCCAGGGAAATGATCGATCTTGAGGTAATTTACTTTAGGTAGTATTATTTTACTTTTATTTAAAACAGTTATTTAATGGGGTCTGATGATAAGGAGTTAAAATCTTAATCATGAGATCAATATGAATGATTTCTACATGCTTGAGATCTCAGGGGAATGTCCCGACGCGCTAAAATCTAGGGAGGCGATCGATCTTGCGGTATTTCCCTAGTTAATAATTTTAAAGTTCTTTAATTAGGTCTGCTGAAAAGATAGGAATAATCAAAAATTTGTAGTATTAGGTCAAAATGCAATGGCATCCAGTTGGTGTGAAGCCCAGGGGAATATTCCGTGGCTCGAGAAGTGATTGACTTTGAGGTACCTTCCGTATTGGTTCTCAAATGACGATAGTTAAAAATGGGTCAGGAAGTATCCAAACTTATAACATTCACATGCGGATGATCCCAGGGGAATCTTCCGAGACCGGCCTTTCTTTGTCCTTACCGTTTCACACTGTTAACTCACTAGCCACTTTTTTCATTCATACTCTCCTCTACAATGCTGCAATGCTGCTGTTAAGTTTGTTCCGCCGCTTCTTCTACACATGCGCTTTGGAAGCGGTGGTAGATATAATTAGATTTAAGTTATGTAACGTTAATAAGTGAAACCTTGTATCCAAGTTTGAAAATAAATCTATTCTATTCTACGCTGTCTATCCAACTCTTTTTTGGGCTTCCCCCATTTCTTAAACCTTCTGATAAGAGAGAAGAACCTTCCAAAGAACCGCACTGCAGATATATAAATCTTGAGGTAATAACGAAGTTATGTCGCAATGGTGCTATAGGTTATATTTTATAAAAGTGGTTAATATCAACTCGTCCTGGGTATCGCCAACGGTTGGAATTTACATACATTGAGCAACAATGGTTTTTCTATATTAACTGGCTGTGCCCGCGACTTCGTCCGCGTGGAATAGTTGTTTTCGGCATCATTGAAGCCCTCAAGGAGCGTGATGCTAAATAGCCTAAAGCCTTCCTCGATAAATGGTCTATTAAACACAAATATATATTTTTAATTCGAACCAGTTGGTAGTTCCTGAGATTAGCGCGTTCAAACAAACAAACAAACTCTTCAGCTTTATAATATTAGTATATGTATATGGAAGTAACGACATGAGGTATAAGCTTGATCGCAGTAGGTATAACGTAAACAACATCTAGTATTTTTACCGAAGCAATTAAGATTCGAGATGATCTTCCTCATTCGAAAGCAAAAAAACACGACATATCATTATCTGAAGATTATGATTGGATTATAATAGTGATAACCTGTTTTTCGGGGGACACTATGGCATTTTTGTATTTCCTCATGCATATAAGGAAAACATACATATATAAGTATTTATCATAATCCCATACGGGGAACGACAGAGCCAATAGTCTTAAAAAGACTAAATTGATTTAAATAATTTAGATAGGTTTAATTAATGACAACTTGCAAGTCCATCACCAACAAGAAGAATCTCAAGCTTATCCCTTAGCCTTTCCCTTAGTCGCCTTTTATCCTAAAATGCCAGGAACCACACGGCACATGCATATAAGTAATGTTTGTGACTTTTTTTGTAATTAGCAACTGTTAATTGCTTACTATAATGCAAACAATTCAGTAGAAAGATGTAGTCTCTGCCTACCCCTCCGGGAAAAAGGCGTGATTTTATATATGTATGTATAAACCCGAGCTCGCACAATACACCTTATATCAAGTTACCACGCATAGAACTCTTCTGTCGCGTTAATAGAGGCGAATTTAAAGTTAATTTTTGCAAATCGATTAATTCTATATCCTTAAGATTCTCCATCTAAGTCCAACTAAATTCTATCATTCTTCACGTTCAGGCCACCTTCGAGAAACTGGAGAACGAGCTGCGCGAGGTGAACCAGAACGCCGAGGCTCTGAAGAGGAACTTCTTGGAGCTCACCGAACTCAAGCACATTCTGAGGAAGACGCAAGTATTCTTTGACGAGGTGAGTTGTTGAACCCCACGCTCTTACGAGTAGGCGTCGTCAGTTAGTGTTGTCACCTGCAATTGTTTTGACATGAAGTTGATTGATTTGATATGGTTCTTAATTAAACTCTATTATGAGTCGTTTTTGTCTGTGTTGTAGGTGTAGGTATTTGTTAATTAAAGATTCGTTACATTGATTCGTCGTTCATGTCCCTTTTGTATATTTGTTAATTGAAGTTAATTGTTTTTGTTTGATAATGAGAATTTCTTTGTAATAGTATGAAATTAGAATCGTAGAACCTATCATGTAGATTTGGAAGGAAAACTTTTCAATATGGTTTTTGAAAATAAAGCGGATCCATCCTACTTCAATGGGACTTGTGAAATCCCGATGATAAAGTCAACAAAGCAAGCAAGTTAAAGTAATAGATTAAGATTGTATTATGAACCAAAAAGACACTATTGAGTCGAGTCCTGTACATCTTGACATTGGCGAAGAAATAACCGAAATGAAATGAAAGGAAAAAAAATTGAACAGATCAATCGATAAAAACATTGCAGGTGGCAGCACCGTAGCGATTGGTAATTACCAATCGAGCCACGCGACACCAAATCACATGATTACCAACCATTCCTACATTTCCTGATTATCTGTGGTTCGTTCACGTAACCTCGATCGTAAATTAATTACATCTATCGATAAGATAGCTGTGATAGTGAAACCGCAGATTACAAATGTCTAATATTTACTCGGGATTTTGAATTATGGGATGGTGTTAGGGTTGCCTGATGTCAAGATTACTCAAATTCAAGGAGTCCGAAAATAAGAAGGTCGCTTTGAAACTTGAAAAATTAACCCTTTGTAATATGAGCGCGGGAAACGGTCCGCCTATTTATGACAGCTGCCAAATCTAATCTTTCAGACCTATTTGCTTGAATTTTTTTTTTTGCATATAATTTCAATGCTCTGGATACATTCATTCTGTAGATATAATTCGCCTTTCGAGCACAAATTTTGATCAAGTTTCATAAAAGTGAAATGTCTTGAAATTTGATTTTCGAATACTAAAATATTAGAGATAAAGTTCAGCTACTTACAACAAAATGTAACAATTTGAACATTTGGCAACCCTACACAAGAGCGACGTCACGCCGGCCATCAGTTTTACAGCATCATACATTACGATAGTGAATTGTCATCAATCATTAAACAAGACTTTATTCGCTCGGTTCTTTAATCTTCTACGAATAAACAAAACGTTAGGGGCCGAGAACAGATTATAGCATTGTACTATCACAAGGTTAATGCTGTTGTAGAAAAAAAATTAGCTCCACGATCGAATAAGGTTCATATATCTCTTTATTTTTTTTGTCCTCATTTATTCATTTACCGTTATCCTTATTTTCGGTCAGTGTCTCATTAAATTATTTCATTTAAATTACATTATCTATATAAGTAGGCAGCACTTAACTGTTATCATCGGAAACTAAACTCACCCTATTTTTTTTTATCTTTTTTATTTTTAATAATTTTCAATTTAATAAAGGTCGTGGGACTTATCTACTTATTGTTTTCATTAGTATGACAGATGTGGGCTTCAAAAAAATTGTTTTTGTCAAAAGTTTAGGTTCGTTTCTTTTAATCTGTGCGACCGTTGACAATGTCACATTTTAATTACCGTCTATTCATTTCTTGTATCTTCTTAAAGTATCCTGATTTTTTAGAAGGCTATAAATACTTAATTATATACCTAGTTTGTTGTTTTCCTTGCATATTTTTTTGGTCGATAAAAAAGTCTTAGACATAAATTTAAATAAATAAGAAGAATATACCCAGCAGTGGGACCATAGATTATATAAAAAAAAAACAGATAATCATATAACATTTCTGTTTCTAGTAACTGTAAATGTCGATTACACAAATGCACAATCAAATTGCCTTCACGCACCTAATTTACACGGTCATTAAACTGTGACATTGACATTGGCCGCCTCTGACCTTGACGCCATGTTGGCGTGTGTGTTGCACAAGATGGCGGACCCGTCGCGCGAGGAGGAACAAGTCACTCTGCTAGGGGAGGAGGGACTCATGGCAGGAGGGCAAGCTCTCAAACTGGGGTATGCCAGATTGATTACGATGCCACGTTGATTCTTTCAAGTTCACTTGCAACAAATAACCCAGTTTTCATATTCAAAAGCTTGCCAGTTCAACTTGCTTGCTGGGACGTGATCGCTTCTGACGCATATTATCTTCCTCCTTTCTTGCCATTAACAGTGTTACTTGGTCCAAGTGTACTTGAACGCGTCAATGCGGCTTTTACCGCTCTCTGGACCCCTTTGACTTTACCGAGTCAAAGCAAGTCCTTGAGCGTTATTATTTTTGCAGCGCTTGTACTGTGACGCTGATACGGGAGTCTACCGATCACCACTCAGGCAAGCATTGGAGTCGGCCGGTTTATAGTATATCATCAACATAACACCTCTCTTTGACTTACTGTGTGATGGAATGATAGCTTAGCGTAGCGCCGAGAAATGTCGATCCTCATTCGAGCTTCGACATCTAGATTGGACCCTGTGGAGCTAACCATTGCTGCCTGAGTGAGTTTGAACTAACAACCGAACATGATTTATTTTTGAAGTCCTCGATGGATGTTAAACAGGTCGAATGTGAGCGAAGTCGTTATCAGTATTTATTTTTCAGTTTTCATATCGTTATGCTTTCTGTATACATGTCATATGCATGCCATTATGATTTTATGTTCTTGTTACCAAGTAGTCTAGATCACGATGAGATACAATATTCAAGCGTTAATATACATATATCCTTATTTAGTTTAATTACACTGTATTTTGAACACTGATGGAGTAGCTATGGACTAACAAAAATTTAGAGATTTGAGTAGCTTTTAGTTAGGTACAGCACAAGATGATCCGAGCGACGCGTTGGCGCTACTTTTTTTTACTACAACAGACGAACGGATACATATAGCGATGCCCTGTTTGTTGTATTGCGTACCAGCTTCGTTTGTGCCGTCCGGGCGTATGTAAATGTCTATGTTTGTCCGATAGCACGAGGGTGGTGCCAATACCACTGAATCGATGACGCGCGCGCTGATTTCCGACGACCCGAACAGACATATCGGGCATGTCCAACTAGGGTATGTATGCGTGTGTACATACTACATTAGGCACCAATTTTTAGCATCACAACTAGACGGTAGCTGTTCTTCGATGTGGAATTCTCAGCGGAATTATAGAACTGTGTGAATATATTATATAGGTCATGACAAATTTGGTGACTTTATTAGATATTGTTTGATGGCGTGCTTCATGTTTCATTTTCTGAGTTGATATTTGATGGAACTCAAACACGGATCAATTGAGCGGAGTGTAACATTTGCGTAACTCGACATCTTTGGCGTCATGTTTCCAAGATATCTGTCACATAAATTTGAATGTGAAAGAAATAGTCGGATGCTGTTTCTATTTTGGCAAATTTTAACCAGGTATCCATAGATGAAGAACAGCTGCAGTTTAGTGGTTATGTACGAATATAATCCCAATAACATAGCAACAAGTTACGTCTGCTCTACGCGTTTGGTTATTAAGAATTGTCACCTGATCACCATGAGTGGTTATTTCATTTGCATCTCCGCCTTTTTGGATATTGAAAAAATGGTAAAGATATTTGTGGTCGTGTCAATCGACGTAAAATTGCATGCGTAAAAAACACGCGGACGTGGCATGTCGTTATCAATCAAGGTGTTCACATAACGTAGACGTTTTTATTATTTGATAAAGTTTGTCCACATCCTTTGTGATTACCGATTACCATACTAAGTCTACTATGCTTCTGACGCTACTGTTACGTGTGGACACCTTCAAGGATTCCCGATAAATCTGCGTTACATTGTTAAATTTATTGCAAATTGAGATAAAGTTAAAGTAACGTGGATAATAACTTACAAAGTCACTTTACTGAAACAGTAACTTAAAAAGATAATAAAATATTAATGCATGATAAAGACTTAACTCTCACAGTCCTATTTGTAAATACAATAGTGAAAGTAATGATATTAATTTAAAAAGCTGATATATTGCCGAAGATGCTTAATCAAATTCAAGACTTAGATTTACAATTAATTGTTACAGTATAGCACTAAATAAATTTTCTAAAATTTTTGCTTGATTCTCTAGTACACGGGATAAGCAAGAGTCTTTGGAATTTCTGCCTTGGTTAGTAGTAATTATTATATTATTGTAGTGGGTCTGTAGTTGTGGCGGGTAAATTTATAGATATGTATGTTTATGTGTTTATTGTGAACGTGTAAATCAGCTTGATTTCTTCAGACGGAACAGCGTTATTTGAGGACAAAACTCAAAACAGTTTTTTTGTCATATTTTAACATTGTCTGGGTTTTTGTCTTTTACAAGAGAAACCTCTGTGTATTTATTTGATTTGTTTTAAAATTTGGGATGGGAAAATGAAGGAGACGACATCGCAGTTTTGAGTTTGCGCCTCCAGACTCCGTCCTATAGGAACTTCTCAATTGACCACAATATTATCTATTATCACTATGCTTACTAACACTTCACTACAAATATCACTTATTATACTTATCAATGTGCGGAAGGTAACATGGACTTCAAGAATAGATAATGGCGTTAGGTGCGAATATTGTAAATGCTGAATATTTTCGGTTTGCGCGCTCACATTTTTTCTATTCACGACACGATGCCAAGTTTACACGGATCTAGTAGCCTATTCTTTAGAAATTTATGTAATTCGCGACCATTCATTGATGTTTCAAGAGTGCCCAAATGCGGTTTGATATCCAAATTTGCTATTTTCCAGAAAATATTACCACCCTGAAATTTTTGTTCTTTTGAGCTACTAAGTTCTTTTAAACTGAGTGTATCAAAAATGTTTTACGTGTGATTAATGCCCACTTGTTCTAATCCCCTGATTTTGATTGCTTGAATAGAAAAAGTGTGAACTATTCGAACACTTTCCTTTGAAAGTGATCTAACAGCGTCCTGGTACGAGTGTCTTAGATATTAATTTTATCTGTGTATATTTCCATTTTCAGCTCACCCGTGTTATTTTATTGTTAGCATTTGAATGGAACAATTCAATCTTTATGTCCCAAGTGTGAATAGGCAAAGTTACAAAAGCAACCTTGGTTACACTAAGAATGGAGCTGATAAATTAAGTTAGCGCACGTCTATATTTTTACGCGACTACAAAAGGAGGGTTTTAATTACTTATACCGCTCAATGACGCCAACCACTTATAGTCTCGGATACCTCCATGGTATTATGGAAATTCGAAACGGTTCTAGATTCAGCTTAATTTTAAAATGCAGAAGTGTGTTAAACGTTTAATTTGATGTGTGATATACTCATATATCGTTTTTATATATGCACGAGTGTAAGTATGTATATAAAATTCGGTGCTCAGGCAAAATACTTATTAATTAAACCTTTTTTTCCTATTATTTTTTGATTTACTTTGTTTAGTACGATCTGATCAAAGAACTAGAAACGATTTTAAAAGATCTTGTGTGACCAACGATTGCATTGCAATTTCCATATTGAAATGTTGAATCAATTATACGTTGCATCTTTTGATCCTACTACATATTATTATATTTCGTATGAAATAGTATTATTTTTAACAAGTAATTAATTTATGAAATAGTGTTATTTTACCGAAAAATTGATCATGTGGTTATCAAAATTATCAGACCATGAGCCGTACCATCGCCCCGTGGTACACATGCATCGTTATCGTGCCGCTTATTGTTAGTAAGTTTAGCATCATAATAGACGCGTCTCGACATTACACGGCTATTAATGAGTTATCACAAGCCATTGTGTTGAGAACCTCGAAACTGCCTATCAGTATTTATAACTGTCGTCGAGGCTTGTCTAGAAATCTATTTGAATGATTAAGTACGAGTTATAATTCGATTTGCCGTTCAAATTTTGTGTGGTTTTCGACAGAATGTAAATCTATTTCTTCTTGCCAGGTGGGCTTGCCAAAATTGTCTGTTAAATCTTTGTCAGACGCAGTATCACTTGTTGCTGTATTGTCCTGATTCCTAAGTACCCTTGTGTAAATTTGGGATAAAGATTTTGGGTCATCATTATTACAATTAACATTGCCTGCAATTTTAAGACATACATTTTTGCTAAGATTAATTGTAGTGATCTTTCGATGACCTGATTTTAACATACATTAAAATTTTCTTTTAAAAATGTATTATAACGAAATTTATATCGAACCAGTATTGATGATGGTAACAGATATGTAGAATTGCAACAACAATTAAAAGAAAATTTTAATTGACACTGGAAAGTATGAATTAATACTGTTACTCAACGATCGACTTTTGTCGTAATAACTACTTTGTATCTGTTCAATAATGCTTAAAAAATCTACTGGTACTCTTCATATCAAATGGAACATGTGATTTCGTTATATCACTTTATGGGCATAAATCTTCCATTCCAAAGTTTATTTGGCGCCAACATTGAGTTATCGAGATTATTTCTATAAATTCTGCCACATTGTGATTAGATTTGTTAAATTTCCTGTTTAAGATAACGGCGCATCAAAACAAAGCCTGATATACAGCATCAGGTCATGACTTACAAATTTTCTAGACTTCGAGTCTCAAGGTTTTCTTATCTCGATAGTAAAAAATGTGGATCAAATGTAATCCTACATCAGCAGAGATTGTTTGCAATAGATTGATCTTTGTCTACGGTATGTTTATTTGGATTTTAATCTAGTTCTATAAATTGTTTCGTAGTTGTGTTGGAAAATTATTTCTTTTTTAAGGAAATGACGGACAAATACACTGATTTTTAAAAAGTAAAGTTTAAACTAAATTTTACATTGTTTCTCACAACAAAAATCTGAATTTGTCAAACTAAAAAGACGTTTATTTTTTAAATGTTTATTGATATTGTTGTTGTTTTGATATATATCACTTAATAAAAAATATATATTCTCCGTCGTGGAAAATAAATTTGTTATTTGTAATTTTATTTCGGCTGGTCTTAATTTGAACGAATTTCAAATAATATAAATAAATATTTTTAACAACCTGTCACTATTTGAATCTCAATTCTGTCATCAAGCCAAAAAGCTGTACGAAGCCTGTATCTCCTGTCTTTTCAAGAATGTTGTCCCTGTCTACCACATAAGGGATATAGACATGACTATATGTACTTACTCAAAATTAACACAGAAAAATCTCTTTGTTCAGTACTTCCCCTATCGAATGAGTTCCAGTATTCAATGAGTCATGAATATCACGTGTGCACCTCGGGGAGTATTTCTCTCTCAACTCATACTCACACGACAGTTGTTGCCTGCAAAAATATTTAAATAATCACTCAATTTATATGGGATCTCGTGCTGTACTGCATTATGCAACTACGGAAGTTGACTGGCAGATTTTATTTCCCTCGTATTCAATCCATTTTAATTTGTTATCCAAACTGTAAACTTGTAAAATTTTCATTCATAAATATTAAATTCTTATTTTGTATTACGTGATGCCGTAGTTTCGTAGTAATTTAATTAGTTCAACGTCAAAATAATACCGCAGATTGCAATGATATGCTCAAATTTTTATTTAAAAAAAACTAATGATAATCAATGTTTAAATTTAAGTGTGAATTGCACGATTGAACGTGGTTTATTCACCGTGAACGTCCTCATTTAGCAGTTTATTACTTTTAGTTTCAATAAAGTCAAAAATAGTTTCTCTGGAACTACAAAGTGGTGGTTAAACCAATTGGTCACCGCTCGTTTCAGTCCGTTCCACTTCCACCCACGTATCATATAGCAGAACCGCTTCTATTGTTCCAGTTGTGTTTACAAATACTTGCATTTGATGTAGTTTGTCATCTTGTATGCGTGGTCTTGTTTGTAGACTTACGTCCCGTTTCTGATAGTTCATCTACATATATCTTTCATTGGAATTTTCATATTGGTTAAATGATGTGGAAACCAAACATCTAATGCAAAATTTAGATTTATTATATTATTTTTTAAATTGCCTTTTTTTTAATAATAACATTTTGTACTTTTTTTTATACTAGAAGACTTGGTGAATTTGATTAGCCAGTACTATTTTAGCGATTGATTTGCAAAAATAGAAAGAAGTCTCTCATAAAATACGCCATGATGGAATTAACATTTCTCGAACAATTTTACGAATGTAAGGTCGTAAATAAAGTTGATTTTTGTTTTGATGAATCAACGAAATAAAGTTATGGCAATATTAATTTTACATTGCAATGTGATTATAAATCGCTGATTAAAATGTAGCGTTGTGAATATTTAACAAATAAACTCACAAGTCATGTGGTATCGAGTGATTCACTATTTCTGAGTATTTCATCTGCGGTGCGTCGGCGGTTTTGTCATTCCATTTGGTCATATGTTACTAAGTGGAAGTAATTATTATAGTTCTTTGAATTCCTTAGTCGTTTTTTATCCAATTGATTTGTTATTCTTTCTTCAACTATCACTGTGCCCAACTGACTTTATTCATAGGTATATATGGGTATTATTGCATGATAATGCAAGCCGTGTGGATATTTTAATAAAAAAATATTGAATTCAATAAATATGAGATACAATTTTATTGTCAACCACATCTTACATGTGCAACCACAGTACAGTAAATTTACTCATATCGTCATTCTAGGCTTATCCTCGTGGATGTTTTGATCTTATACAATGGAAGTCAGCAATAGGATTAATTGGTCCGATTGGAAAGGATCCGGGCATCAATCAATGGATTCAGTTACCATACTGCGTCTATCCGAATGATGGTTAAGATTAATATTTTAACTACCACAAGTTTTAAATTTTAATTAAGTCCCATTTATTCATTCTTTACAAATTCCAAAAGTGACTTTTTACACAGTTATAATATCTGCGAATTCCATTTTCTTCTTAGTGTCATTTTTTGAGATATCCATATGATTATCGACGCGCGCGCCGTAGCCATCTTTATGCATGTGATGGGAGAGTGGAACAATCAGCAGTCACTCGCTAATTCGATACAGATGATCAGTGTTGGTTCTTGTTGAATGGTGTCCGTCAATTTGTCAGTCACGAGTCGGGTCGATGGTCTGATAACTGTTCATGTTTCAAAATATTGGCTCTAATAAGCGGAAATTGGCGAAATGCAACAGCTGCGTTTGTATTCTGGGCTGATTTTCTTTGGATAATCTATATCAATGAGAGAATTGTTGTAGAGATAGTTTTTAGAAACACTTATAAATTGGGCTGCAAAGTGTCGACTATTTCGTTTTTAGGATAGTTGATATCTTATTGATTATTTCCAAAATTTGTTTGGTCATTTAGAGCATATTTTTCACAACTGTCATATGGAGTTTATGTAAGTTAAGTAAAACACATAAGTTTTCAAAAGTCAGTGATTTTTCTTATTATTATAAACAAAAGTTGAATTTAACTATTTTAATAAAAAAAAAATTTATATTTTGTTACCGTTTGTCTCAAAACTTCTTCTCTTATCAAACTTTACGTGCTGTAAACTCTAATCTGAATCACAGTTCTTCATTTTCGACTCAAAGCCATAGAATAGTAAATTACACTTGACATACAGCTTGCTAAATCGAAATTAGTTCACCATTCAAGTGGTCTGTGTTTTGTTCAACACATTTACGGAATGTAGTCATCGGGCACTTAATGTCGATCAGTATTCTTTACAAAAACGTCGAATAAAAAGGCTGATTTACCGCTGTGTGATCATTCACAATACAGTTACATTATGTAACCGTTCGTATGAAATTAGTGATTAAATGTTATCCTTCACTTTAACCAACTACGTGAGATGTCATCAGCATGGAACAGGGGAATATTGTTTATATTATTGTTTTTATTTTAATGTAAAATTGTTAACCTGGTACCATGGTTAAGTTTCAGTAATAATAGTTAAACACACTTCTGCAATCTTACTTGTAACATCTATGATTACCTTACGTCAATAATTGATCTGCCTTTGAACTGGATGTAAAATACTGTGGAAAAAAAAATAACGAAACGGGAAAAAGCGTTAACGAATATTAAACGATAGTTTGATAGAGCATCACAATGGATTAAATAATTGGAACAAAAATGAAAAAAAAAAAACAAAAGAGATCCATCTTACTTCACTGCCATAAAATTATTTAAGAGTTTTCCGTAAAATTAAATTTAAGCCTTCCCTTGGACAAAGAGATTGTAATAGTAATTATCGTTTAAAAAAACATTATCACATTGAAGTCGTAAATAGTTAATTATGATTGTTCTACAATTTACTATTAACAATTTACGATCTAATAAATAACACGGGTGAAAGTTTTCCACGTCAAATTGTAAAGGAGATGTTGATTGTATATTTGAAATGTAACAATGCTTCATGATATGCTTAATTTATTTCCGCGATTATAAAAGAATATACTACTATTTAATATTCCGTAAAATTTCCATTAGGTACTTGTTTTATCTTTGTTGTATCATATTTATATATCTTCATTCAATATAATATACCTTACAAAAATCCTCATAAAACAACGTCTACTAATTTTTATTATCTTTATTACGGCATCTATAAATTTCAATATAGCACAGATTACATAGGTTTATACGTTAAAAAAAATATTTCATTGAAAAATAAAACCGATCGCTAGCCCTATGTATTATTTCACCTTAAAAAATTAATAAATACCAACGATAATTTTAATATTAATTTGCTCTTAAGTTAACACAATGTAATGTATTAGTGCATTGCTACTGGGCATTGTCACTACGAGTCAATGCTCTTATTTATTTTTTTATGGCGATAATGTTCTAGAATTACATTACTTCGTTGCCATACATATTATGTCTTAACATCATGCATAAAATGTCTGTTATGAATTTGTTACCTTAACGATTCGCCTGTGCAAAATCATATTTTAGTTAGCTTGCTAGTAAAGTAGGTCTAACTGTTTATAGGTCGGACTCTTCTAATATGATACACATTTAGAAAGCGTCGTTTGCTCGTGAAATATAATCTAATGTTTTCTGACTGCAAAGTTTATTATTATTTTTTATTTGAAACTGGTTGGTACAATGATGTCATGACAAGCGAAATTATTCTTCTAAGAGCGAACACGGCATGCGTACGAATATATATGTTATATAAAAGTAAAGTTAACAAATAAAAAATATTATTAATATATAATCACGTCTATATCCCTTGCGGGGTAGACAGAGCCAACAGTTTTGAAAAGACTCATAGGCCACGTTCAGGATTTATAAATAAATAAATAAATATATACGGAACATATTACACAGATTGAGACTTGTTAAGACTTGTGTTACGAGATACTAACTCAACGATACTAAACTTTATAATAAATACTTATATAGATAAACATCCAAGACCCAGACCAATCAGAATTCAGGCCGGGATTCGAACCGAATTTATAAGAGTTATATGTATTGGCAAGTAAAACCAAATCCTAGAAGATCGAGCATAAAAGAATCACAACTCCTGAATTATTTACCAATCTAAACACCTGACTGTCGGCCCGTCTGGAAGGCATTCCTACAAGACACGGGTGCCATTCAAATATAAACTGTTTACGTGCAGACTTGGTGCGTTGCCAAGGCGACGGCGCCTCGCGTCATCACCAGGAAATCTCCCGGTACCAGACGTGACTTCGTCGTAGACTACTTTGAGACCTTTTAATGGTTGATGCTCCATATTGTTGAATTGATCATCGAGTAATCAATTTGGGGCGAAAACACATTTTTCTATGTATGTATGTTTGTTTGTAACGCGATAACATCTGAACAGTGCGTTGGTTTGAATTGAAATTTTTTTAATCAAAATAAAAAACCTATGAAAAACCTCACTCACCCAATTCAAGATCCATAGTCAAGGGCTTTCCTCGGGCTCCTTTCCAGAGTGGTGAGGATGCAACCGTGACTAGCTATGAAGAAGAAGAAGACCGTTACTAGGAAATGACTTGATTTCATACCCCACTGCAAACGTCGACTAAAGTTGTACTTTGAGACCTTGAACAACACAATATCATCTAAAATGTCAACCTTCACTTGTCTTTTAAGGGAACACCTCTTAGCATGTCTTCCATTTACGTTATATCACACAACAGAATCCTGAAACACGAACACTTATTTGGCAATACTTATTCGTGTCATACAAATATTGATAGGCACTACAGTCGTACAATTTGTTCGGTACAGTTTTCTCTCACGAATATTATGAGAATTGACATTTGTGTCTTTCAGATGAGAATTGTGAGAAGTGGTGGTAATTGACGAATATATTTTATTATGGTTATCACACGTTGCCGCCGTGCGTTTTGTGATTCATATCCTTTTACGTGTGGGGATTTCAGAAATAAGATACGTTCATTTAATATCTGGGTTGTCCCAGATCAAGTTAAATGCAAATTTTGTTTTAAGTATGTCTTCTGCTTACCGTTGCCTTTGTGGCTTTTTGAGACTTTTGGCTTTGTTCGCTGAAAGGTATATAAAGACTGCTAAACTCTGTCTATCCTACTACATAGTACCATTGTGTTGCCCCAAGGTGTGACACGTGGGACGGTTTTGTCCCAGCAGTCTTAATATGCAGACATATCAGACAATACATGTGAAAAATATAATTTTCTTGATGATTTAATAGGCTAAGGTAATTTGATGTGCTTATTTTAACAAGAAAGGTTTTGAACATGGTGTAAAAATTAATTTTACAACGTTAATTTCCGGATAGATAGCTGAAGTTTACGTTTACCTTATCGTTATATCACACACATTAGGAATGTTTTAGTAGAAGGGGCCTTGTAGTATTTATCATGGATTCACAATGGAAAAAAGATGATTCTAATCTTATCTTTTGACTACCTTTTGCCCGGTTATTTCCTCATTGTAGTTATTTAATTTAATCTTAAGTATTTGTAAAAAGCGCACTGTTATATCTAGGAATATTGAGGCACACACACACTAATACATACAGTTATTATAACTATTATGAATGCCAAGAACTATTTTTGTAGTGTCCTTGGTCAAATTAAGAAATATTGATTCATAGTTCGTTTTATTCTTTGTTTACTTTTATAATAAACAAATAAAATCAATCGTGATGATGTTTTATGTTAATAATTTGATGTACTATTTATATATAATACACTAGCTGTGCCCGCGACTCCGTCCGCCTGTTATTTCATCATGGTATCATTGAAGCCCTCAAGGGTGAATAATTTTCCCCGTTTTTTTTTTACATTTTCCATTATTTCTTCGCTCCTAATAGTTGAAGCCTTCCTCGATAATTGGTCTATTCAACATAAAGAAATTTCCATTCGAACCAGTAGTTCCTGACATTTTTGACTGACGTTCAAACAAACAAACAAACTCTTCAGCTTTATAATATTAGTATAGATAATACAGGTATAATACACTATGTGCACGTTACGAACCTATATATTTTGTCTCGACCGTTTCCAATCATATTACAATGATCCGTGGTCACCCAGCGACCGAAAACCAGCGGGCTACTGCTTAGTCAGCACGGCAGAATGTTCTTCTGCCGCCAAGTTCTTAACACGCCAACTACCGTCACTGACAAGAGTCCGTATTCTGGAGCGCGGTCGTATTACGATGAATTTTAACCGACTTACTTTTATTACTTTTCGGACATATCAGATAATACATGTGAAAAATATTATTTTCTTGATGATTTAATAGGCTAAGGGAATTTGTTTTGCTTATTTTAACATGCCATGCCGTGTGGTTCCCGGCACCAATACAAAAAAGAATAGGACCACTCCATCTCTTTCCCATGGATGTCGTAAAAGGCGACTAAGGGATAGGCTTACAAATTTGGGATTCTTTTTTAGGCGATGGGCTAGCAACCTGTCACTAGTTGAATTTCAATTCTATCGATAAGCCAAATAGCTGAACGTGGCCATTCAGTCTTCTCAAGACTGTTGGCTCTGTCTACCCCGCAAGGGATATAGACGTGACCATATGTATGTATGTATGTACATTCTTATTACTTTTTTAAAGATTTTACTTTACGGGCGAGTTTAATATCTGTATTATCAATAAATAGTAGAATGCAACGCGATAGTTTGAAATCAGTTAATTTATGTAGTTTGTCGTTTGTGGAAGCGATAAATTGTAATACATTTATTGCTATATTTGTGTTGATAAGAATTATTAAGGAATCAGGAATATATTACTACCGTATTGTATGCGGTTATTACAATACATACATAAATACATTAATTTAGATATCTTTATAACTATAAGAACATACAAATTAAACTTTCATCAACAAATAATTATAAAATAGGTTCTTTGCTTTAACAAAGAAGTAGAATATTATTATCATCACTAAATAAAAAACAAGTTTTAAAATAGTATAATTAAAAATATATTATAAAAAAAAATAAAATCAATGTGTACACTACACTACCAAAAGAAATTTGGCGTTAAGTAGAAATGTCAAAATTATAACGTGTATATAAATTTATCTCAATATATCGGCGAAACAGATATGTATCTACTGGAAATCAGCTAAACTCATATTTATTTTGGGAGGCGGATTCCGAAAACTAGGTTATCGAATAGATAGATAATATTTCCCACATCAGTATTATCTATATCTTTAGTTAAGAAGAGTTTTCTCTGTATTTATAGTTAGCGCCAACACTTGAAGTTGAGCTAAAAATTAACACTAAACAAGTAAGAAAATACGGCAGATGTTAACCGCTTTGAAAATAAAAGTGATTCTCAGTTTGACCTGTATGAATAGATTTGATTAATATTGTTAAAGATGATGGATGTCCGCGATCATCTCGCGTTACGCTGAACCGTTTTTGATACGGTTCTCGGGAATGTGGTTGTTATACTTAGGAGAAGGTTTTACAAATGTAATCGATTTGAGCAGGCTTCTCATTTTACAAAAGTTATATACATATGTATCAAATACCTATTTTTCTCTATTCTTTGATATGCGTGCCGTGTGGTTTCCGGCACCAATACAAAAAAGAATAGGACAACACCATCTCTTTCCCATGGATGTCGTAAAAGGCGACTAAGGGATAGGCTTAAAAACTTGGGTTTCTGCTTTTAGGCGATGGGCTAGCAACCTGTCACTATTTGAATCTCAATTCTATCATTAAGCCAAATATCTGAACGTGGCCATTCAGTCTTTTCAAGACTGTTGGCTCTGTCTACCCCGTAAGGGATATAGACGTGACCATATGTATGTATGTATGTATGTATTCTTTGATATATCTATGACTTAAATGTCAAATACGTTGCGTTTTATATATTTCTCTCTTCCGCACTCGCATGTTAGTACGTCTGTCACAAAAATAATGGTTCCTTCTGTTTTAAA
This sequence comes from Amyelois transitella, assembly GCF_032362555.1. NCBI lineage: Eukaryota > Metazoa > Arthropoda > Insecta > Lepidoptera > Pyralidae > Amyelois > Amyelois transitella. The sequence goes on from NC_083512.1 coordinate 11,061,993, forward strand.
GAACAGTTGCAAGTAACTTGTGACTATATGTATCTGTGTCATCATTGTGCCAGCCAACAGAATGTGACTTAAGAGTTTTTTTTTCGATACTGTTGGCTCCGTCTACACCGCATGGGGCAGGGACGTGATGTATGTATGTGTGTATACAGTATAATGTTATTAGTATTCAAATTTTAAACTGACTTTCGACATCCAAGCGGTTTACGGATTGCATATAAATGATATATACCTATTGTATTGTGAAATTAGTTTGCCTAACGACAAAGAGTAGTCTTCCTTTTGAAACGCGAGTTGTCAAACCTTTGACTTCTTGCCAATTTGCACGGGATGTAAGAATCCGACCAGTGACAGGTTGATTTGCTCAAATTAAAAAAAAATATGTTTTATTTTTTAATTTTTTTGTTCTGTCAATTTAAAGAAATAAAGTTCTACGAGTATGAAAGATGAGAATGCTGTTTATATTCATTTTTAATATTTTGATTTTGCAATAGAGCATTATTATTGTTTACATAAATTATTCAACATCTTCTTTTAAATTTGGAAATGTGTGAAATCGGACTATCGATTCGGTTTTCTAAGATTAAGTTTTTAATATATTTTAGTAGCTATAGCGATTTTTTTTTATGAAGAACTCTCATAAGTAGAATTTAAACGCGTTCATTAAAAGCGTATGGTATGATGAGCGTTTGTTTAAGATAAAATATTAAATAATTATCTTGTGAAATTCCCAAAGATTTTATAGATTTATCTCATTTAAGTATTTGTTTAATGATGAAATCATTAACTTATCACACCCGCAACTCGTAATATTTAAATGTGATACAAGATTCGTGTAATTTTTGCTGTCATAGTCGTAATTTATTATTTGCACACAGAATATTTACATTAGAACACTACTTTTGATTGTAACGTAATAGTACATCCGATTTCTTACATTTGCAACACTTTTTATTTTATAAATAGAAAACTTAGTTTCAATAAAATTAGATGGTCCATTTTCTCTGTAATTTTTTACTATCTTGTATCCAATGAATGGTTAATTTTTATTATACAACCATGATAAAAATCACGTAAAATTATGCATTTTAAAGTAATGTAAATGGTTTAACTTTGCTTTATACAATACAATTTTAGATTTTTATATGTGGTGAAATAATCTTGAAACTTGAAGCAAAGTTTTGAAATTGTAAATATTTTTGGACATAGGGTGGGTTTTATAAATCTGCATCCCTTTTTATTTTCCATCCGCGTACAAGACGTCATTTATTACTGGCAAACTATGTGAAAATTCAATAGCCACCAGTCTGATAAATATAATTTTTACAACGTAAATATTATGTTCTAAAATGTAAACTTAACATATCTTGATTAAGCTACTAAGTTCGTGTAAACGAGGCATCATTCAGACAGTGGAAATTGAACGTTCCCCAAAGTGTGCTCTTACTTGTACAGTGAAAGGTGTTTGAAGTCTGTACTAAAGGGGATCAGATTTCAATGCTCTTCGTTACAGTCAAGAACAGATAAAACTAACCCCATCTCCATTCGTGTAACTAAAAGGGTTGTATAAAATATATTTATACAGTCAGTGCATAAATTAGTCCCGACAACGTTTCCCAACGTAATAAATATTGTTACATATCGTTTAAATAGAGAAACTTACCTTTGTTATTGATTGTATAAACAGACGGTCAATTCTGCAAGCGACTGTACACTTTCAACCCCTTTTTTTACGCACACTGCAACCTGACAGTTCAGTTTCATCTGTCCCCGACTGTACATGGACTGTATCATCACTACACGGTGCTAATGCCCTGTGCGTGTGTAGTTTCGTGGCCGGCGTGATCCTGCGGGAGAGGATCCCGGCCTTCGAGCGGATGCTGTGGCGCGCGTGCCGAGGCAATGTGTTCCTGAGGCAGGCGGAGATTGACATGCCTCTGGAGGACCCGTCTTCTGTGAGTATTCTTCATCAGTCGTTTTGTCTTCGTCGGCTTTAGTGCTGTCTGATTTAAAGTAGTCTATGTTTTGTTTTTTAAACTTTAATGTTGGGGAATATATACAGTAATCATGTCTATATCCCTTGAAGGATAGACGGAGCGAGGTCTCGGAAAGATTGATTGAGATAGGCCACGTTCAGCTGTTTGGCGTAATGATAGAATTGAGATTCAAATAGTGACAGGTTGCTAGTCCGTCGCCTGCAAGAAGAATCCCAAGTTGATAAGCCTTTCACTTAGTAGCCTTTTACGACAGCCATGTGAACGAGATGGAGTATCTATAGAAGATCGTCAAAATAGGTTCAAATAAACGTTTAAATGAAATTTTGACATGTTATAAGTAGGAACTTATAGTGGTATTATATGCAGTAAGTAACACAATACCTCGATCCTATTGTTATAATCATAAATATTAATTAAGACATAAACAAAGATTGCTTTTTTAAATACTTCCCCAGTTTTCCTCTGTTATACTCGTAGTAAGTATTTTATATCACTCTGTCTTTTTTTCCATAATTACAAATTACAAAATCTATATATTGATGTAATATCCTTCCTCCTGGCTTTAGTCCCGGTTGAATTCTTATCACTTAAGAGGCCACACATGTTTATCATTAATATAATCATCCGTGCTGCAATAGGCTTTCTTACAAAGCTCATCTTTAATGTACTTTTTGGTAATTAATTATAAAATTTTATACAATTAATCAGAAATACCTTAGCAAGCCGATGCGCTGAGACCAACAACTTATAATTGTTCCGCAGTGATTTACTGAATCTCAATTCCATCATTATTAAGCTATGCATTCATGCATGCTTGTCGGTTTAGTGTTCTCTTTAATTTATGATACTTCCCATAATAACTAACTTTCTCTTCGCAGTCGGACAACGTTTACAAATCGGTGTTCATCATCTTCTTCCAAGGAGACCAGCTCAAGACCCGCGTGAAGAAGATCTGCGAAGGGTTCCGTGCCACCCTCTACCCGTGCCCCGAAGCGCCGGCTGATCGAAGGGAGATGGCCATGGGAGTCATGACCAGGATTGAGGATTTGAATACTGTAAGTTTGTAAACATATTTGATTATTTGAAATTGTTCCGTGTAACTTTCGGGCACTCGACGGGAGATTAGGGTTGAAAAAAGCGGGAAATTTTCCGGTTTTTTTTTCAAATTCCCTCGTTTTTATACAAGTTTTTTACGAAAGTTTCAAGAAAGATTAAAATTAAATATTTCACGTTTTTTATTAATAAAACGGAAAAATATGAAAAAAACGGAAAAATATGAAAGAAACGGAAAAATACGATAGGAAAAGAATTGATTTCCTTACAATATGCATCATTGTTTTAAAAATTGGTAATTATACATAGAATATATATATAGTTTTACAATCGTCTTTTTCTTATTTTTCGAAACAAACGACGAAAATCTCAATAAAACCGTTTTTTCCCCAAGGTTTTATTCTGATATAGGTATTTCAATGTAACAAACCAATAAAACGGTAAAAAACGAAAAAACGTTTCTTTCACCGAAAAAAACAATTTGTTTCTTTCGGAATTTTCAACGCGACGGGAGATGAATATGGGAGTCATGATCAGGATTGTGGATTTGAATACTGAGTTTTTGTCAAGATTATCATAAATAAGTATAACTACTTTGTTGAAAATATAAACACTAACATCTCCAAAACATTCTCAAATTTTTCAAAATGGTATTTTGAAAAACCATCCTATATGTTATTAGTTTTTTTAGCCACCACATGAATGGTAAATCTTTAGATGCACGTGATTTTCAAACCACCTATTAAACTTTTAAGATTTCTATGCCTTTTAGAACAGAGTTCTCCGTTAGTAGTTTTAAGCTATTAAATTATATGTTTAAACGAGTAACTTTTACATTAGTATACTGGATATTAAAGTTCTTCAATTTGGCCTTGGCGGGCGCCTGCTAAGTAAAGCCCCGTTGTCATGACAACCAGATAGAAATTCTGTAATGAAAACCCATTTGTGATAATAATGTTGTCAATATAAGCTTTTACCCGGGGTGCGTGCGCGCGGCAGTAAACTTAGTTTTGAGTAATTTATTTGTCGTCGACCAATGTTGTGAAAACAAAATCAATGACAATTATTGAATGATGTTGACATGTCCCATAATAATTAATTAAACATTTTAGAATTTTGACAAAACGGTGACAGTTATAACGATGTATGTAATCACTTATTATAATAATCACTTAATATATCCATTTCCAAGGGCGAGTTAATGTTAAATTATCTGTGGCATACTGTGTTATAAATTTGCATTCGTGGCAGAGAAACCTTGTAGATAATGTACGGTGTCCGTTTAAAAAATAATTGGTTATTGTACTTGAGTTACCGTGACCTCTGGGCGCCGTAGTGTGGCGTTTTATAAAATACAAACGATTGATAAGTTGGTATAAAGGCTCACGGTCAAAATGCGGAAAGTGAATAGTATACAAGTGTTTAAAAAAGAAATTATGTGAAAGAAATAGGTATATAGAATAAAAACATAAATTAACGACTCAATAATGATCAATTTGTGAAAGAAAGAAAGAAAGAAAAAATATTTATTTGGTACATAATTGTGATCTGCTGATGTGTATTTAAGAGTTTTTTTTTTACTATAAATGTTAAAAAATGGCTTTATCCGTAAAAAAATCAACTAAGTAATAAAATAGTTAATTATTGAAAACTGATTATAAAAGACATAAATATTACTCAAAACACTTTAGACCCAATGGTTGACTGGTAGATAATGCTGCTAGCATTTAGTCCGCCAATTGTGCTAAACATTTGTATTTAGTACAATGAAGTCTAAATAAATAAATAAAAAACTAATAAGTTCTGGTAAAGTTAAGCTTTTTTCGAAATATCATAGGTCAGTGCATGCCTCGCCTTACTCGGCTTTGACACACTAAAACGTACCGCATTATACCTACTATGTACATAGCGGCGTATGATTAATAGTGATTACAGTGATATATGCCCAATAAAATTGCCTGCTTTATAAAACACTAGCTGTGCCCGCGACTTCGTCCGCGTGGAATAGTTATTTTGGGCATCATTGAAGCTCTCAAGGATGAATAATTTTCCACGTTTTTTTCACATATTCCATTATTTCTTCGCTCCTTATAGTTGCAGCGTTATTTTATATAGCCCAAAGCCTTCCTCGATAAATGGTCTATTTAACGCGTTCAAACAAACAAACAAACTCTTCAGCTTTTAGTATAGATTGCGCGGAAAATGTTAGTGTCAACTTAAGTACACGTACTTAGCGGCGTATAGACTTGTTGGTCCAATGCAAACCAATGTTGTGAAACCAAAAGATATGAAAATTATTAAGCGATATGAAGAATTCTATAATAATGAATAAAAATTTTGAATTTGAATTTGGTCTGATAAGCACAAAAAATCAAAGGTAGCCTTGGACCGCTGTCGGATTATGTGTGGAAGTGCAGTATACGACGTCCTGCTCTTTACGGGGTAAACAAAGCCAACGATTTTAACTGTTTTAAACTTTCGCGATGCATTATACTATATTACTTTATAAATACTACGCGCACTTACCTTTATATATACAACATACCTTTATTTTATTTCGGACGTTTCGAAAAATGTTACAAAGATTCGTGGTTTTTTCTGGGTAAAATCTGGGGTCTACATAATGATCAGGAACTTAGAGCGAGGCGAGATCCACTCCATCTTTTTCCCGTGGATTTCGTAAAAGGGATATTCTTATAAACTTGGGAATCCTTGTTTTAGGCGATGGGCTAGCACCATGTCGCTATTTGAATCTCTATTTCAAATTCAATTCTATCATTAAGCCAAACAGCTGAACGTGACCTGTCAGTCTTTTCAAGTCTGTTGGCTCTGTCTACACCGCAAGGGATATAGACGTGATAACATGTACGTAAATTCCTCCAAGTCCTCGGCCAAACCCAAGACCACCGTCACCTTGTCGCTATTTTAATCTCAATTTCAAATTCAATTCTATCATTAAGCCAAACAGCTGAACGTGACCTATTAGTCTTTTCAAGACTGTTGGCTCTGTCTATACCGCAAGGGATATAGACGTGATAACATGTATGTAAATTCCACCAGGTCCTCGGCCAAACCCAAGACCACCGTCACCGCGTCCTCGTAGCCGCCGCTAAGAACATCAAGAATTGGTTCGTGAAAGTGCGCAAGATCAAGGCTATATACCACACTTTGAACCTGTTCAACTTGGACGTGACTCAGAAATGTCTGATTGCCGAGTGCTGGGTGCCGGCCCTGGATTTGGAGACCATCCAGCTGGCTCTGAGGAGAGGAACCGTGAGTGAAATAAATAAATATTTTCGGAAAAAAAAATTACACAATTCGTGTTTAAGACGCAAAATTCGTGGCTTGATTTATTAGATACTAATTCAATATTCCATTAATTCAAATCTATAATAGAAGAGAAAAGTTTTAGTTTTAGTTCACAACGAGTTAATTCGAAACAACTGGACCGATTTTAACGATATTTTGCCTAGTAAGACACAATAACCTAGTATTTTTTTTTGTAAACGATATTTACACAGCTAGAAAAAATAAAAAGATTTTAGAAATAAGGCAACACATAACTGTAATAAAAATATATGTATTGTAAGCAAAAAGAGACCATTCGTAGAAAGGTAGTGACAGTGATTGGTAACATAATTTGCCTAGCCCACCAATAAAGTCGGTCAAATATAAAAAAAAATTAAACAAAAATACGTTTATTTACTCCACAACAAAATGGCCTTAAGTAAAAATGTGTAGTAATACTTATTATCACTGGTAAATATACCTGTGGACAATAATCGTTGTGGATATGTGGTGCCTACGCTAGGTGTCAAAAGAACCTGTATTGCAGGTCACCAGGTACCCCGCCCGGTATGACACAATAAACGGTAACTATAAGGTTATTGCTATAATAAAATATTCTGTCCAAAACACGAAGGTATATTAATTTTCTTCAAAACAGGAACGCAGCGGCAGCTCTGTACCGCCGATCTTGAACCGCATGGAGACTATGGAGGACCCGCCTACTTACAACCGCACCAACAAGTTCACTTTCGCGTTCCAGAATCTGATTTACGCGTACGGTGTCGCCACCTATCGGGAAGTTAATCCAGGTAATACATACATAAAATCACGCGTCTCTCCCGGAGGGGTAGGCAGAGACTACCTCTTTCCACTTGCTGCATACTCTGCATACTTCCTTCGCTTCGTCCACTTTCATAACATGACATCCAGGTAATTGAGAAATTATAATAAATCCGGGCCCGTAGACCCCATCCTAAAACTATCGCTGTCTTATTTCACGCCATAATAAAAAGCGAAATCCACAGAAGTGTTACAGGGCCCGGGGTCCGCCTTCCGGCTTTTCTCTCTCCACTTGGTACGGTTTTCGGCGTCCTCTGATTTCAGTCCATTGGCTCGCGTATCATCTTTTGCGACGTCCAGCCATGAATATTTACTTATATTATGAGTATTACATACATACATACAAAAAATCACGCCTCTTTCCCGGAGGAGTAGGCAGAGACTACCTCTTTCCACTTGCCACGATCTCTGCATACTTCCTTCGCTTCATCCACATTCATAACTCTCTTCATACAAGCTCGGCGGTTTCGGGTACTCTTGACCTGACCCTTTAACAGGACGTCCTTAATTTGATCAAGATACGTTCGTGTAGGTCTTCCCACTCCGGCCTTTCCCGATTATGAGTATTATTTTTCCTTATTTTTCATACTGTTGTTTCTCAGCTCCGTACACTATAATAACGTTCCCGTTCCTGTTCGCGGTGATGTTCGGCGACCTTGGACACGGCGCCATCATGGCCGCCTTCGGGTTTTGGATGTGCTACAAGGAGAAACCTCTGCAGGCGAAGAAGATTGACAGCGAGGTAGGTTTACCACTGAACGGATCTGATGAGAAACTATGAGAAACTTCGAGAAACCTCTGTAAACCAAGTAGATTGACCGAGAAAGTAGGTTGCCGGTACATAATTAAGAGAAACGATGAGAAACTTCGAGAAACCTCTGTAAACAAAATAGATTGACCGAGAAATTAGGTTACCACTACATACTTAAGAGAAACTATGAGAAACTTCGAGAAACCGTTGCAAGTAAAGAAATTGATAGCGACATAGATAAAAATATATTCATCTTAGGAGAACTACAAGAATTTTTGAAAAACCTCTGCCAACCAAGAAGATGGACGAGATAGTGGGTTTACCACAAGAGAAACACTCATTCACCAATAACCTTCTAGTGACTTCGGGAATGTCTGCCGTGTGGTTGTGGCACTTTTGAATAAGACCACTCCATATCTTCCCTATGGATGTCGTAAAAGGCTACTAAGGGAAAGTCTTGTAATTTCGTAAAAGGCGACAAAAATGCCTTTTACGAAATTTATTGAGAAGATATTTCTAAAATTCTGGGAACCGCACGGCAATCAATGGAAATGATACCTACAAGTCTAAAATCATATACATATATATTTATTTTCAGATCTGGAACATATTCTTCGGCGGCCGTTACATCATTCTGCTCATGGGGCTGTTCTCGATGTACACCGGCCTCATTTACAACGATATATTCTCAAAGAGTCTTAACATATTCGGATCGTCGTGGAAGAACAATTATAACGAGTCTACTTTAACATCGAACAAAATATTACAATTGAATCCCGACTCTCACGACTATACGCAGAGTCCGTATCCGTTCGGCGTGGATCCTGTCTGGCAGGTAGGATTTTTTAACCCGCCTTGAAAAAAAGAGGGTATGTTATAGGTTAAACGTGTCTGTTTGTCGCGTTATACCTCACAAAGAGATATCAGTTTAGATTTTTTTATGCCTTTATAATATCTGTATGGATGATAATTGTTAATAATAATAATAAAAAACATTGAAATATTTGTATGTAAGCACAAAGTGATCTCATTATGTTTGTTTATAAGAAATTAAATGCCATTTTATGCCATAAAAAAATAAAGGCATTTGTCCGCGATTATTTCGCGTTTCGCTGAACCTATCTTAATGCGATTTTCATGCGGAAATAGTTCGTTACACTTGTAGAAAGTTTCGAAACATTTTACCGATTTCAAAACAGAATAACATCGATCGGAGGCGGTTCTCTAACTTATCGATAACCTTTTTTTTTTTACTGAATTGAAAACCTAATTTTTTTGTTTTTTGTTCACCAGCTCGCTAACGCCAACAAGATCATCTTCATGAACGCTTACAAGATGAAGATCTCCATCATTTTGGGCGTGTTCCACATGCTGTTCGGTGTCTCCCTATCCATGTGGAACTATGTGTGAGTGATCACTACATAGTATAAAACAAAGTCGCTATTTTAGTCTGTTTGTCTGTATGCTCAAAATCTTTAAAATTACGCAACGGATTTAGATGCGGTTTTTTGTAACAGGTAGAGTGATTCGAGAGGAAGGTTTTTATGTATAATTTTTTTTGAATTTTGCACCCGTGCGAAGCCGGTGCGGGTCGCTAGTTGATAATATATAATATTGAAGATACATAATAATAATAAAATATTTGAAATAAATATATTTAAAATATATTAATATTTTTAATATTTTAAATAATAAGAGTACCCGAAACCGCCGAGCTTGCATGAAGAGAGTTATGAATGTGGATGAAGCGAATTAAGTATGCAGAGACCGTGGCAAGTGGAAAGAGGTAGTCTCTGCCTACCCCTCCGGGAAAGAGCCGTGATTTTATGTATATATGTATGAATGTGAGGCTTTCATATGCTGTAATAGAGTTCGGTGTTCAAGAAGTCAGATATTTATTTTATTATTTTAGTGGTCTTACAGTGTATTCAAGACTGTTAGCTCTGTCCACCCCCGCAAGGGATATAGACGTGACTATACGTATGTATGAAATAATATCACCAAAAAATATCATCAATGCCGTGTGGTTCCCGGCACCAATACTAAGAAGAATAGGACCACTCCATCTCTTTCCCATGTATGTCGTAATAGGCGACTAAGGGATTCTTTTTTAGGCGATGGGCTAGCAACCCGTCACTATATATAGACGTGACCATAATATGTATGTGTATGTAAAAATATCTCTTACTTCTTACAGTTATTTCAAGAGGAGGATTTCCATCTACGTGGAGTTCATCCCTCAGATCATGTTCCTGACCCTCCTGTTCTTCTACATGGTGCTGCTGATGTTCATCAAGTGGACCTCTTACGGGTCTGCCGGCGAAGGTCACTTTGGAAGCGACGACCCGGGTTTGTGACCATATTTCTCTTGTAGACAATGTGCATTCATCCAGGATTTAGATTTAAGTGATATCTAGATTTGTAATACATAGAGATTCATTCATTCGAGTTCCTCCCCTAGGCAAGTGATTATATATGTATATATATATATATATATATGTATGTATGTTTCGTTGAACAGATATAATAAAATCGAGCGGCTACTGCGCACCCTCGATCCTGATCACCTTCATCAACATGATGCTGTTCAAGAAGGAAGAGAACACACGCCCCGAGTGCGACCCGCAAATGTTTGCCGGACAATTCTTTATACAAAAGGTACCTAGTAGTTAGTTAATTAGTCCCCCCAGGTGACGGCCTCTGTGGCGCAGCGGTAGTGCGCTTGTCTGTGACACCGGAGGGTCACGGGTTCGAATCCCGGCCAGGGCGTGATGAGAAAAGAACTTTTTCTGATTGGCTTGGGTCTTGGATGTTTATCTATATGTATAAGTATTAATTATTAAAAAATATAGTATCGTGGCAAGTGGAAAGATGTAGTCTCTGCCTACCCCTCCGGCAAAGAGGCATCCTCCGGCACCAATACAAAAAAAATGGAACCACTCCATCTCTTTCCCATGGATGTCGTAAAAGGCGACTTAGGGATAGGCTTACAAATTGAAATTCTTTTTTTAGGCAATTCACTAGCAACCTGTCACTATTTGAATCTCAATTATATCATCAAGCCAAACAGCTGAACGTGGCCGAACAGTCTTTTCAAGACTGTTGCCTCTGTCTACCCCACAAGGGATGTAGACGTGACCATATGTATGTATGTATGTTTGTATTCCGCAGTTGTTCGTGATCGTGGCCCTGATGTGCGTTCCAGTCATGTTGTTGGGTAAACCTTATTTCGTTTGGAAGCAACAGAAGCAGAGGGAGGTGAGTTGTCATGATTTAAGCTATTTCTAAATGATAGACAGCTATTGCCAATATAGACATTATACCATTGTAACGAAGCGATTTACCTAGGTAATTGGGCGTTGATAACTAGGTTATTGGATAATCTGTTGTGAATAACTGGATTCTTCATGGGGCTTCGTTCACGTGGAAATTCTGGGAGTTCTTTAAAAGTACCCGAAACCGCCGAGCTTGTATGAAGAGAGTTATGAATGTGGATGAAGCGATGGAAGTGTGCAGAGATCGTGGCAAGTGGAAAGAGGTAGTCTCTGCCTACCCCTCCGGGAAAGTGGCGTGATTTTATGTATGTATGTAGACAGCAATTGAACATGTCACAATGATCCGCGGTCAAATTCAAAAAAATCAAGTTCAATATTTTTATTCATTATTATAGGATACTTCATATCGCTTAATAATTGTCAAAACGTATGGTTTAACAACATTGGTTGACGTCAAATAAATCACTTTAAACTAAGTTTACTGCCGCTTCCAAGGCGTCAGTGCAGAAGAAGCGGTAACAAACTGCACTGCAGCATTTTCTTCAACAACGTCAACTTCACAATATTAATTAAACTTAGAATAGAAATAGGTCACCGAGCGACTCTAAAATGAAGGTTCATTACGTGCGCGTTTAATACCTGTATAACATACAAGCTGTGCCCGCGACTTCGTCCGCGTGGAATAGTAATTTTGGGCATCATTGAAGCCCTCAGGGATGAATAATTTTCCCCGTTTTTTTTTTTTACACATTTTCCATTATTTCTTCGCTCCTAAAATTTGCACCATGATGTTGTATAGCCTAAATCCTACCTCGATAAATGGTCTATTCAACACAAAAAGGATTTTCAATTCAAACCAGTAGTTTCTGAGATTAGCGCGTTCAAACAAACAAACCAACTAAAAACTAATATTAGTAACATATAAACAGTGTCTATGTTATTTATTCGTTGACGAAATAAATTGCTTGAAAGAGGGTTTTCTGAGTAAGGTTTATATTTATTAATGATACCCGTGCGAAGCCGGAGCGGGTCGCTTGTGTTACATATATTTAATGCCCCTCTTTCCCACAAAGTTTCAAAAGTTGCGTGAACAAGTAAATTGCTTTTAATATGAATCGGAAACTAGGGTATAGCATGGCAAAGGTAACATAACGAACGGATAATTCTTTCATTATGTCAATATAGACATTATACCATTATAAAGAAGCGATTTACCTAGGTAATTGGGCGTTGATACCTAGGTTATTGGATAATGATCTGTTGTGAATAACTGGATTCTTCATGGGGCTTCGTTCACGTGAAAATTCTGGGAATTTTTTATACAGTCTTTGAACTTTGGAATTGAAAGCTCAGAATGCAATCGGGATGACACTTTGATGAGAGAATAAATTAATAATAAGTATGGCCCTTTGTGACGCAGCGGTAGTGCTCTTGTCTGTGACACCGGAGGCCCCGGGTTCGAAACCCGGCCAGGGCATGATGAGAAACGAGCTTTCTCTGATTCAGGCCTGGTTCATGGATGTTTATCTATACAAGTTTTTATCATAAAATGTAGTATCGTTGAGTTAGTATCTCGGAACACAAGTCTCGAACTTACTTCGAGGCTTACTCAATCATGTATATTATGTTTTTTATACAAAATCATTTCTGTTTAAATCATAATATTTAAACCTTGTTGTTTTGTTTTTCTCTTATCATTACATGGACAGTTAATGGCGGTAAGAACACTTTATTTTAATAAGATATTTCCTCGTATAATAATCAATATTTTTAATGTAAAATCATGTTATGAATATGATATTTGCATGTCAAATTTCCTAGCCAGTCAAATTCATTAAATTATCTTAAGTTTATAAAAATATCTCTCTATAGTAAGCGATAGATCGTCTCGTGGTTATATATCTCGAGTAAGAGCTGTTACTGGATGATATATGTTGGGATGCGGTTTTGTTTACCAGCGATAGATTTTCTTACTAAAAGTTAGGCGCAATTCTCTTTAGATAGGTTATTGGGAACGGCTGTTATACGGTTTCTCTGTTAGTTCAACCTTACATAGTATAAAGCAAAGTCGTTTTCCGCGTCTGTCCCTATATATGTATGTATGCTTAGATCTTTAAAACTTGTTTTGTCATAGATAGAGTGATACTATAGGTTTATTTGAGAGTTTATTCGCTAGAGGTTCGCTAGTTTATTTAAAATATCCTATTGTCTGCTTATCTAGAGCCAAGGTCACCACCAGCCGACAGAAACTACGGCTGAGAACGGCGCGGCCGGAGGCGCTGTCCTGCCCGCCGCGGAACACGACGAGGACCTCACCGAGGTGTTCATACATCAGGTCAGTGATGGTATCATTAAATTTGTATTTCTACTAGTGTTCATGTTTATTACTGGAAGTCCTAAGCCCTGCAGGGGTACAGGTTTGGTTTACAGTCATTTAGAGTATTGCTATGTGCAATCTCATCGCGTCTTTCTATCCCCATACATGACATGGTCCAGAATTGAAACCAAAAGAGTTAATGAAATAATGAAAAAATAATATTAAGCCCTTATGGCGGATAGGCGACCAATACTGCAAGAGTTATTTTAGCTGGTGCATCTTCTCTTGCCAGTGGTCGATTTGTTCTTGCGAAGTACCAGCACCGGGGAGGGTGTCCATTTTGAGGAGTATTTCGTTCTGTTCTTTAAAGGGATTCTGTGTTCGTTTTTTTCGCCGTTTTGAAGAGCGTTTTATTTTGTTCGGGGATTGAAGGGGACGCTAGCCTTAGAAGGGTAAACTACTTTACTTTGTAGCTTTTGTTTTTTGACTTTATTTACATGTATAATGACGTGAAAAAGTGCCTGCCTACACATTTTGTATAATATAAATAATATTTTTGATTTTAATTTTGAGTTAGTGAGATGTCTATACGAAGTAACTCTATTTAAAAAATTTTGGTTATTGTTGGTTTTAAATAAATCATTTTAATGTTTTCACATTATGAATAATTTAAATACAAAACAAAGCAACTGAAACCAGGATTATAATTAGAGTAAGTATAGTATAACTACATTATAGAGTGCTTTACGTTAGTATAGGGTAAGCATATTACAGTTGGATTATAGCAAAGCTGCATTAGACAAATGTGCCATTAACGACATCTACCGGAGAGCGATGGCGTTATTCTAAAGTGGCAAAACCACACGGCACCTGGCCAACATTTAATTTCACTTTAACAAAGGAATAACATAACTTCCAGTCAATCCACACGATCGAGTACGTGCTAGGCAGCATTTCCCACACGGCGTCGTACCTCCGGCTGTGGGCGCTGTCGCTGGCGCACGCGCAGCTCGCCGAGGTGGCCTGGAACATGCTGCTCAGGAAAGGTAACTTGCTAATAACATTTTATTTGCAAATGTCATGTTGGTCTGGTAGGAATGAAGAACTAAGTGCGTAGGTTTAAAGTCAATAGATACATACATATGGTCACGTCTATGTCTCTTGCGGGGTTGACAGAGCCAGCAGTCCTGAAAAGACCGAATGGCCATGTTCAGCTATTTGGCTTAATGATAGAATTGAGATTCAAATAGTAGCAGGTTGCTAGCCCATCGTCTAAAAAAGAATCCCAAGTTTGTAAGCCTACTTAGTCGCCTTTTAAGACATCCATGGGAAAGAGATGGAGTGGTCCTATTCTTTTTTATATTGGTGCCTGGAACCACAGGGCACTGCCTACAATTTTAGTATAGATTTATATTTGTAGTGGAATAAAATGCCGCGTGGTTCCCGGCACCAATACAAAAAAGAATAGGACCACTCCATCTCTTTCCCATGGATGTCGTAAAAGGCGACTAAGGGATAGGCTTACAAACTTGGGATTCTTTTTTAGGCGATGGGCTAGCAACCTGTCACAATTTGAATCTCAATTCTATCATTAAGCCAAATAGCTGAACGTGGTCCATTCAGTCTTTTCAAGACTGTTGGCTCTGTCTACCCCGCAAGGGATATAGACGTGACCATATGTATGTATGTATGTAAACTCTTCAGCTTTACAATATATAATTAATATAGATTTATTTTTGTAGCGGAACAAAATGTGAGAAATGAATGTAACTTTTAACCCCCGTGCAGGTCTGATGTCGTCGGACTTCGAGGGCGGCATCATCCTGTACGTGGTGTTCGCGGGCTGGGCCGCCATCTCCGTGGCCATCCTCGTGCTGATGGAGGGGCTCTCGGCCTTCTTGCACACGCTGCGGCTGCACTGGTGGGTGGAATCACTGATAATGACCTGACCTTCTTCTTACATACACACACACACACACACACACACAATCACGACAGTCAACAGTCTTGATAAGACTGATAGGCCACGTTAGGCTTTATGATGCAATTGAGATTCAAATAGTGACAGGTTGCTAGCCCATCGCCTGAAAGAAGAGTCCCAAGTTTATAAGCCTGTCACTTAGTCGCATTTTACGACATACATGGGAACGAGATGGAGTGGTCCTATTCTTTTTTGTCTTGGTGCCGGGAACCACACGGCAAACACGCGGGAACCTTCTTCTTAATGGCTTTTAGTCCCGGTTATACTTAAGTCTGGAGAGGAGACCGGGGTATGCTTGCGAGCTGGATTGGGTGGAGTCGGGTTTTTAAAACGGAGCGACAAACGTCTGACCTCCGCAACCTTTGCAAGGTAAACATAATATCAAAAAAAGTATTGGATCGATCATGGTTACACATTCAGTTTAATGAATGTGCAGTTTTCCTCAAGATGTTTTCCCTCACTTTAAGAACATCAGTTTTATGTCTCAAGTCATTTAATAGAACTTCATTGGAATGACAACAAGACAGATATATGACTATGATTTAAGAGCGACAAAGATAGAACGTAAAAACGTATGAATATGATTTCTTTGATGATGATGTCATTTTGTTGGTTGCATCACGCCTCTTTCCCGGAAGGGTAGGCAGAGACAACATCTTTCCACTTGCCAAAAACGTTTCACATTTCGCCAAAAGGTTGTCCGAAACGATACGTGTTTTTACTTTTTTAGCTCTTATACCTGGGCGACCGAGCGGTGCACGCGTATTACTTACGCATATATAAATATTGTTTATTTAATACTATGGGCTAATTTGATTCTAGGGTGGAGTTCCAGAGCAAATTCTACAAGGGCGAAGGTTACCTGTTCCAACCTTTCTCTTTCGAAATCATCCTCGAGTCTGCTGGCCAGGGCGAAGAGTAAACCAATCGCTTTTAACGACCATAGTAAAATTTACAGTAAGACATCTCAATGTTTACATTTTGTAATCGTTGAATGATACTTTGCAGAATTAGGAGATTGTTTCTTTTGTTTTGTTATTTATTTACAAAGAATCGTATGAATGATTATCATAGAAAATGAAAAAATAATAATCATATATATCTAAGGGTGGCAATATCTGTGACTCATATCAACGTGAATCAAATAGCAACAAGTCCTCAAATATGTTTTACAAATCATTACTTTCTTGGACTTGAAACTGTTGCTGTTATTATTTCCTATTAATATTTGTTGTAATATTGTGATCAATATTTGTATTACTTTCATTCACATCTCTTTATTTAATTAGATCAATTAAAATCATCATATTAGTTACGAGTTATTTTTCTTGTATTATAAATCTTACTAGAGATGACTTACTGTTTCTATTTTACTATAACAATCAAATAGTTTCATTATAGCGGCAGATATTCCAGAGAACTGTTGCCTCAGTGTCTATGGTAAATAAAGATAATAAAACTCGTTTAATGTTGCATGCAGTATTTAATCAGATTATAGTAGAATTTTGAATAATTAAATATACATCTATGTGTAGAAATGTAGTGGTTGCTTCAAATTGATGTTTGTCAATCTAAAAAATATATAGAAATTTTACGATATTATCATATTTAATTACAAATTGTATCTGCCCTGTAATTTTTGATGTCTTTTTTTAAATATAACAAGCGATGTACTCAAATCTTTATCACAGCTTCTTAGACTAAAATGAGAAATCTTAGCCAAAATGTCGAGGTGATTTTTTTTATATTTTGTTAGTTGAATTAGCATTTTTAAACAGAAGATTTTTTTAAAGAAATAATGTGTTGAATAATTTTATTGTAATCACCAGATTCTGTACTTAAATAAATTTATTTATATTGTTTTTTCTGAGGCTCTCTTTGTTGTGATGCGCACGCGCCTTGCCATTCCAGAAATAGTTTTTATCTGATTATCCGTGAAATTGTTCGCGTAGGAAATATATTGGTGATGAATAAACATTGTTTTGGTAGCATAATAATGGTTTTTTATTTCATAGCTTAATCTATTTCATAATAATTAGTAGTAATTAAGTACTTGGGACAGTATGCTTGAGACGCGACTTAACTAAATTATAAATATTAAATATATCAAAGACTCAAAAATACCCTTTATCATTAAGCCGAACAGCTGAACGTGGCCTGTCTACTCTGCAAGGGATATAGATGTGTTTATATGTATTGTAAGAGCACATAACCAAAAAACATGAATTTTTGAGAAATGTTTTAAAAATTTTTTTTAAACTTTCCTTTAGTCGTATTCTGCGCCTATAGTGATGCTTATGTCTCCCGGCAACACGCTGGTCTTGTGGAACCATCTGTTTGTGTCCAATACCACTGAAAAGTGAATGGCTGATTAAAAAAAATTAAAATGTCGTACAAATGGATATCATGGAATATTGTGTGCGTCACTTAGAATGAAAGGTAGTTTTTATGATCATACGGTGTTGATATTTCGTTCATTGATATAAGGACGCAATTCTAGTGATGGTATCAACATTATTATAATGCTAATTTAGTGAAAATATTGCTTTCAACTACTATCTATATTCCAGTATGGAAATTAGGAAAAATATTCATTATGAAGTAAATATTCATGGCTGGACGTCGCAAGAGATGATACGCGACTGGACTGAAATCCGAGGACGCCGAAAACCGGACCAAGTGGAAAGTGAAAAGCCGGGAGGCGGACCCCGGGTCCCGAAACACTTCTGTGGAGGGTGCAACCGGGAACACCCAGAGATGAGAGAGAGTACTTTCAACTATGCGTTGTATACACTCAAATGTGACACGAAGCGATTTCCTTTAGTAATCTTTGAAACTCTGTCTTCTTGTTTAGGCTGAAGAGAAACCTTCGCTAGTGGTTCAAAGTTGTTGCAAATGGCGGAAATCATTTTCCTTTAGTCGCCTCTTGACAAGGGGAAGAAATAAAAGTCCTATTTTATAGTACCTAAAATCACAGCACGACTATCGAATAATTTTGTGATTAATTTTATACGGATGTGGCGAGGATGAATGAAAGCAGGTTGACTAAAAAAATATACATATTAGGAGAGTGTGGAGGGAAAGGCCGGAGTGGGAAAGTCTGGACGATCATATCTTGTTCAACTTAAAGACATCCTGGAAAAAAAAATCAGGTCAAGATTACCCGAAACCGCCGAGCTTGCATGAAGAGAGTTATGAATAGTAGACGAAGCGAAAGAAGTATGCAGAGATGGTGGCAAATGGAAAGATGTAGTCCCGTGATTTTCTCGCGTGATTTTATATACATACATAAAATCACACCTCTTTCCCGGAGGGGTAGGCAGAAACTACCTCTTTCCACTTGACACGATCTCTGCGTACTTCCTTCGCTTCATCCACATTCATAACTCTCTGCATAATTTTATATATATATTCTATACGCACAAATCTCGCCCGGTTCGACAGTGAAGGTGATCCTCCGACATCGATAGAGGCACTCCGGTGGAGGGGCCAACTCCCACTGCTTCCTCCCGCGGATCTGCGCCTGCCAGGATATGTACCGCACTGTGTCCACCTTGAAATAGAGCAGAGATACATAACTACTACATATAATCACGTCTACAATCCTTACGGGGTAGACAGAGCCAACAGTGTTGAAAAGACTGAAAGGCAACATTCAGCTTGATGGATGTGAGTGTCAAATAGTGACAGGTTGCTAACACTTTCCCTTAGTCGCCATTTACGACATCCTTGGGAAAGATATTCAAAAGTGCCTAGAACCACACGGCATGGGAGAGATTTTAACAAAAAGGTGTGAATTTTAGTGTGTTTGATATGAATTTGCCTGATAGCAAGATGATGAGGTCTAAGGTGGAACACGCTGACTCAAATAATGCCTTTTCGCTCTTGCCTTGAAATCCAGAATTTGTAGTTCAATATAAAGTAGCGGTTTACCGCATATCCCACGCATACCGCCTAACTTTGTTCCGTATAAAACTACGTTTTTCTTTTTTCTCCTAACTACCAAAGCATAAATTTAATAAATTTAAGCTTAATCGATAAAGCGTTATATATAGTGTATGCGCAAATACGCAAATAGGTACCTATACTAAGACTGAATCAACTTACGTGCATATGAGCGCCTTGCCCCGGCCCGCCCATAAAAATCCAATCTACCGGCAGACTCTCAGAAGTCTTAGGAAGGAAATACGGCCGATTGTAATAGGCACGCAATCTCTCCGCCTCTTCAAACGTGCAGGTACTCCATCCAACATACCAGGGTTCGCCGGACAAATTGGCGCGCTTTTCCTCCATATTGAAAACTTCGTCGAGTGAATTCAGACCGGATTTGTAGGGATAGAAAAAACATGAGCCGAATTTTTCATTGGATTTTAGGTTGCGGTAGAAGTCTGCGAAGAATGTGAAGTTGAACTCCTGCAACAAATTTAACAATAACATTTTGACTAAGTTTGATCAAAGAGTTCACAATTCTACCGGTGGTGCCGTGTGGTTCCCAGCACCAATAAAAAAAGAAAAGGACCACTCCATCTCGTTCCCATGGATGTCGTAAAAGGCGACTAAGGGATAAACTTGGGATTCTTCTTTTTGGCGATGGGCTAGCAACCTGTCACTATTTGAATCTCAATTCTATCATTAAGCCAAATAGCTGAATGTGGCCATTCAGCCTTTTCAAGACTGTTGGCTCTATCTACCCCGCAAGTGATATAGACGTGACTATATGTATGTATGTATTTTTTAAACCATCTCTAAAATTAATTGAAACATCGAACTGAGAACCTACTAATTTTTGAATTCGATGAAAAAAGCAGTCAATTCAATACCTGCACAGCTCTCCAATCCTTCATAGCATCAGTAACAATAACAGGCACAGTGCCATATGCGTATTCTTCTTCAAACTTTGTTGGAGAAACATTGGCTATACGGACCACGTCTTCTACGCCGATGCACATGGAACAGTCTTCGGGGGGTCGGAAGAGTGCTTGCTGGGTCTTGGTGGGACCCGTGGGGATACCATCGGCATCGCAATTCTAAAGAAAAAATCAGCATAGGTTATTCACACATCTACGCTTCTGAGGCCCTTATAGCTTCACTCAGTCTAGGGAACAATGTTTTTAAATACAAAAATCTTTTCTGTTTCTATCAATGCCTTTAAGTAAACTCTCCACAAATAAAACACCGGTGCATTTAGCACTTTCGTTTCATATTGTAATCTTCTACTTTATCTTTTAAACTGAAACTTGTAAAAAAAAAAAATAGAAAAGAACTAAGTAGTAACAATTTCTATAAACAGTTGAAAAAACATTGGAAATCGAATGTCGTCTAGTGTTGAATAGCGATATAACGCGATAACAAACTAAGAATAACATACTTTGTTTTTACAAATATCAGTTTTGTTTTTGTTAGAATGGCCAACCACAATACTTATTTTCGATAAACCGTCAACATTTTTCAAATTCGATGTATAGATTGTTTTTTTTTTAATACTTATATATGAGAGATAAACATAAATTAATTAACAGCAAAAAGTAATGTTGACCAGTGTTATCACGGGCCTTACGCATGTTCCCGCTTATAAAACACACTCACCTCAGCAAAAACTTCTTTGTTAATCCACCACGCACTGCCTACGGAAACAGCAACAAAAGCGACACTGACTAACATCCAGTTGCAGCTGAGAATTCTTAAAAAATTATAACTATTTTCTTTCCCTACATAATTAAGTTTCGACACATAGTTATCACCGAGACGTAAGTTATTAATTTTATGCAGAATTTTCTGTAGTTTAACTTCGGCATTTTTAATCGTTTTATCGCTGGTTTTGTCACCCATTTTTAAGTCTAAGGTTGGAGTTAACTGAAAGACAGACCTTCGGATCACGTTATTTATAAGCTCCCATGTATATACCTACACAGAGATTAGAATATTTAGAAGAGACTAGTAAGTTCCTTACAAAGTGGAAAGATAAAAGTAGGAAAGCGGACCCCTGGCTCCGAAGCTCATCGTTCAAGCATCGGTAACGGGTAATCAATATATAATTCACATGACATAAATATTCACAAGTAAAGTCCCAAATGGCGACTAAGGATTGTAAACTTGGGATTCTTCTTTTAGGCGATATCTTAGCAACCTGTCACTATTTTTTATTAAACGTTGCTTAACATTTTTTTATGACTGTTGGCTCTGTCTATCCCGCAAGGGTAGGTAAAGTCCCAAATCTAGGCACATCCAGTACTTGTTTCATGGAAATCCCCGTTCCTGTTTCCTGGGTAAAGAGCGTGTGGTGTGCAATTGGTATGAAATTGAAATTCATTATCAGCCCGCGACACAGCATCTGAGACCTCGTCCATTACGCGTCCTCATTTGTATCCGAGAGGGCGTGAAATTTAGTTTACGACCTCTTTTCAATAATTTCCCCATGATGTCACACGACACGCGATCGTATATTATACTAGCTGCGCCCCCGGGCTTCGGTGAAGTCCGCGGGGAAATGTTGGAGGTCGCCTCTAACAGAGCGAGGTGGAAGTCATTGGAGAAGGCCTATGTTCAGCAGTGGACGTCTTACGGCTGAAATGATGAATAAGATAGGAAATGATGAACGATGGAGGTATTCATATGTTAATCCTGTTGCCGTGTGGTTACCAGCGCTTAAGAATAGAACTCTCCCATAAGTGGCGATGAAGGGAATAAGCACATTAATCTATCTAGGTATCTAACGAAAAGATAACATTTGTGTGAAATATGCCAAAAAGTTAATCAATGGAAAAGTTTACAACCTTTGGGATTAATCTACATACATAAATAAAGTCACGTACAATATTTGACTTAAGTCCGTCAGTGTGGACTTAAGTTCCATAGTGATGATAAACCTAAAAAAATTCCAACATGTGCCAAACGCCAAAACAATGTCATTTTGACAGAAATCGTATCGGCGGTTTGTTCGACGTATCGCCGATGTGATTTCTCAAACAAAAATAAATTAAATTCCGCTTAAAAATCAATACAAATTTGTTTACTCATAATATAAATTATTAACAAAACAAATATTCACATTTATAAGAAATGGCTGCTATTCTAGGAGGCGGTTTAGGTGGACTTTCGACTGCTTACTATCTGCTAAAGACCAATGTTACACGGAACAGTAATCTCAAGTTATTTCTGTTGGAAGCTACAAATTACTGTGGTGGGTGGATCAAGTCTATCAAAACAAAAGACTACACATTCGAACAAGGTCCACGGACGATAAGGCCTAAAGGTATCACTGGGGTGAATACTTTGAATATGATAGAAGATTTAGGTCTCAGCGAGCACGTCGCACCGATCACTTCGGAGCACCCGGCTGCTAAGAACCGCATGATATATGTCAATCAAAATCTTTATTTACTCCCCTCCAGTTTGAAAGGTGTCTTCCAGAAAAACCTGCCATTCTCTAAACCTCTAATTTATGCACTTTTTTATGATATTTCTCAACCGCACAAACATCTACAAGATGATTCTATTTACAATTTTGTTGAAAGAAGGTTTGGTAAAGAAATAGCTGACTACGCAATTGCTCCAATGATCTGTGGCATCTGTGCAGGGGATGCCAAAGAAATATCAGTCAAATTCTTGATGAAAACTTTGTTTGAATGGGAGCAGAATCATGGCGGAGTTGTGAAGGGTATGATGAAGTCTATGTTTAGCCCTAAAACTGGTGAAGAAATAGATATTAGCAACCTGGCTAAGAGAGCACAGGAAGAGAAGTGGAATGTGTACACAATAAAAGGTGGTTTGGAAACATTCCCAGCTACATTACATGATTATTTATGTCAAAATAATGTGGATATCAACTTGAATACACGGATAAAAGAGCTACAGTTTGTAGATTCTGGTACAGTATTACTTAAAAATTGTTCAGGGGAGCTGTTCAATGCAAGTCATGTGTATTCTACAATACCTTCATATGCTCTTGCAAAGTTAGTGGAAAAACAGCATCCAGATTTGGCTCAAGAGCTCAATGAGATACCATTTGTAACAGTTGGTATTGTAAATTTGTATTTTTCATCTGAAACACCTCTAGTGACACCTGCGTTTGGCTTCTTGGTTCCTCCGATAGAAAATTCGCCAATTCTTGGTGTGGTTTTTGATTCCTTCTGCATACCGGATCAAAATGGGACTGTTCTTACTGTGATGTTGGGTGGTAAATGGTTTGAAGAAAAATTTGGAGAGAATGTCACTGAGGAAAAATTGTTTAATGTTGCTATGCAAGAAATAGGTACTATTCTCAATATCAAAGAGAAGCCAACAGTGTATCATGTGAATATTTTGCACAAATGTATTCCTCAGTATGTGATTGGTCATTACGAGAGGGTGGGGAAGATAAGAGACTATATACAAAAGAATAATTTGCCAATTTCTTTGGTCGGCAGTAGTTATGACGGTGTTGGTATAAATGATGTTATTTATTCTGCTAAAAAGCAAGTGCAAGAAGACTGCACTTAGTTATTATTAAAAATAAATATTGGTAACAGCTTTAACGCTATCTGAAAATTGGCTAGCTATGATGGTAATGGGAAAATGTAATAATTAAATGGTATGTACTTGAAATTGCAACCAAAGATGTAATTGGAGTATGCCGTTGATGAAATTAACTATAGCTAATATATCTTTGTATATAATAATAATTCTGGACTGATTAAGTAAAAAATATGGAAATATTACTGTATAAAATATGAAAGTTCATAAGTCTGATTGTTGCATTTCTAAGATTTCCAATATATTTTTTACAATATATATTTTTACGTTTTTTAATTTAAAAGTGTAGAAAAAGATGGGTAGAAGTATACTTCAAAGTAAAAAAAGACATTTTAAAAGCTGCAAATATATATTTTTGCTTTATACATACTTTATCTGTTATACCATAATTATAACCAAACAATATTGTTACACTGTGATAAATTACGTAAAAGTGTAAAATATATTTTCTGTTAATACACATAATTTTTAACTAAAATATTGCACAATTTTAGTAAAAATCAAAATGAAACCTTGCAAGATTTGAAAGTAATATATGATCCTTAAAATAAATATGACTATTTTTATTAGAAAAGCTTACCAAAATAAAATTAAAAGTAATGAGAACTCATTATACTTACAACCTAAATTCAACTTAATTCTAAGTTAAGGCTATATAAATAAATTAATAAATCAAACTTCTTAAGTTGTATCTCGTAATGGAATTCCCAATTTGCATAAGCGTGACTTAATTTAGGCACTAATTCGTTTTATATATAAAAGACTGTCCTAATAAAATAGCACACAATTTTTTTTTATATAATAATAGCAATTTTTTTTACATGTGATACTGCCAGATGGAAGATTTATAAGAATTTATTGTCTATCTAAAGTGCTGAACATTGATATTTTAAGTAACATGACAAGATCCATAGCAAAACCGCATTAACTTTCAAATAATTTACAATAATATCTAGCTAAACATTTTTGTTTCATTCTCATATAGGCTGAGCATTATAAATTGTACGCGTGAATTTAGTTTTTATGTACATATATACCTACATAGATACACGTCTAAATTCCTTGCAGGGTAGACACAGCCAACAGTCTTAAAAAGTCTGAAAGGCCACGGCTTAATAGTGGACTCGAGATTTAAATAGTGACAGACTACCCCATCGCCAACAAGGATCAATAGATTTTTTAAACTACCCTCAAAATTTTCAAACTACCCGCTAACGGTGCCCAAATCTAACAAAAGTACAGTGTGCAGCGTGTGATCGTGCGGCGGCTGCGCGGCCGGCACCGTGTTGCGGTACGAGTGCTGCACGGCCAGCGCCGCGCGCGCCGCTGTACCGGGCGCCGCCGACGGGGGCGTCTCCACCTCGAGGCGCACCGCCACCTTGTTGGATTTGCGCCAGATGATGAAACTGCGGACGTTGGAGAAATAACATTGTTTTTCTTCAATGAAAAATTATCATACTTCTCAAAGTAATTCAAGTAAGTCTGCGTAAGTTATTATCTTACTTATGCAGACTTATTTGACACAAGTGTTACAAGTTCAAACTGACCTTCGCAATTTTGCGTATTGAATCATGTTTACACATCATGTCTGAATGTGAGTGCTGGTTTCTTGCGATTCAGTTTAATTTAAGTAAGAATATTATGTATGGGGTATAAAATATATGTGTAGCAGAAGACGCACAAAAGTAGAATAAACGTTGTGGAAATGAGAGACTTAAGGGAGTATGATCGGTGTGAAATTGAGTGACAGAATAAGGAACAGCGTGATAAGAGAATGTTGTGTGGTGAAAGAAGATATTGTGACTGGAATAGAAAAGGGTATGCTTGAATGATTTGGTCCTGTCGAGAGGATGAATGGAAGTAGGTTGACTAAGCAAATATACAAAGGGAGTGTGAACCCGGACTATTTAAGTGGCATGTCCTTGGCGAAAGTACTGAGACGTCATACTGGATCTTGTGTCTATAACTAAACCCACGATCTCGTTAAATTTGTAAAAATAATCCCAATAAAATTATCGATCAGATACCGATCTTAAAATTATCTCTCATCTCTCTTACAGCTACGTTTTACATCGACGAGACGTTATATCAAAAGGTCAGGTCAAGAGTGTCTGAAACCGAAAGAAGAATGCAGGAATTGTGGCAAGGGGGAAAGGTGTGGTGTATGTGTGTATGTATGTGCACCCACCCGTCGCCGCCGCCGGCCGCGTCGTCGTCGTACTCGGCCGCGTCGTCGCGCTGCGCCAGGGAGAGCGCGCGCGCCGCGCCGCGCACGCGCACGCTCGCGCCCAGCGCCGGCGCCCGCGACACGGACTTGTACGATGCGTCCTGTGTAGGGCCAGTGTCGAATTCATTCTTTCTGTTTTCTTTTAGCTTATATTGCAGGGTAGAGAGAATCAACAGTCCCTAGAAGACTGAAAGGCCACGTTCGGCGGTATGGTGTCATGATGGAATTGAGTTGCAAATAGTGACATGTTGCTAGCCCATCACCCGGAAGAGGAATCCCAAGTTTATAAGCTAATCCCTTAGTCGCCTTTTACGACATCCATGGGAAGTGTCCTGCTGATGTGAACAGTCTTAATCTGGTCCTTCGAGCCGGATACTGAACACTGGTAAAAATACTATAATAAGACAAATTCGTTGGTATAATACCTTCTCTGAACTCTCTGTGATACTAATAAACGTGAAGAACCACAAAGTGGACAAAAAAATGGTCCTTCGAGCCGGATACCGCTCGTTAGTAGAATGATATACTGTTAACAAAATTACCTTCTCCAAATTAAGTGACTTCTCTAAACTCTTGTCTATGGTTGTCTCCTCGCTGCTCTCGACTGGTGGTAGATCTTCAGGCTGCATCAACTTTAGCTGCATCTCGTGACCCGTGGGGTTTGTCAGTTTGAGCAGTAACGCCGTCGTCTGACCGGGTTTCACTGTTTCGAAAGATATTATCTTCACTTCCGGGACGTGGTAGCTGTAATTGAGAAAGGTTTATGTAAGAACAGACATATATTTTTGTTTTTGGAAAGCGGTCCTACAGGCCCCGGTAAAGTATTGATCTAAAACCATAAGATACAAAACGAATGGTTGCGTGAAATTATAAGATCCTCTGGTTAAACATTAACTTGTTTAAACTGAAATGTGTATGTTTCTTTATAATTTTTCTATCCCCATCAGAAAAGATTCAGATTTTATTATCATGTCTCATAAAATAATTGGGTCCAGGATGTTAATCTACAAAGGTTATTCATTAATATAATATCGTTGAGTGATTATCTCTTAACACAAGTTTCGAACTTAATTCAAGCATAACTTAATCTGTGTAATTTGTCCTGTATATGCAATATATTATTTATTTATGTTACACGGCTAAAGAAGATATGCATCCCTTTTTCTATCTGTTGTTTGTTTATATTATTGAATGGTACTTACTAAGCAAGCAGTTCGATCTTAAATTTGATGGATCCAGGATTGAACTCCGGTTTAGTGAGGTTGTGGTCGCACGCTCTACACCGTTGGCTCCGTTTCACGCTGAGAAGTTTGGCGAGAGGATGGAGACGGGACACTGATGTGGGCTGCCACTCCGGGGAAGCTAGCCGCTGTGGCATGCTGGTTACTGTAAGAAAACCCGAAAATTATAAAAAAAAATAATGTGAGGTTTTAGGTCCCACGTTGGGCGCCACTATGACATACATACATTAAATCCGCCATCCGGGGGATTCCGATGAAGTCCGCCATTGTGCATTGTTATTTTTTTATTTCTTTTTATGTACTGCTAAAAATTTGTTATGTACAATAAAGTATTTACAAACAAATAAAATAACACATCAATCATCAAGACTACATCTTTCCACTTGCCACTGTCCCTGCATACTTCTTTCGCTTCATCCACATTAATAACTCTTTCATGCAATCTTGGCTATTTCGGGAACTCTTGACCTGACCTTTTGCTAGGACGTCCTCAATTTGATCAAGGTACGTTTTAGTAAACGCACTTAATTTGATCACTGTGATGTTTTAGTAAAACGTCGGGAAGTGGAACGTAGGGGAGACTGCAGCGTCACGACGTCACACTTACCAGCTGCTCATGACTTCGCCCGTGGTTAATTCCAGTACGGGTTAAGGTTGCAAAAGTTGCTTAGATCAGATGGGAGTCGCTTTGTGGAAAGCCCTACCGAATGCAGGTTTATGATTAAAAGACCGAGACCTGGGCTCCTTACAAGAGAGTTGAGGATGTGATTGGTACTAACGTTAGGGTTGAAAGAATTGGAAGAAGAATTAAGTTTGATACTCACTCTGTTTGAGGTTGATTTCCTTCGTGTACACGTCTTCCGGTAACTCCTCTACCTCTTCACTGGGCTGACTTGCCACGAATCCAGCGATGGCTGAAGACGAGCCCCCTTCAGATGGTAAACCCGCTATGTTACGCGCCATGGCGCCTGTTAGGCCTGTTTTATCCTGATATCCAGACGAATATGTTAAATTTTTGATTATATAATAAACGAAAAAAAAACAAAGATAAAAATTTTAATAAGTATCAATATGTGCCAATGGACTAAAAACTAACAAAGTGAAAATATAAATGTTGGATTTGATATGAGGCCTCAAAGCATTGAGCTAGAGGCTGCAAATGGGAACTCATGAAGATTAAAGAGAAAAATTGTTAATTATATCTGCTTCATTTGTTATCTGTACTGAACATTATCAACCATTGAATAAAAATAAATTAAATTGATGATTTCACAATATGCAGAAAACATTGTATTTTTATACAGGCAAGATTCATATAGAAATAGAATCCATTTTGCTCTGTCTTGGATATATATAAATATACTAGCTGTGCCCGTGACTTCGTTCGCGTGGAATAGTTATTTTGGGCATCATTGAAGTCCTCAAGGAGGGTGGAATTTTTCCCGTTTTTTTTCACATTTTCCATTATTTCTTCGCTACTAATAGTTGCAGCGTGATGATAAATAGCCTAAAGCCTTCCTCGATAAATGGTCTATAACACAATAAGAATTTTTCAATTCGAACCAGTAGTTCCTGAGATTAGCACGTTCAAACAAACAAACAAACTCTTTAGCTTTATAATATTAGTACAGATTCCTCATCCTCACCGTCAACGTGATGTATTTCCCCCTTATAGCGAACTTCTTCCTCTCCTTCTCCAACTTCTCCTGTTTCTCCTGCTGGGCTATAGCCTTGTAATAGTCCAGGAGCTGGTTGATGCGCGTCGCGAACGGGTTCGTGCGTTCTGGCCAACCGCCCGACGCTGCAGACATACATATAATCACGTCTATACACCTTGCGGGGTAAATAGAGCCTCAGTATTGAAAAGACTGATAGGCCAGGTTCAGCGGTTTTACTTAGTGATAAAGTTGAGGTTCAATTATAGACAGGTTGCTAGCCCATCGCCTAAATGAAGAATCCCAAGTGTATAAGCATAACCCTTAGCCTTTTACGACATCCATGGGAAAGAGATGGTGTGGTTATATTCTTTTTCTATTGTTGTAATGGCATGTATTGAAATTGCACATGAAAAATAGATTGAGGACATTGCTGCTGCATGATCTTGCTTTTAGGAAGATGAATGGCTAAAACATAAATTTAATTTTAGATCCTGCTACTTTGACATCTAGATACCAATATTATAAGTAGGTAAAGTTTGTCAATTCTAAAACGCGCACGTAACATACCATTATTTTATTTCGGAGTGACAATTTATAAATAAATAGTATAGTGCAATGCTAAAATTTTAAATCAGTTTGTAACTTTTTTTGTAACATGCTACATATCTTTGGAACCAATCATGAATTTTTTTTCCATTAAAAACATACATTACCTGTAGGTCTTATATGCTATGCATGTACCAGAGGGGGCGTCGTGGTGGACCGCTAATTTTGAATAAGCATTTTCAGATATTTTTCTGTAATTTTTTTGACAAATTGTGTTCTTTTTATCATCTTGCCAACAATGACGGCCTCGGTTGCGCAGCGGTAGTACGCTTGTCTGTGACACCGGAGGTCGAAGGTTCGAATCCCAGTCAGGGCATGATGAGAAAATAACTTTTTCTGATTGGCCTGGGTCTTGGATGTTTATCTATATAAGTATTTATTATTTATGTATCGTTGAGTTAGTATCTCGTAACACAAGTCTCGAACTTACTTCGAGGCTAACTCAATCTGTGCAATTTGTGAAAAAAAAAAAAAAACTTTCATGTTGCTTAAGATTTTCTAATAAAATAAGGGCTCTTAAAAGTTGAGCCAATAATTAGTTAACCTACCAACAGGCTGATCAGGAATCCCCACATCCCTGGAAGTCCACCGGCAGTTGAAACAAGACAGGTAGTACATTTTCTTAGGCTGCTTATTTTCCACTTTGGCATCACCCCCACCTTCCTAAAATGATAAGGTAGATAAAATTTCAACTTCTCCTACTTGACTTTTCCCATTGCTTATGACTTGAGAGTTAATAGATATTATTTGAGTGTGCCTGTGCCAATTAAGAACCCATCATGCATTTTGAATTTTTTATTTCTTTGTTATGTCAATATTGTTTGCAAAGCCACTAATAATGTTAATCAATGCACTTATAGTAAAAAAAAACCATTTTTAGAGAAATCTCCAAAAACCATCTATTCTTTGGAAGTAATACCTGTGCAGGCTGCCTCGGCTGAGCCAGTGTGGCCCGGGTAGACAGCGTGTGGAAGCAGCTCGGGCAGTCGAAGCAGCTGCTGCAACGGTTCTTCTTCAGCCGGGCCTCGGAGGATGGCATGTTCTCCAGGCAGTTAGCACAGTAGTGGGAATCAACCTGAAAATAAAGGGCAAATGTTCAGAATGAATGTATGAAGTTAAATTCAATTATGGTGTCATGGTAATTGAAAACATCTGGAAGAGATTTTAAAAAGAATTCAATGAATTTTCAAAAAGCTTTGTAAAAAAAATTGTATTATTTCAGTACACTAAATAGCCCATTCTGTTAACCAGAGTTTGAGGTAGTAAGAAATACCGGTTAAACTCTTGAAACGGGCCACCGCCGGAGAGGGGTGGCGAGGGGGGAAGGGGGATGGGGGAGGGGGTAACTCCCCCCCTCCCGTGACCCCCTCTTGCCGGAAGCCTATAGTTTTTTTTTTACGAATTTTTAAAGTTTTCATATAAAAAGTGTGCTAAAGGTCATTAACCGCCAGATGGGCAAGGGGGGGGAACGTAAGAAGGGATGAAAGGGGCGAAGGTGAGTTAAACCTAACCTATACATACTTACTATTATACTTTTTTACTCAGTTTGAACGCTCCGCTTTGGTGGTTTACACCAACCTAACCTAACCTAATCAAACCGAGTTTGATTTGTGACCAATTTGTTTCTTTTCATTGCAGGGGGCTATCGCCCCCATGCGGGGGGGCTGCGCCCCCCTGCACCCCCTGCTGTCCGTTTACCGACAGCTACTTTCAAAGTCAGTAGATAAAATGACAGTAGCACATAACCAAAACAGCGGATTGCGTTCTGTTCATAGTTAGTGTCTTTTTTGTTTTTACTTTTAAGCAAAGTTTTTGACTATATTTTGAGTGCTAAAATATATTAATTAATGTATTGTACATGTTTAATGGACAAACTAATTATTTAATACTAAATTAACACAGTTTACAATGACAAACCAAAAATATTGCGTTGTTTAGTGCAATTTTTAAGATTTTCAAAAATTCATATAAAAAAAAGGGGGGGCTTCCGGCAAAAAAAAATACTTGGGGGGGGTCATACAAACCCTCCCTCACCCTTCCCACCCCCTCCCCAACCTCTCTGGCGGTGGCCCGTTTTAAGAGTTTACATATTACATATTACTTTAAAATAACTAGATTGAAATAGAAAATCATGTATAGACTTAGAATTTCCGCGTTTCTCAACATAAGGTATATTTTATCTACTGGTAGGTGAACATAAATACAGGTCAAAGAGCTTGATTGATAAATGTATTTTCCCACAAGGGATACAATAAGCTATGAACATGTAAATAATGAGTAAGGTGTGTCATGTAGGAGCGCCTTAATTTCAAAGCAAAACTCAGATACTATTGTCTGCTTAAAATGACTTGTATGTATGTAAATATGTGATTGCGTAGATATTTAACTATTGGATGAGACGACTGAGAAATAACACATCTAATTTTCTAAAACAATTACTGTAAAAATGGGTTACCTCATGACATATGCAAAATCCACAGCGTATCTTCAAACAATGACGGCAGAAATACAAATGTGTGATTGGTTTCAGTTGTCCACAGGAACAAACATATTTCACATAGTCTGGTTGAGTTAAATATGCCATATTGATCAAAATATTTTATTTACGAAACAATTCTTTTCATAAGCGGGACAAACCGAAATGAAAATGAATTTGGCTACCTCTATAGGTATCTAATGACTTCTACTGACTGACATTGACAGTGACGGCTTGGCAATGACAACAATTTGCTAGTTTCAATAAAAAATATGAATTTAAGTTAAATTTTAACGTTTAACTTCCTACCTTATCTGGCAATTTGGTGGCGGGAATTTGAAAATGCAGTGCATGTGCAGTGATTTTATTTATTTAAATCTTTTTTACGAGTTTTGTCATTTCGGGTGTTGTTTGATATGCCTTTTTATTTTTGTAATTATGGGCTCTATAAGTAATTTTAGTAGAAAATGAAGTAGGTAGGTATGTATCAAAATTGGAAATAAAATATATGTATTCGCTGTTATCTACTAAAACTATAATAAATAAATAATAATTCTTGAAATACCTATATTTCAACAAATTAAGTGCAACATTATTCATTTCGCTTACAAAACATGCCTCTATGATGGTCAACCAAACATCGAAGTTAATTAATGTGAGCATTCTTCACACGCAAGGTCGTGTCGTGAATAAAGATACGAGCGAGTCTTATACAGCATGTTAACAGGAACCTATCCACTGCTTTCTATCGTGGCGTAACGATTGCAAAAGGACCTCACCTCCTTAATTTATGGCGGGATTGGTGGTCTTAATGTGTGCTTCATACATTTAATTGATGTTCGATATTTAAAGAAATGACAACGGTGAGAAGTTGCATCTGAATGTCGTTAAGCAAAAATCAATGAATTGACCTATCCACTCGTATATTCATTTAAAATCTTTTTCACCTACTCAATAAGTAGTTATACCATCAGACCTAAATTTCAATTCCTAGTTTTCTTAGTATTTAGGCAAGTTACTGAAATACTTACAAAAAATCACTCCTTATGATCAATCTTATTTCGATCCCAACTTATAAGTTTTAAATGCTACATTGCTTTATATTTGTAAAGCTAGTTCCTTTGTTCACTTGATAATGAACCGATTTCGATATAACTTGACAAAAATATAGTTTAAACCTTGTTCAAGGACATAGCCTACATTGATTTAGTTTCATGCGGGCAAAAGCTAGTTTGACATGAGTTGAACAAACATTTTAGCTTTGCCTTTTCTATTCCCGTCACAATATCTTTCATATTTAAATTAAACCTCAAAGTTTAAGATCAAGTAAACTGGTCTACAGAATTGAACGCTACCCACAAAGGGCCCTGGCATCTGTTACAGTATTACACAGAAGCCGGTACAATAAACATCAAAAGTCGGCGAACCAGCCGTCGTTAGCAAACACTGAACTCGCATGATCGTAATACTTAGCCATTAGGTAACTAGCAAGATGCTTTGTCAGCGTAGTGGTAAAGCTGCTAGAAATGTTCCGAATTCGATGTCCGGTAATCGTGGCGAAATGCCTTGCGACCCCATGATTACCCTTTAGCGGCCTCTGTGGTGCAGTGGTAGTGCGCTTGTCTGTGTCACCGGAGGTCCCGGGTCTTTGATGTTTATCTATATAAGTATTTATTATAAAATATAGTATCGTTGAGTTATCTCGTAACACAAGTTTCGAACTTACTTCGAGGCTAACTAACTCAATCTGTGTAATTTGTCCCGATGGCAAAGTGCTAGGAGTCCCGCACTCATCCGGGAGAAGACCCAGGGGGTGGGCGACCGTATAAAGGATATACTTATTAAGGACCCTTCGACCACATAAAATATAAATAAAAGGGGACTTATAAAACATTTCTTGTCCTTCTTCTCGAATATTATTTTGTTGGAAACTCTTACTTGATCGCTCGGGCGCAGGCCTTAGTTAGCCAGATTATACCAAGAAGCGACTCCCAGTGAGCATTCATGCTCACACATTTAGTAGCCTGCACAAACTAAATAGAGATACTATGCATCTATCGGTTTTTTCACGTTGGTTTCTCTGTCATTTCATTAATCGGTCACTTAATTATTTAAAAGCCCTCCCCGTTCTGTCATGTACTTAAACGAAAATTGTTTTTATGATATCCATCATTAACCATCATTCATCAAATTAATAAAGGGCCAAGCAACCTTGACCAAAAAAAACCACGTACGTACGACTCGAGAATTGATAACCTCCATATTTGGGGGTCGGTTGAAAAGTGCAATAATTCTCCTGTCGGCATCTTTGTCGGCATTCGGCACGCATAACGCGACATCAGCATGCAAATTCGGTGTTCCCTTTACATAAAATTGCAGACATTTTGTTGTGACATAATGCGCAATGATCTTGATTGTCCGACATGCGTGGAATGTTTATTGATTCATTAGTTTTAGGAAAATTTATAACTTGGTTTTTCCAGCTTCTTAGTTTGTGTGATTTAGTTAAGTATCTACATAGGTACCTATCTACCTCAAATCCCATAGACACAATGTTTCTGGGATTGATGTATTGTATACGCCTCATGATGAGAACAACTAGACCTAAATTACAATTTTTGACGAAAAAAAACTCTGGACTCGATAAAAAGATGTGTATATGGTAAACGTTCATAAAGGCGGGAAGATTTTTCTTTCTTTTTTTCGTTCATTATGAAAATTGCGCACAGATAACTTATTGGCGCAAACACCTCAGCTGCGAAGTTTTCGAGATGATTGAGTCGATATAGAGTTGAAGAAGACACAGAATGTACTAGCTTACTTTACATTTCTGATATGGCGTGAGACAGCGTCTTTCAGCAGATTATTTACTAATTTTTTGAGGTCTTGAACATAAAGCGCGGGGGGCTGTCAACGGAATCCTAGTAGGGACAAAATCTGTACCCTTTCCTGTATCTATCAGTTTAAGAACTAACAAAGGATGTCCGATTCTTTCATAAATGAATTATGTATTATCATTATCTCCCAATTACTTACACAACTTTTTCAATTAACAATTTCTTTTACAAAAAGGATGTATTCAAAATCCTTTATGTCCACTATTCCGGTGTGTTACGGTAATGTTGGTCGACTTGAACTTGTTTCTTCCGGAAGCCTGTTTCCGGAATATCCGGTTAGGCACTATCTGGCCTTGCTATGATTAAATCATATGAGTTTGTCTTCTATTTGATAAAAATCGTTGAACGTCGTAAAAGACAATGTGATGTAATTTTTTTTTGCTCTATTTTGGAGTTCTTGTAAAACGTGATAGTACTACTCATAATTTATTAAATGGCTTATACAGTATCGAGACATGATACCTATGTATAGTTTGTAAGTACTTTTGAAGGAGAAAATGAATTTCTTTTGTGTCATCGTAAATCGCAGACGACCTCGGAGGTCGTAGATTTCATTCCTTTCTTCTTTCAAGTCTTTTCTTTGATTTTTTGTTTCTATAGTGTAGTTATGGAGCAAACTCGTTTATAAAATAAAACCTACATCTAGCTGAGAGCTAGATGAAGGTTTTATAAACGAGTTTGCTAAGCTTCCCATGACAGACTTAATATACCTAAATTAGAATAGTAAACATAATATATATTATTCAGATTTATAGCCTTAGTGATCAGGTTTTTTTAAACACTTCAAGCAACATTTTAAGATCGCTTTTTAACCTCGTAGTGTATCCTGCTTTGGCAATATTGCGGATCGCCTCGAGGAAAATCCGTTAATTCTGCTATCAAGGATTTTGTTGAGTTTTAAGAAAATGTCTCAATCGCCCTTCTTTTTGAAAATGGTAAATACGAGTAGAAGGTTCATAGAGGTAGGGATCCAGGTTTTTCCCCAAGGAAGGCGCAATCAAAACATAACCCCAAATAACTGATGATAGTCACGGTAAGCAAAAAGAGGTACTTAATTTTCTTAAGAATTTTATTTTGAAAAAAAAAAGAACTTTCAATGTAGGTATGAAGATCAAACATGGAATCTGTAGGATCTTATAAAAGGAAATAATTAAAATTACTTATGAATCCAAATAAAAACCTATTCAGGTAGACAAAGTAACTTGCAACATTTGTAACTATTACAGCTACCTATATCTTGGACCAATAAATTAAATTGTGAAATATAAGTCCTTCCTTGTAGTGTACCTACAAATGCAAAGGTAGGTAATTATAAATCCTTATTCCTCAGTCACTAGTAACTTGAAAAGTATGTATCGAATAACCATTGATCGCAAAATATAAGATATTCATAGGTACAAGAAAATAATGCTTATGATAAAATTTCTCAATTCTGATTTCCAACTAGAAGGGAAATGGGTTGCTCTAATTCAAGAAACAATGGATCACGCGTAGAAATAATTAAATCAAAATTCATGCAATAAAGTAAAGATATCGAGAATAGTTACAAAATAAAAAACGTTAGGGCTAGACTAACCGATCTAATCAACTTAGATCGTACTATAAATCGATTTTACGTAAACATTTCATTCACTTACGTAATACTTTCCTAACCGACCTGATATGCCTAAACAGGACACACGCCCTAAGTCAGGTTACTGGAACCACAAGCAGCTGTCCTCATGAGGACACGCCAGCTAAGGTCTACGAAGTATGTATTGTGTAATAAATAAAGCGGACGCCGCGGTAAGAACGCGCATGCGCGCACACATTTTCCCGCCACACGCCGAAGGCGCAAAGTCGCGTCCAAAAAAATAATTCCAATTTTAAACGGGTGACAGAATGGCGGTATTATTTTTCTTTTTAATTTAATTTTTTTTCGGTGCTGTGGAATTGTGTTTTGAAGTGCTTGTAGTGCGTGATGTAGCCATGATGTGGTTTGCTCTATGGCATTTTTTGCTGTTGAGCGACGTGTATGCGGTGGTTGCTGGCTTCAACATCAGTGTGGCTTTAGACGGACTTAATGATATGGTAAGTAAAACATCTCTTTAAAAATATACTTATATCTCCATTCCATTCCATTAAAATATACTTATATCTATGTGGGTCAAAACCCCAGCTATTTAAAGCACGT
Source organism: Amyelois transitella (assembly GCF_032362555.1). Lineage (NCBI taxonomy): Eukaryota > Metazoa > Arthropoda > Insecta > Lepidoptera > Pyralidae > Amyelois > Amyelois transitella. The sequence continues at coordinate 11,099,281 of NC_083512.1, forward strand.
TATTCACGAATCTGATAAATTTATTTAAAGACATCAGAAGTTAAAATTGGGAGTTATTTGTTTACATATAATTTGAGTGATATTCATCATATAAATCTGATGCCAATTTTAAATAAAAGTATATAAATCTTATGTCTGTATAGATTTCTAAAACTATAAATTTCCATGGGAAGTTTTTAGGTTTTTAGGTGACCTAAGTAAATAATCCAGAAAAATTTACCGGTGCTTTAAAAGCCATTACTTACTATGTAATAAACTAGCGACCCGCCCCGGCTTCGCACGGTTAGCATTTAAAGATAAAAACCTTATTCAGGATACCGCTCTTTCCAACATTAAAAAAGGACGAAAATCCATCCACTACTTACCGAGATAAGCGCATACATGCAAAGAAAATAGGACTTTATAATAAGTGGCGATAGTGAAGTATATAATGTATAAATAATTATTTGGATATTTCGTTCAATAATTTTTATAAATCTTAATTGCAAATAAGTATTATGATATATAGGAGGTATTAATTACGATCAAAAACTGACACATCCGTATATATAACTTAGTCTGTTTTTACGAATGTAAGTGCGTGTTAGCGCGCCCTCCTTACTGCATTTTTATCGAAAGGAATCGAATCCAGTTTTTATCGATTTTATTAGACGCAATGAGCATGAAGTTATCAATTTTTGTCAATCTTATGTCGTAATACTTAGATAATTGAGGATTTAAGAAATAAAATTGATTATTGGGTGGGTGCCGTGTGATTCCCGTCTTCAATAGAAAAAAGAATAGGACTACTCCATCTCTTTTCCATGGAAGTCGTAAAAGGCGACTAAACTTAAGGCTTTTATCTTAGAATTCTTTTTTGGGCGATGGGCTAGCAACCGCAACTGCAACTGACTGTTGGCCCTGTCTACCCTGAAAGGATATATAGACGTGATAATATGCATATTAAGTAAATGTGGGCCTGCTGTAAGAAATTTCTCTAGAAATAAATAGTGCCCTTTACTTTAAGTTCAAATTTTTTTATCCTTGATGTAGGTGCATAAATCCTACTTAATATTATAAATGCGAAAGTTTGTGAGTATGTCAGTGTGGATGTTTGTTACTCTTTCACGCAAAAACTACTGAACCGATTACGATGAAATTTGGTGAGTAGCTAGCTGAAGACCCAGAATAACATATAGGCTTTTTATCCTGGAATTCCCGCGGGATTGATCCCACGCGGACGAAGTCGCGGGTGGCCTCTAGTATATGAATAAATAAAAAAATGGATGAGAGGGTGCAAGAGGGTGCAGGTGGGAACACGCGACAATGGAACTGATATTCTCAATACTATAAGAGCCAATTACGGGTATAACATAACTTTTATTACTCTATCAATGCTTCGTTATAATAATTCAAGTTTCTGGTACTTATCACATTTTAATTGGCATTCATTTCCTTGTCTGTTTCTAATTGGTTTTGGAAATTATTCTTTCCCATGGCTTTATTCCCGGTTGCATCCTATCTTTGACCATGGTTCCTGGATTGGGTGAGTCAGATTTTTACACAAAGCGACTCCCGCCTGACCTCCGCAACCTTTGCAGGGGAACTTAACCCGTATTGGATCGATCATGGTTACACATCCAGTTGGGTTTGTTGTGTTCATCTATTATTTATTATTAAATATAATCGTTGAGTTAGTATCTCGTAACACAAGTCTTGAGCTTACTTCGAGGCTAACTCAACTCTATCTGTGTAATTAGTGTCCTTTATAATGTAATGATAGAATTGAGATTAAAATAGTGACAGGTTGCTAGCCCATCGCCTAAAAGAAGAATCCAAAGTTAATAAGCCTATAGCTTAGTCGCCTTTTACGTCATCGATGGGACCGGCACACGAACACGGCACAAGGCAAGACATGCCGTCAATATATCAATGAAATCGGTGATTTAGAGTATTAAAATTCGAAATAGATGCATAAAAAGGTACATGACCTTGCTTAGAATGTTTACTTTATACGAATAAGGCATTTACCAAATTGTTGGGAAATTGTAAGTGATTTATGTTAATTCGTCTTGTGAAAAGAAAACCAGGTTTTGAATTATAAATCGACATATTAACAGATACGGTAATAATCCAGTAAAAATTCGTAATTAGTTTTAGTTAATATAAGTTAGTAATCAAGACTATTTTCAACACAACAGATTCTAGATTTATTCTGAAAACATCATATTTGCATCAAATAAATCAAGTTTATTCCTTACGGGGTAGACAGTCTTGAAAATTCTATAAGGCCACGTTCAGCTGTATGGATGCTGGCATTGAGATTCAAATAAACTTACTTACTGGCAACTCTAAAGCTGAGGATGTAACCAAGTTATACGAAAGTTGTATCACAATGAAGTTACAATGTAGTATACACAGGTAAAGTTTAAAGAAACGTTGGCCTTTGCTTTAAAATTTTATGACCTATGTGTTTTACAGACCTGTCACTATTTGAATCTCACTTCCATTATTGGACCTTGTCATCATGTCTTTGCGCCAAACGGCTGAACATAGACTGAAGCCAGGAGGAAGAAGATAGTTTTTAGTTTGTGGTTTTTGTATTGAAAAGTATTTTTTTACTTTACATATTTTCTTTTTTATCGCTTCCATAGAAGTTTTACGTCACTATATCTCTGTACATTAGTTTAATTAAATAAATAATAATATTTCAGATAAATAATGCATTTTGAAGGCAATCTTGCGATAAACTGGATATATAAATAGAATTATAACCTTCACGAATTAAAAAAAGAACAAGTTAATAAATAAAAAACTGATTTACAGAAGGTCTCAATACACACGGAACAAGCTCATACCATCCAAGGTTTCAGATTAACAGTTACTTAAACATATATGAAAGTAAGTAGTTAAGTTAAAGTAAAATTCCACCGGTATTGACCTTCGCCATTGACCAAACATCGAACTATTAATGATACGAATTTAAATAATGGAACTTGCGCAAGAGTTGGTTGCATTCGCATCGCCGCGTCTTCAAACTGGTTTAAAAGTAAAAAAAAGGCGATAATTGGTTCAGTTGTTAAGCTATAGGCTTTAGTGTAACCGTTGTATGTATTTGTAAACAAATTCTTCACCTCAATCTCAGAATTTGTTCATGTATGCAGAGCGTAGAGCTAAATTACTATGTATTAGCGTAAAAGGCGACTAAGGGATAGGCTTATAAACTTGGGATCTTCTTTTAGGCGATGGGCTAGCAACCTGTCACTATTTGCATCTCAATTCTATCATCAAGCCAAAAAGCTGAACGTGGCCTATCAGTCTTTTCAAGAGTGTTAGCTCTGTATACCCCGCAAGGGATATAGACGTGACTATATGTATGTATGTATGTATGTATTAGTGTGATTCTGTGTAAGCAGATCTTCTACCTACCCTACTATCACAATTTTACTATACAAAATTATGAAATTAATACAACTGAAATTGTTTTGCTTTCGATCTTTTCTAAATTGTGGGCTCTATATCTTTATCGTATGGGATAAAGACGTGATTATGTATGTATGTATGTTACTATAGCCTAGACAATTCAAAGGTCTTAACTAGCATGCGAGGTTGAGTAATCGCATGTGAAGTCCGATACGATGATGTTATTATTGATTATTGATGACGGCAGCGCGGGCCGAAAGGCCACTGTGATTTGTTATCTAATAAGAAATGAAATTGCTTATATGAAGGACTTATTACCGGATTAAAGAGTGTATGAGGATTGAAAATATCCAAGCTGTAAATGATAAAAAAATAAATAAAAAGGTCCAGCCCATTACTGTGCGAAATTTCATAAAAATCGGTTCAGTAATTTTGTGAAAAGTTATAATAAAAACTTTTTATTTTTATAACAATTGATTAATCCGCTCGTTGTAATTCGTAAATTTTACAACTGAGAAAATAATAAGACGGCGATGATGAAAGTCGCGGTAAAAAAACTAGTGAATTTGTTTTTCTATTTAATTGAATTACACCTTTACAAAATTATCATCACAAACACAATGTTGTCACACGGGAACTGTTGCAGAATGTACATACGAGTAGTTACTTCACACCCTACCTGTTAATTGCTTAGCTAATCCATCTGAACTTTACGATTCTAACGAAATAAATAAATAATAAGCCGTAAAAGTGATGTTGCCCTCTTGACTCCTAGCCTCGTACTATGGCACGCGCGACGCTGATGTATCGCGCGAAAAACTATCGTTGTTTCGATTTTTATTATGAAGCAAAACGGGACAGCGATAGACTTTCTCGCGATAAATCGGCGTCGCCCATGTCATGTTACGCGTAGAGATGGGCAAATGCCCGGGCATTTAAGGTAAATTGGGAAAATTCACAAAAAATGCCCAAAGGGAAGGAATATATGGGCATCTTTTGGGAAATTTCCCATCAAAAAATACTGGACCGATTTCGACGAAATTTTGCACAGCGATAAAATACCTTAGGGAGTAACAAAGGCTACTTCTTCTAGAGTTTTCCAAAAAATATATATTCATTGTGCAACAACTTAGTTGTTATTGTACCACAATCTTAAAAATTCGATATAATAAAATTCTTGAGGCTAGCAAACTTAAAATAGGCCAGTGTTTCAATAAATGTCCAAACAGCCTTCTTGTACGACGTTTACGTACTATATTTTACTATAGAGCTTTCGTGGTTAAGCTTAGTTTAACTGGGTGGGCGGTTACCCGTTCGTTACATAGTTTTACAATGAATGTTCAATACCTACGCGGAATAGGAAATATGCGGCTGGCCTTTTGATCAAGTAATATTACATACATACATATAATCACGTCTATATCTATTGCGGGGTAGACAGAGCCAACAGTCTCGAAAAGACTGAATGGCCACGTTCAGCTGTTTGGCATAATGATTTAACTAATGATGATAGAATTGAGATTCATACCGTGACACGTTGCTTGCCCGTCGCCTAAAAAAACGTTCCCATGTTTATAAGCCCATTCCTTAGTAGCCTTTTACGACATTTATTGGTAAAGAGATGGAGTAGTCCCATTTTTTTTAACAGACAATCAGGCTCAACTCTACATATTTTATGGGGTAGACAAAATCTCAAATCTCGTTCTGTGGCCATATCTAGTGTGTTCCAATATGGGTCAGGTTCTTCTGTAAAAATTTCGAAGTTCAGACCGAGGTAATTTACGTGTAAAACCCTTACTTTCACAATACAGGATCAGGTTTAAAAGACGCAGGCTCCTCTCCAGAGAGGTGAGAATGTAACCGGGATTAATGCCTGAAGGAAGAAAATCCATGAGCAACAATCAAAGAGTCACATTGAAAAAAAAAACCCTAGTGATTATATTGGTGCAGTGTGGCTCCTGGCACCAATAAAAAAAAAGAATAAGACCACTCCACCTCGTTCCCATGGACGTCGTAAAAGGCGACTAAGGGATAGGTTAAAAAACTTGGGATTCTTCTTTTAGGCGATGGGCTAGCAACCTGTCACTTCTATCGTTAAGCCAAACAACTAAACGTGGCATATCAGTCTTTTTAAGACTGTTGGCTCTGTCTACCCCGCAAGGGATATAGACGTGATTATATGTGGCAGTCCAAGCATAAAGGTACCACTTGGGTGGTATTGAGTTAAGGTCATATTTGGATAGTTAAATAGTTGGTTAATCATATGGAATAAAAAAAAATTATTAATCATAATAACATTTATTGGAATAAAAAATTTTCAAAGTTCACACTTACAAAAATCAAATTGTTGGGAAACAGGCATTGAAAGTTTAAGCTGTATTATCTAAAGATCTAGTTGTCAGTTACATAGATTATTATTTATTATTATAGAGCAATATGTTTAGTATAAAATCAATTAGTTAATGTTATGGAAACATTATCGAATAAAAAAATAGAAGCTTAAAACTAACTTTATAATAAGTTTAGTAAAAGGGCCCAGTTGAATACAATAAAATTTTAAACTGTAATAGCTAGAGATCTAGTTGTCAGTTACATAGATTCTCATTTATTACAATAGAACAATATGTTAAGTATAAAATCGACTAGTTATTATTATGGCAACACCATCGAATAAAAAAATAGAAGCTTAAAACTAACTTTATAATAAGTTTAGTAAAAGGGCCCACTTGAATACAATAAAATTTTAAATTGTAATAGCTAGAGATCAAGATGTCAGTTACATAGATTCTTATTTATAATAATAGAGAAATATATTTAGTATAAAATCGACTAGTTTTTATTATGGCAACACTATCGAATAAAAAAATAAAAACTTAAAACTAATTGGTAGTTATGTTAAGTTTAGGAAATGGGTTGAGTGGACCGAAATTAGGTTATATTTAGCGTACATTGTAACACACATTTATTAAGAATATACTACTCGTAGGACATTACACAAAAACATATTAAATTTACGTCAAAAGAATAAAAATTTATGAATTAAAATTCATGTAATGTGTCGTACATTACAAAAAAAAGAATTAACCTATTACAGGTTTCAAAAGTCAGAATTAAATCTCAAATATTTTCTGACCTGCGCTTTGGACAAAAATATGACCCGTTTCTTACTTGATTCCTATGACCGACTTCCTTGCAGTATGAACAAGTTGGCGTTTTTCTAACACTCTTAGCAATTTGATTGGATGATGTATTAGAAGTAGAAGTAGTTGTTCCTTCTACTACACTACATTGACTAGTAGTGGATATGTCGTCTAAGACTATTGGTTTGGGACACAAAATATCTTTAGATTCTTCTTTGACAAATTCACGTATTTTGTTATACAAATACCATTGCCTTTCTATACCAACTTCCAACAGAAATATACCTGACGGGAATATTTCTGTTGGAAGTTGGTCATATACTTTATTTGGATTTAAAACTTTTGCCACGACCGATGGTAGCATTTCAGAAATATTTTTGTAGGAAAGCATGTGCCCTTTGTTATTTGCGTTAGATTCAAAATGGGAAAATGTTAATAGCTGGCTTATGGTAGAAGCATCTGATTGAAAAAAATGTATGACATGATTCAGGGATAATATATAAGACAAATTTCTTTAATGGCTCTACAGCAACACCAAATAAACTGACTTTGAACCCTGTCAAAAAATATAATGGCCCTATCTGTTGAGAGCTTTGTGGTAAATGAACTTGCTGAGCAAAATCAAAAGAGTAATGCATAACACCATCGTAACTACAAGTAATATGAGGTCCAAGCATAGGGAAAGATTCAGAGAATGAATCCCTTACACATCTGATTATATCACTGTAATATTTTCTTTCAATTTGTACTAGGTCTAAATGTTGCTTTGATTTAATTATGAGATTTAATTTTTCTTCTTCACTCAAAGCGTTCATTTTTCCTAATGTTGTTACATTTTTTTGATAAACTGCGCAAAGGTCAGTTTTCGGTTTCTGCACAACAACGTTTGGGCAAAATGTTTCCCAGAGGTCGTACCAAGTACTCCTACCAACAGGAATATTATTCAGTGAAATTAGTGAATCACAATATGTTTTATAAACGTATGATTTGGTCATACTGCAAGGAAGTATTACTAGATCAGAATTATATCGGTGACCTGGTAGACGGCCAGGTAAAACTAAACCATTATCATTGGAGTACTGTTTTATATAATTAACTGCATCAGCTCTGGTTTGTAAATTATAACAATTGTAAGGAGCTTTTCGTGACTTATGGACATTTGGCGCGACACCGTTAGTTAAAAAATCTCTATTATAAAATATCGCTGTTGACAGTAGATGTCTTTGTGGTTGGTTAAACATCGACATTAGTTGTTATTTAACTCATTATCATTATAGAATTCAATTTCAATCATTAAATTTAGAGAGTGTTGATAACTGGTCCCTTTTCACTAAACATATAATTGCAATTTTCTCACGTTGTGTTCGTTATTTACAGACGATTATTATACGAAAATGTAGCCCATTGCATGTTGCATTAAAATCCATTAAAATCGCATAATGCCACTTTTCCACCCTTTTTCACAAAATCTCAAATATCTCGGAAACTAGAAAGTGCTCAGTGGGCCCTTTTCGCTTGGACGGCCACATATGTATGTATTAATTGTGTTAGTCGTCATAATCAATAAGGAAATATTATTGACGTATTTTCTCTGAAGGGAATTTCACTGATGTAAAGCTCTGTTCACTATACATTTGTGTCCAAGACGGTGACCACAACACAACACAAAATGGCAATAAATGTCAACGACAATGCGTCGTTTCCACGTGTCGGACGGACACGTAATAGTTAACGTGGTCTTACGTGTTTTAGTATAGCGGGATAACTGAGTTAAAATCTTCCGGGATTATGCTGTGGTTATCTAAGTATAAAACATAACATACATAAAATCACGCCTCTTTCCCGGAGGGGTAGGCAGAGACTACCTCTTTCCACTTGCCACGATCTCTGCATATTTCCTTCGCTTCATCCACATTCATAACTCTCTTCATGCAAGCTCGGCGGTTTCGGGTACTCGTGACCTGACCCTTTACCAGGATGTCTTTAATTTGATCAAGATACGTACGTCTAATCTTCCCACTCCGACCTTTCCCTCCACACTCTCCTTGTATATCTGCTTAGTCAACCTGCTTTCATTCATCCTTTCCACATGACCAAACCATCTTAACATACCCTTTTCTATTCCTGTAACTACATCTTCTTTCACATTACATTCCCTTATCACGCTGTTCCTTATCCGGTCACTCAATTTCACACCCAACATACTCCTTAACGCTCTCATTTCCACTGCATTTATTCTGCTTTCGTTCTTCTTTTCCCATACCCAACTTTCACTCCCGTACATTAATGTCGGGACCAACATCGGATTATGCTACGGTTATCTAAGTACACTTTAAGGGAATAGGGATGAAAATTGATAGGGAGGAGCGTCGTTGGGCTAATCGGTAAAGTGTCCGGTTAAAATGCGTGATGCGCAGAAAGGCACAGGTTCAAATCCCATCTCGGCCATGTACCAATGATTATTTTCGAAGTTATGTACATTAGTTTGATTTCTTAGGGTAAGGGAAAATCATCGTGAGGAAACCTGCACATTTAGGCAACTGGATGTGTAACCATGATCGATCAAATACAGGTTAGGTTTACCTGTGAAGGTTGCGGAGGTCAGATGGGAGTCGCTTCGTGTAAAAACCTGACTCACCCAATCCATGGTCAAAGGCATACCCCGGGCTCCTCTCCAGAGTGGTGAGAATGCAACCGGGACTAAAGCCAGGGTATTATTTATCTGTTTGCTATTTTTTAAGGGCTAGTATTAGCATTACGTACCACCTATTGTACCTTTGAGGCACAATAAAGTTTTAAATAAATGACATACGCATGTAAAACCATGAACAAAAGCTAGTTAGCAATAAAATAATTCAACGCACGGACACAGATTACCATCAATTATGTAAATAATGGACGTAGTTGCGTTTCCTTCACTTATCGTCGTTTGAGCGAGTCGTAAGATATTCAAATCTGAGTTTAGTGCACTCATAACGGCCATTACTATAAAATATTTATTGTTCCTACTTAGTCGCGGTTCACATATGAGGCGATAAGCTTTTGCTAGCAACTGCAGTTTGTATGTGGAATTTTCAAAATTGTATTGTAAATTGTATTGAAGTTACTTCTATGCCGTGTGGTCCATCTCTTTCCCATGGATGTCGTATAAGGCGACTAAGGGATAGGCTTACAAACTTGGGATTCTCAATTCTATCATGAAGCTAAATAGCTGAACGTGGCCATTCAGTCTTTTCAGGACTGTTGGCTCTGTCTACCCTGCTCGCAAGGGATATAGACGTGACCATTATGTATGTATGTATGTAAGTTACTCCTATATTATTTGTAAGTTTACGTTATGGCAGAGTGGAAATACGCATTGATGAGTGACAGATTGTTATATTTCATTGATAACGATTACTTGATATGATAATTGAAGTCACCATATTTTTGACAATGAATAAAGTATGATAGTGATATTGAAAGGAGAGTGAACGCGGGGAACATGGTGAATGGAGCTTTGCATGCCTTTATGAGCAGTCAGAAACTATCCAAAAAGGCTCGACTGGCTGTGCACAGGGGCGTGTTGGTCCCGACATTAATGTATGGGAGTGAAAGTTGGGTATGGCAAAAGAAGCATGAAAGCAGAATAAATGCAGTGGAAATGAGAGCGTTAAGGAGTATGATGGGTGTGAAATTGAGTGACAGGATAAGGAACAGCGTGATAAGGGAATGTTGTGATGTGAAAGAAGATGTAGTTACAGGAATAGAAAAGGGTATGTTAAGATGGTTCGGTCATGTGGAGAGGATGAATGAAAGCAGGTTGACTAAGCAGATATACAAGGAGAGTGTGGAGGGAAAGGTCGGAGTGGGAAGACCTAGACGAACGTATCTTGATCAAATTAAGGACGTCCTGGTAAAGGGTCAGGTCAAAAGTACCCGAAACCGCCGAGCTTGTATGAAGAGAGTTATGAATGTGGACGAAGCGAAAGAAGTATGCAGAGATCGTGGCAAGTGGAAAGAGGTAGTCTCTGCCTACCCCTCCGGGAAAGAGGCGTGATTTTATGTATGTATGTATGTAATAAAGTCCGCATTATGTCCATCCTTTGTAAATGTTTTGTGTGCAATAAAGTTTACAATAAATAAATAAAAAAGAAATACATAACATAAACATAACATAAAAATCACGCCTCTTTTCCGGAGGGGTAGGCAGAGACTACCTCTTTCCACTTGCCACGATCTCTGCATACTTCCTTCACTTCATCCACATTCATAACTCTCTTCATGCAAGCTCGGCGGTTTCGGGTACTTTTGACCTGACCCTTTACCAGGACGTCCTTAATTTGATCAAGATACGTTCGTCTAGGTCTTCCCACTAAAAAAGAACATATAAATATATGCATGCACATTACACAAATTGAGTTAGTTGATGTGCAATTATAACTAATTATAACAAAAATAAAAATTTATAAGGTTACTCAGCCCAAAATGATATTAACGAGATCAATAGCTGTTAAATACCTGGTTATTTTTCAGTTTTTACATAAAGCAATTTAAATAGAAGTTTATTTACCTTTCTGACTAAAAATGCCGTGTGGTTCCCAGCACCAATACAAAAAAGAATAGGACCACTCCATCTCTTTCCCATGGATGTCGTAAAATGCGACTAAGGGATAGGCTTGCAAACTTGGGATTCTTTTTTAGGCGATGGGTTAGCAACCTGTCACTATTTGAATCTCAATTGTATCATTAAGCCAAATAGCTGAACGTGGCCATTCAGTCTTTTCAGGACTGTTGGCTCTGTCTACCCCGCAAGGGATATAGACGTGATCATATGTATGTATGCTGACTAAAAAACCGAGGTTATAGAAGGGAGGAAAAACTTATTGACGAAATTAAAACAACTCTCGTGCTGGCAAAACAACAGGTGTAAAAACCCGCATTTCCATTGTACCTTGATCTCAAAATAGTTATACTTTAGTATTTACTTGAGGTTATATTTCAAGGCAAATATATATATATATCTAACTAAAAACATCTAATAAGGGATCCTTATAAGGATGTTTTTGTTCATAAATTAATAATAAGGTTATTCGCAAATTCCACGACGACTATAGTTTTTACGCAATCTTCAAGAAGTTCGTAAGTTAATGCGTAAAGAGAAAACAAACACACAAATAAACTTACTTTCGCATTTTTTTTAACTTATTCTGACAAGAACAAAGTCCATCACTCTTACATACTATACATCGTATAGTCACGTCCATATCCCTTGCGGGGTAGACAGAGCCGACAGTGTTGAAATATCTGAAAAGCTACGTTCAGCTGTAGATCTTCATGATGGAATTGAAATTCAAAATAGAGTGACACTAGCTGTGCCTGCGACTTTGTCCGCGTGGAATAGTTATTTTGGGCATCATTGAAGCCTTCAAGGTTGAATAATTTTTCTCTTTTTTTTCACATATTCCATTATTTCTTTGCTCCTTATAGTTGTAGCGTGATGTTATATAGCCTAAAGCCTACCTCGATAAATGTTATCTTTATCGCAAAAAGAACTTTTCATTTCGAACCAGTAGTTCCTGAGATTAGCGCGTTCAAACAAACAAACTCTTCAGCTTTATAATATTAGTATAGATTATGTAATTTACTTAGATTTTATTCATAACTCGTCTCGAAACACACCATTAATTTGCTCAAACTCGCCATGTTTGTTGAGATGGGTGCTCCAAATGAACGCAGTATTAGAGGAAACGTATTTATGTAATGCAATTATATGGCCATTATCATACTCATTAACCCATTGGCTAGTACTTGTCAATGTAAACCTTCGAAATCAGATGATGACCCGTTTGGCATTTAACGGGTTATTTTGTACGTATTTTGCAATCATTAGTGTTATAATTAACATATGTAGATCATGAAGACTGTACATACATATATATTTAACGTCTATTTCCCACGGGGTAGACATATCCAACTGCAATTAGGTCATTTATTCGATTTAGGGCAAAAAAATTGTTCGTGTGATGATTGTATTTTAATGAAATTTTTCATGACGATTTGATAATATAGTTTGTCTCAGCTGCTTCTCTTGCCGCGCATTTTGTAAAAGTCTATCAAGGGATAGGCTCTCTACCCTGTAGTCAATAAAGACGTGATATGTTCATAGGTAATTCTTTTTCTATTGGTGCCGTGTGGTTCCCGGTACCAATAGAAAAAGAATAGGACCACTCCATCACTTTCCGACAAAAAAGGCAACTAAGGGATAGGCTTATAAACATGGGATTCTTTTAGGCGATGGGCTAGCAACCTGTCACTATTTTAATCTCAATTCTATCTTAAAGCCAAATAGTGGCCTATCAGTATTTTTAAGACTATTGGCTTCGTCTATCCCGCAAGGGATATAGACGTGATTATATGTATGAATATAAATAAAAAAATGATTAGTTGAATGTCTAAGTATATGTTGCGAACGACTATTGTAAATTTACTACAACCTTATCAAAAGGGCTCAATAGTTACAACAGTTGAACTTAATATAATAAGCACTTTCTATAATTTTCTTAATGGCACACGCGTACTCGCTTAAAAGATTTTTACTATTAAATGACCCTTAGCTAATACCTCGGACGGTGTGACCCGGTACCTCGGCCATCAAATATTGATTTAATGATTGCCCAACTCGTGTAAATGTTTGTCGCACTCGCCCGCCGTAACTTCCGTTTGATTTGCTGTCGTTACGTACGCTACATTCAAAATTCATTGCTGCCAAAATTATTTTAAATACATACAAATATTATGAAGTCTATCCCTTGCGGAGTGGACAGAGCCAACAGTCTTGAAAATACTGTTAGGTCACGTTAAGCTGTACGGCTTAATGATAGAATTGAGATTCAAATAGCGACAGGTTGCTAGCCCAAGTTTATAAGCCTATCCGTAAGTTGCCTTTTACGAAATATCCATGGGAAAGAGATGAAGCAGTCCTATTCCTTTTCTATTGGTGCTAGGAACCACACGGCACAGAAACTTGTAACATTTAATAAAAGCTCACCGCGAGATTTCCGACGACGACCATCTATCTAATTGCAAAACGAAAAACAATTTGCACAAAAACAATGTTTGTTTATGCGATTTGTCACGAGTAGAGACCACAGAATATAAATCACAACAGGGTAGTATCTTGTAATCATTTTAATTGTGTCTTGTGACATATTTAAAATGATTACAAGATACTTTTTTGCTTAGCTTCTATGGTCTAGCAAAAAAACGTAAGAGCATGCAGAGATCGTGGCAAGTGGAAAGATGTAGTCTCTCTACCTCCGGGTAGAAGGCGTGATTATATGAATGTACTAGAGGCCGCCCGCGGCTTCGTCCGCGTGGAATCAATCCCGCGGGAACTCCGGGATAAAAAGTAGCCTCTATATTATTCTGGGTCTTCAGCTACTTACATACCAAATTTTATCGTAATCCGTTCAGTAGTTTTCGCGTGAAAGAGTAACAAACATCCTTACTGACATACAAACTTTCGCATTTATAATATTAGTAGGATGTATGTTACGTACGCTACATTCAAAATTGATTGCTGCCAAAATTATTTTACATTCATACATATATTATGACGTCTACCCGTTTCGGAGTGGACAGAGCCAACGGTCTTGAAAAGACTAATAGGCCACGTTCAGCTTATTGGCTCGATGATGGAGCATCGCAATCGCATCTAAAAAAGAATCCCAAGATAATAAGCCTATCCCTTAGAAAGAAAAGAAGAGAGAAAGAATTGTCGTATTATTTATTTTATCAGTGCGAAGAACCACACGGTACAGTGGTATTCTGGTGAAAGATCATACTTATTTTCACTCGATTTATTATTCACACGTTCGTAGGGCGCGTTTATGTCTTTTCAAAGCGAATTTTGCGATCTACCATTACGCAGTTTTGACTACTTTTGACCCTCATACGACAGTTCATTGTTTTATTTGACCCAATGACTTATTGCCAAATGTGACGATCATTAACATAGCTGTCAAAGATTCCCATTTGATGGAAATTCTTACAAGTGAAAGTTGTTTGAATTAACAATTTGTTGTACAGTATTTATGCATTTTGTAATTAGTATATGCCATGCCCTTCCACCGTAGCGTGGCACGCGCGACGCCGTTTTCATCGCGCGAAAAACTATCGCGGTTTCACTTTTTATTATGACGTAAACCGGAATAGCGGTAGTTTCTCGCGCGATAAAAATGGCGTCGCGCGTGTCATGCTACGCGGCTGCAAAGGTTGCGGAGATCAGATGAGACTTGTTTCTGAAATCTGACTTTCCCGATTCAGGACAAAAGCTTTAATAATTAATTAGTCGTTAAAATTATAAATATTTAAATATTTGTGCTTACGATAGAAATACCTACTGCCGAGAGAAAAAGACATAACTCTTATTACGTACAGCATCAGAAAGACTCCATCCATTAGTTATAGTACTTAACAATTTATCGTCGAAATGCAAGTAGTTTTATGATGTGCGTCAAATGTTTATAATCCGTCAAACTATATCATAAAGCAATCAAAAACTAATAATGTTAGCCAATAAACGTAAAAAAGTATATAAAATTTTTGTTGCGCTAAATTTCTCGCTGTTCTAAAAATAGACCCATTGAATAGCAGGTGTTAATTGTATTATCATTACGGACGAATACAAAGTATTACGTAAGTAACATTATGTTAATATTACCTTAGAGTATACATACATATACATATGCTCACATCTATATTCCTTGCGGAGTAGACGGAGCCAACATCTTGAAGAGACTGATAGGATACTCAGATGACAGATGTTTGGCTTTATGATATAATTGTGATAAGAAGTAACTTAACCTATAGAGATAGAAAGATAGACTCTTTATTTCACCATAGGTAAGAAAAAGAAAAACAGAAAAAAAACACAGGTACTTAATGAGGTACAAAGGCGGACTTATCGCTAAAGCAATCTCTTCCGTGCCGTGTGGTTCCCGGCACCAGTACAAAAAGAATAGGACCACTCCATCTTTTTCCCATGGATGTCGTAAAAGGCGACTAAGGGATAGGCTTACAAACTTGGGATTCTTTTTTTAGGCGATGGGCTAGCAACCTGTCACTATTTGAATTCTATCATTAAGCCAAATAGCTGAGCGTGGCCTATCAGTCTTTTCAAGACTGTTGGCTCTGTCTACCCCACAAGGGATATAGACGTGACCATATGTATGTATGTATGCAATCTCTTCCAGTCAACCTTAGAGCCTGGATGTGTCTTTTTCTGTCCCTTGGATTTACTCCCTCATGTCTCTGGAGACGAGCCCAGGGTGCGTCTGTTGCTGTTGCCGATTTATATCTTTTTCTTCTAGGCGATGGGCTAGCAACCTGTCACTGTTTGAATCTCAATTCTATCGTTAAGCCATACAGCTGAACGTCCCTTATCGGTCATTTCGAGACTGTTCGCGCTGTCAAAACAGCAAAGGGATATAGACGTGATTATATGTATGTAAATCCGCGTAATTTCCCATCTCATTTCTGAAATCTAGTTAGTATCTACTACATTTGTAAGGGATTTATTTTTAATTTTTTTACTATATTTTCATTCTAGGGGACAGACTCATATACTTGGGATTCCTGTTTTAGGCGATGGGCTGGCAACCTGTCACTATTTGAATCTCAATTCAATCATTAAGCCGGACAGCTAGGCGTGGCCTTTCAGTCTTTTGATTACTGTCGGCTCTGTCTACCCCGCAGGATATGTAGACGTGATTATATGTTATGTTACAACATTAGTCAAATCCTCCAATTATTACCCTACCGGCGTTTGTATTGGTTGTGTCAGTTCCTCACCTCATTGGGCAGGAGACAGAGGTGCGCCTGAGCATTCCCAGAATTATCAATACCTAAAGGTTGGCAATACTGATATTGATTGCACAACAAACCCGTTACTGGACGTCTTGTGTTTACTCGCTTATTAACTAACGTATTTAATTCGGTCAAGAGCGAATTTTTCTTATAAATAAAGGTTCTATTTTTTTAAAAGCTTTGATTTAGTTCGACTTGTTATTATATGAGTAGCACCTATGAATTTTGTTTCTTGTGATTTTCAGTCTTGACGTTTTCTGTGTACATAAATTAGTAAAAATAAATAAATAATATACCTAATACAAATAGTTAGTCAACGAAAATGCTTATAAACTTATAATTATGTACATTTTATGAACATTAACAAAATAGTTACATACATGCATATTGCCACGTCATCCCTTGCGGGGTAGACGTTCAGCAGTATGGCTTAATGATTAAATTGAAATTTAAAAAATGACAGGTTGCCAGCCCATCGCCTAAAAGAGCAATCCCAAGTATATAAGCCCATCCTTTAGTCGCCATTTACGACATCCATTGGAAGGAGATGGCGTGTTCCTATTCTTTTTTTCTATTGGTATCGGGAACCACACGGCACTCCATCTATTCATTACATTTATCATCTAACCCCAACTTTAGGGATTCCTAAAGTGAAAAATATTCGTAAAGGTTTTCTAATTACACGACGGAATCCTAAACATCTTGATTACTTAGTGTACTGTATCCAGTTTTTAACGTATTGGGTAATATATGTGCGCTCTTTATTATCTAACGAAATCGGTTTGTTCACAAATATATATTTTTTTCTCAGATGAGTATTTTTAATTTTTACCTTTGTATGGTGAAATCATTGGCTTGTTCCATGAATAGAAATAAGTTCCATAATAAAGATATTAAAATCTAGGCTCTACATATTTAGTTCCGACACAAATCCCACAAACTTTCTTATTTATGAAAATTAAAAAATAATAAATAGTTAAGATTGTAGACTACCTAAATTAAGAATTATTTTTTATTCTGGAAATTCACAAAATGTCACAGCCCAATAACATATCCTACTTTCTGTTATGTCAAAGTGCAATCTGCAATTGAACCCTCTGACCTACTGTTAAATGAGAGGTTATGTCAAGTTATTTATTCATCAATTGTCGGCACAATTGTCGGTTATCATGTATCAATGAATAGGAATAAATGTAATACTCGTGTCATCGTCAGCTGTCTGTCTGTCCGTCCGTCAGAGATGAATCGACCGTGTAATTTTGGCAGACAAAAAAATGCGATGTGTGCTAAGCCTTACTTCTATTTAAAATATAGATATACAAGTACTATCTATAGGTTAGGTACATGTCTTTCTATGCATGTTGCAAGAGGCGACTAAAGACGCGACAAAAACGACATTCATATTATATTTCGTTGTCACACTAATAAACGAAATAAGTATAATATAATATACTTTTTTTTTGTATTTTATGTTCTCATGTAAGTGATGTAAAATACGAGTATGTCTTTATGAGAATTAGAGTCTATAAACCTAAACATATATGAGTCGAACTGCAAGGGTTGCGAAGGGCAATCGAGCCGAATCGTCGCTCCCGCTACACACACATAATTAGCTGCGCCTCATTTCCGGACGGGCAGGCAGAGACTTCATTTTCCACTTATCACGATCCCTGCAATACATATAAATACATGTTTGTAAGTATGAGAACTATACCAAACTATTGTCCGTAAAATTTTCCCAATATTCAGATTTTGTCGAACGTGATTTGATTATCAATTAGGTTCACACGCGAAAATTCTAGCTAATTAGGTATAATTTTTAACTATTGTTAGTTCACGTAGTGTAATTACCCATATTTGCTTACTTTATCAAGATTAAAATAATTATCTAAGTACATGAAAACGTTTAAGATTTGAGCATTTAAGCTTGCAAGTTTCTATCTCAGCAAATTATATTAAGTAATAGCTGTGCCCGCGACTTCGTCCGCGTGGAATAGTTATTTTGGGCATCATTGAATCCTTCAAGGATGAATAATTTTCCCCGTTTTTTTCCCTTTTTCATTATTTCTTCGCTCCTAATAGTTGCAGCGTGATGATAGCCTAAAGCCTTCCTCGATAAATGGTCTATTAAACGCAAAAAGATTTTTTCAATTCGAACCAGTAGTTCCTGAGATTAGCGCGTTCAAACAAACAAACAAACTCTTCAGTTTTATAATATTAGTATAGATATATATATAGGTCAGGTCAAGAGTACCCGAAATCGCCAAGCCTCCATAAATAGAGTTATGAATGTGGATGAAGCGAAAGAAGTATGTAGAGATCGTGGCAAGAGGAGAGTTGTAGTCTCTGCCTACCCTATGTACCTATGTATATATATAAAAGTACATAAGTTTTTACATGTAAGATCTTATGTTCTCATTGCTTAACAGCAATGCAACGAGTATAATTACTAATTCATTTATTGAAATCTCCTTACGTCCGAGTGGATTGAATACCAATGAAGGTTTAACATATTAAATGCTTAGGTGGGTATACGTAGGTTCTTATTTGCGTTTGTATTTTGTGAGCAAAAATACTCACTGTTGCTTGCATTGTTTGAGTTAGTACTGTGTGATATATACTCACTTTTGGCTTCAGATCAGACGTAGATTAATTAGAAATTTCCGTTCCCTGGAAATGCCAGAAAAACCTAGCCAGTATAAGCACATTCAGGCAACTGGATGTGTAACCGTGATCGATCCAATACGGGTTAGGTTTACCTGCGAAGGGTGTGGAGATCAGACGGGAGTCGCTTCGTGTAAAAACCTGACTCACCCAATCCAGGATCCATGATCAATGGCATACCCCGGGCTCCTCTCCAGAGTGGTGAGGATGCAACCGGGTCTATAGCCAGGAGGAAGTATTTGGAAGAAGATAGAATTTTACTTATTAGTCGACCACTGTGCCCAAGAAGAAGGGGCATGCCTTAGATATCCTGGTTAGACGTCGCAAAAGATGATGTGCGAACCCATCTACTTGAAACGGTGGAAGGCGATGACAGGACAAAGTAGAGTGACAGTTTGTTTATTGAATTAAATTTAGATGGAAACATACTTTACAAGCCGAATGCTCAATATTTCACTTGTAATCAATCACAATTAAGTTGATTGTGGCTGCCTAACCGTCGTGTAAAATATCCTTCGACAAAAATACTTATTAGCATTGTAATGATTTAAGGTATATGCTTACAAACTTAGGATTTTTTTTTCAGGCGATGGGCTAGCAACCTGTCACTATTTGAATCTCAATTCTTTCATTAAGCCAAATAGCTGAGAGTGGCCTAGCAGTCTTTTCAAGACTTGTTGGCTCTGTCTACCCCACAAGGGATATAGACGCGACTATATGTATGTATATTATAAAATAGGTAAGAACAAAGAACTGCTTCAATGACCCTGACCACATGTATGTATGAATTCGGTATCGAGTAAATAATAAAGTTACTTAATTATCTATCTATATTTTTTTATTATGATGAGCTTACATGAAAAGATTGATGAATTTGGATGATGCAAAAGAAGTAGGTATGCAGGGGTCGTGGTAGGTGGAAAGGTTATATTTGGAAAAGAAACCAAAATAACCTTACTTTAACTTTTTCAATTTTTATTGGTACCGTGAGTAGGTCGCCGATCAATTAAAAAAAAGTATTTGGAAACCAACAAAAACGTCACAAAATTGTCATTGTCACAAATCTAAGTGAAGACAGAAACTGACCTATGACATTCGTTTTCAATTTGTTATGTAAAGAAATGCCTATGTTATTGCTATTATGAATACATAATGTCCATTTGGCAGCTGTGGGGTTCCTGATCGAATAGAAATTGGGCCACTTCATCCCTTTATCAATGTGGGCGACAACTTAGTTATACTTGGCAAAGTAAAACTAAACGCTCTCTCATTATACTTCGAGGGTATTGGTTTTGATAAATGTACCTGCATTATGCTTAATGTTAATTTATTATTTTTAATTAAGTAAATGTTAAGTACCAACCACATATAGCATGCAGACTTTCCTGATAAAACGTTAGCTAAGGTTTGATAATGTATTACCTACTGGTATATTGCAATCTTAACAATTTTTAAGTTCATTCAATCTTGAAATATGTACAAAATTGCCCAAGTCTCCTCAAAGTAGAACAAACGTGCAAATAGTATACACTAGATATTCTTTTAATTTTTTTTTAACAAAAAATATTTTATTTTCGTGCAAACCCCATTATTTCACCATTTTATACAACACAAAATATTGTGACACACTGTGAACATATCCTAAATTCCTCATGTCACGTACAAAAAACGTGGCGCCCAAAACGGTCGTTACACAGTCCTCAGTGTGTTTTAAAGAGACAAAATAGGCTGTTTTCGTTGTATTACGACACAATTACTTTGTAATAAAACGAATGTTTTTAAAATATTTGTCATGGATAAAGGAGGTGTGATGTAAGTATGTTGCAAACCTCCGAATCTAAAAAACATACATATATACGTATTATCACATTTATAACCCTTGCGAGATACATAGAATCAACAGTTTTGAAAAGAATGTAAGGCTACGTTCAGCTGTGTAGCTTAAAGAGAGAGAGCTTGAGATTCAAAGAGTGACAGGTTGCTAGCCGATCACTTACAAAAATCGCAAGCTTATAAGCCTTTCTCTGAGTCGCGTTTTACGAAAAGACTTAGGAAAGATGTAGAGCGATCCTAATCTTAGGGAGCCACACGGTACGTTGATGAAGAACGAACGCCGTAAAAAGACTTGGCTTGATCGCCATTTATCGAAGATTATTCCAGTGTGATCTCTCAAAAGGATCCACTCTCAATTATTATTATCGTTTTAAACGATTGATCAATATATAAAACAAAAAAAGTTTAAAGATTAAGATCAAAGGAAAATATGTAGTCTCTACCTACCCCTCTGGGAAAGAGGCATAATTTTATGTTAGTATAAATTTTTATAAATGTAATTAGACCTAATTACCTCAGTACCTGTACCAAAGTTGGTTCACAATTAATGACGGAATCATAATTATGTAGATTTGTAACATTGATGACCGGTAGTGCATTCCATTGCACATGCCGGTATATACCGCAGCAAGGTCAATGAACACAGTAATTTGCTAGTTAAATACATACATACATAGAATCACGTCTATATCCCTTGCAGGGTAGACAGGGCCAACAGTCTATTCAGTCATTTCAGCTATTTGGCTCTAAGATAGAATTGAGATTCAAATAGTGACAGGTTGCTAGCCCATCGCCTAGAAGAAGAATCCCAAGTTTATAAGCCTATCCCTTAGTCGCCTTTTATGACATCCACGGGAAAGAGAAGGAGTGGTCCTATTCTTTTTTCTAATGGTGCCGGGAATCACACGGCATTTTATTAGTTTATGCAACGAAATTAATTGTACATTCTTAGAAGAAGAACTAACTAATAACACTGAATATAGGATAAGACTACTAATCTTTTCCATATTGATGGACTCAAAATTAAAGGCCGCAGACCGGACGAAGTGGAAAGACATATGTTGGAAAGCGGACCCCAGGTCCCAAAGCACTCTGGTGGAGGGTGCAACTGGGAATGATAAAAGATGAGAGAGAGATACCTTTCCTATTGAAGTTGTAGATCACCAGTAAGCCTATAGGCGAGTTTAAAACAGATCTGCACTGTCAAATCAATTCACTTCTAAGCCAGTGGTAAGTAAGAGCTACTGGTAGTTAATCTAACTTGTAAGAGCTTTGAGAATTAGTAGCAAAGAACGCACACATTTACAATATAGATCGAGATACCTGTCTAGAATAGAACCACTCCATTTTCTTTCCATGGATGTAGTAAAAGGCGACTAAGGGATTCATGAACTTGAGATTCCTCTTTTAGGAGATAGGCTAGCAACCTGTCACTATTGGAATCGTAATTCTATCATTAAGCCTAACAGCTGAACGTAGCCTTTCAGTCTTTCAAGACCGCTGGCTCTGTCTACTGCGCAAGAGCATATATGTATGAGTGTTTGTATGTGTGTGTGTGTATCCAGTCTCAAAGGAGGTTCGAGACTTAGGTTTTGGGAAAATAACTCAAAAATACGAAAAGAAAATTTGGATAGACATCTGCGAGTGAGCAACTAGAACGTTAACCCTTCCTCACCAACTTTCACCACCACACTTTCACCCCCGCCCCGGCGACCCCTTAACCAGCACGAGCGTGTAACAAAGAGGATCTGTCACCAATGACGTAACTTCATTGATATTCCTAACATTGTTCACTGCGGTGCGTTGCATTTGGGTATGCGTAACGTGAGCTGCGGTTTGATTGGAGGCGTGTAAGTCACAAGCGTTATGACCTGGAATTTTAAGGTCTAATGTAGAATTATTAAAGTATCATAGTCATCCGTAGAAATCGTATAATCGTAAGCTGATAGGGAGAAAACAGATAGGCAGACTTTATAACTTTGAAAAGACATTATTATTGACATCCTCACCTTTACCGGCCTTTAAACAGCTGCAGTAGGTACTTAGATTGGGAATCGGCTTCATGTTCACTGCTAGTGGTGCTGACTGTCATTTCTAGAGAGGTTTTCTTCAAGCATATTATGGTAGTTAAGTTCAGAATTCTAATAAATGTAATTGATTTGTCAACTACTCGTAATACGGCTTATTCGAACAAAGCTCTAAATAAGAACTTGAAAAAGAAAGGCCTGAATCGCATATTTAGAAATCTAAACTGCCGTGTGGTTTCGGGCACTTTAGAATAGAACCACTCCATATGATTTCCATGAATGTCGTAAAAAGAGACTAAGGGATATGCTTATAAACTCGGATTTCCACTTGTAGGCGATGGGCTAGTAGCCTGTCACTATTTGAATCTCAATCCCATTATGAAGCCATACAGCTGAGCTTGGCCTTTAGGTCTTTTCAAGGCTGTTGGCTCTGTCTACCCCGCAAGGTATGTAGACGTAACTATACGTATGTATATAGATACATGTAAATGTGATAGATACATGTTGAAGAGGTTTTTTTACTTTGCGGATAACTATAACGATTAAACTACTTTGAATCTCTATCAATCAGGCGTTAGCCTTACATCCACAGCCGTAGTTAGAGGACACAGCGGAGGCCCGACCTTGTGGTAGCGAGTCCAATATTTACTGACGATAAATACTCAACTTTTGGCTGTTGGGTGTTGAAGATACACATAATTACGTGATGATCACGGGTCAGGGGTATTGAACATTTGTGTTACCGTGAGACGAATAGTAAGCATGTGTTGAAGGTAATTTGAACTTTTGAGCAATAATATATCGTTGATCACAGTAAATATCATTTTATGAGGTAGAATATGTGTTCACAGAAACTGTACCTAAATACTTAAGGCCTACATTGTATCCATATTCAAGGAATAAATGATTATGATAACCGATTCAAGAGATATAGACGTGACCATATGTATGTATGTATGTATGTATCACCGATTCAACCACCGGCGTTCTAAACAGGGCATCAAACGTTAAACGTCCTTGCTTAGACTATCACACTGAATTACTTTTCCAATGGGGCCGTATAGCTGTACATTTTGTCTTCATACGGGCGCCATATTTTTTTAAAGTTTCAATTTTACCAGATGCGAATGTTCTTGGTTATGGCAGTCATATGTACGTCTGACTGAATAGGCTTAAAAAAATATTTTAAAACATCATTTTTCTTTTTGAAATAAATCCGCCATTGCAAGTGATTTATTTCATTCATAACTTTGTAGTACTATTTCTTGTAACTGTGTAAATTATTATGGAATTATATGCAATAAGGATATTACACAAAAATAAACAACACAAAATTGAATTCTAATTTTTCCAGAAAATTCCTCCGGATTTTTATCTGCAACCAATTTTACACAGTAAGTACAGGCAACCTCATATCAATTTACCTTCCATGGAACTTTAGAACGGCAATACTTAGAGGCTAATTTGAAGATGTGTTTGATGTGCTTTTGTTTGTACATTTTTCACAAAAATGTGACCAACTATGACATTTTTCGAATTAAGTACATGTTTATTATCGCATTAATTGTAATAATACTTAAAAATGTCACAGGTAATCCTTGACCCTCGCCAGATGTATCATAAAGAATGATAATGACATCCAAGTTGGAAGTTCCAACTACAATTAATGTTCTGTCAAAATACGATCTTGGTATGAGTATATAATATGTTGTCGTAATTTTTCTGAGACGGATTTTAACGATTTCTATGACCGATTGTGAAATATACTATGTGATGTCATATTCACACATGCGGACATGCGATTTCATACTCCTAAAAGCAATAAAATATAGTTTAAAAAAAACTAATAAACTACGCTTTTATTGCTAATCGAACTAAAAAATAGAAAATAAAAATTAATGACAAAGGAATTTTAAAACAGTAGCAAGTCGAACAATCAGTTATAGTCAATTACCTCCGATTAAAATTATAACAAAATTAAATTTATAAACAAAACAATTTAAATCGGAGTAAAAAGCGTGGGGTGCATTTTACTTCATTTTCATAACTCTCTTGTCATAAATATATGCTAATAGAATGATTTTAATATTTACTACATCAAGCACCCCACGCTTTTTACTCCGATTTAAATTGTTTTGTTTATAAATTTAATTTTGTTATAATTTTAATCGGAGGTAATTTGACTATAAAGTACACCACCTTAGTATTGTAGGTTTTTCTATATCACTTACTGCGGGCGTACGCTCCTAAAATTGTGAGTGTTTACTATATCACATAAACTACAGACATCCTAAACTTATTTTTACATTTATTTCCAGTGGTTCCTCCGCTACCCGCCTCGAAAGTCTCTAGTCCGTCGCCAGCGCACCATACCGGCCGAGATGCCGTTCCCATGCGCAGACGCACTGAGCTACGGCCGCAGCCAATCCCCGCCCACCTCCGTGCACAGACTGCGACCTGGTGATATTGATGTGGTGGCTGCGATTGGCGACTCCTTGGTTGCTGGCAGTGGAGCGATGGAGGAGCATGCTTTGGGCGCCATTATCGAGTACAGAGGAGTTTCATGGTGTGCAGGTAATCTTAATTTATAACAGGACTAACCTCTCATCCTATTATTCACACACCAAATCGCTATGCACACCATCTATTTGCCACGACTTGCACACTTACACATACTGTCTAACATTCATTCGTACCGTCACTTTATTTTTGTTTCTTTATAATAATGTATAAATATCGTACATCCACATACTAGTAGTCTTTATGTATAACTTTTAAGGAAGTAGCAGGCCATTCCCAACACAAGTATCATTTGATTACTTACTGGGAATACCTTGCATAATTATTGAAACCAAGATTACTGCAATAAAGAATATTTTTTTTTTCATCTATAGTTCAGACTCGCTTAATACAATACTTTGGCCATGTGAATATAGGCGTAATAAATCCATAGAGCGACTGGCCGTGCGGAGTAAAGTGGAGGGGAAACCACATTAATCTGGAATCGAGATTCAGTTTGTGACAGGTTGCTAGCCCATCGCCTAAAAGAATAATTTTCTTTAATCGGCGCACACACAATAGTTTTCTTCGCTATTAAACCAGCTTGGAAGCTTCAGCAGTCAAGTCCTCGAAAAGTAACTTATATAGACAATCTTACTTTTAGTCTTAATCTGAACATGACCATTAACTTAAATTATCATAAATTGTGCCGTGTGGTTCCCGGCACCAATACAAAAAAGAATAGAAAACCTGTCACTATTTGAATCTCAATTCTATCATTAAGCAAAATAGCTGAACGTGGCCATTCAGTCTTTTCAAGACGGTTGGCTCTGTCTACCCCGCAAGGGATATAGACGTGACCATATGTAATGTAATGTAATCATGAATTGTCAATAACAATTTCAGGTGGCGACGGGACTTGGCGGGAATTCCTGACTCTCCCGAACATCCTGAAGGAATTCAATCCTGGCATCCGAGGATACTCGACCGGTACCGGAGAATGGCTGGTCAGGAACGCGAGGTTCAATGTTGCTTTCCCAGTAGCCTCTGATGAAGATGCCCTTAAGCAAGCCAAGGTATTGATGAAACAGTAAAGAATAAAGTGAGAATAAAAAGAGCAGGCGCCTTGGTTAGGTTATAAGAGATCCAATTTTTCACCCAATTTAAAGCTGTCATTCATCAGAACAGGTGTATTGAAAACCAATTCAATAATAGATTAAGTTGGCTGCGGCTTCACTGAGGCGGAGACGTCCGGAGCGGAGAGGAGACGTGTGGGGATCGACCATATCATATTACATGAATTCCACATCACGTCTTCGCTCCGCTTCAATGGAAACAGTCAAGCGGAGACGAGTGCCGAAGTGACGTGTTGAAATCGACATCTCTGCTCCTCAGCTCCGCTCGTCTCCGCCTCAGTGGAATCACGTACCTCTTTTCACAGCTCTGCTCCTCTAAGCTCCACTCGTCTCTACCTCAGTGGAGCCGCAGCCTATGGTTCATTGAGATATTGCCTTGTGTGTAAAGAGTCTCTTATCTGGAAGGAAGAATCCATGGTGTTTGTATCATTGTTGTGATTTCAATTCAGTTATCTGAAGGTCCAGACTTTCTCTCGATGTTTTCTTTCATAAGTCACTTACTTAAAGTATTGAATTACGAAAGAGTGTAATGAATTCGTGTGAGGATTTTTTCCTATCGGGCAAACTCTGCAGGTAGGTTAAGGATGATTTTTCCTGTCTATTATCTGCTGATGTATTTATATAACATCTTCCAGATAATCGTTAACCGCATGCGAGCCTCTCCCGACATTGATATTGCGAACCACTGGAAGATGATCACAGTCTTCATCGGAGCCAACGACATTTGCTCAGCGTCCTGCCTCTCACCCGTCTCGTGGTCACCAGCAGCTCATGCCGCGAAGTTGGCGAAAGCCCTGGATTATCTGCAAACTCATCTACCTAGGACTCTAGTCAATTTAGTGCCAGTACTAGGTGAGATAGTAGTAGGAAACTTTTTAATGTCAAGACTAACATTGTCACTAAAAAGTTGACTTATTTATCAGTCGATTATTCCATGACCGAGATAGTATCTTAATGATCTTAAAAACTAGACGACTAGTTGTTAACAACTAGAATCTTCCAGGAGTCGTCGAAAGGACTTCGTGTCAAGACACACTAAATCGACAACTAAATAAGTATGTACATGTAACTTTTTAGGACAAAGGTTAAGCATTGCCATTCAATGCAAATGATTTTTAGGGACTACGCAATTTAGTTTGGGCATCATTGAAGCCCCCAAGGATGTGAAATTCTCCCCCTTTGTTTTTCCAAATTTTCCATTATTTTTTTACTCCTTATAGTTGCAGCGTGATGTTAACCTAAAGCCTCCTTTGATAAATGGTCTATTCAACGCAAAAAGAATTTCACAAATAGAACCAATAGTTCCTGAGATTAGCGCGTTCAAACAAACAAACAAACAAACTCTTCAGCTTTATAATATTAGTATAGATTATTTTTTCGCTCGTAATAGTTGCAGCGTGATGTTATATATCCTAAAGCCTCCTTTGATAAATGGTTTATTCAACGCAAAAAGAATTTCACAAATAGAACCAGTAGGTCCTGAGATTAACGCGTTCAAACAAACAAATAAACAAACTCTTCAGCTTTATAGACGGCCTCTGTGGCGCAGCGGTAGTACGCTTGTCTGCGACACCGGAGGTCCCCGGTTCGAATCCCGGTCAGGGCATGATGAGAAAAGAACTTATTCTGATTGTCCTGGGTCTTGGATGTTTATCAATATAAGTATTTGTTATAAAATATAGTATCGTTGAGTAAGTATCTCGTAACACAAGTTTCGAACTTACTTCGGAGCTAACTCGATCTGTGTAATTTGTCCCGTATATATTTATTTATTTATAATATCAGTACATAGATGTAAACGTCGTAATTGCAGACGTGTCGGTGTCAGTGCGCGTGCGCCGCCCGCCCATGTGCCGGCTGATGCACCCGCTGTTCTGCGCGTGCTTCCACCAGCGCGGCGGCGAGCTGCCCAGCATGGTGCGCATGTCTCGCCTCTACCAGAAAGCGGAGCAGATGCTGGTAGGTATATAATAATAAACTAGCTGTGCCCGCGATTTAGTCCGCTTGGAATAGTTATTTTGGGCATCGTTGAAGCCGTCAAGGATGAATTTTCAGCGTTATTTCACATTTAACATTATTTTTTTGCCCCTTATAGTTGCCCCTTTGTAAACTGTATGCATGAAGCTTTAAAAGAGAAAGGAATGAAAGTGAACGTAAGTAAAACTAAAACACTGGTTTTTGAAATGGAGAAAGAAATGACAGCATGTAATATTTTGATTGGAGGAGAAAAAGTTGAGCAAGTGAAAGAGTTTGTATATCTAGGATCAAAGTTTACATCAGATGGCAAGTGTGATAGTGATATTGAAAGGAGAGTGAACGCGGGGAACATGGTGAATGGAGCTTTGCATGCCTTTATGAGCAGTCAGAAACTATCCAAAAAGGCTCGACTGGCTGTGCACAGGGGCGTGTTGGTCCCGACATTAATGTATGGGAGTGAAAGTTGGGTATGGCAAAAGAAGCACGAAAGCAGAATAAATGCAGTGGAAATGAGAGCGTTAAGGAGTATGTTGGGTGTGAAATTGAGTGACCGGATAAGGAACAGCGTGATAAGGGAATGTTGTGATGTGAAAGAAGATGTAGTTACAGGAATAGAAAAGGGTATGTTGAGATGGTTCGGTCATGTGGAGAGGATGAATGAAAACAGGTTGACTAAGCAGATATACAAGGAGAGTGTGGAGGGAAAGGTCGGGGTGGGAAGACCTAGACGAACATATCTTGATCAAATTAAGGACGTCCTGGTGAAGGGTCAGGTCAAAAGTGCCCGAAACCGCCGAGCTTGCATGAAGAGAGTTATGAATGTGGATGAAGCAAAGGAAGTATGCAGGGATCGTGGCAAGTGGAAAGAGGTAGTCTCTGCCTACCCCTCCGGGAAAGAGGCGTGAGTTTATGTATGTATGTATGTATGTATAGTTGCAGCGTGATGTATGATAAGTGGTCTATTCAAAGGAAAAATATTTTTTCAATTCGAACCAGTAGTTCCTGAGATTAAATTAAATGAATTGGAAATACTGATAAGCCACGCTATTTAGCCCATCGCCTAAAAGAAACCTACCCCTTAGTCGCCTTTTACGACATCCATGGGAGAGAGATGAAGTGGTCCTATTCTTTTTTCTATTGGTGCCGGGTACCACACTGCACTATATATATATATATATATATACGGATATAGACATGATTGTATGTATGTATGTATGCATGTTTGTATGTATGTATGTATGTACAACCGTCTTTCCACAGGTGGACAGCGGCCGCTACAACACCCGAGAAGACTTCACGGTGGTGATGCAGCCGTTCATGCGGCTGTTCAACGCGCCGTTCCCGCCGACGCCGCCGCTGCCGCTGGTCATACACCAATCCTACATCACGCACGATTGTTTCCACTTCTCGCAGAAAGGACACGCTTTGGGTATGAATTACATACGTACATACATTTGGTCTACATCTCTTGTGGGATAGACAGAGCCAATAGTCTCAAAAAGACTGAGGGGCTAAGTTCAGCTGCTCGACTTAATGATAGAATTGAGATTCAAATATTGACAGGTTGCTAACCCAACGCCTAAAAGAAGAATCTCGAATTAATAAGCCTAACCCTTAGTCACCTTTTACGACATCCATGGGAAAGAGATGGAGTGGTCCTATTCTTTTTTGTATTCGTGCCGGGAACCACACGGCATTATTTATTTGTATATTCTTTATTGTAATAATTACAATTTGTAAAGTACACAAGACCTAACACCAACGGACAGCCAGGGAGGGATTTACTTGGTCTGGGTCATGTGGATAGGATGCTAGTGGATTGGATTACTGGGCTATGGAGTGAGATACGAACATCTGCCTCGAGAATCTCTCACATTTATTATTATTGTATACATACATACATATTTTCGCCATAGAAATGAGGATGCAACTGGGACTAAAGTCAGGAAATTAAAGACCCCTTCCAGGGTAGACAGAGCCAGTTATCTTGAAAGAGTGATAGGACACGTTCAGCTAAAAGAATTGAGATTCAAATAGTGACAGTTTGCTAGCCCATCGTCTAAAAGAAGAATCTCGAATTAATAAGCCTAACCCTTAGTCGCCTTTCGTGACATCCATGGCAAAGAGATAGAGTCGTCTTATTATTTTTTATATTAATGCCGGGAACCACACGCCACTTGTAATTTTTGACATCTTAAATGCAATGACATATTAATATACCTTGAATAAACCTTATAATTATAAAACCTTATAATTTTGAATCTCGGTTCTATCATTAAGCCAAATAGCTGAACG
The DNA here is from genome assembly GCF_032362555.1 of Amyelois transitella. NCBI lineage: Eukaryota > Metazoa > Arthropoda > Insecta > Lepidoptera > Pyralidae > Amyelois > Amyelois transitella. The sequence continues at coordinate 11,130,103 of NC_083512.1, forward strand.
TGGCCATTCAGTCTTTTCAAGACTGTTGGCTCTGTCTACCCCGCAAGGGATATAGACGTGATCATATGTATGTATGTATGTATTAATATACCTATTGACGGTCTCTATGGCGCAGCGGTAATACGCTTGTCTGTGACACCGGAGGTCCAGGGTTCGAATCCCGGTCAGGGCATGATGAGAAACGCACTTTCTCTAATTGGTCTGGGTCTTGGATGTTTATCTATATAAGTAGGTATTTATTATGAAATATAGTATCGTTGAGTTAGTATCCCGTAACACAAGTTTCGAACTTACTTCGAGGCTAACTCAATCTGTGTAATTTGTGCAAAAAAAAAAATATCGAATTAATCAGCCTATCCCTTAGTCGCCTTTCATGACATCCATGGCAAAGAGATAGAGTCGTCTTATTATTGTTTATATTAATGCCGGGAACCACACGCCACTTGTAATTTTTGACTTTCATGAAAATCGTTGGAGCCGTTTCCTAGATCCTGATTATATATATACAATGTATAATGTACAAATATGTAAATATATGTACAAGAATTGCTCGTTTCAATATATAAGATAACTAAATTCTCTTCAGCTGCAAATCTCCTGTGGAACAACTTGCTGGAGCCAGTCGGGAACAAGTCGCAGTCGTCGCCGCCCGTGCTCCTGCGCACGTTCCGCTGCCCGCCGCGCGCCGCGCCCTACATCTTCACCGCGAGGAACTCGGAGGCTTACTTCCGCACCGGAAGGCAAGATGGCGATGAGTTATGACAGGAACGCCTGTTTTTTTAACCGCCTTAAAAAAATGTTGGTTCTCAGTTTGTCTTGTATGTATGTAATATTTATACATACTGTGTCATACTATAGGTACACACAATTTAACATACAAACATACATACGTATCCATGTTCGTATGTTTGCCCGCGATTGTCTCGCGTTTCGCTGAACCGATTTCGATGCGGTTTTCAGTGAGAAAGTATCGGTCGGTAAGTCGGTAAATTTAAAAAAATTACCGACTTCAAAGAAGGAGGATATCGATTGGAGGCGGTGATCTTTTTAGAAGAGTTATTTGTTCCGGAAACTTCTTTGCAATTGATGTTTTGGAGTATTTGGATAGTTATTTATAAAGTTCAATGAAGCTGTAGTCATCAGCTCAGTCCATTGGAATCGAAGATCTTTGTTGAGACATGATGGTGATGGATTATGAGAGCACATTCAAAAAAAGGTGGTTCTCACATACCATGGAGAATTGAACCGGTATACTTTAATGCTAGAAAGATGATACCTAATATTTTCAGCCCGGGTAGTAACCAGGATATGTGTGATCTGTGATGTTGTAAATAAAACTTTTATTTACTTTTGACTTTAGTGTAAATATACATCGTTTAAAAATATTCTGTATAGTAGTTGTTCTGAAATTTAACTGTTAAGAAAATTTTCCAAGGGCACAACTTAAACATTCCAATAGGAGTGATTCGTTCCCCGTGAAGAGACAGACATCCATATATTGTATGATAACGATAGATAGATACACTCTTTCTTACACCAAAAAAAAAGAAAATAGAAAAGAAAAGGACAGGTTATGAGGTACAAAAGTGGACTTATCGCTAAAGCAATCTCTTCCAATCAGCCTTAGGGTTAGGTAATATTTGCGTTGGCCAGTTGTTCTTGAACAAATCTCTCCGTTAATTTTACATGAAAAACTGAAATTCCTGACTTTGTTTGTGCTTTTTTTGATACCTATAGGTATTACTCATCTATTTTAAGAATATTTAGAAAGTTTTTAGAAATTTATTATTTACATGTGAGGCTTTCATTTGCTGTAATAGAGTTCGGTGTTCAAGACGTCAGATATTTATTTTCTTATTTTACATATGGAGTACTTATATAGAGTAATGTAGTAAATAAACAAAATTACAAAATGAATCCTTAACACTTGTAAGAATAACTTATAATTTAAACCTAGCTAAGTGTATGATTTGCATTGGCAAAATTTTTAATAAGATCCATTTTATATTTTTCAGTATAAAAAGCGGACGTTATAAAAATTAAGAACCTACTTTGAGGGCTTCAATGATGCCCAAAATAACTAGTCCACGCAGACTAAGTCGCGGGCACAGGTAATAAAAATATATACCTCGTCTAAGCTACCTTTTACTAGCAGTAAAGGTTAGTACTGTAAATACGTTTGTAAATATGGCTTAATGTATTTGGTATTGTTGGTGCCATTAGATATTCTAAATATTTAATAGATACCAAATTAATATTTTGTAAGCAGATGTTATCGTATTTTACTTTAGGCGAATAAATTGTTTCGAAGTACACATTCGTGTTTTATTTTTAAATAATTAAAAAGAAGAGACGACGTTTTTCCTTCTTATACCTATATAAAATTCTCGTGTCACAATGTTCGTTCGCGTACTCCTCCGGCTTGACCGATTCTCATGAAGTTTTGTGAGCAAATTGGAAAGGTCTGAGAATCGGCCATCATCTATTTTTCATACCCCTTAGTGATAACGGTTGTCCACCCATAACATTTTTTTTAACTAGAAATTACTTAAAAATTATTTATATGGCAAAACAACGTTTGCCGTGACTGCTACTTATTAAATAAAATTGAAGTTATTAACTTTGCTTAACTTGGACATAGAATTTCTTTGAATTTGAAATAGCAAATTCCTGAACAAAACTTAACAGCAATATCATCAATGCACACATTCAAGATTGTGATTTCTGCAAATAGATAAAATTGGAGTCACGTTCATACACACATAAATATGGTCACGTCTATATCCATTGCGGGGTAGACAGAGTCAACAGCCTTGAAAGACTGACTGGCCACGTTCAGCTGTTAGGCGTAATGATAGATAGAGATTCAAATAGTGACAGGTTGTAAACCCAACGCCTAAAAAAGAATCCCAAGTTTGTAAGCTTTTGTCACTATTTGAATCTCTATTCTATCATTGCGCCTAACAGCTGAACGTGGCCAGTCAGTCTTTCAAGACTGCTGGTTCTGTCTATGCCGCAAGAGAAATAGACGTGATTGTATGTATGTAGTGCCGTGTGGTTCCCGGCACCAATACAAAAGAAGAATAGTACCACTCCATTTCTTTCCCATTGATATCGTAAAAGGCGACTAATGGATATATGTAAACTCGGGATTCTTCTTTTAGGCGATGGGCTAGCAACTTGTCATTATTTGGATCTCAATTCTATCAATAAGCCGAACGCTCAACGTGGCCTCTCAGACTATTGGCTCTGTCTACACCGCAAGGGATATAGACGTGATTGTATGTATATATGTTACATAGTAACAAGTACCTATTGTGACGGGCGAGAATGCGCTTGCAAATCCGCGGACAGAAGCTAGTAAAAATCTGAAAAGGTCACCTCAACCAATAGGCTATTTGACTGTATTAAAAATATACATTTCTTTTATGTCATCAGTCTTAATATTATTTATTTGGAGCGATTTGTTATAACGCGAGATAAAAATATTGCATTATTTAAACAAAATCCGTCTCAGAAAATTAGGTTTTTATATGCAGCTGTCACGTGACTAAAAACGAACGTGATTGGCTATTTCTATTATGACGTCAATTATCCATAAACAGACTGTGGATCGTACCGTTCCTTAGTGTTCGCTATTATTTTTCAAGATTTTATAAGTGTTTGATCGCTCAGGATTACTCAGATAACATAGGTATTTAATAATGGAAACCAATTCCGCGAAAGCTGACAGTCGAAACCTACCAAATGGACGCAATAATGGTTGGAAGAAGAAATCTGGATTGTCTTCTTCAAAGATTTCTATGCTGCCGAACTGAGGAATGTGAAAACATTAATAGTAAGTATATCTTGGTAACCACTGATCTTAGATCATGATCTGAAACCACTTCTTGCGAATATTCAAATCCATCGGCATAGAAAAAAACAGTTTCGTAGGAGATTTTATTGTGGTATTAGTGCATTGAGGCACTGCACAACATTTATAGGAACTCATTTTAATAATTTTCACACATATGACCTGGCACAAGTTAAATAAAACAAGAGAAAATCAAAACTTTTCGAAACACCAACAAGCTTTGTATGATATTTACACGAAATTTACGTCACTGCATGCCATGGCCGCCATATTGCTAAAAGTCGCGTATTGGCGGCATATTTGAATATTTCATTTTCTTTTTCGATTTTTTAATAAAATAGCTGTAATAAAGGCAGAAAAGTATTTTTGTAGGGCTCCTTATAAACAAATAAATACCCTAAGATAGTTTTTAGAACTTTGTCAAATAGCCTATTGTCAAATTAGCTCAGCTAGCTGGTAACAGATACGCTAAGATGATTTCACGCACCGCTAGTTCGGGCCGGCCCTCGTCTTCTGTTTAATGTAACTACTAGCTCTTACTTACCCGCGACTTCTTTCACTGAAAATCTCAATACATAGAAATATTCGTATTAAAATCACTTAGTTTTACATTCATTATTGTCTTTTTAATGTGCATTCGTCCACGATTTAGATTTAAGAAATATATATATTTGAAAATTGACGTCCGGTGAAAATGCTACAGTGTAGTGTGTTCCGCCGCTTCTTCTACACATGAGCTTTGGAAGCGGTAGTAGGTTATAATTAGATTTAAATGCTGTGACGTCAATAAGTGATATCTTGTATCCAATTTTGAAATCTATTCTATTCTATATAATAATACTGACCCCCTTCTTTGCCTACTTAGAGTTGTGGGGGGAGAATTGTTTTAAAGTATACTTTATCATACACCAGCTGTGCCCGCGACTTCGTTCGCGTGGAATAGTTGTTTTGGGCATCATTAAATGAATTAATAATTTTCCCCGTTTTTCTTTCACATTTTCCTATTTTCCTTTATTTTTTTGCTCCTTGCAGCGTACCTAATGTTGTACACCCTAAAGCCTTCCTCGATAAATGGACTATTCAACGCAAAAATAATTTTTCAATTCGAACCAGTAGTTCCTGACATTAGCGCGTTCAAACAAACAAACAAACTCTTCAGCTTTATAATATTAGTAGATATAGATTTGCCCAGACATTGATAAATTCAACGAGGCAGATACTTTTGCAGTAACGTAGAAACGTTGTTTATCTACCTACATAAAATACAAATAATAAACAATACAAATAATTAGGCGACTAAGGGATAGGGTTACAAACTTGGGATTCTTTTTTAGACGATGGGCTAGCAACCTGTCAATATTTGAATCTCAATTCTATCATTAAGCCAAATAGCTGAACGTGGCCATTCAGTCTTTTCAAGACTATTGGCTCTGTCTACCTGTCTGGATATAGACGTGATCATGTATGTATGTATGAAATACAATCGACCACAGACAAAACAATCAAATTACATATAGTTATACAACGATTATTCTGTCTAATAGTTGAGGGCGAGTGAACGCTACAGTAGAACCGATAGCATCTTCAAATTATTGTTAACTAGAGGCCGCCCGCGACTTCGTCCGCATGGAAACCCTATCAATCCCGCGGGAACTCTGGGATAAAAAGTAGCCTATGTGTTATTCTGGGTCTTCAGCTACCTACATACCAAATTTCATGGTAATCGGTTCAGTAGTTTTTGCGTGAAAGAGTAACAAACATCCATACAAACTTTCGCCTTTATAATAGTAGTAGGATTTCATTTAGAAATCTCATGTGTGGCTGTATGCATGTTACACTTAGCGGTTGAGTCATTCTTTGATGTGAGCTGTACCCGCGACTTCGTACCCCTGAGTCTAGTCTAGCTTACAGTTAAAAAGATTAATCAAAATCCATTTAGTAACTAGTTCCGTACGATTAGCGTATGCAATACGAAAAAATATATGTAGACAAAGTTATTTATATATAAATATAAATATATACGGGACAAATTACACAGATTGAGTTAGCCTCGGGGTAAGTTCGAGACTTGTGTTACGAGATACTAACTCAACAATACTATATTTTATAATAAATACTTATATAGATAAACATCCAAGACCCAGGCCAATCAGAAAAAGTTCTTTTCTCCTCATGTCCTGGCCGGGATTTGAACCCGGGACCTCCGGTGTCACAGACAGTGCGTACCTACTACCGCTGCGCCACAGAGGCCGTCAAAAAATAGTCTCATAAAGACTGGAATGATAAGTTTTGTTATTAGGCTTAATGACAGAATTGAGATTCAAAAAGTGACAGCTTACTAGACCATCGCCTAAAAGAAGAATCTCAAGTTTATAAGCCTATCCCTCAGTCGCCTTTAACGACATCCGTGGGAAATAGATGGAGTGGTCCTATTCTTTTTTGAATTGGTGCCGGGAATCACACGGCAAGTTATTTATATTTTGATAATTATAGCCCAAAATGTTCTAGAGTGAAGACCACGTTTGTATAGGAAAGCGAGGCGCAAGAAGGTTCCCCGCGATATCGACTGATGATTTTAAGTCTGTCAGAACGAGGTGAAAATCATTGGTGGAGGCCTTTGTGCAGGTGTGAACGTCCTACGTCTGAAATGATGATGTATAATGAGATTCAAATTTAGTTTATTTCTTTAATTACGGAATATCTATACTATTACTAGCTGTGCCCGTGACGTCGTCCGCGTGGAATAGTTATTTTGAGCATCATTGAAGCCCTCAAGGATGAATAATTTACCCCGATTTTTTTCACATTCTCCATTATTTCTATACTTCCATATTATCTATACTAATATTATAAATCACAATACTACATATAATAAAACGGTATAATAAAATATTTTGTCTTTACATTTAATATTTTGACTGAAACGGATAGATTTTTTTTTACATTTTTGTCTGTCTGTCTGTATCTGGCTGTATGATTAAGATTCAACTCGAAATTTACGCGGACGAAGTCGTAGGCAAAAGGTAGTCTATACTAATACTATAAAGCTCAAGAGTTTGTTTATTTGTTTGATCGCGCTAATCTCAGGAACAACTGGTTCGAATTGAAAAATTATTTTTGTGTTGAATAGATCATTTATTGAGGAAGGCTTAAGGCTATATTTAACATCACGCTGCAACTATAAGGAGCAAAGAAATAATGGAAAATGTGAAAAAAATAGGCTTGCAACCTGTCACTATTTGAATCATTAAGCCAAACAGCTGAACGTGGTTTTTCAGTCTTTAAATGACTGTTGGCCCCGCATAGATGTGATTATATGTAATGTTATGTTATACAAAAAGTTACATATCATATCGATCGTAAAGGTCGAGGAAGGTTACAATCTGAATTCAAAAATGGATCCATATTCTGTCTACCCTAATCACAAGTCAGCTAGAACATCCAATGACTATACTATACCTAATACTACCATCCTTTATGTGATGTCACGACTTGGTGGCCCGGCGGGATTATTCTGGATGATATATGGACCTAATGACAACAACACTATGATGAGATCTAATGCGATATATACGCATTTAGTCAGTGTTCTCCTACAGATATTTTAATTGGCTACTTAGTTACTTAAGAATCTTTTTTGAGACACCGTATAAGCGCTGTTTTTGCAAGCATCCTTTGAGTCTAGATATTTAAGGAGAAAGAAATGAAATAACGGGTTCGAGCAGATGACTACAACACGGTGAAAAGTGATAGTGCAGACTAGGACTGTAAGCTCACAATCACAGCCATAAATCCTCCATACCATACCTCGAATAATACATGTAAATGTACGCTACGAATAGGTCTACTTACGTGCCGAACACTTAAAAGAATATCCGGTTGAGTGGCAAAGATCCCTTCATGGGATAAGTCCGCCATTACGAGTGATTTGTTTCTTTTATAACTATATAATACTTTCTTGTTACTGTGTAAATTTATATGCAAAAAAGATATAACAAACAAACAAATAAAAGAATATCCAGAATAGTCCTCCGTCGTTAGATATAAGGGGCGGGCTACACCACCGCGCCACAGTCCGGCCCGGTGCGTTGCCTCGCGAACCCGCCACGCCACACTCGCTCCTATTTACATATTACGAGTTTTGAAAAAAGAATACAAAATGGTAAGTGGCTTTTATATTTCATAAAATCTTCGATAACATTTTAATAGCCAGTAATTTGTCAAGTTTTAAGAAAAATAATGCACTAACATAACTTTTTTAATGTTTCCGTGAAAACTTTAGATATTAGTTGCCAGTTTTAAATTGAATTGAAAAAAAAAATGCCTTTCAAAATATTCTTTGGTGTTTTAGAAAAAAGTCGTTTTACTTTTTAATATACCTACACTTCAATTCTCTCGTTCCTCTGATTAAATTTTCAGCCAGCTTTATAGCTTATCGTTTGATAAGAACTTTTTGTGTGAAAATATATTCTTATTTTTACTCTCTGGCTGTACCTATGTATTAAATGACTATTTACTTTTTTGGTTTCACTTTTTACCACTTTTAAAAAAGACCGACGATATTACAAAAGAAAATAGACTAATCATTAATAATACAAACCTTAAAACACTTATTTTACCACAACACGCCTTCAATCATGCAAATCTACAGAAATTCATATAATTCGGTAACAAAGCTTCTTTAGTCACGATATCAGTGGAAACTTTGCATTAGTTCGAAGGCTTCCGAAAACTTCTGATAAATGAAAGGCTGACACGGAACTGAAACAACAAATTCTATGAAATGAAAGATTTGAAAATGACCAAAGTTTTTAAATTGATTTATAGTCGCTCTATCTTAATTAACAAACTTTATATCAAGACAAAAGCCGACCAAGGGATAGGCTTATAAACTTGGGATTCTTTTTTTAGGTGATGGGCTAGCAACCTGTCACTATTTGTATCTTTATTCTGTTATAGAGCCTAATAGCTGAACTTAGCCTATCAATCTTTCAAGACCGTTGGTTTCAAGATTCTTGATTATATTAATAAATATTAAGACATTTGTTAAAAAACAAAATGATAAATGAAATAGAAATGTAGTTATATTTTTGCATTTAACTTTAATTTAATTAGTTACTTTTATTATTAGTATAGTTTCATTATGTATATATTTATTTTCTTAGTTATAGTTATAAATAAGTACTTAACTTAGAGGTATTTTATATTTATGTTTGTTTATTGTTATTTTAAAATAAATATAAAAAAAAATTCTCACGCTACTATAAATCGTTATAAATTAGAGGCTACGAAAATATATCTAAATACTGATTTGAGATACCTAAAAATATAGAGCCATTTTTCTCGCTCAACTTTTCCTGTGTCGGTTGCACCCTAATATCTAGGGCCCAGGGTTCGCTTTTCAGCAATTCTCTCTCCCCTTTGTCCGGTCTTCGGCATCCTCAGTTTTAAGGTATATGGATTTGTAAATACGCATACATTCATTCAAAGAGTCAAACTTACAATCTGTAAAACTTTTTCACTTATTTGTGCCGTGTGGTTCTCGACACTTTAATATAGGAACACTCCATATCATTCCCATGGATGTCGTAAAAGGCGACTAATGGTAAGGCTACTTTCTTCGAATTCTTCTTGTAAGCGATGGGCTAGTAACCGATGCTCTTACGGTGAAAACATCGTGAGGAAACCTGCACATTCAGACAACTGGATGTGTAACCATGGATCCAATACGGGTTAGGTTTACCTGCATTTTGCGGAGGTCAGGTGGGAGTCGCTTCTTGTAAAACCTGACACATCCAATCCAGGTGCTATGGTCAAAGGCGTACCCCGGGCTCCTCTCCAGAGACGTGAGGATGCAACCGGGACTAAAGCCAGGAGGAAGAATACATACATACATATACGGGACAAATATATATATACGGGACAAATTACACAGATTGAGTTAGCCTCGAAGTAAGTTCGAAACTTGTGTTACAAGATACTAACTCAACGATACTATATTTTTATAATAAATACGTATATAGATAAACATCCAAGACCCAGGCCAAACAGAGAAAGTTCGTTTCTCATCATGCCCTGCCCGGGATTCGCACCCGGGACCTCCGGTGACACAGACAAGCGCACTACCGCTGCACCACAGAGGCCGTCAATCCCCGTAAAGGATAAAGACGTCAATATGATCACGTCTTTATCCTTTACGGGGTAGACAGAGCCAACAGTCTTGAAAAGACTGATAGGCCACGTTCAGCTGTTTGGCATAATGATAGAATTGAGATTCAAATAGTGACGGGTTGCTAGCCCATCGCCTAAAAGGAGAATCCCAAGTTTATAAGCCTATCCCTTAGTCGCTTTTTACGACATCCATGGGAACTAGATGGAGTGGTCCTATTCTTTTTTTTTTATTGGTGCCGGGAACCACACGGCACTTAAGCCAGGTGGAAGAATGAATAAAAATATTTGATATGAAAATTTGCAAAAGATGTCAGGCTGCTACCCAGGAACTTGGTGACCAATGACCAGCTGTGAGCGGTGGCTGCGGTCAAGCGGTCATGCTTGGTGACTTGGAACCGTGGTGGGTACCCTGATATCGGATGGTAATCCGGTTTTATATTGATTGGGATAATTATATTCAAGCCGTGTGGTTCCCGGCACTGACAAATAAAAGTAAATGACCACTCCATCTCGTTCCCATGGATGTCGTAAAAGACGACTAAGGGAAAAGGCTTATCAACTTGAGATTATTTTTTTGAGCGATAGGCTGGCTATCTGTCACTATTTGAATCTCAATTCTATCATGCAAATTGTGTGGCCTATTTATGCAGATTTGTGTAAATAGGTACATACATACATGCATATAGTCACGTCTATATCCCTTGCGGGTTAGACAGAGCCAACAGTCTTGAAAAGGCTGAAAGGCCACGCTCGGCTGTTTGATTTTATAATAGAATTGAGATTCAAATAGTTAATACATAGGTATATATTTAAGTTTATCACCGGCCAAAGGTCTTTCTACACTTTGTGACGTTTCCTTGTTTTATCGTGATCGATATGAAAACAGACAAAGTCAGGCATTGTGCTTTGTATTCAAATCTATACGTGACGATTACAAATGATACGAGTAGTCTGTAATGAATATGCACTAGTAAGAACATCACGATGATACTTATTTGAAGTTCTTGACGCATCTTGAATATATTTGTTATTTATTTATTCATTATGTATGTAAATATTACGCCTTTTCACATGGGAAGAAAAAGGAGACATTAGAAGCACGTGTAAATGATATGATATCCCAATTCCAACTAATATTAACTTATTTTATGAGCAATAAAGAGTTTACAAACAAACAATATTATAAATATAAATGGCTCCTGGCACCAATAGGAAAAATATAGGATCTCGTTATTCCAATGGATGTCGTAAAAGACGATTAAGGGATAGTCTTATATACTTGGCATTTTTCTTTTAGGAGATGGGCTGGCAACCTTTCACTATTTGAATTTCAATTCTATCATTAAGCCAAACAGCTGTACGTGACCTATAAGTATTTAAAAGACTGTTGGCTCTGTCTACCCTGTAAAGGGTATAGACGTGATATTGGCCTGATTAATCGAATCTATACTAATATTATAAAGCTGAAGAGTTTGTTTTGTTTGTTTGTTTGTTTGTTTGTTTAAACGCGCTAATCTCAGAAACTACTGAACCGATTTGAATAATTCTTTCACTGTTAGATAGTCTATTTATCGTGGAAGGCTATAGGCTACATTTTATCCCGGATTTCCTACGGGAAACGTCAACAATGCAGGTGAAAGTTGAATGAGTCGGCCATCTGCGAGCTTTCCACGCGAACGCTGCGCAAACCAACAAAGATATAGTAAAACAATGTACTAAAGATGTGAAGTACTCATTTTTTGCCACAAAAAAGTCCGCGAGAGCATATATCTATCTCTTAAGGTTTACTTACAATAACCACTTTTATGTTCATTTTTTAAGATTATTTTTTCATTATAAACATAAGTTATTTTGAAACCAATTTTCTTTAATTCAGTATTAATCCTTATCCAAATAAATATGTTTATTACTTTCGGCTTTTCATGTAGACTAAAATTGCCATTTACAGTATATAAATCAGACGAATAGGTTTTGAGATATGGTCGTTATAAGCAATTTGCAGCGAAACATTAAATACGGCGAACCAGCGTTCTTTCTAATACGCGTGACCGCCCGCTATAAAGCCGAGGAGGATGTTTGCAAAAATAAATATGATGCCCAAATAACTATTCCACGCGGACGAAGTCGCGGGCACAGCTAGTATAATATATACGTGTTACATGACCTCCCCTAGTCGTCTATCCATTTTTCGACATTTTCCGTGCCAAACATGTCCAAATGAGTTCGTTATCTGAAAATCACTTGTTTCACCTTTATCGTGACAGCACTCTGTTTTGTTTTTATTACAGCGATACCCTAAATGTCGGTAACTTAATTACATTTTATGATATCCATACTTATATTAAAAAGAAAGTAAATTTATTTGTGTGTTTTTTGTCCCTTCATGCGTTATCTACTGAACCAAACTTCTTGAAGTTTTGTGTAAGTATATATATCGCGATAATAGGTATAGGTATCCATTTTTTTAGATTTTTCAAGTTATGTTTACTTCTTCTTTCTATCTTTACGTCATTTTATTTTGTTGGCATAAGGATAGAAATTTACTAATATATTTTTTAATAATTAGACCAATCAAGATTGTTATTTCAGTTGCTAGGACTATAATTACAGTTAAAGTGCCTGTGCAAATCTAAATGTTTTTTTGTCTGTTGTAAATATGTATATCCGAAACTAAATGTGAACGTAACGGCCGATAACGGCACCTTACTCTACTCTAAATCTAAGGCATTACCCTCACTCAACTGCCCAAAAAAAGGTTATGTTTTTACATCATAAGCTTTGTTCGTAAACATTTTGTAAAGACAGGACATGTAATGTAGGTACTTAATTGTTCACAGTTATTCACGAAAACCTTTTTTTTAACGCAGAATTATTTTTTTATTTATATTTATTTATTATTAGTAGGTAATTTTAATCAAAATTTCTAGAAGTAATGTTACAAATGCAAAAATGTGTACGAATTTTACATTTGCCTATTAGATTTATTAGAAAAACAATTACGATTTGTGCGAAATTTCAAGAACATTAAGTAGAATCAAAGTTTTTTATTTATATATAAAAAAGAACTAAGAACGCACTTAAAAATATTCTTATATGAGAAGGCTCTCATTCATCAATAATCTAAAATATAATCTAGTGTAGATATTATTTTATATTAAACTCATAATAAACGCTTTCAACTCCATACTACATTATATTCTGAAATAGGTATAGTCTATGCCTTACTGTTTGGCATGCCGCTTAATTTCACAGGAACTGCGCTGAATCATGCAATGGTTTGGCAGAAACTTATTTTAAATTATGAATCATGTTCTATCTTTTACCCCCTAATAAGAGTTTGCATGAGTAGAGTTACGAATTTGGATGAAGCAAAAAGTATGCAGAGTTTGAGGCAAGTGAAATGATGTAGTCTCTGTTTACCCTTCCGGGAAAGAAGTGATTTAAATATATAAGTACCTTAATAAAAAGAAGGAATTGAATGACTGATTTTTCAATCAGTAGATCTAATAATCTAGACCCAGCGGTTTGGGGTGGGTTGATATTTCTATCAACCCACCCCAAACCGCTGGGTCTAGAGACTTGAAATTTGGCTAAGAGAGGATTTCCCGAAATTCCCGCGGGAACGAGAATTTGGGTCATTTTTCGTTTTACGCGGGCAGAACCGCAGGCGTCCGCTTGTTAAAGATAAAGTTTCTAAGCCAATCTGTGACTCTCTGAAAAACTTTTGTGTGAAACTCTTTAAGAGCGTTCCGCACTTCTTTCTAAAGAACAAACATAATTGTAGTTTAAAATAAGAACAAAAAATATATGACAGCTTTTTTTATGGAATACAAATTAATTAGGGTGTGAGTTGCAGCAATACATAAAGGTCATAACTCTACGAATTATATGGTGTTTGGCCTTGGATAATTACAGAAAAACAATATGTTTTCGAGCGCAGTGTCCATGAGTAATGCTTAAATACAGGGAAATGAATTAATACACCAGCAGGTAATTTTATTCATTATTTGTTTCAGTTTGAACAGATGGCAAATCGAGAGTATTACTTTTTTTACAACATACCTTACTAACTAACTACTGAAAAATTTACACATACAAATCTTGCAAAAATATTTTCTTATCTGTTAACGCTCTGCGACAAATGACAAAGGGATATACATACATACTTTTTTAATAGTAACGTAGGTATATGCATTTAGATACTGCTATGCAAAATAATTCATGACTAGTTTGTGCATTTTATCCTGAGCACTTAACTCATAAAAACGACTGAAAAAAAAAACATTGTGGAAGAGCTAAAGTTGTACAATTAATCTTGCTATGAGCATTTAAAAATTAGTCATAGAGAAATCGCTTAATTTTTTTTTATTTGACATACAATACGCCCTTTCAACATCACATTCTGACACCTAATTTCTAAGCAATTACTCCATAATTTTATTCCATGGTGGGCTATTAGAGACGTGGCAACGAAGCATACGGCCGTGCCCAATGCGTGACCAACCCAGCCCATCACAAAGCACGTAATTAGTGGCGTATGGTAGGTAACCACTTTTTAATTAAAATGTTAATTTTATGTCGCCAACTGTAGTGAGTTACTCACATACATATTTGAAGAAAAGTACAACCTCAGTTTATTTATATTTGCTACCAAAATAATCTGTTTTTAAACTTATGTAAAATTACAAAATAAAGATTAATTCTCAGCAATTTTTAAAGTTATATATACAAAGTTAAATCCAAATGTTAGCTACAAAATAATATGAATAGTAATAGGCCCCCGTTCTTTGGATCAACAGGAATTGCTATGATCCTCTCTATTGAAAAAAAAAAGAAGTCTACAGTAGTCTTTAAGCTTGCTACAAACATTTTAGTTTTTCCCGCGCATTTTTTTCTTCACAATGGCGTCGCGTGTAAGCATACATTACAAAGTAAGTTCAAGGTTTTTAACGTGATGACTGTTGATGACGATGACTGTAAGTTTTGGCTTGCACTTCACGGTTCGTGAGCGACGAGAATTTGCCAGCATTGTGCTCTTTTTTGCAACTGAATCTTGGTTGTGCCTTTCTTTTGTAATCGATCCGATTTGTGTTAATTACTGTATCCCGCTTTTTATTATTCTTCAAATATTTGACGGAAAATTTAGGCTTTCAGTTGATAAAGTAAGAAAAAGTTACTTTTAAAGCAAGTTTAAGCAGAGATCGTGGCAAGTGGAAAGAGGTAGTCTCTGCCTACCCCTCCGGGAAAGAGGCGTGATTTTATGTATGAATGTATGCTAAGTATTATTTGAATGAGTTAACGAACAAATATTAACATATGTTAGTCTGATAAAACATTATTATAAGTAAGTACGTAATACTAGCTTTTGTCGCAGTAGTATTTTTCTTTTCCCTGCAAAATCACGAAATCTTTAGTTGTCTCCTACAATCACAACGCACAACAAAGGAACGTGTGTGCCATACCTGCATGCAGATAGGTAATTTGACAATACTCATACGAGTAGTTCTTATCATTCAATTTCTACTTTTTTACTGACTAAACAAGAGTAATTTTTCTTTTGCTGAACGCTAATGAAAAATAAACATATCAACTTTTGTACCAGCTATTTTTCTTCCTGATGGTAAAAGTCAACCAGGAAAAAGTCTTATAAACTTGGGGTTCATCTCTGAGGCAATGAGCTACCAAACTGTCGTACTCAATTACCAAATAGGTATAAGAATCTCAATCAATCAATTGTAGCATCACTAATTAATTACCTAATTAAGATTGCTAAAGCGTGGAAATGCTAGGAGCGCATCATGGGAACCTTTCGGCTCTGGAATGACGACGTGGGTATTTTGACTGTTTAAATATTTCTAATGTATTTTGTATGTATTTTATGTACCTCTGCCAAAGATGTAGTCTCTCCCTATCCCTCCGGGAAAAGTTGTGACTTTATGTATGTATGTATGTTTATGTACTTTGTTTGTATTTATATATTTTGTTTGTAATATGTATTTTGCAGTATTCATGTGCACTTTATCGCACCACCAACTCAAAGCTTTTCTGTTTAATCGGCTGGTAGAGAATGCCAAACGGCATTAAGTCTGCCCTTTGTACATTTTTTTATGCAATACAGGTTATAAATAAATAAATATTTTGACGAAGCACACAGCAAATATTTTTAAGAGCATCGGTTAGCGATAAAACTAATATACGTGTGGCGACATCTATACGCCACAAGTCACAAAAATAAAAAATACAATCACGCAACGCTATCAATCAAAAATAGCGAAAAACCTAAATCGCGCAAGCAAAGATTTCACGGATTGGATGCTCCAATCCGTGAAATCTTTGCTTGCCGACGATGTTGTGTCAGAGGTTGTATATACTGTATATACAACCTCTGACACAACTAGACGATGTTGTGTCAGAGGTTGTATATACTGTATATACAACCTCTGACACAACATCGTCGGAGCCGCGGTTCCCCAGGCATCACACCTAGCCTGGCGGAAGATCTTCCCTTTGGTGGCGGTCGAGCCGAATCATCGCTCCCGCTACATACGTAAATCAGAAAAGACTCTTAATTACATGGGCGCAGTAGGATTTGAACCATCACATCACACTTTTATTCGGATACCTCGTTCGACCACAGACGCTCTTGTTAGTTTTCTGATAGAATAGAATAGATTTATTTTCAAAATTGGATACAAGGTATCACTTATTGACGTCACATCACTAAATCTAATTATAACTACTACCGCTTCCAAAGCGCATGTGTAGAAGAAGCGGCGGAACAAACTACACTGCAGCATTTTCATCGGACGTCAATGTACAAATATAGATCTCTTAAATCTTATAAAAAAAGATATTGGCAAAGGCTACAAAAAGACCTAGACTTACTAAGTAAATGCAACTGTACACCATTCGTCCGGCTAGTAACCCAAGCCCTCGGAACACCCGCTGTATTGACTCATAGTCGGGAGTGCCTGTGACGTCATCCTAGCCAGACCTCCCTCACTCCCTTCATGACATAATGTGTGATAGCTATGTAATATAAACAGTGGATATATGTAAGGTAACTATTTTTCTGTATCTAGGCTCAGAAAAAAATATTTATTTTATTTAACATTCTATGATTTAATTTGAATTCAACCTTAATTCAAATTAAATCTTATAATGTTATTCCTCGGTTGTTTTCAATTTACCGAAGGTTATTTATATACATACATACCTATACTCACGTCTATATCGCTTGCGGGGTAGACAGAGCCAACAATCTTGAAAAGACTAAAATTCTGCGTTAAGCTGTATGGCTTTATGATGGAATTGAGATTCAAATAGTGAAAAGTTGGTAGTCCATCGCCTACTTGAGGAAGCCCAAGTTTATTAGCCTATCCCTTGGTCGCCTTTTACGACATCCATGGGAAAGATATATGGGATATATAAAGGACTGGTTCTATTCTAAACCACACGTCACGAAGCTTACAATTTAATCGACTGAGATCTTTCGCAAACATAATTCAAAGAATTCATACTTCTTAATTACTCGTATTCATTTGTAGTAAACCTAGAGTCTTGTCTTAAATTCAGTTATCCGCTAGAGGCAAAGGCAATTCGTTGATCTCACCAAAACATTCGGACAATGCCTGGCTGCATGCGTTGCGTCTTCGCCTCTTTATCTTTTTTTATTTAACTTTTTTTTGTTGTCAGCCAGCAAAGGAAATTAGTGGCGGTTCGTCGACCTCGCACGATGGCTATTACTTCTTCTATTACCATGCAATCAAGGCATAATACTGACTAGATTTGGCTGCATAGAAATATACTTTTAAATTATACACCTGTAAAATTATTGTAATTGTCTGACACGCGTGGCTGCGCATATATTTTTCATCGCGGTCAATATTATTGGTCATTTGATTCTCACTCCACGAATGAAGTGTACTTAGTTTAATTAAATTATACCTACTGACTTAACCACATTTAACAAAAAGATAATTGATAACTTTCCTCAGCTAGATAACGAGATAGTTATTGTTAAATGATATTTGAAAGTGAATTTGTCTGTGTAGAAAACAAATAAGTAGATATGAATGACATAAATATTTTTAGGTTAGGATAAAATTAGTCATTAAGGTACCTAAAAATAAACCCATAAACATATGAACCTGAAGCCTTAAATGCGTTGCCTGCGGAAACGGGTATAGGGCTGCCTTAGGGTGTAGGTATCCTATATAATTATAGGATACCTACACCCTAAGGCAGCCCTATACCCGTATACGTATTTAGTAATCTAAATACGTGTACCCTCTCATTATTCAATACTTACCGATTGTGGTAGGTATCAAAACACAATTTCAAAACTTACAACTTCGTTCTACTTGCTACGATCTCTCTAAGTTTACTTATTTTGTTTAATAACATTCATCATGCTAGCTCATTTAGACAAAGCGTAGGTACTCTTAACTATTTTTTACCACGTCTTGCCTGATTTGATAGTGCGCTTTCTGTGACACCGGAGGTCCCGGGTTCGAATCAGGGCATGATGAGAAACGAACTTTCTTTGGCTGGTCTGGGTTTTGGATGCTTATTATCTTAATAAATATTTATTATAAAATATATTATGGTTAAGTTAGTATCTCGTAATACAAAATTCGAACTTACTTCGAAGCTAACTTAATCTGCGTAATTAGACCCGAATTTATTTATTTATTTGACCGTACCTTACGGTCGCTTAGGTAAAATATGAAAATAATTATAGTGCAATCAGACCGTTTGATGATTTCTTAGGAAAATCCTACTCAAACAAAACCACGGGCAGAAGCTAGTAACAAAAAATAAAAATTACCAAATTAAGACAAGAATTAGTATTGTCCCGGGTGAACGAGCAAAAACAATGCGTGGGCGCCGATCCGATATGGCCGCTTTGCCCAATGGACCGGGAGCCATTTAAAATGAGATGGAAAATGTACGAATTCGTTACTGTAGTCTAGGTTATAGGTAAGAGCTGATTATGTAAAAATCATAGACATTGATATTTTCAACACTTCTCCAGCAACGGCTAAAAGTTTATTGTATGAAAAATTCTTTAGCGGTTATCTATATTATCTATACATTAGCGATTATATTATCTATACATAAGGATGAATGAATTACTCGTCAAATATCTGCTCTATGCCGACGATCAGGTTATACTGGCGTCATCAGCGGAGGAGTTACAGGAGATGGTAAACTGTATGCATGAAGCTTTAAAAGAGAAAGGAATGAAAGTGAACGTAAGTAAAACTAAAACACTGGTTTTTGAAATGGAGAAAGAAATGACAGCATGTAATATTTTGATTGGAGGAGAAAAAGTTGAGCAAGTGAAAGAGTTTGTATATCTAGGATCAAAGTTTACATCAGATGGCAAGTGTGATAGTGATATTGAAAGGAGAGTGAACGCGGGGAACATGGTGAATGGAGCTTTGCATGCCTTTATGAGCAGTCAGAAACTATCCAAAAAGGCTCGACTGGCTGTGCACAGGGGCGTGTTGGTCCCGACATTAATGTATGGGAGTGAAAGTTGGGTATGGCAAAAGAAGCACGAAAGCAGAATAAATGCAGTGGAAATGAGAGCGTTAAGGAGTATGTTGGGTGTGAAATTGAGTGACCGGATAAGGAACAGCGTGATAAGGGAATGTTGTGATGTGAAAGAAGATGTAGTTACAGGAATAGAAAAGGGTATGTTGAGATGGTTCGGTCATGTGGAGAGGATGAATGAAAACAGGTTGACTAAGCAGATATACAAGGAGAGTGTGGAGGGAAAGGTCGGGGTGGGAAGACCTAGACGAACATATCTTGATCAAATTAAGGACGTCCTGGTGAAGGGTCAGGTCAAAAGTGCCCGAAACCGCCGAGCTTGCATGAAGAGAGTTATGAATGTGGATGAAGCAAAGGAAGTATGCAGGGATCGTGGCAAGTGGAAAGAGGTAGTCTCTGCCTACCCCTCCGGGAAAGAGGCGTGAGTTTATGTATGTATGTATGTATTAGCGATTATCTATATTATCTATACATTATGCGATTATCTATACATTTATCTTCTTTATGTTTAATTATTCACAGTATATATGCACTTGAGCATTTGCTTCAATGATTTTTTTTTTAAATTGGCGTTCCCGATAATTTTATTTTTTAATCTGTTTTTATTTGTGAAGACCTGTAATTGGCTCTTAAATGTATATTTTAAAAGCTAACGATTGTTAAACATGGTGTTGGTCATCCAAATATATAAAATAAAATAATTTATGCTCTTGAGAATGAATGAGATAGACAAAAGTAGGTATAACCTATCTATTTACCTAACCTTTACGTAATTAAATCAAGCAATTATTACCTACACTTTTTCCGGAGGGGTATGCAGAGACTTTTTATTTGCCACGAGCAATATGACAATTTATTTTTATTAAATAAACACACAAAGAGATTACAGATGTTACAGTATAACATTTAATCTACAAATTTTACTAAAACTAATACAACAAAGAACAAACAGAATATATATCTACAGTACCCTTTGTAAAGATTTTTAATTCACTCATATTCTAGAAAGTACTAAGTTATCTATCTTTAGAAAACCAATGTTTTTCAGGAAAATTATAAGTATGACTGAAAGGTGGATACCCTAAAAAAAAACCAAATAGAAAGTTTTGCTTGATGGTGTGCAAAAAATCATGATTAAAATAATAAAAATAACTTTAGTTACTCTAGTGCCGTGTGGTTCCCGGCACCAATACAAAAAAGAATAGGACCACTCCGTCTCTTTCCCATGGATGTCGTAAAAGGCGACTAAGGGATAGGCTTACAAACTTGGGATTCTTTTTTAGGCGATGGGCTAGCAACCTGTCACTATTTGAATCATTAATGATTCTCAATCATTAAGCCAAATAGCTGAACGTGGCCATTCAGTCTTTTCAAGTTCGTTGGCTCTGTCTACACCGCAAGGGATATAGACGTGACTATATGTATGTATGTTAGTTACTCTAAAATCGTACCTAAACGATGTTAAAACATATGTTTTCTGTCATATTGTCTTTGCTAACCCGAGCGTTAGCACTAACAGGAATCCCTAACAAGGTAACTTATTGCTTGAGTAATCGAACTAGACAGGCTGATTACAACATTACTCCTCAAAGACGGCGTGGTCGGTTAAACTCCCAGGCCGTAATTATCCGCCCACGGGTAAAACTTTATAGCCAACTTCTGAATTAAAAGCGGGACAATTGATTCCTTTTGGTCGCAATTACCAATTTATAAAAGCCTTATAAACCCAAAGCGATGTTTTGTTTCTGATAAGGACATGATTTTAATAGGAGTAGTTTAACAAGCCACTAGATTTCCGGATGACTAAATGACGTAGGAGGAGACATGATAAATACACTAACAATCATACATACATACATATAATCACGTCTATATCCCTTGCGGGGTAGACAAAGCTTTCAGTGTTGAAAAGATTAGAAGATAGGCTTTAAGATAGAATTGAAATTCAAATAGTGACAGGTTGCTAGCCCGAAGAGAAAGAGAATACCAAGAGAGAAGTTTAAGAAGAATACCAAGTTTATAAGGTTATTCCTTAGTCGCCTTTTACGACATCCATGGGAACGAGATGGAGATGTCCTTATTTTTGTTTTATTGGTGCCGGGAACCACACGGCACTAACAATCAGAGAACTTATTTTAAATTCTCTAAGAGGAAGATATTAATTTAACAAAGTTTCTAAATACTAATGACTTAATTATTTACCAAAAATAAGTATCTATATATGTTAAATAAAATCTAAGGCATCAAAAATACAAGTGCAATGTCTGAATATCTAGTACATGTCTGTAGGTAAATAGGAAAAAAATAAGTTAGGTACTATATTTTATCTCAATATAAGTATTATATCAGTGAATTAATAAGTAGCTGTAAACTAAAATTTTTACAATTCAGAAGTCACCGACCTCAAAACAGCTATTTATCAAATCAACACTTAATTATACCACAAACGATCACAATTCTATAGAGTAAATCTAAAGCAATTTCACTATAAAACCGTGTCAGTGTAGAATAAAAAAATCGGATCAGGTACGCTGTGGTACCGATTCTGAACAAATGAGAACCATTAATCAACGGCTTTGGATATAGATAAGGCTGTGTAGGAAAATTGTGGGTTGTTTGGTAGCACGATGAAGGGTTACAAGCCTTATACTGTTTCAATGATACATATATACAATCTTGTGATATGCCTTGTGGGGTAGACAGAGCCAACAGTCTTGAAAAGACTGATAGGCCATGATCAGCTATTTGATTCAATGATAGAATTGCGATTCAAATAGTGACATGTTTCAATCCCATCGCATAAAAATCCCGAGTTTAAAGGCCTTTTCCTTAGTAGACTTTTACGACATCCATGGGAAAGAGATGGAGTGATCCTATTCTTTTTTTATTGATGGCAGGAACCAGACGGCATCTATTTGTGCCGGGAACCACACGGCATAGATTATATGGGTTAAGGTACTTTTAATAGGTAGTATTTAGAAAATAAAAAAATACTAGAGGTATTATACAACCGAATCATGGTTTATCTTTAAAATAATTTACATTTTCATACCATTTTTCTAAAATAAGATTTAATATTTTAAAACAATGTAATGCTAATTTAAATTAATGAAAATTAAATCCTTACTAAACAAGTAATAATGCTAGTTAACTATGTTCGGTACATTAAAATCGGTAAATAAGGTTTGACTTCGAATAAGAATTACCGTATTTTTACATTTCGACCCACACGTTCTACATAATTTGCCTTAAATAACTATCATACCCAAAATCAATACAAGTGAATACTTAACATTATTTTAAAAGGCAATAAAACCTGTAATTCTTGAAATCTTTTCTCTGTTTTCTTTACTTTATAATATTACTATATAATCACGTCTATATGCCTTAGTAAATCACGTCTATACGGGGTAGACAGAGCCAACAGTCTCCAGAAGACTAATATGCCACGTTCAGCTGTTTGGCTTGATAATAGTATTGTAATTCAAATAGTGACAGGTTGCTAGCCCATCGCCTAAAATAAAAATCCCAAGTTTATTATGCCTATACCTTAGTCGCATTTTACGACATCCATGGGAACGAGATGGAGTGGTCCTATTTTTATTTTTATTGGTGCCGGGAACCACGCGGCACTAGTTTTTACCATGTGGCCATAAAATTGAAAGTGGCCATGTGGCCATAAAATTATTGATATTAAGGTTATAGGGGGATGTACCCTTCCTTCAGGATAATCTACCTGTAATAAGCATCGCATGTAACATTCATAAAAATGTTGATAGGTAGGTACATTACATGTTCTGTATCATGATGATGTTGGACTATATTCTTACAGTTTTATGAATAAGGTAATTTAATCATTATTGATAGGTGCAGTATTTAACAGAATTTATTTTAATTTTGAACAATTTCTGTGCTTAATTCTAAACATTAATCCTTCTATAGGTATCTTCTCTTCGCTCTATTTTATTGTTGGTATCTCTTATATATTTGTTATGGTTTTTATTGGCATCAGTATTTTTCTCGTGATGAATAAAACTTTAGGTTTTTATTACTTACTACTCTAATGTTACTAAGTACATGCGGAATTTAAATAGATTAAGTAGAAAAAGTGTGAAAAAGTCACAATATATAGGTATACAAACTCACGTGCACATTTTGATAATTAAGTTCGGATTCTTCAAACCTTTCACTTTGAAGATTACCATTTTGAGTTTAGATTGGAATTTTTTGAACCTTTGCTTCCGAGATATAAAGCTCACGAGTTTACCACTAAGTCGCTTTATATTATAGCATAATATCTGAATTATGCTATACATCACGCTTGCAAAGCAGACAGCCATAACAATAGCAATAAGAAACTGAATCAGTAGCCGAGCATAACGAACCAACCATGCGAAGTCTGCATTAGATCATTTGTCAATGACTTATATTTACATTTAAGTTTACATTGTTTAGTTACCATGTACATTTTTGTAGACATTGCTAAACCTATGATCACGATTAAGGAGTGGGTAAATCAGAGACTTCGGTAAATTATTTGTTAGCGCACACATCTAAAACACATAAGGAAGACGTGTCAAAGTTCAAATCTTTAGACCAAGCGGTTTGACTCGTGCTTTATATATAACGCAGTCAATCAGTCAGTCCTCTTTCGTATAAGGATACATACATACATACATATGGTCACGTCTATATCCCTTGAGGGGTAGACAGAGCCAACAGTCTTGAAAAGATTGATAGGCCACGTTCAGCTATTTGGCTTAATGATAGAATTGAGATTCAAATAGTGACGGGTTGCTAGCCTATCAAAATCATCATCATCATCGCTTAAAAAAAGAAACCCAAGTTTGTAGGCCGATTTGCGTTGACACAGAACACGAAATAAATAAAAATCTAGCTAGGTTTGAAGCTACGCAATAAAAAGGACAAATTTCTGTCAAAACAGAGTCTAGGAATTTAGCATTAAAGTTCATGTGAGGTCTAGGGGTGAACCTAAAACTTCATTTCAATGGTCGAAAATTTATATAACGCGGATGAAGCTTCGAGCATACTCTTGTTAAAATAAATACCTTCTAATGACACCCGCAGGGTAATATAGTGTGAAATGATATCTATATGAACTCCAGAACACGTTGTTTCCTTAAATTAGCCTTCAAAATCTATGAGCCTCATTCAAGATAATTATAACCCCAATTTAGTGAAATTCCCGCCCATTGTAGAAACATAATGGGCGCCCCGAAACGCAAGGAAATCTACTTACAATCTGATTGTTGCCAATAATAACTATTGTTGTTATATATAGTTTCTGCCCACCCCTCCGGGAAAGAGGCGTGACTTTATGTATGTATGTATGTTGTTATATTTAACAGTTTCTGGAAAAGGTTTTCTTTGTGGTTTAATTTGTATTAGAAAATTTATTCATATAATCATTGGGGTATCTAAGCAGAGACTATGAAATTCCACTTACTACAATCCTCACAGACCTCTCCCGCTTCCTCCACACTCATTACTCTTTTCATGCATATTCGACGATTACGGGTCTCTGCCTACCCCAATGGGAAACAGGCATGATGGTTTGTATGTATGTATAATCATTTGCGAGGTAGACAGAGCCAACAGTCTTAAAAGACTGCCAGGCCACGTTCAGCTGTTAGGCCTAATGATAGAATTGAGATTCAAATAGTTACACCGAACAATTATTTAATATGCAGTGTGACCGTGTGAAAAAGAATAGGACCTCAGTCGCTTTTACGACATCCATGAGGAAAAGGCTAAATTGGGATTCTTCTTGTAGGCGATTAGCCATTACATCTGAACGTAGCCCTTCAGTCTTTTCAAGACTGTTGGCTCTGTCTATCCCGCATAGGGTACAGACGTAATTATATAAATAAATGAATGAATAATATCTTTACCTTAACATTTTATTCGGGCAGACAAAAATAATTTTATAACGGGTAGTTAGGTGCGTGACTCATTTTTTGCCCCTGAAATTGGAACAAGGCGCGATCAGTACTCAGAGTTCAGTGACCTGAAGTTGCCGAGTACAGTCTACCATGTGTAAGCAGTCACACCAATAGTAGACTTGATAGGTACCAATCATGTTTTTTTTTTACGAAATATCACATATTTCGTAGTAAGGACCAATAGAGAAAGGTACATACTTTCAGAATTCTGTAGCCAAGTTATCATCTAAAGTGGTTCTCCGGACCTCTTTTCTGAATTATGTAAATGACAACTATAGATATAATCACGTCTATATTCCTTGCGGGGTAGACAGAGCCAACAGCCTTGAAAATACTGATAGGCCACGTTCAGCTATTTGGCTTAATGATTGAATTGAGATTCAAATAGTGACAGGTAGCTATCGCCCATCGCCTAAAAGAAGAATCCCAAGTTTGAAAGCCTATCCCTTAGTCACCTTTTACCAAATCCATGGGAAAGAGAAGGAGTAGTCCTAATGGTAAACCACACGGCACCACACGACACAAACCTGTACATTCTGCCTATTAGATCCAATATTGCATTTTCTTGCGTAACTTTCAGTAAGATGGGAGACGCTTCGTCAAAAACCATTGACTTACCCAATCTAGGACGGTCATACGGCTCTTCTCCACATTCAGATGAGGACGAAACCGGTACTAACACCAAGACATACATACATGCATACATATGGTCACGTCTATATCCCTTGTGGGGTAGACAGAGCCACCAGCCTTGAAAAGACTGATAGGCCACGTTCAGCTATTTGGCCTAATGATAGAATTGAGATTCAAATAGTGACAGGTTGCTAATCCATCGCCTAAAAAAGAATCCCAAGCTTATAAGCGTATCCCTTAATCGCCTTTTTTCGACATCAATTGGAACGAGATGGAGTGGTCCTGTTCTTTTTGGTATTAGTGCCGGGCGCCACACGACATACACCAAAACGACGATGACTATCAATAAATATAAGTATAATACCTAAACTAGCGGACGGAGTCAAATTGACTGTACGTATTAGTTAGAAAACGTTTGTATGGGATAAAGAAAAGGACTGTTTTTAAGGTTTTTCAGGCAATTATTTGGTATTTTTTCGCCGTGAAAACCATTCTTGAGCTTCGACGAATATTAAAAAAAAAGAATTGGACAAATTGGTCCATGCGTTCTAGAGTTATGCGCTTACCAACACATTTAGCGATTCATTTTTTGTTAAAGTTGATCTTGGTTTGATTTTGGGAAATTGACGGTGGGACTTTATGATGATAAAAGTAAAACTGCATTTGCTGAAATATAACACTGAACTGTAATAACTGATTAAAGTAGTTTGACAATACAAATTAAGATTATTGATGAACTTAACTAATATGAACTACAATGGACTAATATTTCACAATAACATGTTTTTTTTTTAAACAACATCTGACTTAACATTCTATTTTGGTTTTTCTTTTTTTCTAAGTGGCCAGTATCAGTCATGAATGTTTGAACATTTTTATATTATAAGAAAGATAAATTTCCTTTCCAGAGGGAATGTATCTCCGTCCACATCGGCCAAGCGGGCGTTCAGATCGGCAACGCCTGCTGGGAACTGTACTGTCTGGAGCACGGCATCCAGCCTGATGGCCAGATGCCTTCGGACAAGACCCTGGGAGGCGGAGACGACTCGTTCAACACCTTCTTCAGTGAGACCGGGGCGGGGAAACATGTGCCCAGGGCTGTCTTCGTTGACCTGGAACCTACAGTAGTTGGTAAGTGGAAAATCTATACTAATATTATAAAGCTGAAGAGTTTGTTTGTTTGAACGCGTTAATCTCAGGAACTACTGGTTCGAATTGAAAAATTATTTTTGTGTTGAATAGACCATTTATCGAGGAAGGCTTTAGGCATATAACATCACGCTGCAACTATGAGGAGCGAAGAAATAATGGAAAATGTGAAAAAAAACGGGGAGAATTATGCATCCTTGAGGGCTTCAATGATGCCGATAATAACTATTCCACGCGGACGAAGCCGCGGGCACTGCTAGTGTGAAATATAATCTGTGGAGACGTAGAACAAAAGGCGGTTCTCAGTTTGACCTGTATGTATGTTTGTGTAAAATATAATCTGTGGAGACGTAGAACAAAAGGCGGTTCTCAGTTTGACCTGTATGTATGTTTGTGTAAAATATAATAGACGGCCTCTGTGGCTCAGCGGTAGTACGCTTGTCTGTGACACCGGAGGTCCCGGGTTCGAATCCCGGTCAAGGCATGATGAGAAAAGAACTTTTTCTGATTGTCCTGGGTCTTGGATGTTTATCTATATAAGTATTTATTATAAAATATAGTATCGTTGAGTTAGTATCTCGTAACACAAGTTTCGAACTTACTTCGAGGCTAACTCAATCAGTGTAATTTGTCCCGTATATATTTATTTATTTATTTTTATAATCTGTGGAGACGTAGAACAAAAGGCGGTTCTCAGTTTGACCTGTATCTATGTATGTTTGTGTGTTTACATGTATGCATGTTTGTCCGCGATTATCTCGCAATCCGCTGAATCGGTTGTGATGCGGTTTTCAGGAAAGTGTAACACGTAAGAGAAGATTTCAGAAATTTAACTGACTTCAAAATAAGGAAGGATTTCGATTGGACGCGATGCTTGTTTATATACGAAAGTTATTCGAATATTTCTTTAAATAATCTTGCTCCTAACTATAGTTACCAAAAATGGAAATAAGTATCTTAAGTATTAGATACTTAAGTATTAGATACTTAAGATACTTACTTCAATTTTTGGTATTAGTATAATTTATGTTTTTACAGCGTAACGCAAAAACTTTGTAAATCTAAAATTAAAAAAAACTAAAAAACTACGCTTTTATTGCTAATCAAACTAAAAAATAGAAAATAAAAATTAATGACAAAGGAATTCAGTAGTAGCAAGTCGAACAATCAGTTATAGTCAGTTGTAGTAGTAATTACCTCGGATTAAAATTATAACAAAATTAAATTTATAAACAAAACAATTTAAATCAGAGTAAAAAGCGTGGGGTGCCTGATGTAGTAAATATTAAAATCATTCTATTAGCATATATTTATGACAAGAGAGTTATGAAAATGAAGTAAAATGCACCCCACGCTTTTTACTCTGATTTAAATTGTTTTGTTTATAAATTTAATTTTGTTATAATTTTAATCCGAGGTAATTACTACTACAACTGACTATAACTGATTGTTCGACTTGCTACTACTGAATTCCTTTGTCATTAATTTTTATTTTCTATTTTTTAGTTCGATTTGCAATAAAACGGGTAGTTTTTTAGTTTTTTTATACAATTATTTTTTGGAAGTTAACACTTCTGGTATAACTATCTTACTAGAAAAGACTTTCGCAACCATGCGCCCATCGCCGGAGGTTTTCACAACTAACTTTCTTAAAGTTATATGTGGCCTGATTGGATTAAATCTCATAATATTCTCATCATCATGATTCTTTTTAAGGCGATGGGCTTGCAACCTGTCACTATTTGAATCTCAATTCTATCTTAAAGCCAAATAGCTGAACGTGGCCTATCAGTCTTTACAAGACTGTTGGCTCTGTCTACCCCGCAAGGGATATAGACGTGATTATATGTATGTATGATGATTGTTAAACCCAGTTGAAAAGAATTTTATAGTGATAAATCACTGTTAATAATATTTTTGATTATCCAGCAAACGTAATAATTTTCGATTGTGGCCTTGCCAGGAATCAAACCACAGGATTAAGAGGCAGATTGATACAGGAACAAAAATATTTCAAACATACCTCAACTGCCTTTACAACCAGGAACGCAACAAAGTTTATCTGAAGACATCGTGGCACTTTTGTTGTAAAATCTGTCTTTCACAAAAACAAACACAAACTTGGGACTCCAATCTCAAATAATAAGGTACTTTTTACAGGAGTCCTATCTCAAAATATCTGCACAACACAGTAAACACAGTCAGAGTCCAATCACAGATGATAAAATCACACGAATATCCGGAAGAACAAAGCTCGACTCAACGGAAGATTCCAAACTCCAAATAACGACAAGTTATCAGCACAAAACAAAGTGCAAATAGGTAAATACACAGGCACCGGTAAAAAACAACAGAAAGAAAGTTTACAGGTGTTCGAATAGAATTCAATCAAAACTTACTGCAAAACTTATTTGACATAAAAAACTGTCACTCATTTTCCAAACGAGTATTACAGTGTTGCTATTATAAATAGGCAAAAGATACCTAATGTTAATTCAAGAATTGCATTAATATGTTAAATACGTATTAAATATCGCAAAGTTCTGTAGGTAGTAACTTTATTCTTGTATTTTTGTAAATTTAGTTGTTCAATTTTCATTTATTACTTTTGTTTTATTACTTATATATTTTTTATTGTTTTAAAATATTCTACTAATTCTACTATGGTTTCTAATGGTAATTCTAAATGGAGCAATGCGATGAAATAAAGAAGCCTCAGGTTAATAGTAACATTATATGGAAATATATTACATCTCTTTTTGACTCATTATACGTCAGAACTTCTTGATTTCTTGTATGGAGATTACTGGCACTGGTGCTATCTCTGTCTCTCTTACTCTCATACGAAGGATCTAAAAATGAATTTATTAATCCTGGCAGTTTTAATAAGGATAATGAGAAACTCTTATCAAAATATTGCATTGTCATCGGTCCTTGATACGTGTGCAAAGTTCCAAGTTGATCAGACGTTTAGAAATCAGGGAAAATTAAGCTCAAAGATTCCGTTACATACATACATACATACATACATACATACAACCCAAGCTAATAAAAGCGTAGTAAAAACACTTAACTGACAAAATCCACGTCATGACAAAATTACAATTATTTTTATCGCTAAAATGTCATCGAACTAAATCTAGAATCTAGATAGCAATGAACAGATAATTATGGTTCAGGCACACAGATTTCCGTTTCGGGTATTGAACCCGGGACCATTTGTTGCCACGCCAACTGTCATTAGAGCCTATAGCGATGTCTGAACCTAAGTGTAATTATTAGAACTTACCTGAACAAATTTTTCATAAGTGCAGTTTGGTTTTAAATGTCAACGAACCTAATCGACTTATTGTGAACTAGCAGTGCCCGCGACTTCGTCCGCGTGGAATAGTTATTTTGGGCATCATTAAAGCCAACAAGGATAAATAATTTTCCCTGCTTTTTTTTACATTCTCCATTATTTCTTCGCTCCTAATAGTTGCAGCATGATGTTTTATAGCCTAAAGCCTTCTTCGATAAATGGTCTATTCAACACAAAAAGAATTTTTCAATTCGAACCAGTAGTTCCTGAGATTAGCGCGTTTAAACAAACAAACTCTTCAGCTTTATAATATTAGTATAGATTAGTATAGATAAAATTAGTATAGATAAGTATTTTAACAATATAAATTAGAGTCGCTATTTAATTAGTCAAGATGGCTACCTAAGTAAGCGCTATGTAAATCGGGACTATGATTCTACGAGCAATTTCTCTCATAAATACTCACTTTTTTGCACCATAACTGCTCACCGTTACATGCAAAATACATATGCTGCTTATAAATCGTTTATTTACCTACAAACGAAGAAATGCGATGCTGAGAGTAAGTAAATTGAACAAGTTATTTTTAGAACACGTTAACATCATTCTCTTTGCGTACAGATAGTAAAATTCAATTAGTGGAATAGCTTGTAAATCTATACTAATATTTATCTTTGAGGGCTTCTATGACGCCCAAAACAACTTTTCCACGCGGACGAAGTCGCGGGCACAGCTGGTATTTATTCATCACTTTAAAGCTACAAATGTTGAGCTTCAAATTATTACCTGGGCGACCGAGCGGAGTTTGGCGTTTTTAATTGTTTCCAAAATCACAAAATACTTTTAGTAAAAAAATATTGTTGGGAATCGAATCGTGATACCCCGTGATGACTCCTTTATTGACGAGAAATAAAGATCTCTGATTTAGATTTCTGATTGTTTTATAGGTATTATCTTTATAGATTATTTCTTGTGCCTAGCTCAAGTTCCTAAAACAAATGCCATTTATTATGAAATTTTTTTAGCAATCTCGATAAATATCGAGCCATCACTCATCCGTCGTCGCTGTCAACGAAACAGAACTTAAGTGTATACTTGCAAAAGCTTTTATTTTTAAAACTGTAGACAGATGATATCTTAAGAACCTTCTGGTCGACGAGTCTTTCATCGAATTGTCCAATTTGTCTTAATGATTTTGCTACTTACCTACTGCTAAATAAGTTCTGAAATCAGCACAGATATTTTAAATTTCATTTACACAATTACTCATGAAGCTTTTAATTTTTTTTAAAGTTAAGATAACTTAAAGACAAATTATATTTCTTTTTTTAAATTACTTACTGAGTGATGTCCGAAGTAATATATCTTTCACATCCCGATGTGTGAATTTCTCTCGTCACCACCACGACCAATCTACAAAGCTGAAGAGTTTGTTTGTTTGTTTGAATGCGCTTATCTCAGGAACTACTGGTTTGAATTGAAAAATTCTTTTTGTGTTGAATATACTATTTATCGAGGAAGGCTTTAACATCACGCTGCAACTTTTAGGTGCAAAGAAATAATAATAAAATGTGAAAAAAGGGGAAAATTATTCATCCTTGAGGGCTTCAATGATGCCCAAAATAACAATTCCACGCAGACGAAGTCGCGGACACAGCTAGTAATTTGATAAACCGAGACATGTAATTTTTTTTTCAAATTTCTTACAATCCAACTTCTTGATAGTGTATCGCAATCATTTATTGCAACCAACAGTAATTCTTACATTATTAATAAATAGAGAGAAATTACACAAATGCCGTTTGTGTGGCAGACTCAGGAGCCTGGTCATCTTTGGTATTAGTACTCGAAAGGATGTAACTAAGATGAGTCGAGTGGCTTTCTCGCGCATCTGTTTCAATTAAAACTGAAGATAGGCCGTCTGAAATAAACTCTAAATAGTCATTAAATGACTATTCCTTGTGTATATAATGTTCTGATTTACTGAGTGGTATGAAATAAGACGGAACTTACATACATAAAGCTTATTTGGAGCAACTGACTGAATTGTGCCGTGTGGTTCCCGGCACGTGTGTATCCAGTGTAGTAGACAGAGCCAACACGTGTAATACCACTCCATCTCTTTCCCATGGATGTCGTAAAAGGCGATTAAGGGATAGGCTTATAAACTTGCAATTCTACTTTTAGGCGATAGGCTTGCAACCTGTCACTACTTGAGTCTCAATTCTATCTTAAAGTCAAATAGCTGAACGTGGCCTATCAGTTTTTTCAGGACTGTTGGCTCTGCCTACCCCGCAAGGGATATAGACGTGATTATATGTATGTATGTTTTTGAATGACAGTTTGTTATAAGTTCAGTAGTCAATAACGCTTGTTTTAAACATAAGTTTACTCAGTTAGCATTATCGACACATTAAATTGTTTTGTAATTAAAACATTAAACTAATTAGGTTAAATCAACAAAACTCAACTTAATGGAGAAAATAAAAAGGAATAAAGTACGCAGGGTTTTCATTCGGGTCATGTGAAACGACTTGACCGATTCTCATGAAATTTTGTGAGCATATTGAGGTTTGAGAATCGGCCAACATCTATTTTTCATACCCCTTAGTGATAAGGGTTGTCCACTCTTAACATTTCTTTTTAACTAGAAATTACTTAAAAAATATTTATATGGCAAAACAACGTTTGCCGGTACAGCTATTAAAATATAGTATCGTTGAGTTAGTATCTCGTAACACAAGTCTCGAACTTACTTCTACTACGGGACAAATTACTCAATCTGTGTAATTTGTCCCATATGTTTTTATTTATATTGTGGCGAAATCTATACGCCACAAGTCACTAAAATAAAATCACGCGACGCTATCAGTCAAAAACAGCGAAACCGAAATCGCGCAAGCAAAGATTTTACGGATTGAAGAATATCCGACACAACATCGTCTGTCGCGCGGTTCCCCAGGCACAAAACCTAGCCTGGCGGAAGATCTTCCCTTTGGTGGCGGTCGAGCCGAACCATCGCTCTCGCTACAATCTTCTTATATATAAAATTCTCGTGTCACAATGTTTGCCTCCGTACTCCTCCGAAACGGCTTTACCGATTTTAACCAAATTTTGCATGCATATTCAGTAGGTCTGAGAATCGGCTAACATCTATTTTTCATACCCCTAAGTGTTAAGGGTTGTCCACACTTAACATTTTTTTTTAACTAGAAATTACTTGAAAGTGATTTATATGGCAAAATAACGTCTGCCGGGACAGCTAGTATACAATATATATTTATATTTAAGATGAAAGATATTGACGATACTATCTCCCTTCCAGACGAGGTGCGCACTGGCACCTACCGTCAGTTGTTTCACCCAGAACAACTTATCACTGGCAAGGAAGATGCCGCGAACAACTACGCCAGGGGGCACTACACCATTGGCAAGGAGATCGTTGATGTCGTCCTCGACAGGATCAGGAAACTCGCAGACCAGTGCACAGGACTTCAGGTATTACTGCTTTCCATCTTCTTCCTCCTGGCAGGTTGAATCTTCACCATTCTGGAGAGGAACCCGGGGTTGACCTTTGACCATGGATTCTAGATTGGGTGACTCAGGTTTTTGTACGAAGCGAATCCCATCTTATATGCAAAAGCCTTTGCAGGTAAACCTAACCCGTATTGGATCCATGGTTAAGACTAAGAAAGATGAAACACTTAATTTAGATAGGCATTTCGGAAGTAACTAAGTACTTATATCTCAAACTCTTCTTTAGAATCCATAGTTTTAGAACTACTTAACAAAAATTAATCGAAGAATTTTTTGTTTCTAGGGTTTCTTGGTGTTCCACTCTTTCGGCGGCGGCACCGGCTCCGGATTCACCTCCCTGCTGATGGAGAGGCTCTCCGTCGACTACGGCAAGAAATCCAAGCTTGAGTTCTCCATCTACCCCGCGCCTCAGGTAATCCAAATTTTAATATAAATCTCTTTTTATATATAAAGTAACTTAATCTAAATAACAGTGGGCCAAGTGAATTTCCTTGAGGTATACCACTACTTTATTGCAAGTCTTGGTAATAAAGTGTACAATCTGTGATCGTAACTAACTCCTAGGGCCTTCCCCAAGGAAACCGCAACGGTGAAACGTCAAATTGTCAAGATTTTATATTCAGAATAATATAGAGCCCTCAGAAAAAAACTGAGTTGTTGTGGGGTTAAACAGTCCTTTTTTAGGAATTAAGATACAGTAAACTTCTACTATATCTACGTGAGCTAAGCTATTAAATATTTTCATCTACAGGTGTCGACAGCGGTGGTGGAGCCTTATAACTCTATCCTGACAACCCACACGACCCTGGAGCACTCGGACTGCGCCTTCATGGTGGACAACGAGGCCATCTACGACATCTGCCGGAGAAACCTCGACATCGAGAGACCCACGTACACCAACCTCAACAGGCTTATTGGACAAGTATGAATCATCTTATTATTATTCGTTTTACCCCTTCGATCAATAAATATATATAAATATCAATATAATTATAGTACGTCAATGTTTTACCCGCAAAAATGTAAATGGAACTGTGAACACATCAAGTAATACTTATATTCTTTCTGCGATAACATGGGTATTCTCTTTAAATTAAGACAGAAATATGAACCACTTCATGATACATAAGTAATTTAACCCAGCTTTAGGATGCCAACACCAGCCAGACAGGTCAAACGAACACTACCAACCTCAAACAAATATACCGCTTTTGAAGTCATGGTTCCCAATGACTGATATTTTCTTCACAAAAGTTTTTCATTCCAGATTCTATATACTTACTTATTACCTACTAGGAGTAAAAGTTAACCAAACTTTCCAGATTGTGTCCTCAATCACAGCTTCTCTCCGTTTCGACGGCGCCCTGAACGTGGACCTGACAGAGTTCCAGACTAATTTGGTGCCGTACCCCCGCATCCACTTTCCGCTGGCCACGTACGCGCCCGTCATATCCGCTGAGAAGGCCTACCATGAACAGCTCACTGTCGCAGAGATTACCAACGCTTGCTTCGAGCCAGCCAACCAGGTATAATCATCGTTCGAATCCGTCGGTGCATTAAATTCTTTATGTATGTTTATCAACTAAATGTGTTTGTGGTGCATTTGTTGTTGTGCATCGGACCGTCGCGTACCAAAGACTAGACCAGAATAAAGTGTTGGATAGTAAGTTTCCGGAGCATTTTATCAGAAACGAGGTACAGGGTTTTACACAGATCTACTGTTCTGACTAACTAAGCAACCCGAAGAGTGGACCAGAACTTATTTCTTTTTTACCTAATTACCTACGTTCGAATAATTTTGGTCCAGTTTAGATCCACTCCACATCTTTCCAATGGATGTCATAAAAGGCGGTTATTGATAGGCGTATTATTTTGGTATTTCTCTTGTCTAGGCTAGCAACATGTCAATATTTGAATCTCAATTCTATCATTAAGTCGTACAGCTGAGCGTGGCCTTTCAGTCTTCAAGACAGTTGGCTCTGTCTACCCCGCAAGGGATATAGACGTGACTATATGTATTTATATGTGTGCCGTGTGATTTCCGGCACCATTAGAAAAGAAAGAATAGGACCACTCCATCTCTTTCCAATGGATGTCGTAAAAGGCGACTAAGGGATAGGCTTATTAATTTGGTATTCTTCTTTTAGGCGAGAGACTAGCAACCTGTCACTATTTGCATCTCAATTCTATCATTAAGTCGTACAGCTGAACGTGGCCTTTCAGTCTTCAAGACTGTTGGCTCTGTCTAACCCGCAAGGGATATAGACGTGACTATATGTATTTATGTTGCCTTTTTTTGTTACAGATGGTAAAATGCGACCCGCGTCACGGCAAATACATGGCTTGCTGTATGTTGTACAGGTACCAATGTTTTATCTACATAGTTGTGTGATACTACTCCTTTTCTTACCTAAGTTTATTATAAATGGGATAGTTTGTGAGAATGTGTGGATGTGTGTTTGTGCCGGAGTTTAGTTAAGTTTATTACACAAGTAATAAAACATAATATTATCCTGAAATTCAAATAATACCTATAATAATGGAGATTCAAATAATGACAGGTTGCTAGTCCAGTGCTCACAGGAAGAATTCCATGTTTATTAGCCTATCCCTTAGTCGCACTTTACGATATCCATGGGAAAGAGATGGAAAGGTACTATTCTTTTTTTTATATTGGTGCCGGGAACAGCACGGCACTAGAAAAGATCTGTGATGTTTACCACAATTTAAAAAATGTAGTTCTGATAATGCAGTACATGTGTTACCTAATAGTACCTACTTGTATCAAGAATACAATACTTAGCAATCAATTTCCTAATGATATCTTTCTTGTCTTGAATTTCAGAGGAGACGTGGTACCCAAGGACGTGAATGCCGCCATTGCTACCATTAAGACCAAGAGGACCATCC
Source organism: Amyelois transitella (assembly GCF_032362555.1). NCBI lineage: Eukaryota > Metazoa > Arthropoda > Insecta > Lepidoptera > Pyralidae > Amyelois > Amyelois transitella. Next base: position 11,167,184 of record NC_083512.1, read on the forward strand.
AGTTCGTGGACTGGTGCCCCACAGGATTCAAGGTGAGCCTATTTATATGGTAGTTAGTAAATAAATATTATATACGGGACAAATTACACTGATTGAGTTAGCCTCGTAGTAAGTTCGAGACTTGTGTTACGAGATATTAACTCAACGATACTATATTTTATAATAAATACTTATATAGATAAACATCCAATGCGTGCCGTGTGGTTCCCGGCAGCAGTACAAAAAATAATAGGACCACTCCATCTCATTCCCATGGATATCGTAAAACGCGACTAAGGGATAGGCTTATAAACTTGGGTTTCTTTTTTTTAGGCGATGGGCTAGCAACCTGTCACTATTTGAATCTCAATTCTATCATTAAGCCAAATAGCTGAGCGTGGCCTATCAGTCTTTTCAAGACTGTTGGCTCTGTCTACCCCACAAGGGATATAGACGTGACCTAATGTATGTATGTATGTATAAACATCCAAGACCCAGGCCAATCAGAAAAAGTTCGTTTCTCATCATGCTCTGGCCGGAATTCGAACCCGGGACCTCCGGTGTCACAGATAAGCGTATTACCGCTGCGCTACAGAGGCCGTCAAGTAGGAGAATGTAAGTTTCAGTGTCACATCATTCTGACAGAGTTTCAGTAACTAGGTACCTACGTACTATCTAGTAAAACCAGTCTCTTACAATCTTTGAAATTGCATTATCATAATAGAATTACCTACTTATAGCAAAATACTTGAAAGATTGTGGACAAATAAAAGAAAAAAAAATATTCTCGGCAAAAGATGTTGCCATAATGAATTTATACCACGGAAATAATTGATTTTGCACATATGTAATTAATGAAAATTGTCGCGTATATTTTATTTATTGAATCCAACTTTTCTATTTGTATAGGTTTAATAAACCCGATTCAATAGAAAAGCCTTAATTAGCTAACTATTTAGACCATAACATATTACATTAAGAACAACTTTTGCGATCAAATTGAGTGTGTATCGCATTGTAAGCTAAGACCCGTCTTATCAGCTGTGTGCGTGACCAACAGATTTAAGAAATTTCTAGACTTGACAGTAACAATTTACTAGAATTCCATACATACATACATACATATGGTAACATCTATATCCCTTGTGGGGTAAACAGAGCCAACAGTCTTGAAAAGACTGATAGGCCACGTTAATAATATAAGCTACGCTCAGCTAATTGGCTTAATGATAGAATTGAGATTCAAATAGTGACAGGTTGCTAGCCCATCGCCAAAAAAAAAAGAATCCCAAGTTTGTAAGCATATCCCTTAGTCGTCTTTTACAACATCCATGGGAAAGAGATGGAGTGGTCCTATTTCTTTTTTTGTACTGATGCCGGGAACCCGGCATCAGCCATGCTATAGCCACCAACAGACTTAAGAAATCTCTAGACTGGACAGTGTAACTATTTCCTAGAATTTACACTGTCCAGTCTAGAGATTCCTCAAACGAAAATTTCAAGAAACTTTAATTCGCAGGTCGGCATCAACTACCAGCCGCCGACCGTGGTGCCGGGCGGAGACCTTGCGAAGGTGCAACGTGCAGTCTGCATGTTGTCCAACACCACCGCCATTGCCGAAGCTTGGGCCAGGTCAGTGCTGCCTTCATACATACATATGGTCACGTCCATATCCCTTGCGGGGTAGACAGAGCCGACTGTCTTGAAAAGACTGAGTGGCCACGTTCAGCTGTTTGGCTCAATGATAGAATTGAGATTCAAATAGTGACAGTGGTTGCTAGCCCAACGCCTAAAAAAGAATCCCAAGTTTGTAGGCCTATCCCTTAGTCGCCTTTTACGACATCCATGGTCCTATTCTTTTTTGTATTGGTGCCGGTTCTTTTTTAGGCGATGGGTTAGCAACCTGTCACTATTTGAATCTCAATTCTATCATTAAGCCAAATAGCTGAACGTGACCATTCAGTTTTTTCAAGACTGTTGGCTCTGTCTACCCCTCAAGGAATATAGACGTGACCATATGTATCTATGTATGTATGTTAAAAATAGAATGAAGAACTGCCGCACAGAAAAACAGGCCCACACCATCTGGGAAAACTGTCCACGATGAAGCCAAAAAGTGGGTGTAATAGGTGGCGCAAGGGCTCCTTGGTTTGAGGAACCAAGGACTATGTTATCAGCCGGGGGTCGATGGTTAACCTTGTGAAAATTGCATGATATGATATCTTTAGCGAAAAACCCACCTAAACAAGGGTGAGAGGGTGCAATCGAAAATACTCTATGATGACACCTTGTTCATCTTTCTACCAGGTGCCTTGGGACTAGAAATGGAAATAAATGAAGAATAAGAATAAATGAAGAAACGGAATTTTTTATTTGAAATGTCGGACATCTTTTATGATGCATCTGTTTTTGGTCCGCGAATAACACGCCAAAAATCTTATCTAAATTGTAAACGGGGTCTTCCTCCAAAGCCAGTCAAACTAGGGCTTAGATTAATTAAACTTCGGGTTGTTACAGTTAGCCCACGCATCAACAATATTAGTTAACTAGACGACATGAAATTCTCAAAAAAATTAATTTCAGACTGGACCACAAATTCGACCTGATGTACGCTAAGCGCGCCTTCGTCCACTGGTACGTGGGTGAGGGCATGGAGGAGGGGGAGTTCTCCGAGGCCCGGGAGGACCTCGCCGCCTTGGAGAAAGACTACGAGGAGGTCGGAGTGGACTCCACTGAGGGCGAACTGGATGAGGAAAACGAATATTAGATACTAGAATCGAGATTAGAGAGGGAAATCTGATTGCTATATACGGTATTGGATGCGTTGACGTCAGAAGTTTTGAGGTTATATTATGCGTCTTGGCGTTTACAAAAGTGTTATTAATCTAGATAACACGTATGAATTGTTTTCAGGAAAAATATTACACTAAGGACTAAAAAAAGAAGTTGTAACGTAAATTAAGTTTTAAATTTTTTTAATTTTGGAATGCTCGTGAAAAGACCGATTCAGTTCAGTTCACTTTAAACATGTGAACATATATTTTTTGTTCATTCTTGGCTTTGCTTGATCGTAGAATTACATAATGTTTATGAGATATATTTGACCAGCCGTAGCAGGCACGCGCGACGCAGTTTATATCGCGCGGAAAACTATCGTTGTTTCGCTTTTTATTATAACGTTAAACGGGACGGCGATAGTTTTAAACGCCACAAAAAATCGTAGCGCGTCTCGTCTGAAAAAGAAAGGCTGTTCCATTTTGAGTAATCAGACTTTGTAATACCCTTTTAACTATAAGTTTAAACATTTTTAATTCTAAGATAGCGTGAACGGTGGCTTGATTAACAGTACAAACTTTTGAAAAATCTTTCAACACTGAAATGTAAAGTTTGTTTATCTGTAAGCTAATATATGCATTTATTACATTATTAATATTCGTGATAATAACATTCGTAAGGCTAGAATTACAACTGTAATATCAGATTTAAGATTAAAATTGCAATTGTAATGTAAGCTAACTATTTAAGAGTTTTATCTTAATTGTGCTTCTTGTAACAGTATGATTTAATTTATTTTTATTGCACAATAAACGTTTTACACTTAGATACAAGTGATTTTTTCATTTCAGCATTTAGATAGTCTTCAATCATGGGAAAATTCTAAAACAGACCAAAGTTTTTTTAAAACTTTATTCTGTATAATAATAATAAATCTTTACTTTTCTACTCCCACAAAGAGTTGCACAGTTCAAAAATTAGAAGTAGGATGAACCATGCAGTTACAACATAATTATCTATGTGAGAGACTGGTGTCTCGTACTAGGTAAACCTATATGTCAGATTACCAGCCTCTCCTACTCTGAACCAAGCGTATACAATGTAGGTAAACACTTACACTAGTTTAGGTACCTACATTAGGTGCCTGTGGATAAAAAAAACAATATATATGTATACAATAAGTATATTAAGATACAAATATTTACACATTACACGTTTACTATTTACATTAAAAAATAGAACACACTCACTTTATTTGTAGTTACGAATCTAATTCTGGAGTTTCACATGTTTCGTTCATACGTTCATTCAAATAACAATTCATTCATTCATTCATTCATATAATCACGTCTATATCCCTTGCGGGGTAGGCAGAGTCTAAACAATCTTACCTATTGAAAAAATAAAAAAAACTTTATACATTACTTAGAACCAATTATAACCCCGATTTTCAGTTCCACACCTCCGTAATTATTTACGGAAACACTCTCACGGATTTAAAAGTTAAAAGCGTAAACAAGTGACTGGTTAAATTATAAAAATACAAAAAAAATATCTTTATTTAGTCTTACAAGTCTTAAAGTTTAATACCTCGATGATAAAGCGACTGAAATTATAAAGATCAAAATCTGTTTTACACATATACAAATATAATCAATCACGTAAATCGTGTGGTTCCCGGCACCAATAAAAAAAAAGAGTAGGACCACTCCGTCTCATTCCCATGGATGTCGTTAAAGGCGACTGAGAGATAGGATTACAAACTTGGAATTCTTCTTATGGCTTTATGATAGAATTGAGATGAGATTTAAATAGTGACATGTTGATTGCCCGTCGCCTAAAAGAAGAATCCCAAGTTTATTAGCCTATTCCTCAGTCGCCTTTTACGACATCAACGAGAGAGAGTTTGAGTGGTACTATTCTAAAGTGCTGGGAACCACACGGTACTGTATTATATACTTGTCTTTTACAATATCTGTTAGAAATAAACAGAATATGAATTCTATTCATAGAATTTGGAATAACTAAGGACTAAAAAAGTGATAAATTCTAGTAAATATGATCTAACTGATAGTTGATGTCATAATGTTGTCATTGCATCTCTGTGGTTTATTGGCGAATATAAATTATACATTTTACTCGCGTCTTCGTCCGCGTTTTTCTTTTTTTTTGCATTAAATGTTTTAATATATTTTCTTTCTCAGGCTCAACTATATCTTTAGCAAATTTCATCAAAATCAGTTCAGTTGTTTAGGCGTGAAAGCGTAACAGAGAGACATAGTTACTTTCGCATTTATAAAATTAGTAGGGATTTATTTTTAAAAACGTCATGACATAAATCACGAGAGACAAATTGTTCACTTATTTACAAATGTTTTATACCTTATATTTACCTGTTTTATATCTCACGTCATAAATATCTTATATATAAAATTATCGTGTCACAATGTTCGTTCCTGTACTCCTCCGAAACGGCTCGACCGATTCTCATGAAATTTTGTGAGTAGGTAGGTATATTGATTAATTCTGAGAATCGGCCAACATCTATTTTTCATATCCCTTAGTGATAAGGGTAGTCCACCTGTCCTTGACATTTATTTTAACTAGAAATTACTTGAAACTTATTTATATGGCAAAAAAACGTTTGCCGGGACAACTAGTAAAAATATACATTTTTAAAAAATAAGACCGTAAATCTTGTTTCACCGAATTCAGACTAGTCTGAATGTTGGGTCATCATCCGAGTTGACTTGGTAAATACTGCACCTATTAAATAAAGTAACAATATATTAATTTATTCATTTTAATAAAATTAATTATTTATTAATTTTTTAATTACATTTCGAGGAACTTGTCTATCATAAAGCCAAACAGCTGAACGTGGCCTATGAGTCTTTTCAAGACTGTTGGCTCTGTCTACCCCGCAAGGGATATAAACGTGATTATGTGTATGTTTGTGTGTGTGTATGTATGCATGTATAAAGAGCGAAACAGCGACAGTTTTTTCGCGCGATACAAAAAGGCGTTGCGCGTGCCATGCTACGGAGGTATGTAGAGATGTTCATGCATACATAGTTACATCTATATCCCTTGCGGGGTAGAGAGAGCCAACAATCTCAAGAAGCCTGGTAGGTCTAGCCCATTGGCATATATTTTATACTTACTTACGTGAATACATAAATATAACTATATATCTATCCATTACAGAGTAGACAGAGCCAACAATCTCCAGAAGCCTGATAGGTCCCACTATGTACCCGGGATCCTAGATTTCATTCATACCTTATCAACTTCTTAAACATCTATTATGTTACAGTGAATTCGGGTAACTTTGGTCCTTTTCCGGGTAACATTATCCCTCGTATTTTTCGTTATCTTCCGTTTCAAGTACTTTACTCATCATTTTTCTATCGTATTTCATATCAACAATTTAAATTTCAATATTAATTCATACTTTTTATCGATAACTAGCGACCCGCCCCGGCTTCGCACGGGTGCAAAATTCGGAAAACATTATACATAAAAACCTTCCTCTTGAATCACTCTACCTGTTACAAAAAACCGCATCAAAATCCGTTGCGTAATTTTAAAGATTTAAGCATACAGACAAACAGACTAAAATAGCGACTTTGTTTTATACTATGTAGTGATTTAATCAAAGTAATTACAAAAATGTTGACGAAGCTGTTGTGAATATTTTGTAATATTTTGATAAATAAATGTTATTACAAAAATAGTGTGGATCAATGTTACCCTGAGAGCCAAATTTACTACAATTGAGTGTAACGATTGTGGTGACTCACCGCTAGTCGGGCTTGGCGTGGTTCCCGCGGGAGCGCTCGGCCGGCGCCGCGCATTCCCGCGGGAACCAGCCCCGGGGCCCGCGACCCTCCCCGGACCCCGTCAGCTTCTCCCCGAACAACCAATACCTGTAAACAAGTTTTACAAATTCAAAAATTTTATTCAATACTAGCTGACACAAAGTCACTATTAAGAGTTTATTTCAGATGGCCTATCTTCAGTTTTAATTGAAACAGATGCGCGAGAAAGCCACTCGACTCATCTTAGTTACATCCTTTCGAGTTCCAGCTAATACCAAAGATGACCAGGGTCCTGAGTCTGCCACACAAACGGCATTTGTGTAATTTCTCTCTATGTATTAATAATGTAAGAATTACTCTTGGTTGCAATAAATGATTGCGATACACTATCAAGAAGTTGGATTGTAAGAAATTTGAAAAATATATATATATATGTCTCGGTTTATCAAATTACTAGCAGTGTCCGCGACTTCGTCCGCGTGGAATTGTTATTTTGGACATCATTGAAGCCCTCAAGGACGAATAATTTACCCCATTTTTCTTCAAATTTCCCATTATTTCTTACGCTCCAAATAGTTGCAGCGTTATGTTACGAGTATAAAGCCTAAAGCCTTCCTCGATAAATGGTCTATTCAACACAAAAATATTTTTTCAATTGGAATCAGTAGTTCCTGAGATTAGCGCGTTCAAATAAAGAAACTCTTCAGCTTTACAATATTAGTGTAGATTATAAGACACTTCATATCACTTAATAATTGTCATCTTTTGGTTTCACAACATTGGTTGACGTCAAATGAGTTACTTAAAATTAAATTTACTACCTCTTGAGCTCTTTCCCATGGATATCGTAAAAGGCGACTAAGGGATAGGCTTATAAACTTGGAATTCTTCTTTTAGGCGACAGGCTAACACCTTGTCACTATTTGAATCTCAATTCTATCATTAAGCCAAACAGCTGAACGTGGCCTATCAGTCTATTCAAGACTGTTGGCTCTGTCTACCCCGCAAAAGATATAGACGTGACTATATGTAGGTAAGTACATAAAAAACTAAACATCACAAACGCATCATACATCAACGGTGTGTGGCGACATCTCTACGCCACTCGTCACAACATCCAATCTCACAACAACTGTCAATCATCGCGAAGAAATTGACGCGCTCAACCAATAGCAGCGAAGAATCTAAATCGCGATTACAAAGATTTCACGGATTTATTTATTTATTTATTTATTAGGCAACACAACAGACACTAACTAATAAGATACAAGGTTTCTTAATAATTAAAATTGTTCCAACTTAGCATCCTAAACGCGTATGCGCAGTTGCTTAAGCTTAATAACTAATATAAAACTATATATACAACCTCCGACACAACATCGTCTGTCGCGCGGTTCCCCAGGCGTCACACCAGCCTGGCGGAAGATCTTCTCTTTGGTGGCGGTCGAGCCGAATCATCGCTCCCGCTACAGGTGACAGCGACACTCACCTCCTCTGCCTGGTGACCCTGACAGAGTCCCCCTCGCGGAGCGGCAGTCGCGGCTCCGTGCTGCAGGGCGCCGCCAGCGCAGCCCTGGGGGACTGCAGCAGCGGCAGCCAGCGGCCCGAGTAGCGCGACACGCAGCGGTACAAGCGGGACCGGGACAGCTTGTCCCGCTTCTGAGATAGCTGCTCGAGCTGATGGTACATGAAAAAAATTAAAATGAAAATATTTTATTAGTTTAACAAAGTGGTACAGTATAAAACAAGTATTTGTGACCTTCTATTAAGTGAGAAACACCTGTATCAGAAAGCCACGCTCTTCCTTAACAATGGTATTACTTTACCTACCCAAAAACTTAATTCTAGTTACAAATGTGTAATGTTTTTTTTTTATACATACAGTATAGTCACGTCTATATCCCTCACGGGGTAGACAGAGCCAATAGTAACGAAAAGACTGAATGGCCGCGTTCAGCTGCTCGGCTTAATGATGGAATTGAGACTCAAATAGTGACAGGTTGTAAGCCCGTCGCCTTCAAGAGGAATCTCAAGCTTATAAGCCTATCCCTTAGTCGCCTTTCACGACAGCCTTGGAAAATATATGGAGTGATCCTATCCTTTTTTCTGTTGGTGCCGGGAACCACACGGTTAGCAAGGTGACTGTGCAATAGCCTTCTGTGATATAGTCAATAATACTATTCTAGGGTTAAAAGATCAATAGAGAGTACCTTTAATTATAATTTCTTTTTTGACATATAACACAGATTGAGTTAGCCTCGATGTAAGTTCGAGACTTGTGTTACGCGATACTAACTCAACGATACTATACTTTATAATAAATACTTATATAGATAAACATCCAGTCCCAGGCCAATCAGAAAAAGTTATTTTCTCATCATGCCTTGGCCGGGATTCGAACCCGGGACCTCCGGTGTCACAGACAAGCGTAGTACCGCTGCGCCACAGAGGCCGTCATTATTATAAGTAATATTTGACATGCACGATCATACCCAGTAACCATAGATCTTATAAGGGTGAGGATTACCTGCAAAGAATGCGGAGGTCAGATGGAAGTCACTTCGTGTATTCCTCCTTTAGGCGATGGGCTATCAACCTGTCACTACTTAAATCTCAATTCTATCATTAAGCCAAACAGCTGAACGTGTCATTTCAAGACTGTTGGCTCTGTCTACCCCGCTAGGGCTATAGACGTGCCTATATGTATGTATGTACAGTACATCACTTACAGTAAGATCATATTCCCCGCAACCATCTCTCACTGGCCAGTGTATACCATCATAGCCCGCACTGAACACCATTTCGAAGTTCCTCTTCCTACCGAGGTCGTAAGGGAAGACGAAGGGCCTGAGACCTTGTTCCATGTGACGGCACACAGCCTTCTCCATTATCCAGTCTTCGATTGTAGTTTGGTTCTTGAGAATGCTACGGATCTGAAATGACAATTATAAAAATACATAGGTTAAGACCATGCCCCTTCCGCGAAGATTACACATAATTAGTATGTTTAAAATTGTAAAATTAACTATAGTTTATATGAAAAAGACTAAAATTATCATAATGAAGCTATGTCCGAGTAAAAACGCGTGTTGTCTAGTAAGAACTAGTTTTAACTGATATTTAATTTTGGGCATTAGTTAATTCTAGTTTTAACAAAGGCATTTAGTAAAAACTAGTTCTAACTAGGGAAAACGCGTTCTATCTAAAAACTAGTTTTAACTGTAACATATATATTTATATTTGAATCTCAATTCCATCATAAAGCTATACAGCCGAATAAGGCCTTTCAGTCTTATTAAGTCTGTTGGCCCTGTCTACCCCGCAAGGGATAAAGACGTGATTATCTGTATTTAGGATTGCAACAAATGAAAAGGGTTTAGCCGGATACGTATGACGAGTCGGCCCCCAAATGGGAATCGATATCGAAACTTTTGTTTTAATATCGACTTGATGTTCAAACACGATTTATGTACTTTTCGCGACCGCCTTCCGCTTTGATAGAGAGCAAAATATCCGTATGCTTGACTATTACTGAATGTGATATATCTCTGAAGCTAATTAAGATAGAGAAGTGAAACTAACGCGAGGTGTTAGGTTACATTACAGAGTATATCACATATATATATTTTTTGTAATTTTTAGAATAAACCCTTTATAGTCTATGAAACAAGTGTGACCCGAAAATACATATTTTCATTGGACTCACCTGAAAATAAAACAACGTGCCAACAGCTAAAACAACCCCAATGGCCATCCCAATAGCGAGGAGGGTCAGCAGCAGAGTGGTTAAAGTCAGGTAGATCATGGGTTCACTCCCCGTGCCATTGTGGATGTACCAGATGCGGTGTATGGCGTGGTATATGCAGATTGATAAAACCTTAAAAAAAATTAAATTAAGTTTATTAATAAACATAATACATATTATCACATCTATATCCCTTGCCAGGTAGACAGAGTCAATAGTCTTGGAGAAAGTTTCTTTAACCCAGAATAATGTTACTGGAAAAATATATATCTGTAATTATAACTCAAATTCAAATTCAAAATTTACATTCATATCACTTAATAATTGTCAAATCTTTTGGTTTCACAACACTGGTTGACATCAAATAAATCACTTAAAACAAAGTTTACTGCCGCTTCCAAGGCGTCAGTGCAGAAGAAGCGGTAACAAACTGCACTGCAGCATTAACATGGTGATAAATACAACAAAACTTTCCAAACTTACAATTGAAGCGTGCAGACAGCCAATGACTGCTGCCAACAGAAACTTCACAAAACTGGCGTGGTTGAGGTGGCCCACGCAACAGTTGATCCACGGGCAGTGATGGTCCAATTTCAATACACAGCGACCACCTATAAATTATACATCACGTCTATATCCCTTGCGTGGTAGACAGAGCCATCAGTCTTGAAAAGACTGAATGGCCACATTCAGCTTAATTATTTTGCTTAATGATAGAATTGAGATTCAAATAGTGACAGGTCGCTAACCAATCGCCTAAAAAAGAAATCCAAGTTCGTAAACCTATCTATGGGAAAGAGATGCAGTGGTCCTATTCTTTTTTGTATTGGTGCCGGGAACCACACAGCACCGAATTGCATACATACGCATATGATGTCTTTGTACCTTACAAGGTAGACAGAAAAGAACTCAAAAAAAGACCTAATAAAAAAAAATATATCAATACAATGACAAACTGAGCTGCCCCAAAACTCAAGATATGAATCTACATCATAAAAACATGCATCTTTCTTGGAAGCAGACTACATATTGTTAATATTTAAAATCAGTAATTAATATGAAAAAGATTAATAAAAATGAAACGATGTCTGCCACTATGAGTAAAAAAAAACAAATTTTCTGGTAATTTCAGAAAATCTTTTAGCTAGGTTCAGTTCAGGTACATACTCCTTGGCACAAACATACCAAATTTAAGTTATTTAAATACATTAATGCAATTTCAGTCAAGGGATTTTAATTAAAAAATGAGATTTAAATTATATACTTTACATTGCCTGCAGTGGTGTGACCTCGGTGCTTTATAACCATTGCACACAGAGCAAAACTGCAAGCACTCTTTGTCTTCTTCTTTATCCTGAAACAATACAGGTTTTACATAACAACTTCTACCTATTGAAACAATTCAAATATAAAAGTTTACTAGATTGTTTTCATCAGCAAATAAATTAAATTTTACTCACTGGTTTCCATCCCAATGGTACAAATCCTGGTCCTTCCATTAAAGACTGGAGGAAATAGTATAAAGTTGAGGCAGCAAATAACAGAAACACCGCAGCATGGACCGCTCCACCTACAGATTCAGTTGGTGGCCACCACATTCCAATTAAATGCACCATAGCCCATGTTATGAGCTTTATTATACATAAAACAGCTATCGGTCCCCAATGGAAGAGTCTTCTTAGCGGTGTCGAAGCCATGCCAACTAATTATTTATTACCACATAAAGAGAAGTACAAAGACTAGGAAAACATTATTTTATCACAGAAGAGTTTAGTTACAAAGTCATATAAAATATTAACAAAATTTCGCTTATTTTCTCTATTTAATTTGCTATCGAAATTTCTTATTTTTCTTTCATTTGTGAAGGTTGATTAGTTTAATATTTTTATGTTATGTTATTTACGCTATTTGACGTTGACTGATGATATTTTCTTTTTTATTTGACTCCTTTCCATTTATTATCCATACAAAACATGCATCCCATAACTCCTACTTTCAAATTAAATTAAATTTTTAAATGTTTTTGTTTGTACATTAGTTTCAGTTTACCTCATTCATATCTTGTTTAATAAACAGTGGGATGCAAATACCTAAAGATGGAATGGAATGGAGAAGAAATTAATAAAATAAAGCTCTCCTGTTTTGCTTGCTTTGCTAAAAGGCTAAAACTGTATTAAAAAAAATGGAATGTCATATGTCAACGCCGGCTACCACGTCACGCAGGCATTTGTCACATCGCGATATTTTTGTGGCTCTTTAGGGTGTGTGCATTCTTAATGTGTGTTGTGCTACTTATGTGGATTATTAGGTGATATTCTTCTTTTTAACGGGTAAATATTGTTTCCTTAATTCATTCCCATACTATGTTTAATTAATACATTAAACTTTAAGTGTCATGTGTGATTTCTACCCACCGTTTCTATGCTATAGATTGCCCGCCGGTGACCGTAATTTTATTGTAATCGCTTATTCATAATAATTTTATGTGAAATTACACAGAACTTTAAAGTACCTATCGTTAAATGGAAGATTTTCGCGCATGGAACACTCAGCCCAGTCACAATAAATGAGAATATCACGCGGTCCTGATGTACTTGTGTCGGTTGCTTGCGTTGGATTCTCGTTGAGTTTTCTCATGTATGCACATTTCTCTTTTCAGATAGTGATCCCAAACCGCCAAGATGCCGAAATCGGTGAGTTTCCTATTTGTTTGTTGTGAATGGTTAGGTAACGCGCGTATTCGGTGTAAATGGTCGTAACTCGCGTTGTATGCGTGATTTTGCTGATTTCACCATCGCAATGTGCTCAGACGACACATTAAGTCGGTGGACAAACAGTAAATTTTCTAATTACTGTAGCAACATTGCATGGCAACCATCTGTCCTATCAGATTTAATGTTTTACTAATTATTATTTTTTTTTGTTAAAACTTTAGTAATGATATTTAAAAGTAAAAGTGAATAGTTGGTACATGTATGTCATAGCAAACATCATAGGTTATCAGTGAAGTAAAGTAGATAAGGTGATCGTCATTTCAGATTATGTCACCTCTGTTGGAAAAATTAGAACTCTTTTGATAAGTGCATGACTTGGCTCTGGTTGTTATTAGTTCTATTTGTGTATCAGCTTTCTTATTGTATATCTTCAAAGTAAATAAATATAGAAATTAAGTAATAAACTATCACAATATTGGTATAAGTGTAACCTAGTTCTTATGCCCAATATGGTTAGATACCCTTGAAAACTGTCTCAGTCTATATGGGGTAAATTTTAATATAGAATAGAATAGAATGTTTATACCTTTCAATCAATAACAAACCTTTATTATTAAAATATCAATGCAAATCATAGCAAATCACAATATAATGTAATTTAATTAACTTATTAGCATAAAAGCAGACAATATGTCAACGCTTTATTATTTTAGCCCAAACATACGATGAGATTGCCTTCAATTAGAACCTTAATACTCTCATTAGAACAAGAGATTTCTGTTAAGTCATAATAATAAACTGACTGACACATGCAGCAATGTAATTTCTGCATAGTAATGCAGTTTATAGTTATTACATTATGGCTGACACACTAAATGAAATCTATTCACTTTATAGAGTCTTTTAATGTCTCACCATACACCTTAGTATCAGAATTTTTAAGTTGTGTACTTGTCAGAGATAAACTATTGTATGTTAGCTTACAAAAAAAATATCATTCATCCAATTGTGTATGGTTACAAACATACATACAAACTCATATATATGTTACTTTGGTTAATTTATCAATTAAACTCGATGAAGGTCAGGAGAGAAAACAAGTTTTTACATGTTATTATCACTGTGTAGTTATTTTTATACATTGGTGTCTCTAATTTTGATAAGCCCCTGAATGTTGGGCAAACTGTGATAAACAAATTGATTTAATCACTTCTATTGTATATAATGTGCATATGTGTAATATATGTTACTTATTGTTGAGATTAGAAAGATTTGGCAAAGATTTAAAGACTTTAGAAGGTTTGCTGTCTGTATTTTTTGATAACCAATTAATATGATTAAACAATTAAGATTTAATATTTTTTTTAATTCACTCTATTATAAACTCTCATGACATCTAGATACAGAGATGGAGTGTTTATATTCTGATGAAAATCACTCAAAATTGCCTTCACGTAAAATATCATAGATCTTCATAGATTTAGTGTATTTAGTTAGTATGTCACGTTATGTTTTTAATTTGGCTTTTCTTTGCAGATATTTAGTTATTTAAGCAACGCATTAGATATGGGTGGTGGTGGCCACGATTTGGTTAGTGGATTACGTGTTTGTCCGTTTTGTTGTGTCCAATTTGTCACGTCCCATTGTGTAGTTTGCATGTTTTACTTAGAAATGCTAGAAAGAATATTACTCATGAAGTACACACGGCTCAGGAGATTCCTGGGTATTCCGTATACAAATCAAGATGGGAAATCTCTCTCTTGAGCCCATCATGCCAGGTGTAATAGTGTCGCAAGTGCATTCTTTGGTGGTCAAATAGTAAAAGCATTTGACTGAAATAAGGGTGATGCTTGTATGGTGTGGAAAATATTATTTACTGGACACGTAACCATGCTTCGATATGGTTAAGGTGATTGCAAATTTATTTTGTTTTATCCACATTCAAACTTCTTGATTCAGGTCTATTTTTATGTATTAATTTTTTTATAAAAATAAGCTTTTGTGCTATAATCTTTGTGATTTTTGTGTTACAAGTATGTCATGCTCAATTTTTCATTGTGATCTAATGCAAAACTACCATGAATAATTCATCATCATCATGACTTGTCATTCTCATAAAATAATTTGTCATAAACATTGTCATTACAGTAAATCATTTACTGATTAAAATATTTTACCACAGTTTATGATTTGTTACAATTTTCGGTGAAGTGTCTGATTAATATGTTATTGGAACAAGAGTTATTTGAAAAATTTAACCAAAGACAAGGTCATATAATTCTTTTTCATAAAATATATTTTACCATAGGAAATCTGTCGCTTTATACACTATAAGCAGTTCAACTATCTGTATATACAACCGTATATACATCATAGTTCTAATAAGATCACCGGCCCATCGTCTACGACGACAGAACAAACCTAAATTTAAACTTAGAACTCATTCACATAATAATTAAAAAAATAAAAATACTATTTGCCTCATAATTGTAAAAAAAAAAATAATTATCAATCCAATGATCATATTAGTCAGTTTTGTTATCTGTGCACCTCGCGGCTATCTGTCAGCCAGCATTGTGCAATGAAAGCCTGCGCAAGTGTGTCAGAGGAAGGAAACGAAAGTGGGCCACACTTATCTAGTTAGTGGGCACTGCACCCTTCCAGTAGGGTTGCCAGGGCTGGACCAATGTGTTAGACAGTTAATTGCTATAATCTGTATTTTTTTTTTAATGACATCCTTTATAATAAAAATGACACAAAAAAAAATTCAGAGATTTTATCGCAACAATATAAACATAAGGACTAAGGGATAGGCTTACATACTTGTGATTCTTTTTTAGGCGATGGGCTAGCAACCTGTCACTATTTGGATCTCAATTCCATCATTTAGCCGAGCAGCTGAATGTGGCCATTCAGTCTTTTCGGGACTATTGGATCTGTCTACCCCGTAAGGAATATAGACGTGACTTTATTCGTTGTCATATCACGTTCAGCTGTGTATGGCTTAATGATGAATACTGTCGCTATTTGAATCTCAATAATATAATTAGGCCAGTTTTAGAGATTTTAATACAAATAAAATTAAACTCTTTCAGCTATTCTGCCTCAACACAATGTGAAATAACACGAAATAAGGCTAGGCCAATGTAATCATGGTTTCTTTTTCACGATTTTCGACAAAACATTATAACGTTAAGTGATAGATATTGCCGACATTGTAGACTGATTGTGGCAGATAAATAAAATTTGCTTAGATAAGGAAGCCATTTAAATCTAAAATTTCAAATGATTTCCTATTTATTACATTATTTTTATTTCAAGAGTAAGTACATTTAAATCAATGTGATTAGATCAAAATCGTGAGGAAACCTGCACATTCAGGCAACTGGATATGTGGCCATGATCCTATGGAGTTAGGTTCCCCGGTAAAGGTTGCGGGGGTCAACTTGACTTATCAAATCCAGGGTAGTGGTCTTCTTTGTCCAGTCACATCAGGAACCGAAGGCTACACGGGACTAACGGCTCCGAACGATATCCTCCTTTTTGGGAAGTTGGTAAAATTTCTAAAACTGTATAACCTAAATGTAACTTTTAACATTTTCCTGCATCAAAATTGGTTCAGTGATACGCAAGATAAACATTACATATTTTTTGAAGTATGTGAAAAAATGTGGAGTAATGATGAATTATAATCGAATAATTTTCATGTGACATAGGCACCTACTGAAAGGCTTAGTTAGTGAGTCAGGAATTTGAGATAACACGTGTAACATATTACTCAACCAGCCATTGTCGTTTTGGTATAGTTAAATAGCGGTTAGCACATTCAGAAGGTTAGTTTTATCGTATCATTTAATTATCACTTAAGATGCCGTGCCGTGTAGGGTACCCAGCAGTGCCGTATGGTTCCCAGCACTAATACAAAAAAGAATAGGACCACTCCATCTCCTTCCCATGGATGTTAGTAAAAGGCCACTATGCGATAGGCTCATAAACTTGGGATTCCTTTATTTTAGGCGATGGGCTAGCAATCCGACACTATTTGAATCTCAATTACGTGGCTTTTCAGCCTTTATGAGAGTGTTGGCACTGTCTGCCCCGTAAGGGATATAGACGTGATTATATATATATGTATACATATATGTATGACTAGCTGTGCCCGCGACTTCGTCCGCGTGGAATAGTTATTTTGGGCATCATATTTATTTTTGCAAACATCCTCCTCGGCTTTATCAATTATAGGGTCACGCGGTCACGCGTATTAGAAAGAACGCTGGTTCGCCGTATTAAATGTTTCGCTGCAAATTGCTTATAACGACTATATCTCAAAACCTATTCGTCTGATTTATATACTGTAAATGGCAATTTTAGTCTACATGAAAAGCCGAAAGTAATAAATATATTTATTTGGATAAGGATTAATACTGAATTAAAGAAAATTGGTTTCAAAATAACTTATGTTTATAATGAAAAAATAATCTTAAAAATGAACATAAAAGTGGTTATTGTAAGTAAACCTTAAGAGATAGATATATGCTCTCGCGGACTTTTTTGTGGCAAAAAATGAGTACTTCACATCTTTAGTACATTGTTTTATCTTTGTTGGTTTGCGCAGCGTTCGCGTGGAAAGCTCGCAGATGGCCGACTCATTCAACTTTCACCTGCATTGTTGACGTTTCCCGTAGGAAATCCGGGATAAAATGTAGCCTATAGCCTTCCTCGATAAATAGACTATCTAACAGTGAAAGAATTATTCAAATCGGTTCAGTAGTTTCTGAGATTAGCGCGTTTAAACAAACAAACAAACAAAACAAACTCTTCAGCTTTATAATATTAGTATAGATATATTTACGCTGAAAATCAATTTAATATTTCTAATTATAATAAGAAAAGGGGAAAAAATACTCTTATTTAATTCGTAAATTGTATGTATTTATGCGTCAATATTATTGCCTGGTAACGCACAATGTGTGCCGAAAATAGTGATTAAAACTTCATCATTAATTACTTTCCTCTATGAGTCATAATACCTCTTGCTGCAGTCTGAGAGCCATTGACATACTATTGAAATAGACTGGACAGATAATTTTTGTTCCATTCTTAATCTCAAAGAAGTAACTTCTACATACATTTTTACATTATCCCTTACGGGGTAGACAGAGCCATCAATCTCGCAAAGTACGCATGTTCAGGTGTATGACTTTAGTCGCCTTTTACGACATCAATTGTAAAAAATAGAGTGGTCCTATTCTAAAGTAGTAACTTGTTTATCTGTTCATTATAATTAACTCATTGGCTTTATTCATCAATATAATACAGTTTGAAACTTTTGCATTAACTGAAGTTAGTAAGATATATCACATAATCAAATAAAATTCAGTGTGTTAACTTAATCAAGCACAAGTTTATTGTCTCGACGATTCAGAAACGTCATCATGAGTAAAATTACTTTGTCAATCTGTCATTACACTGTCGTCACAGCTTTTTAATCGTTTTAGTCATTTCAAGTTGCGGACTTCAAGCGACTATACTTAAATGTTATCTATTTTATATTAAATGTCTTTGGATGATGTAAACGGTGACGCACTCAGCTGGGGTTTATCTTGAAACGAATTTACGACATTTTACCTGTTTGTTGTTAGACTGTGACCTTAGTCATATATTTGATCGGTATTTTATATGGCGAAAGTAGGTCGAAGGTCGAACATATAGCCTCCTATTCGAATTAGAGAGTTTTCATAGGAGTTGCTACAATCTTCTGCAAGGCAATTCATCTCTCCTCTCATGGGTCTACTAGAAGATTTCTATTGACATAAGCAGCACCTTTGTACGAGAATAACTGTATTTAATGCTCCTGTATATAATTTTGTGTACATAAATAAATAAATTTTCTCGTTTCAAATCATAAAGTCTATAATGCGTTCTTGCAAACAATAAAAACGCCACAGAGGGAATCGTCGAACACACGAAGCCTCGCGTAG
The DNA here is from genome assembly GCF_032362555.1 of Amyelois transitella. Taxonomy (NCBI): domain Eukaryota; kingdom Metazoa; phylum Arthropoda; class Insecta; order Lepidoptera; family Pyralidae; genus Amyelois; species Amyelois transitella. The sequence goes on from NC_083512.1 coordinate 11,186,199, forward strand.
GCTCGATTGGATCACGATTCAATATAGACACTGAAAAAAAAAGCGAAACCGCAAGCGGCCACCGGCGAATCTCACTATCGCTCTCTTCTTCACCCCCGTGCCGCAAGACGGAGACGGAAGGTTGTAGGACTTCGCCCGCGTGCAAGAGCGTGCGGCCTTGGGCTCGGGGCGCGCCGGTGCGCCTGCGCATCCCCGCGGTCGCGACCGTTCAGTTCAAACATAAACGCCGCGTCCGCCAGACGCGGCTATAGTGCCGCCTGCCCTTTACATTCAACCCCTCACTAATTTGTGTGTGTGACTATTTACCAGTGCCTGTGGAATAAAAATAATCAACATGGTTGCGGGAGGAAAACAGGTACTTAGATGATGTAGTTACATAACTTGTTATCGGTTGATAACACTGTTTCGTTTTACAACCTTTTTTGAGTTTTATAGTTATCGCAATAGGATTATTTTTAATTAATGCTTAATGGTTTACCCAAACTGACGATAACATCATCTGGGATCCCCAAAACTCGGTGTGAGTTAAGTGACTTTTACTTTCCTCTATTGTTCTTTACACAATTTCAACGAAAAGCCCTAGCAACAGCAAGCCTTGAAGCATCATCGCTAAACATTTCGTCAACAGAATAAATTTGTGTAGATATAGATTTCTCTCTATACGATGTTGACTCAAATCATAAGTTACGCTGATGTCATCGTCATAAATTTCAAACGAACTCGATCGTCTCGCCTGTAGTCTTATTTTATTTATTTTGCATTGTGCAAATGGTTTTAACCGTCGTTTTGTTCCCCATCCTTATCCTTCCCGTCAATTAGAAAGAGATGGACGTCTTTCCTGTTTCGCCCAGGGTCCAATACTCGCTATCCTTCTTCACTTTAATACAATATTTAAATAAAAAAACAGTTGTATGCTGTTTCTATGTTGCTATCGCCAAGGTCCTTTTATGGCATCATTACTATTTACTCAGAATTATCGCTTACGTAAGCAGTTGTTACTGCAAATCATGAATTTGTTTATCGATTATGAGTATTTATGAGATATTTCGATTTTAATCGATTTAATCTTATCATTAGTCGTGCCACTATTCGTTAAAGTGATCGTTATTTTGATTTGATTAATTTAGGGAATATTTTAAAATACTAAATCGCAACGGTGAACTTTTTCATTCACTAAGGTCAGCAAAGGATGTCAATGGTTTACAATTTAACTGTTATTAAATATTTAGTCTACTTAGAATACATGACACTTAAATCCTGTAAGAGCATATTCTAAAGACAAAGATACCAATTTTAATCATGAAAAGATGTTAAAATCAATAGAATTGGGAATGGATGTTTCGCGTGTCGGTGAATTCATTGTTAAGACACCAAGCAGTACATTTGTCTAGCAATAAATTTACTTCAGACCATGGTATGACGTGATGTCTTCAAGGCTCAATATTTTTTCCTTGTCTGTCTTCTTAAAAGCTGTAGCGTGACTAATTTCGGCCGTATGCATTTATAAGAAGCCTATACAATACTCTATTAGGTTGGAATTAATAACTCAAAAAACAATGGTATGAATCTTTTAGGATTCTTCTTAAAGGCGATGGGCTAGCAACCTGTCACTATTTGAATCTTAATACTATCATAAACGTGGCCTTTTAGTATTTTCTAGACTGTTGTGCCTGTCTACCCCGCAGGGTTATAAGACGTGACTGACTTGTTCCCCTGAACTCTAGCCTCTTTAATCTCACAAAAAAATCTTGAATTGCCTTTTTTAATGAAATTAATCTACATCTCTTTAAAGCTTCTTGTTCTTGAAATTTTGATGAGTTTTATTCATGAAAACAAAATTTACTCAAACGCACATACATATATTGTCATCCAATTGGATTACTCCAATTGTTAAATGATCTATTTACCATAGCAAAAGTCACATTAGTAATCTCAGGTATATTATGCCTTCACAAAGGTCACAATAATATATAATTATGTATGTACAAATAGAATAGCCACATTTAATATCAACCTGCAGTCACGTGCGGACTCCACGTCACTCATTCATGACATTTATTTCTGTATGTACTTGAATTTAATTTGACGGTCGCTATGCTCTGTGCCCATGTAGCGCCGTTTCACTTGGTTTCACTCGCACACAACTGCGATTTCTACACTCGGGGCCCATTTCTTTCTCTGTCACCTTTTTAAATTCTCCATGTTTTACTTTCGCTTCTGAATTTTTGATCTCTTCTGTTAGGCTTTCTTTTAGATCTCTGTTATATCTTTTATCTCTATCGTCTGTCTTTTATCTCTATCGTCTGTCTTCTTTGGTAAATATAGATGTTTTATCATTAACTTCTCAACTGCCTAAGCACTGATTAGTGCACTGACTTCAACAACTTCGCACGCGCTACCGGCCACGTCTTTTATTTTAAGTTTGGAAATACTCCTTTCTCGCTCGAAGGATTTGATTTCTCGCGGCAGATGCGGGTGTAAATCGGATCGCGAGCTCGGCAGCTCAGAGGATAAATGTTACCATTAGGTAGAAATTTGAAAAGTAAGCGTCTAAATTTGAACATATTCTTTAAGGCGATGGGCTCGCACAGCAGCCTCTCACTACTATCCAACTAAAGGTTCCCGTAGACTCTTTTCAAAAATGCTGGCTCTGTAAGGAATAAAGACATGATATGTATGTGTGTAGTGTATGTAGGTTGAAATTTGTGATCTGAATTAAGCATTTCATCAAGAAATGCATTCACGTTGCCACCTCTAAAAATCTATTTTACTCTTCCCCTTTTATCGAATTCACTTCCTGACCCATCTTGGATATCAAGTTTTTCAAATACGACACATGATTATTGTACAACAGATGCCGGATTCACAAGCTGACACGTGTTACGCTCACCTGTCGTTTGCACCTGCTATAGCCGTTGCATTAGTACTGAATTTTTGGATATCTTGATATGTGTTACATGCTTTATGTAAATAAATTTCATTTCTTTTCTTTACACGCTTTGTATCTAAATTTTCAGATTTCATTTTTTTATTAACTAGTCGTTTTAGAATTGTTGGGGGATATTATACGGATTTGAAGACTCCTAGCTAGCTCCTAGCTAAAGAATTTTTGATGTATGAATGAATATTCGCTTTTGCCTTGGCTCCACTCACTATTTCAAAAAATCCCTTCATTTCTAAAACTACATCATTATAATGATTTCGTATCACCAAATTGATTTAAGCTAAGGTTTGATGAAATTGAAATAAAGACTTAAGATAGAATTGTTTTCTCTATGCCATGAAATTGTCAACTTCAATTACAAACATTGTTTAACGTGTGCTATTACGTAATGAATTGTCGGGAGTTCATCAAGTTGTATTATTATATGTACTTAACGGCTTGTGATGTTCACCTTCTTTACCATGTATAGGATGATAGTGACTTCCTATTTCTTCGTATTATCTCTACAGGGAAACTACTTGTGTAAGTAAGGTGTTATCTCAATTGCAATGTCAAAAGACTGCAGTTTCTCACACATGACATTGAAAATTTGAGTCCCTGTGACTTCTACACGTACCTATTAGGTAGATAAAATGAACAGACATTTTACTTAGCGGAGCGGATTGAAATGAAAAGCCGGCGCCACATCGATGTTGTAATCCTATTAATAGATTCTAACCTCATATGGTTGCCATACGTAATTTGCCTCGTTTTTCGGTCATGTTCCATTATATTGTTACTAAAGTAAATTTTGTGTTATACAAATCTTTGCCAAATCTTATCTCTCACTATGTCGCACTCTGACGCAATATATCAGCAATTAGTAACGACAAGATATACAAGGAGAGTGTGGATGAAAAGGTCGGAGTGGGAAGGCCTAGACGAACGTATCTTGATCATATTAAGGACGTCTTGGCGAAGGGTCAGGTCAAGATTACCCGAAACCGCAGAGCTTGAATGAAGTGATTTATGAATGTGGATGAAGCGAAGGAAGTATGCAGAGATCGTGACAAGTGGAAAGATGTAGTTTCTGCCTACCACTCCGGGAAAAGGCGTGATTTTATGTATGTATATATTTTCAAAACTCGGGGCTCTAAATATTTGGCTGTATGAAAAAGTATATTAACTGCTTCTTATTTTGCCTTTTCTTAGTGTAAATCCTCATATTTAACCATAGTTAGATAAAGATCGTTATCTGTAATATCTCTGGTATTGCAAACAACTATGATGACACCATCATATTTTATTTATTGAAGATACAGGCAGCATTAAATCAGTAGCATGTTAAGATAACATAAACATTTAATTTTAATTTATATTGATAATGTTTTTTCCCTTACAAGGTAGACTAAGCAAACAATCTCGAAAAGACTGGAAGGTCAGTCTCAGCCAATGATGGTATGGCCCAATGATGGAATTGAATTTGAATTATTGAATGCATTTTCATAATATAACTTTATATAAGTTCTAACAAAGTAAACGTTATAATAAGATTGTAACAGTTAAATTTCTCAGTCATGCATAAATGATTGCTGACCTTTCTCATCATTGTGTAACCTGATATTACACGGGCCATTATTTGTAATACCTAGTCTAATGGACATGTCTGCATACAAGATGTCATCAAATTGTGTTCCGGGAAATCTTGAAGGAGAGGCCTCGTTCAGCTAGCTGTAAGGCGAAATCATAGCATTGAAATTCATATAGCGACAGGTTGCTAGCCCATCGCCTAAAAGAATAATCCAAAGAATACAATATCGTCATCATAAATTACAATAACTATACTATGAAAGATAACTCTCGATCGTATTGACAGCTGAACAGTTGAACCTTGTCCATTTACGTTGTATTCCCTTGACACCGTCTAGCACGTACGAAACCTTTAACTTTTCCATGTGTATACACGTTCCTATCCCTGATTGTTGTGTTAGTTAAAACATTGTTATTATTGTTGTAGTCAGCTTTATGAATATGATTCTTGATTGTTTCTGTACAAAGTAAATTCTATTTGTTATTAAATACGTTGTCATCATTCTTTACTTGTTTTCCTTCAGCGTTGAATAAAGCTGTTGTTAAGTCAACTGCTAGCGTAACATGGTTATCATATTTGTTTGATTAATATTGTATCACAATTAGTTTATTTTAAAATGCATACATGTTATCATATCAACCAGTTATTATGATTCTCTAAAAGATATTCTTTCTGGCCTGATTTTCACCCATAAAAATATAGGCTGTAAATACCTTAAGGATAATATTTTACTATCTATATTTGCATTCTGACCGAGATTCGTTATCTATCTAGTAATTCCCACCTTCACGAGTATCGTGCGCAAGATAAGCTAATTGAAGATAAAATCGACTCGCACTCACATCGTTTACTTTGGCGGATAGTGGAACATAATCGCTATATTCTATACTTTTTATGTATTCATAAGATTGGTAAATATACTCTGTGTCCTGTTTGCGTTGTAGTCACAGACAAAAAAATAAAGAGGCCCCGGCGTGTCCGATATTTCTACGGTTTGGGAGATCTAATGATTTCTGATTTTAATAAGTTCTGCAACATCTGAACTCTCAACCCCACACAATGTTTGTTTATAATTAACACTATTTAATAAATCTAGTTTAGAATAGTCTTGTATTGTTTCTCTATTGTAAGATATCTGTCCTGATTGCACAAACTTTACATATCCAGTGGATCATGTTAAGATGCTACAAGAAAAAAGCATAATAAACTGAAGAGTATAAATCACTTTGTTTGAATCTAATTTTACACCAGCTTTTGGTCTCGTGCCAAACGGATGTTATCTTCCGGGACTCTTATATCTCTGTTTTATTATATCATCGTTTATTGCTATGACTGACAATATGATTAGTCTTTCAGCGCTATTTTTATATACAGTCGCTACTATACGTTTTGACGTCATAGCTGTTTCGTTCTAAGTGAGGTTGAACTTCTCAAGATGAATCGAATGTTCTGAATCAATTGACGTCATTGATACAGTGTTACGTCTTTATTCATTAGCACATAAGAGATTAAGACTTACCTGACGTCGAAAGATGATATGAGGACGTTGAAGATAGGAACAAGTGGAGACATATATGTCGGAAAACCCCAAGATCAAAAAGATAAAAGACATGACATAATAGAAACTCAAAATAATTAAAATTAAGTCTTTAAAAAAGAATCAAAAGTTGTCAATAGTGATACTTGAGCAATAAACAACAGAAAACATTAAAAAATAAATAACACTCGGAAGCAACAAGTTAATTATCAACTTATACAAATTATAGTGAACGGCGATGACTGTGCTAACACAATGGTCGCCAAAGAGATTTTATCGGTAGGATGCTGTTAACAATGGCTCGCGCGGTTCGTTCATACAGCTATCGAGGTCGCTGGCGAGCCTTGATTCTTCCCCTATACCTAACTGTTATTGTACCCGCATGAATCACTAAGTAGAATTACAAGGCAAAGATGGGAATAGATCAAGGGATTGCAAGTTGTTATGGAAAAAAAGAATTATGTAAATTAAAACATTGAAAGCTATTGACATAAACGATAATATACCAGGTGATACGCTACAAAATCAAAGTCAAAAAGAAGATTGTGAAAGAAAATCAAATGTCAAGAGAAAATGAAACATTCGATTGTGTTGACTTCTTGCAGAAGTTAGTAGTAAAAGTTAACTTGAGGCTGTATAAAATTTTTTAATCTTGCTTCGTTCATGAGTTCTTTTTTTTTGGTAGTTAGCCTGAAAGTTTTCTCGTAGATCAAACCATGTCAAAGTACCTATGCAATGATAATGCACAACCTTGAGTATTTGTCAAAGGTTAAATCATAAGTTTATAAATGTCGAAATAAATGAGTTGTCCTAGTCATTAAGAAGATGTTTGAAACTTATTATTTTAATGCCGTGTGGTTCCCGGCACCAATACAAAAAAGAATAGGACCACTCCATCTCTTTCCCATGGATGTCGTAAAAGGCGACTAAGGGATAGGCTTACAAACTTGGGATTCTTTTTTAGGCGATGGGCTAGCAACCTGTCACTAGTTGAATCTCAATTCTATCGTTAAGCCAAATAGCTGAACGTGGCCATTCAGTCTTTTCAAGACTGTTGGCTCTGTCTACCCCGCAAGGGATATAGACGTGACGGTATGTATGTATGTATGTATGTATTTTAATTCAGAACCCAGTCTTTACTGATCTTACGCAGATAAGTTGTGTACTTAATGGTACGTGATATAATGTGTGTCCTTTGCCATGTAGGCTTCGAAGCATGAGGTCGGTCTGCGGTGGACACAAGGGCAACACTATCGCTATATTTCATTGTAGTAAGATTTTCTTAGACATGTGTCAAAAGGACATTTGTTGGTTATTAAATTTCCTCTTTGTATATAGTCTCACCGTTACGATTCTAGAAACATTTTGAATTAAACAAATCGTTTTAATCCACAAAATTTGTTTCTAAATAGTAAATTTTCACAAATGTGACGCCATTTTTAGATGTTAACCGTTTTGTTTGGCGTCCTTTCTCCATATTTTTTTAATTATATTTAATAATCTGTATAAAAAGGTTTTTGTATAATAAAAGCTGCTCTCCTAATTTTTTAAATTTTTTATTCAGGTTCTGTTTTATGAAAATCGCTTCTTATATAATTAAATGATTGCGCTTGTGTTATTCGCAATTCATGTTTGCACTAAGCACCCACAGCCCCACACGCCATATCAGCTAATTGCTAATAGGTGTACTAAATTCCTTCAAACAATTGGATTTGCTCTACATTTTCCACTATGATTATCCCATTGTTTCAGCTATTGTTGATGTTTTGTTCTTTGAATTAAAGTAAAAAGGTTGGCTTGAAAATTAAGACTAGCTCAATACAAACGTTATCGAGTTACATAATTCTCATTTCGTTGTGTTTCGCATTTGTTTTAAAATAAATATTATTGAATATCTCACTTGATACAATTTCAAAGTAAGTACTTCTAATTGCTTTCAGCTGTTAATTATCGTTAATTTGACTAAGTATCGTGCTAGCAACATGTTGGCAATGACATTTTCCTTGATCTTCAGTGACCTTGTAGTTGCTAAACTGAAACCTACGTGATTTCCTTAAACAAACCTGTATTTCCGTAAATCTTTGCCTATGAATACGAAGTCTCTTAAATCATATGATGGCGATTAACAAAAATATTGTGTGGTATCACATTTTACACAGATTTTGAATTAGTTGCACCAAGCGTCGTCGCGTTATTCAGACACATTTTTTTTAAATACGCCTGAATTATGTTCCTCACCAATTATTAGTTTAGTTTACCGAACTAAATGTAATTGTTTTCTTACCAATAAAAATAAACCTAACATTTTATCATTTCTTGTCAATCAAACTCAAAATATTAGAAGAACACAAATATTAATCAGTTCTATCAGCCATATATTATTATTTCAATAGGTCCATATCTCATACCTCCCATGTTTTCCATATTTGCTTGAATTTCATCCATTTTCAATGTGAAATATATTCTAACACAGAGAGTCATCCACAATTTCAGTGTTCAATGTGTTTTGTTCATCATTATCTAAATCATCACCTTAAAACAAGAACATCTTCGTCAATTTTGAGTGTTCAATGTGATAAGTTCATCACTTATAAACATCATCCTAATACAAGAAAATGTTCCAGATGAACGTCCGCGTGACGACGATGGACGCGGAACTGGAGTTCGCGATCCAGCAGACGACCACCGGCAAGCAGCTCTTCGATCAGGTGGTGAAGACCATCGGCCTGCGAGAGGTGTGGTTCTTCGGCCTCCAGTATACCGACTCCAAGGGAGACCTCACCTGGATAAAGCTGTACAAGAAGGTTAGTGGACATTTCTTGAAAAATTCAATCAGTTTATGTTATTGATTTGCAGTTGGTGGATTTGTATCTTTTTCTTTGTGTTTATTTTTAATAGTAATTCTCTCTGATGTAAAAGGTATTATAGGTTAGATTTTCAGTATATGGAATTGTACTCGTTCTTTTTACTAAGTATATGAATGTCACTTTACTTACTTTTAAAATTTATTCTAACACTCTTGTCTACGATATATTTAAATAAGTACATCAATATCTTATGTATAAGGTTCACTAAACTTATTATTATGTTAAAGCAAGAAGTAATACTAATGTGTACAATGTTCGAGTTAAACTCCGTGATAAATTAAACGATCATCAAGTTAATTCAACGATAAATCTCTTTAAGTGCACGAAAATGAAGCACGTTAGTGATGCCACTTCATAGAAAGTGATACACTTTTAAATTGGTCTCATATGGTCTGTGAACACGGTAATAAGTCCTAACTAGATGCGATTCATAACATCTTTGCTAAATATTTGGCGAATTCAAAATATTAAGAAATGATTATAATGAAAACTGATATCAAGTGTAATGAACCTCATTGAGCAGTTATAGGCTTCCAAGACATAATTGGTTTAGAAACAGTAGTGAAATTGAATCAAGCTGGATTTACCGCTTATGTGATCCATGTAGTGCTGATTAGAAACTACGTTGTTTACTAGTCTCGGCTCGGCGCAGGCGTCTACCGCTCGACCGAGAAAGCCCATGCGACCATTATTTTTAGCACATCAATGCAAAGTTCAAGTTTATTTATCTTTACGCCAGTTGGCGCGTTTACGACTTGTATATTGCGTGTTTCACCGCCTTCGCTTTCAGTTTTCGCTGAATCAAAATGTTCATTAGTTTCCCGTCTTACTTTGTCTAAGAAATGTGTACATCTCTCTCGCTCTAGCTTGCTAATACGTAAATAGAGCGTAATTGGAACTTGAAAGAAACACGTTGTAAATGCATATCTGATGTTTCTACACCGATGCGAATTTAATTTTACGGAAGTTTAATCGTGAATAAACAAATTCCAAAAATACGCGTAATGTAATTATGAGTCATAATATGATGGATGTGATTCACATCAAGATAAGCTCTGTGATACACGAAAGCAATTTATCCATCCATCCAACATAAGTTTGGATAACTTTATCCCGCAGTGTCTAGGGCTTAGGTCATCGATTATCAGAAATTATATAGGTACATTATGCACAAATTATCAATCAGATTGATAAGTTTTCATTCTCTTACTTAACTGTTTAAACGAACACCACACTTATATTTAGGTATGGATAAATTTAAAATTACCACACAAGCATCATAATATAAATCAAAAATTTGGTGATGCAATAAATAGTTACCAAACTAATAATTGTAATAAACCTTATGACGTGATAATTCATTGCAAATGGAAACGAATTTTTGTAAAAATTAATCTTAAGAATACATTTCAATTCAAAATCTTCAACAAACAGCTTAATATCTGAACAGGGACAACTAACAATTTTCTTGGGGTTATAAATAAAACAATACATCCTCACCTCACCTTGGTTCAATTGCATTCTGTGCGCGTTTCCGCCACCACCGTTGTCGTCGTCAACAATTTCGTGAAATTGTTTTCCTCTCGACATTGACCCGGTAAAGCGAATGTCGTCTGGACAGGTTCGCAGGCTGAACTTATCAACGAGGACGTCTGCTCGATAGCACGTCGGTACTCGGCTGTTGATGTATACCTTTCGAATGCTATTATTAAAGTGGTTGGTTCTAGAATAAGTATATAAATAAGACCTCACCATGATTCAATACGCTTTGGGTCAGGTGCGCCCTGGGCTCCTCGCCAGGTTAACACCAGAAGGAAGAAGGAATAAATAAGACCAAAGAAGTAGAGAAGATGAGAAGAAGTAAGATAGAAGTGATAGTGAGATGGCAAACGACAAGCCGAATTAAAGAAAACTAACGTACTAAACCGATCTCACATAAGAAGTGGGATAAGATAACGAAGACGTAGAAATATGACTCAACTGTTATTAGAACATCATTTACCGATGAAGGAATACTTCGACGGCTCATCAATATTTAGCGCTTTATATTTAACTTTCCGTTGATGGCTACTGTGTTTCTTCTGGCAAACAAAATTGTTAACGTGTTTCTTGAAAATGCGTTTAGAGTAGAAATATTATAATGATAAGAAAGTGTAAGATAAGGCCGTCAAAAATTTTTGAAGTAATTAGAAGCTTTCGCATGATCAAAACTTTTAGTGGAAATTTGAGTGTCTGTAGATTTTCGATATGCATTCCTTGCTCTAGTTCTGGTCTAGCCGCGTTCTTGTTTATTGCTGCTTTCAATATTCTGTGGTTAAATTAACCATCTTACGTAGGCGTAACCGGATTTGGAAACGTCATGGCATCACCATATCATAGTGTATTAACATTCCACGATTAGATAGCAACCGGCGAAACGTTCAAGTGGTTACAATATCACAAAAACAATAATCAAATAAATTAGAGAAGGGAGATGCAAGTTACTTGAAGTTATTAAAAGATTTTTTTAAAGTGGGGCAATGTCTAGTCTCCATCTTATTTATTAAATTTATGAATTGCTTATATGAAAATATATTTTTTATCTAAAGTTCCTTATTAAAAAAGTTAGATGTTTTTTATATGTCGCTGCCGTGTGGTGAAATCTGTTATTTGATTGAATGACTACAAGACAACTCGACTCGACAAGAAATCTGCAGAATCGAGAAATCTCAATGAGTTTTCTTGAATCGACGCAATGGTCGCTTTGCGTTGGCGATCCACACGTGCCTCAATGTAAACACCGCCATTAACTTATTGATAAACGACCATTTCATCGCTCCAGTGTTGATAAACTTCCCCGCAACGATCAGTTCCTGTATAGTCTGTATGGAATTGCGTTTCTTTTCCTTATAAATTAACCAATATATCGATAAACAATGTTTGTAGCACAACCAATCCAAATGGTCTTGATTCCTTCAGAAAATATAGTCGCAAATTGTCATTTTCTTAAAGTCCATCTCTATATATAGCTAGGTCTGTTCTATCGTTGCCTTGGTTACTCGAATCGAATTATTTCCGCCTGTAGACGGTTATTACGATGATAAAGGCATGAGTCAGCAATACGTGAGTGAATGTCAGGCTATTTGCAATTTGTAGCTTCACGTATAATATGGTATGTGTCGTCTTGAACCAAAGGATATTCTGCATATTTTTAAGTTGTATATCATAACCTTCTAGACTGGACCGTACCTTTACTATTCCCTTCCATTCTGGCATCATCAGTATAGTTGACCATTCAAAATGTAACCGATTCATTGAGCTATCAAGTTCCCCGCTTAATAATAACAGCATAGTCCAGCTCCATCCATAGGCACACAATGGCGTCATTAATATTATATCCCAGTGAGTCACCTCGACGGAAGCTCGCGTTTATCTGCCGGCGACCGTTAACGGCTGATATTTAATTGTCCAACGTTATCTGCACATGTGGATTTTGTTTAGATTTCACATCTTCAGCGAAACTGGTATTATTCGCATCGTTTGTGGTTGGTAACAAGTTTATTTTATAGTTGTTAGATTTTGCTCCAATGAAGATTTGTAGTCATCTTGATCCATTGCAACCTTTGTAATATCCTTCTCGGGACCTTCTCTAGACCTTCTTCGTTGTCTTCTATTTCTGTCTTTTCCTCGATATTTGCATCCAATTAGAGCCAATACAATGTGGATAACATTTCGTCATCTCTTTTTATAATATCTTCTTGACTCATGCAGTAAAATCATTTATCAATTGCTAATAATCGCGACATCCTGACGGTGAATCTCTTATTTTAATTTGTAAAGTAGTTGTATAGAGTTTTCATGAGAATTCTTTAAAATTGCGTAAACTAGATTTATCAGAGTCAGCTGATGTCAGCAGAGTTGTTCTTAGCCATTTTAAAGTCTGCATAATTATGTCTTCATTGTGATAAAGTGTGTTTGCACAAAGCGATGTCACTTCAAAGTATGTATATTCTACATACTTAGATAAGGCTTAAATTTGCAATGTCTAAATATAATTTTGTGATTCATCCCATACCAACATTAAAGTTAACGACTTTTATAAGAAATTCACACATAATCGATGATGACATTTTATTATTAGGTCGTCTAAATATCTCAATTTATTACTAACTGAAGCATTTCGTACTCTAGTCACACGCGTTACGTCATAATATACAATTAGCATACATTATGTTACGTAACACATTAGGTTCATACAAATGCGAAATACTAATGCCTACAGCTCATTTGCTTTGGCGAACTTATAAGGGCGTGCACATAATGAGCCCATAAATGTATGTGTGCAGTGTGCATTATCATAGCGTGCGTAATCCTTATTTATATTCACACTAAATGTTACATGTATAATGTCGGGTGTCAAAATTATCTTTCGAATTTGACCTTTTTAATTTTTCTTTATTAAACTTAAAAATTTTGGCCAATGGTGCAAAATTTCATTTTAAACGCAGGTAACACTAAACGTAACGGGTAATTTTCTAGCCTTATATAACTTCTTAAGAAAAGTTTATGAGCAAAATCTACACCTGCCTATCCGATTTGTGTTTCACCTTTAATGGAGAGAAATGGCGTTTAGAGTGTATCTTTATTTAATAATTATGCTTTATCTTTGTAATGTGCAGTTTATTTCTTAATGTGACAATAAAATGTTTATATACTCTCATGAAAGCGATGATCATAAATATAATTACACAATAGAGAGAAACAATCACTGTCATGAGATTTTCTTCAAACACATTTTTATGATTTGATTGGATTCATCAATGATCAACTCTATTACTTGCAACTACCAACAATTTTTTCCGCCTGCTGTTAGTTTGAAATTCTAAATCATTTTGTGAGTCATAGCACAGGACACTAACAAATAGTCCACCACCGTTATCTCATTTTCTAACGTTCAACGCAGCTTAAAGCTGACTTTAAATTATTTGTAGTGTATTTGTTAAGTCCAAACCGGAAAGCGCTAAGTGTGAAGTCAGGTTCTTGTCAAATTGGCTATAGAATAGGCCAGAAAAAGCATTCACGTTTACCGAACCCCGTCTTCTAACACACGAAGAGCAAAACTAGTTATTTCAACAATTTTAGTGTGCATGTTATTAAGCATAATAGATGCAGCATGATCAGGTATCTAGCGTGTCTAATAAAATTCTATTAAATCATTGACACCCAATTTAAGAATCCCTTCAATAAATAATCATTGTATCTGTCTACTTCGTCTTATAATTGTAGATCTATCCTTCAATTCATTTCATTGTGTATTATAAACTTCAGTGTCAAAGTTTTTAATTGTTACAACATCGTTAACACTGTAAGCGTAGGTCGGGAAAGCGAGATTTCTCCTGCGTAGGTACTGCGTGGTCATGCCATCCTGCTACCTGTCTGTTAGGTAACCCCGCTCGTAAAACTAGTGTTGCGATGTGTTGTCACGTAGTGATCATTTGAACACGCTTCATGACAAATTACATTGGAGTCTTTATGGCACGGAAAATACAAAGACGCTAATGAATTAGGTTCATGTTTCCTTAACATTACATCATTAAAACATATGTTATCATTATAACATTGTACCTTTGTATTAAGACACTTGTGTTGTAAAGAGAAATAAATTCTTTTTATTATTTATTATAATAATAACAATGTTGTATCTTTTTAATTGTAAGTGCTAATTGTAATAACTCCAATGATTTTTATATGTTGTCATTTTTGTAGATATTGTTAGAACTCAAAACAATTTTTTTTTTTTTACTTTTTGATTTCTACCGAATACAGTATTAACCCAAGATGTCACTGCTATGCCTAAAGATCTTATACAAAATCACCACCCACCAACACCCAATTATGCTAACATACTTGCAACATACAAGAATTCCAGTCTAACTTAAATTGTCTCATTCTTCAAACGCTGGAGTCGCTCAACAAAGCCATTGAACTTGAAGCAGTCAAAATTAATCTTACAGTTTTTGCATCAGTCTCGAAGAAACACCCACTACTTGTGTTCACTATTACTCATCGATGACATAAGTATTTGCAAGTTGGTGATGTTAAATTTATTGTTAGCTTTAAAGTGAATCAAATAATAATTAACAACGGCTTTCCGCTGTCCTGTTTCACCTTTGGACTGTAAGGACCAGATTTTAAAACCACAGTCAAATGATATACAAGACTTTATATCATTCTGTTATGTACAATAGGAAATTTACAAACTACTCATAATAAATAGTGCATAATTGAATATTTTTAAGGTTTTTTTTTGACTACTCCATCACCGAATAATTAAGATGGGTGGATCATATTTCTGGCACGCTCGTATACAGCAATAATGTTTCTGTCAGTCAAATTATTTTGTGAATAGTCTTTGAGCATATAGCCATAACCAATGAATACATTCAAAAATCATTCATACACGTTTGATTATTCATGACACAAATAGAACTTGTTTTGAACGCGCACAAATGCAGTTCATATTATTATAGCTGTTTGAAGTTGGTTGAATATTACAAAAAGTATTTCAATTCTACTGCAGCCATCAAATTCTTTATTTGTCTACATTGCTTGCAAGGTATCACTTAGAAATTAGAATAACGATACCAGTTCTTCCAAAGTAAATTAATCATTTACGAACTTCCCAGCCTCGTTTTATATGAAAAGTAATTTTAATAGGAAAGGATGAAGAAGAACATTTTTAGAAACGTTGAAACTATAATTACTCAAGAAATTGTAATAAATTTCCAAGCTGGACTTGGGGACAGACGTTTATTGCTATTTTCTTATATTTCGTTTTTGACCATATAATGTGAAGGAGCAACTGTTTGATTGTACATTTTATAGCTAGTTCATCTTAAAAATATCCACACTTCACAAATTGTCTTCAAACGTTAATAATTTTTGAACAAGTCATTCTACGACTATTAAACTCCCATAGGACTCAAACAGAATGAATGGTAATAGCACACTACGTTATATTCCCATGTGAAATCAAATACTTAGTGCGCATAAATTATGTGTTACGACACATAAGTGTGAATGATTACGCTCGTATTGAGTTGCGGTAATTGCATCGTAGGATAGCTGGATGCTGATGATAAAAGAAGATTATGAGAATGTCAACGTATTTAGTATACACTAACCCTTGATTAATCATGATGATTTGGCGATAGATCTATAATCTTTCTGCTCCTATCCAAATAAGTGAAATCTTTACTAATCTTCCTCCAGGCTTTGTCCCGGTTGCATTCTCACCTCTCTGGTGAGGAGCCCGGGGTATGCGTTTGAACATGAATCCTGGATTGGGTGAGTCAGGTTTTTACAAGAAAAGACTCCCATCTGACCTCCGCAACATTTGCAGGTAAACTTAACCCATATTGGCTATATGGTTACACATCCGGTTGCCTGAATCTGCAAGTCTCCTCACAATGTTTTCCCTCACTGCAAGTGATTCTCATTTACTCAAGTGATTCGCTCCAGGTCTTAAACTAGTCGCTTTAGACTTTTGAGAAACATCTTCCAGAACTTATTCTGTATAAAACTCTCTCAAGCTCTGTATTCCATTTTGTTTTTCTATCCTTACATATCTGTTATAGTTTATCTCATCAAATAATAAATTAATCTTCCTTCACTACGCAGTATCAAACAAGCAAAATTACCAAAGCCTTATTTGTGTCTGTTTATTTATTCCTCAATAACTCTAAGAGCTTGTTTCCGGCACTCCACGCTGGCGGTTATCCAGTTTTGTGCATTAAACTGACGTTGATGAGATATAAACAAATAGATTTACGTTCCACACCCGGAAATGCTGATTTCATTGGTGAAAATTACTCTGAGGATGAGTAAATACGTCTTTTGATTTTAGTTTTATATAAAGTACTTTTGAAATAAATGACTTTTTTGACTTTTAGTTGACCGGAAGTAATCCCAATTGGGATAAGTCCGCCATTGTACGTACTCTTCTAAATCCTATGAATGTTTTGTAATTTGGTATATTTCTGTTAATGTGCAATAAAGAGTTGACAAACTTTTTTGAAATAAAATATATTCGAATACACTTTGCATGTAATTTTAAGGAAAATAACATGAATAAAGTTGTCATTAATTTTCCTGTTTACTCCCTTTTTCATGGTTATATTACCACATTCTCAACTTTCCTTGAAACTGGTCTGGGGCAAGGCTTTTACATTTATATTTATCAGTTAAGGTCATCATTGATTGCTTATATCGATGGTGGTAGGTTATTGGATACACCGGCTAAAATTAATCCAAATCACTTGATATCTTTAGGATTTTCATTATATATAGTTTTAATTAGACCAATTTCACAATAATTATAACAAGTGCACATTATCAAAAGTAATCATAATTTGTCTTTAATTTATCCATTTAGTTATTTCATTCACTTAGCTGTACTCAGTATAAGAGAGAAAAACATCAGATCACGTTGCAAATGACGTCTAACCAAACCGCTATATTACTCTCCCCGTTCTAATCTCACTCTTATCTTCATGACGTAAGGTTGAAGGATCGGGTTGTACGCATCGCATGTGGACAGGTACTGTCGCACGCGATGCAGTGCTGCAAACTCGCGGAATGCAGTTTTTTTTGCCGTACCTTATTATCGTGCCGTAAGCAGGGATGGCAAACGCAGTATAGAATCCCGTGAGAAAGTAAAATGCCTTAAATTTTTTAGTCTTACAATGTAACATAAGTACTAAGATTGTTTAAGAAACAGTAATGAAGAAATGTAAAACATTTCGTATGTTATCTTTAACATTACAGAAATGTCTATTGAAGGCATTTTTCTATCGGTAGATTTTATCTTTAAAGATGATCCATTTCAATGTGATGTGATTAGTATTTGTGTTGCAGATGAGACTCTTTTAATTGACCGAACCATCTCTATCAATCATACCAGTTTAGTTTCATTGATGGATTGTCAATAATGAGTAGATCTGAAGATTGTATTGGTACCTCAATCTCACAACCCTAACATGCCGTTTGCGCGGCCTCAATACTGCCACGCTGGCGACGACGTTGCGTCACGGTCTCTTTCAAATCTCTGCCTTTATCTACGATAGCTAATGCTACAATAAACTTATCATTAATTCACTGGCTGGCATGTTTATCACAGCCTTGATAAATGTCCTCGTAAATTTAATTATCTTCAGGTATAGCGTGGTTACAAAGTTCACTTACATTGTATTGTCTCATCTGTCACATTAAAAACCAGTCCTAGTTATTGTTAAGTCATGGTGGCCTCTTTCATAAATTTCAATTCTAGCATCATCTTATTCAATTTCATAATAATTTTTATAATTTGATATTTTCAGATCCATGAATTTTTCGTTTTTTCGTCACGTAACTGTTATCTTTGCGATAATCTTTTGTCGGTAACGTCAAATTCCAGCCGCAAAGTAAACTGGCAACAAGTATGTTACGTGGTCTCGTACTGCCGACTTGTAGGCTAACTGGAAAAAGATTGCTTGTAACAACTATAACCACATGCAATGACATAAATATACTTAATGGAAGGAAACATGTTAAACCACTTGCATTCGTGCACAATGCTCATGTAATGTTAGTTTTACGTCGGCGTTAATTTTGTCGCGTTGAAAAAGCTAGTTGTAAATGTGAGATGTCATTATGAATCCCGCGGTGGATTAGTATTGAACCTCCGATTGATCAACTATCCCAAAAGTCGACTTCTTATTGGATCTTTTCAGTGTTTTATTTTTATTACATATCAGAAAATATCTGTTAATAGCTCTTCGCTTTATCTCAATTTATGATCATAATTAAGATCTATGCATGTCAAGAATACATCAGTAATATGGCAAACTGCAATCTTAATAGCAAAGCGTACATCGGCAGTAGTCTGGACGGATTCATTACTTTGACGGAATTAAATTTAGGACACAAACCATTGGCGCGACGAATTTTTGGCTCCTATTGTCGGAATGTTAAAAATAAATCCTGATCTCAATAGTTTCGAGAGTATAAACTTGTTTGTACCAATAGACACCTGTTTTGGCGAACCCGTCAAGGACACCAATGGTATTGTTCGTCTGAATGGCATAGAGGTCGCGATGCCCGCGGTGGCTTCGCATTCGGCGTGGGAATGAGGTCACGCGGGCGCATCGTCGCGCTTCGGCGCGCTTCCACTGATATGATCAGCGAAGACCTGAAACTGAATGAGAAAAACTAATTTTCCAGTTCCTTCATCATGTTTTCAACTGGCATTTTCCATGTCAGGGATTTTTTTCATAATTGTTTTGCGCTTCACAAAAATTTAGCTTGTTTGATTTGGGTCCATGATAAACTGGTATGAGTTTTGGAACTACGGTTTCGTATCCACTGGCATAGTGTGGTGTTAATTATTGAGCTAAATATCTTTTAAAAGTTTCGATCAACAAGACCTTATTACCATGAATTCTGACATTTTCGGAAAAAGAGAGTGAACTTTATAACCCAATTACATATTCAAATATACTCGACAAGTTAAAGATATTCAAGCTATAAATGAAACAGGATGTGTGATTCACTGTATGATAATATTATTTTTGAACGTTTTTTGCACCCATTCAGATTATAGATGTTCGAAGGTTGTGCAAAGGTGATGCGTTACGATTACGATCGAGGAATTACAATTTATACCGAACGCTTGGAATATTGACGAGTTGCGTTAGAAGTACAATTTCGATGTTAGTGTGTCAGGCGAGGGGTACGGTGCCGTAACGAGGAGTGGCGAAGGCAGACGGTGAAAGTGGCGTGACGACCACCGGAGACGACCTTGCATATCTTAGACATAACGAGTTAATATAATCCTCGTCCTAGCTCACCATAGAGGCAATATCTTGATTACCCGTCATAGGCTTTAAGCAGATCAGTTTTTATTGACCAATTGAACATGGCAATGGATTGATGCAAAATTGTCTTAGATATAATTCTCATTCCCACAGATTCTCCTCATAAGTTAACCTCGACCTTTTGCAACACCATAATGTCCATCAGATTCTTTGATAACTTCAAAACCTTTATACGTAATGATATTTTACAAACCACTTCTTCAAATCTTAGTGCGATGTTCACGATTGAAGAATAATATTTATTTGAAACCTTTATGGCCTTAGTGTGTATTTGGGACATTTGCATTCCACGACCGCCCTAGTACGAGCAGGTGGTAGAGTACAGATATCGTGACCTCACCTCAACATGCCTAAACAGGTTCTCAGTAAAACCCACTCGCAACTATTCGTTTCTAATTGTGCATTGCTTGAGTCATTCGACAAGGAAAAGCGTTTCGATTGCACTTTACGGGTTTTTTTCTACGGTACTTAACGTAATTGGCTAAGTAACACATGGAAGGGTCGCGTAAGGTGCCATGGCGATGTCCGAAAACTGGGTTAAAGACGGAGACGGCTTGTCAGCTGTTTCGCTCGAGCGTCCGCGATCTGCCACATAGGTGGACAAATTGACGACTGCAAGTGAGAAATTACTGGACAGTTTGCAAGTTTCCATTATTGATGATATTTTCTCTTTGAATAGCCAACGCTTGTTTCTGCTTATAAATTTTACTTGAACAATCGTTCATGTAAAATTTATAAGTTCAATGGACATCTTAAATTCTGCATCGGTATTTTGGTACCACTTCCCAATTCGCACTTTGAAAGCGGTTAATCTAAATCAATGAACAGGTCCTAACTCCTCATCCGTTAGTTATGTTTGATGGAAATCTATAAAATCAGAACAGATGCGAGTATGCGAGCAAGAACAGCTGATTGTAGAACTATCGCGGCCGCGGGGTCGTCGACCGCACTTTCGCCGCTCCCACGGAGACTGCGTTGCTCAATCCTAGCTGCGGGCCTCCAAGACTTCGCTAATTAGCAACTACGCGGCTACATCTTGGCCGCACACTCGCCCGTGAGCGTTGGGGACCACCTGCGTTAGACGCGACACCTGTTGCAGACGATTTGTTCCAAAATTTGGTTATCTAGATGACTTGATGTAACCAGCAACGAAGATAACTTTGAAGTTCGAACTGTCGATTTTGCGGATGATAAAATTGTTTGAATACTATATTTAAGCCACTGCCTTACAGATGTAATTTCTTAATATCGTGCAATCAACAAATATACTTTTACAGGATCCTTTTCCTAACTTTATTTATTTGCTACCATTAATAACACCATATTCTAGAAAATAGGACAGATCATGCAAACTGTAATGTTTTCATAATATTCTTAGCCCGATACTATACTGGAGAAGTCGACGCGTTTGATCAAAACAGCAGTTACGAAGATGATAGCCCCCGAACA
Source organism: Amyelois transitella (assembly GCF_032362555.1). Lineage (NCBI taxonomy): Eukaryota > Metazoa > Arthropoda > Insecta > Lepidoptera > Pyralidae > Amyelois > Amyelois transitella. Next base: position 11,207,458 of record NC_083512.1, read on the forward strand.
AGACGACGAGGAGGCTGCATACGATAGGGGCGATGACCTGGTAAGGTCTTGTAGATGTGCTAGATTGGAAAGCTAGAAAAACTAGATTGCCAAGCAAATTTTTTTATATTGGTTGTTCTATCTGTCTTGTGGCCAAAAATTTAAGTATGTTTGCAGAGCTGCGAAGTGTTTTATTTAGAAGCTAGTGTAGAAACGTTATAACTGATTGATACAGCTAAGTTCGAGGGGTCGATGACCTGTTAAGGTCTAGCTGTGCTAGATCAGAGAGTTAGAAAAAGTAATTGACAACGAGACTGCCAGTTTTTGCAGTATTTTGTTTGGGATAACAGTTGATGTGACCATATTTTGAACTGTGATGAAATGAGTTACATGATATTTGTCTTCTTTTGGCCCCAAATCAAATCAGTTTTATACAGATTTGCAATAACGAATATTGTTTGATTTCTTATCTTTATAACTTGTTAGAAAGAGGCGGCGCAAATTGAAATCTTAGCATCAGAGACAGGGATGTTCGTAGGTCAATGTTTATTATTAAATTATGATCAATCTAATAGAATCTTGTTACATACATACATATAATCACGTCTTTATCCATTGCGGGGTAGAGCCAGCAATTTTGAAAAGACTCATAGGCCACGCTCAGCTGTTTGGCTTAATGATAGAATTGATAGATTCAAATAGTGGCAGGTTGCTAGCCCATCGCCTAAAAGAAGAATCCCAAGTTAATACACCTTTTACGACATCCATGGGAACGAGATGGAGTGGCCCTATTCTTTATTTTTATTGGTGCCGGTTACCACACGGCACAATCTTGTTACAATCCATAAAATGTATGCATTTTACATCTGTCACAGAGATCAAGATATATATTATAGAAATTTATAATTAAATTGGTCTCATCGTTGTCGCACTAAGTTCTTTTACATATCATCGGTACGGTATCAGTTCCCGTAGCGATACTTATCTTATCATTGAAATACCAAAATATTCTGAACATACTCATAGATGAAGTATTAACCACTCCTTTATCGTTAATTGGCTGGATTAAGTAATCAGCGACAATTAACAGCTACCATAGAGTACATTGGGCCAAAATGAAAAGAATACATACATATAATCACGTCTTATTAGGTAGACAGAGCCAGCAGCCTTGTAAAGCCTGGTAGACTACGATCAGCGGTTTGGCTTAACGATATAAATGAGATACAAATTACAATGTTCTGCAATCCCACATTGGCCATGTACCAATGACTATTTTCGAAGTATGTACATTAGTTTGATTACTAACCGATGCTCTAACGGTGAAGGAAAACATCGTGAGGAAACCTGCACATTCAGGAAACTGGATGTGTAACCATGGATCCAATGAGGGTTAGGTTTACCTGCAAAGGTTGCGGAGGTCAGATGGTAATCGCTTCGTGTAAAAACCTGACTCATCTAATCAAGGATCCAAGGTCAAAGGCATACCCCGGGCTCCTCTCCGGAGAGGTGAGGATGCAACCGGGACTAAAGCCAGATGGAAGATTAACTTAGAACTCAATTTTCAATTTAAACATGGTTATATGTTTCTGAATTGTACAGTAATACAATAGGAAAATTCGTATACTGATGCAGTGTTCGTGTGGTAGAATAATATATTTTTATAAATAATTCTATTAATATTAGCAATAATGTCGGTAACCATAGTAATTGCATTGGTATTTTTCCTTATTACCTTGACTTGTAAGACCCAATTATTGAATATGATGTCAACATGTCTGTTTATTTTTAACGCTATTACAAAATTATTTAAAGCACTGTCAATCCCACGAATGATAAGGTATTTCGAAAGCATTAAGTTTTGGTGGGCAAATGATTCAATTTACGTAACTTATATCCCATTGGTGTAAAATAAGTTCTTTAGTTAGTCTATAATGTATGTTAATTGTAATGCATTTTAAGTCATATTCAATTTTTAATTCACAATAAAGAATTTCCCTTTGACCATGAATAGATAGTTATCGAATAACGTGACGACAAACAAAAACACCGCATTATAGAAGATTTTTTATTCTTAATAGTTCAGGGTAATTCCCCATTACAAAAAGGGCTTGTTATTTAATAAAAGTATAGCTAATGTTACCGTTAAATTAAATGTTTTTCATGTAAACGTTAGATAGCAGAGTAGATTCTTCATAAATATCTACTTCTTAAGTGTTAATTAAGTTTTTGCTAGTAAAATAAGGTCTCTCTCACACTGCACCGTATTGACACCCAGTAAGCCAGTGACTGGCGCTGAATTGTAATTAACTGTTGCCTTTTTAACGCTACCCTGGACGCGCGGGCGCACCACAAAGTCAGGGTCCCTACCGTTCTCCAGATGGGTAAGATGTGTGTTCGTTTGTGTGTCTGTATTCTCCTACATTTAGAACCTATGTTTATGTGAGTGCATATTATATAGTCACGTCTATATCCTTTGTGGGACAAACAGAGCCAACAGTCTTGAAAATATTGAAAGGCCACGTTCGGCTGTACGGTTTTATGATGGAATTGAGATTTAAATAGTGACAGGTTGCTAGCCCATATAAGAATCGCAAGTTTATAAGCCTATCCCTTAGTAGCATCTTACGACGTAGTGGTCCTATTCTTTTTTTTATTGTGTTACTTATTTTTGTTAGTGGTATAGCAAAAATGGACCTGAAGGGTTTAGAAGACTTCTCCTATTCTAGAAATTATGATTTCAGATTACTTACAGATTTGTTTTATTTTGTCTTTGTTGAATTTTACTATATTTCATTAAGGTCCCTTTTTGCGTAACTGCTCACGTATTTTGTCCTTATTCCATTTGTATTAAATTGTATTTTTTTTTTCCACGTTGAAATGTATTTTTTTAAACGTATATGAGTAGAAATGTTATACTTGAGATATGTTTTGGTTGTCGTGTGTCAGTGTTTAGCTCTAGACTTAGATCCGTTGACCTCGTGCCTTAACCACGCCTCGTTTGGTTCCAGGTGATGCAACAGGACGTCAAGAAGGAGAACCCGCTGCAGTTCAAGTTCCGAGCCAAATTCTACCCGGAAGACGTCGCCGACGAGCTCATCCAGGAGATCACACTCAAGTTGTTCTACCTTCAGGTGAGTCCCTAAAGTAATTCGTAATCGTTTATAAAATACTTTCTCGGTAAACTAAAAAAAAAACAACTAAAAATTCGTCCGTATAGGAAGAGAGGAAGGCATCTTAATTTCTGTCAACATGGAGTCTTCCTAGTTGCTTGAATACTAGTCTGTATTCACCAGAGCATTGGTGGTCGACTTGGTACGGTGCATTAAAATGCATAATACGCAGAAAAGCACAGGTTCGAATCTCACCTCTCCCGGGTTAGGTTTCCCTGCTAAGGTTGTGGAGGTCAGACGGGAGTCGCTTCGTGGAAAAACCTGACTCTCCATAGCGAAAGGATGCAATTGGGGCCAAAACGATATAAAGCCAGGAGAAAGAAGATTCAGCAGAGCTTAGATGCCGTAAACGATCTTCACAATTCTGCTGGTCAATACACAAATGCTGACAAGTATCTGTTGGGTATACCTCAAGGCATAGCCAGATCCTGTATCATTCTAAGGAAGAGCACTGCAATAAAACACTTTAATTACGATTAGTAACTAATCTACGCAAAGACCAACCCAACGAATAATACAAATTTACCTCTTTTCAGGTCAAAAATGCAATCCTGTCAGACGAAATTTACTGTCCACCAGAGACTTCAGTACTCTTGGCTTCTTACGCCGTGCAAGCCCGACATGGGGACCACAACCCGTCCATACACAGCCCCGGGTTCCTGGCTAACGACCGCCTGCTGCCACAGAGAGTCACAGACCAGCATAAGGTGAGTTTGGTGACTTTTGATTATGTTATACACGAATAGGTCTAAATATGCTGGTCGGAATGGAGTCTTCAGTACTCCTGACTTCTTACGCCGCGCAAGCCCTAAATGGGGACTACAACCCCTCCATACACAGCCCTGGGTTCCTGGCCAACGACCGCCTGCTGCCACAGGGAGTCACAGACCAGCATAAGGTGAGTTTGGTGACTTTTGATAATGTTATACACGAATAGGTCTAAATATGCTGGTCGGAATGGAGTCTTCAGTACTCCTGACTTCTTACGCCGTCCATACACAGCCCAGGATTGACTGCCACTGAAAGGGTTACAGCACAGCATAAGGTGACCTGGCGTCTTTTGATAATTTTATTCACAGCTCGGTCTAAATATACTGGTCGGAATTCTATTAGCCGCTACTTGGTCCAAACCTAACCCAGAGTTCCTCACATGTACCAGAAGATGGAGTTTTAACCACGTGATTCCATTAATATCAACAACTGTATATCAGACTCTAGGGAATGAGAGATATTTATCATTTTCAACCATAGTGTGGGCAACTGTCAACTGATTTCAAAATATGATTGAGTCCTAATTTATCCCATCAAAAACACCTCAACTTACCTTTGCCGTTCTCCCCAGATGTCCCGCGACGAATGGGAGCAGAGCATCACTAACTGGTGGCAGGAGCACCGCGGCATGCTGCGGGAGGACGCCATGATGGAGTACCTCAAGATCGCCCAGGACCTGGAGATGTACGGCGTCAACTACTTCGAGATCAGGAACAAGAAGAACACCGAGCTGTGGTTGGGCGTCGACGCTCTGGGGTTGAACATCTACGAGAAGGATGACAAGTGAGTAATTGTCCTCGCGACGTGACGTTGTCATCGATTTAGACCTGGAGATTATAATACTGCTGGGTGTAGTCAAAAAACACGCACTCCTTTATTATTGGTCATATGTACCACACGTATGACCAATAATAAAGGAGTGGGCAAGTCATATGTATAAATGTGCCGTCACCAAAATTTATTCAAATTCAGTCTTTTCAAGGCTTGTTGGCTCTGTCTACTCCGCAAGGGATATAGACGTGACCATATGTATGTATGTCACCAAAATTAAAAAGAATAGGAGAATCTATCTCTTTCCCATGGATGTCGTAAAAGGTGACTTACGGAGAGGCTTATAAACATGGTATTCTTATAGACTGCTGGCTTTGTCTTCCTCGCAAGAAATGGACATGATTATATTGATGGATGGAAGTTATATAATTACTTAAAAGATCTCCCATATAACTCGTTGTTTCTGACTAGAAACTCAATTTTGTATTAGGCGATAGTATAAGTTGTCCTGTTCATAAGTGCCAGTAACAATATAACATAAATATATTATTTTACTCAAAAAAAAAAACTTGAAACAATTTTTGCATGAAACTTACTAAACTCCCCCTTTCCAGACTGACCCCCAAAATCGGCTTCCCCTGGTCGGAGATCCGCAACATATCCTTCAACGACCGCAAGTTCATCATCAAGCCCATAGACAAGAAGGCTCCCGACTTCGTCTTCTTCGCCCCCCGCGTCCGGGTCAACAAGCGCATACTGGCGCTTTGTATGGGGAACCACGAGTTGTATATGAGGCGTCGTAAGCCCGACACCATCGATGTGCAGCAGATGAAGGCCCAGGCTAGAGAGGAGAAGTTGGCGAAGCAAGCGCAGAGGTAAGTTGTAGGTTCACTAGGTACAATATAGAAGTACATTTTGCTTCATTTAGGTCTAGTTTATAAGCAGATTTCACACGTTCCCGCGCACTTCAAAACACCAATTGATGAACCGCCGAGCGAAGATCTTCTTTCAGAAGAAAAAGAAGACTAGGTCTCCAAAAAAAGTGAACTGTGTGTAAAGTCTTGTTTTTTTTTTGAGACTTTGTATTGGACATGATTAAATTATATGAAAATAATATCTGCTGACATTCCTTGGGCCCTATTCGACCAACTATTTCATAAGGTCCGTTACTTTGTAAAACATTTTTGATTATGAAACACTATTTGTGACAAAATAAATACATACAAATACATACATAAAATCACGCCTCTTTCCCAAAAATAAATGGTTTGATAACAATCATTAGTGGTCTATTTACGAATTCGGCCATGGATTTATTAATGTCATTCTTTCGCAGAGAAAAATTGCAACTTGAAATCGCTGCCCGCGAGCGCGCGGAGAAGAAACAGCAAGAATATGAAGACCGACTTCGGCAAATGCAAGAGGAGATGGAGCGCTCACAGGTAATATTTACTTTTATACTCCAGTATATTAGTTAAAAAAGAGATTTGGCCAGGTTCTTTGGACATTGCGAATAGCTCAATATAGGAACAAAGTATGGTGTTATATTAATAGGATTAATAGGCCTCCATCCGGCTCGAAGGACCAACAACCAAGATATATAAAATATGCATATAGTCGATAATTTTTTTTCAGTTATTTGTCACTCTGTCTTTTCAAACAGTAAATACACGGACATTGGATTCTGATATATGTGATTACATCAACGGGATTATTTATTAGCATTGACAATGCAGGAGTCTGTGTGACTTATCTAGATATTTTCCATATCTAAGGTCAACCATAAAGCTCTCTCTGGAAAATTGAGACATTAAGTAAAAAATAAGACATTGACAAACGTTAACTGATTTTTAACTTTCGAATTGCATTATACTTTTTATAATGTATGTTTCTACTATAAACGTGCACGTAACGTACCTTTATTTTATCTCGGACATTTTGAATCATGTTACAATAATCCGTGGTCAGCCAAAGACTTGAAAGTAAAAAATGATGTCCCTCAGGCGAATCTGCTAGAAGCCCAGGACATAATCCGGCGGCTGGAGGAACAACTGAGACTCCTCCAAGCAGCTAAGGAGGAGCTGGAGCAGCGGCAGAACGAGCTGCAAGCCATGATGACACGGCTCGAGGAAACCAAGGTTGGTGCACTAGTCTTGTAGCTATTAAAGCACCAATTGTATTTTTCGGATACATTTGAAACTCTTAATGCATGTATCTTTGATTTCATAACTTATTTGTTAAATGTTTATTTGTAGAATAATATCGACGAAGTTGAGTTTGCAGTTGACACGCGTCGTTGTTAAAATAACAAATATTTTATCACGAAAATAATTAATTTCACCCTCACTTCTATTTTTTCATATCAGAATAGTTTTCAGATTCATTATTTTTACGTTTTGAGTACGAAATTGTTTTCCAACGATATAATTTTCCGACATCGGTAATTAGTGGACAGATAAATTCTTCAAAGAAATCGAAAGATAATGGCTAGCAAATGATTTTTAGACGAATTGTTCGTATACCAAACGACTGTCGGAAAACTGTTTCAGAGTCCACTTTTCCAATGTAAAAGTACTATAACACAATCACGTTGATAGATAGATAGAACATGTTTGCACATTACACAGAACATGGAAGCGGCGGAACGCGCCAAACTCGAAGAGGAGATCCGCACCAAACAGGAGGAGGTGTCGAGGATCCAGCAGGAGGTCGAGATCAAGGACTCGGAGACACGCCGCCTCCAGGAGGAGGTCGAGGAGGCTCGCCGCAAGCAGGTAAGGAGCGATCATTAAATCAATTAAAAAAAAAATAATGGAAGCATGACTAGGAATGCAGTTTTTGTGGAAAGATTATTGTTGTTTATAATAAAAAAGAGTGGGCCAAGGTGCGAGCCTTGGGGAACACCAGAAAGTACATACGCTGGTGCCTATAAGAATACATTAACAATGTTAGGTTGATTGCGACTAGCAATATAGGATTTTACCCAACAGACAAAATTCTTATATTTATTAACGGCTGAACGTTTTTGATTAAGAAAGACGGTGATTTACTTCATCGAATGCTTTACGAATATCTGTACCCTGTATCACAAACAATACGTTCTTCGTTTTCTTATTTGTCAGTATAACGCTAGAGTTTGATGTGCATTATTAGATAAATGGTTACATTTTAATTTTATAAATATCGACGCAAATTATTCTTAGAACAAATTATAAACTTGAGGATTTGTAGATGCTGTCTTAGACTCTAATTTCGTTCCTGAAGATATGACGATATTATTTAGTGGTAATTCTTCTCACTGCAGAGCATTTCTGCACAGACATCCTGAAATTGGCCAAATCTTCTCCCCAATGACAAATCCGTATTTCTGTTACTAAAAGCAAAGTAGTAGCAGAGCCAATAAAAAATACAATGTGGATTCAACCATTCAGTCAAAGATGACAAGATTTAGAGTTGATAATGTTGCCCCAGGACGAGGCGGCGGCGCTGCTGGCGGCCGCCACGACGCCGTCGCACCACCACGTGAGCGAGGCGGAGGCGGGCGCGGACGGCGACGCGGGCTCCGACGCGGGCTCCGAGTCCGGCGGCGGCGAGCTGGCGCGCGCGCCCGACGACCTGGTGGACCCCGTGGCCGAGCGCCGCACGCTGCAGGAGCGCAACGAGCGGCTGCACAACCAGCTCAAGGTGACCGCTGCAGCTCTCTCTGTCTGCCTGCCCAGGGTATATATCACGTGTTAGGGGGGCGGAGACCTGGTGGACCCCGTGGCCGAGCGCCGCACGCTGCAGGAGCGCAACGAGCGGCTGCACAACCAGCTCAAGGTGACCGCTGCAGCTCTCTCTGTCTGCCTGCCCAGGGTATATATCACGTGTTAGGGGGGCGGAGACGCATTTAGGGGAACAACGGGCAGTTGCATCATCAGCTCAAGATTATTATTATTACACTATTCTCTCTTTTACTTGTAGCGAATGGAACGTGACAAGCTCGGAAGTCGAGCTAGGAGTGTACACAACATTACATTTCGCCTTCTAAAAACCCATTGTAGGAAGTATAGTTAATAAAGTTATTTAATTCCTACAGAAGAAAGAAGGAGAAAAGAGGAGAAAATAATCGGTTTAAGATAATTATATTATCAACATAAAAATTGAGAAGCTTTTTACAATGAAAATTATTTTGACATAAATCACTAACAAAACCATGGCAACCGTTGCTATGGGCGTCTAGCAAGAAGGTTGCCTACACCCATCAACTAAACACCAAAAAACCGTCAATTCCAGGCGCTGAAACAAGACCTAGCCCAGTCCAGGGACGAGACGAAAGAGACGGCCATGGACAAGATCCACCGGGAGAACGTGCGCCAAGGCCGCGACAAGTACAAGACGTTGAGGGAAATCCGCAAGGGGAACACCAAACGCCGCGTCGACCAGTTCGAGAACATGTAACCGATTCGGACCCGACGGCGGCACGTTACGTTACACCGGAAAAACTCGATGAACGTTTCTTTTCTCGAAATGTTTTTTTTTTTTTTTTTGCGTTTAAATTTTTTTTTCGTCTCGTCGTAATAGGGTTAACAAATTTTTAAGTTTGTACTTAACTCGTGCGTTACCGTAACGCCTTTGCTGTTGGATTTTATTATCAGTGACCTAATAAAGTAATTGGGGAATTCTCTCGAAAATTATTAATGTATCTTTTTTTGTGAGCTGTATGTGTTTACGTCAGCATTATTTTGAGTAGTACATATTTGAGAATTTCATATCATTTTGATTATTTAGAATTTGTTGTAGGTATGTGAGGTATTGTGCGACATAATCAGCAATCGGTGAATTGAAAAATTGTAGCTGAATAAGTTGATTGATTTTTATTATTTTTTTTTTAATGTTTAAAAGTACAGAACCTGTAAGTAGTATTTCTAGGGTAAACGTTTCGAGAAAAGGGACGTAATGAGAGAAAGATAAAAAGTTATCAAGGCCGTTAAATATGACGTTGGAGACTATTGGCCGAGTTGTGTAAGGATTATTCTGGAGACAAAATCGTTTTGAACTTTAAACTTTAAATTTGATGATTCATGTTCCAATATTTTTTAGTTACTTCCTAACCGTTAAAAGAGTGATTTCAAATGATTTTCAACAGGATAATCCTGAGCGCCATTTCTCTCACAGATACGCATCGCCCCGAACAAATGGTGCCAGAATCGGGACGAGTGTACAAACTGTTATTTATCGCGTTTTGTGCGCGGCCGCCGTGTAATGGCGTCACAATAAACGCGCGTTCCGAACGCTCCGACGAGCGGCCGAACGCCTCCCCAGGCCCTGTAAATATTGAATATTACTTAATAGTAATTTTATTTTAGACCGTAATGTGCTATAACCGATACTGTACACATTATACAATACTTGAGAATCGTGTCGTATATATTTTTAACATTCGCAAATGAAATCATTTATATAAAGCACGCGGACTTTCATTATTAATATATAATTTTATATTTAAGTGATTCGGTATATAATTTTATTCAATAATCGTATTGAGACGCCTCGACAGTTCACTTGTTTAGATTCGTTTTTATTGTAGTTCGCCTGTTTCATGTTGATTTATCTAGTGTTATGTGGAGCGGTCGTGTTAGTGCGGGGTCGACGTGAGCACCTTGCGGGTCGCTGCAGCCGACTGACAGTCAGACAGCAATCGGAAATGATAGTTCTTGGACGGAGAGTGCTATAGTTGGTGATTTCGGCCTAGCGGCGTTCGGTGTAGAGTAGTGACGCGTCCAACACCGACGTTATTCGCGAGTTTTGCTCAAACAATGTCTGAAGTGTGTTGTCCGCGCCGCGGGAGAGGGAGGGGGAAGCCCCTTATTTATTTTTATAATCATTTATATTGTAGTTGTAGGAGACGAGCAAGTCCTGTCACTGATATTAGAGCGCCCGAGGCGGCTCGGACCGGCCTCGAACCCGTCCCTCGTTGGATAAAAATTCCTGAACAAAATTCGAAATAGCTACACTACACAATACTTATAGGGAGTATATAATTTTTATTTTTTAAGTGAATAAAAGGCATTCCATAAGTTACGATGCGGTGGCGTGTACTTGGTTTTGATAAAATTAAAAATAGTTGCAATAATTTGTTTCGTGTTTTGTTTTATACATAAGTGCCATCCGTCGCATTCAGCTCAGCGGAGCCCGGGGCTCCGGAGACTCCGGGCGCCAACAACAGTATTGAGCTATATTATCTTGTCATTATTTTCTAAAAATTATACAATACCATGTTGCCTTTCAATCTAGGACGAAATTTTTTTCCAATAAAATGTTTAAGTAAATAAAACAAATTGGGTTTTATTCATAACCTGTTATATATTTTCCTATATTATTTTTCATTTTATTTCCCCCATGCCATTTTTGGTGGATCTTAAGCTACAGGAGAAAGAATTTCATACAAATATCAGCCATTTATTTGTGCAGACCTTAAATTATTTAATAAGAACAAAACATTTTCATAGATGTATCTAAATAATAAATTGTTCCATAGAATAATTATGAATTGATCAATGAAAAAGAAATCTACTGGTCTACTTCTAATAAACATATTAAAACATTTTAATGTATTCACATTATGAATCACTAGCTGTGCCCGCGGAATAGTTATTTTGGGCATCATTGGGCTTCAATGATCAAGGATGAATAATTTTCCCCGTTTTTTTTACATTTTCCATTATTTCTTCGCTCCTAATAGTTGCAGCGTGATGTTATTATAGCCTAAAGCTCTCCTCGAAAAATGGTCTATTCAACACAAAAAGAATTTTTCAATTCGAACCTTTTAACCATTTTCCTGAGATAAGCGCGTTCAAACAAACAAACAAACTCTTCAGCTTTGTAATATTAGTATATATTTAACAATATGTACCTACTGTCACCATGGTGGATATCACAAAGAGTAAGTAAGACTACATCATGGAGTGTGTTAACAAAGGAGAAGAATCCCAAGTTTAGTTTCCTTTAATCTCCTTTTCCGATATCCATGTGAAAGAAACTGAGTGGTCGACAGTGTCGGGAACCACATGTGTATTTCACACACTTCTCTATATGAATTTCCGGCCTCTGTGGCGCAGCAGTCGTACGCTTGTCTGTGACACCGGAGGTCCCGGGTTCGAATCCCGGCCAGGGCATGATGAGTAAAGAACTTTTTCTGATTGGCCTGGGCCTTAGATGTTTATCTATATAAGTATTAATAAAAAAAATATAGAATCGCCGAGTTAGTATCTCGTAACACAAGTCTCGAGCTTACTTCGAGGCTAACTCAATCTGTGTAATTTGTCCCGTATATATATATACATACATACATACATATGATCACGTCTTTATCCCTTACGGGGTAGACAGAGCCAACAGTCTTGAAAAGACTGATAGGCCACGTTCAGCTGTTTGGCTTAATGATAGAATTGAGATTCAAATAGTGACGGGTTGCTAGCCCATCGCCTAAAAGAATCCCAAGTTTATAAGCCTTAGTCGCCTTTTACGACATCCATGGGAACGAGATGGAGTGGTCCTATTCTTTTTTGTATTGATGCCGGGAACCACACGGCATATTATAATATATATATATATTTATTTACATTTGTCACAATTTTCTATAACAGTATCCTACATATCGCACACTATGTAAGTATTCACTATCACTTGTCCTTCCCGCGATGGTCGGCCGACTTAAGATGCCGCGTGAGGGCGCTCTTGTCGGTGAAGTCTCTGGAGCACAAGTCGCAAGTGTACACTCGCCCTTCGTGCACCGCCAAGTGGCGGCTCAGACCTGCGGATATCATTTATAGTAAGTACTAGCTTTTAGTAGTGCCGTGTGGTTCCCGGCACCAATAAAAAAAGAATAGGACCACTCCATCTCTTTCCCATGGATGTCGTAAAAGGCGACTAAGGGATAGGCTTATAAACTTGGGATTCTTTTTGAGGCGATGGGTTAGCAACCTGTCACTATTTGAATCTCAATTCTATCATTAAGCCAAATAGCTGAACGTGGCCATTCAGTCCTTTCAAGACTGTTGGCTCTGTCTACCCCGCAACGGATATAGACGTGAACATATGTATGTATGTACCTATGTATAAAAAAAGAATGGGACCACTCCGTCTCATTTCCATGTATGTCGTAAAAGGCGACTAAGAGATAGGCTTATAAACTTGGGGTTCTTCTTTTAGGCGATAGGCTAGCAACCTGTCACTATTTGAATCTCAATTCTATCTTAAAGCCAAATAGCTGATCATGGCCTATCAGTCTTTACAAGACTGTTGGTTCTGTCTACCTTGCAAGGGATATAGACGTGATTATATGTATGTATGTGACCCTGAGCCTATATAAGAGGCCCACCCTAGTAGTAGTAGTAGTAGGTCATCACTGGCAGTACGCGCAGGTCAATGGCCTTAATTTTAAATATATATGGGACAAATTATATAGATAGGGGTAGCTCAAAGTTTGAGATGAGAGACAGATTATGGGTAACCAACCAACTTAACGTTATTATATTTTTACCCGATTGCAATGGGTGTTATTTTCGGCGTGTATGTAATATTTATTCATAAACTTATACTGTACTAAACACGGCGACAATTACATTCAATTGTATGAAATAAGAAAAAATAACAACATAATTTTAGTTTATACTAATTAGCTTGATACAAGTTAATTGGTATACTAAAATTGTGCATTAAAAATATGAATGTTTGCGTGAGAGCATGCGAGTGGACCGTGAAGTTGGCGTTGTTGAAGAAAATGCTACAGTGCAGTTACCGCTTCTTCACTGAGGCTTTGGAAGCGGCAGTAAACATAGTTTTAAGTAATTTATTTGACGTCAACTAAGGTTGTGTAACTAAAAGATATGACAATATTTTGAAGTTGAATTTGCTTAAATCCAAGATAAATTCGCCGCTTACGATTGTTTGTGAATATTATACTTTTTATCGCAGAGAAATTGTCTTTTGTTCAAGTAAACAAATGACAAAAAGTAATAACCGATTTTCAACTTCCATGTTGCATTATACATCAATAATTAATACAGGTATTAAACGTTCGGACGTTTCGAATCATTAATACGTAACAGGTATAATTACCCGAGGCGTAGAGGAAGACCTTGGGACAGGAGCCGCAGCGGTGCAGGCGCAGCGTGCGCGCGGCGGCGGGCGCGTGCGAGCGCGCGTGCGCGGCCAGCGCGGCGCGCTGCGTGAAGCTGCGCGCGCACGCGCCGCACGGGAACGGCCGCACGGCTGCGGGCAGGCGGTGCCCATGTTAATACATTCCGTAATATTATTAATAGTAAAAATAGGGATTCCTCTTTTAGGCGATGGGCTTACAACCTGTCACTATATGAACCTCAATCCTATCACTAAGCCAAACAGCTAAGCGTGGCCTATCAGTCTTCAAAGCTGGTGGCTCTGTCTACCCCGCTAGGGATATAGACGTGACTACATGTATGTATAGTTAATAATACGTATACACATTTGGACAAAATGATGTTCACTATATAAATGTGACCATGAGACAGCTCCTCTTTTAGGAATCTCAATTCTATCACCAAGCCAAGGCCAAGGCCAAAGCTTCAAGGGTCTGTGTAGTCATAATCATAATCATTTATTCCTCGAATACGGATACAATGTTGGTCTTAGTATTTAGGTACAGCTTCTGTGAACACATACATATTCTACCTCTTAAGGCGTCGGAATTATATACATATACTAGCTGTGCCCGCGACTTCGTCCACGTGGAATAGTTATTTGGGGCATCATTGAAGACCTTCCGTTTTTTTCACATTTTCCATTATATTATCGCTCCTAATAGTTGCAGCGTGATGTTATATAGCCTAAAGCCTTCCTCGATAAATGGTCTATTCGACGCAAAAAGAATTTTTCAATTCGATCCAGTAGTTCCTGAGATTAGCGCGTTCAAACAAACAAACAAACAAACAAATTCTTCAGCTTTATAATAATTACTTTATCGCACCACCAACCAAAAGTTTTTTTCTGTTTGGTCAGCTGGTTGACTGGTAGAGAATGCCAAACGGCATTAAGTCCGCCTTTTGTACATTTTTGTTTTTTGTGCAATAAAGTTTAAATAAATAAATATTAGTATATATTTTAAATTAGTAGTATAGCATATAAATGAGCCACCCACCGGAGTGCACGAGCCGGTGGCGCGCGAGCACGCAGCGCTGCGCGAAGGCGCGGCCGCACTGCTCGCAGGCGTGCGGCCGCGCCGCCGAGTGCGCGCGCGCGTGCCGCGCCAGCGCCGAGCGCGACGACAGCCACTTGTCGCACGTCGCGCACCACGCGCCGCGCCTGCGCATCTCGCTTGCGTCACACTTTTCTTCAACTTAGTACATTTTGCTAGCCGTGCCGTTTGGTTCCCGGCACCAATAGAAGAATAGGACCAATCCATCTCTCTCCCATGGATGTCGTAAAAGGCGACTGAAGGGTAGGCTTATAAACTTGTGATTCATTTATATAGATGATGGGCTAGCAACCTGTTACAACTTGAATCTTAATTCCTTCATGAAGCCATAAAACTGAATGTGGCCTTTCGGTATTATCGAGACTGTTGACTCTGTCTTCCCCGCAAGAGATATAGACGTGCCTTTATGTACGTATGTTGTAAAGTTGTGCTATGTATGTTGTAATGTTGTGCTATGTATGTTGTAAAGTTGTGCTTTGTATGTTGTAAAGTTGTGCTATGTATGTTGCAAAATTGTGCAATGTATGTTGTAAAGTTGTGCTATGTATGTTGTAAACTCACTCTTTCGCTACTTCCGACTTGTCACATTTATTTTTGGTTGGTGATCTCTTGGACTGTGATTGGCTAGCCATCTTCAGCTCAAGCTCAAAGTCCTTTGGGTGTCGAGTCTTCGTCACTTCCACCACTTGAGTGGAAGTCGTTTCTAATTGATTGTGGGTTGGATCACTCTAAAACAGATAATTAATTATCCCAATTTGGATCACGTGATAATCTGAAATTGATATTGATCCGAGTGAGAAGTTTAGTCAAGAGTAACCTAAACTGATGAACTTGCATGAAGCTTCGTTCAACTAGATAATATGTTGAAGGGGTGAAGCAAAAGAAGTATGCAAAGTCATGCAATAAGATCAAGGACATAAGAAAAAGAATACTGATTCAACAATCAATCTTCAATCAATCAATGATTGAAAATCTGATCCAACTTACGTCATCTTCTTCAATCAGCTCCAGGGTCACCTTCTCTCCGTTCTCGGCCTCCAGCTCTAGATCCGGGAAGCCCTGTTCCACTACCTCCAGGAGCTCCCCTTTTTGGTTAAGAATACCCAGACGGATCAGGATGCCGGATAACATGAGGGACATGTCAGAATGATTTGTCTCTTGGTTTTGCCCTGTTAAAATGTCTTGCGTCTGTGGTCAAAAAGTTAACTTAAATTTCAGATGTTTATTTGAAAGTTGACATAAGTCATGAAATAACTTGTCACTTCAACTTCCATTATGTGTGATAATATTGTATACGACTTACCCAATCAAGGATCATGGCCATAATACACCCCTCTAGAAAGACGAGGATGTCATCGGGATTTACCCCAGGACGAAAAATATTATATCGGACAAATAGAGAGCTCTTTGATAAGGCTAGTACATTATAAAATTCTTTATTCAAAGTCACACAAACCTGATCATTGCGGTCCGAATTTTGGGATAGCATTTCTCTACTAGATTCTAAAAATTGCTTGTGTAGATCATCTTGTCTCTGTAATTAAATAAAAAAAATTTTAAGTTAAAGTAAATACAAATGTAATTTTATTTCTCATACAGGATTTGGACTTGAATGTAAAAAAAAAATTAAAAAAGATAACATTACGCCCCATATGAAAATGTACATTCTTTCATGTTTGTTTATCTTAATTTTTTTATGTAAGTCTATTAATAAAATGTTTGTGTATTCTCATCTCAAATTGACACCATATCTTTGCTATTTTTCACAGATTGACTGTTATAGAATGCTATTAAGTTCACCTATTGTACCTTTAAGTCCCAATACAGTACATATTAAATAAATAAAATAAAACTCATATGACATGCAAGTGAAGCTTCGGGTAAAAGAGTAACTATTTACCTCAGGAGCATGTAAAACTCCGTTCAACCCATCATCAACCAACTCTAATTGGTTGTTCTCGGTCAATGACAACACTAACTTCCCTTCAACCGAACCATTTTGCAAGCGCATCTCTTTTTCATTCCCTAAGAATTCCTGTTTTTGTTGTTCAAAATTCTTTTTTTCCTCTTGCTTCTTAAATTCCAGAGCTTTTACGGCCAACACGTGAGCTTTCAGCTTTTGATATGTGGCTTCACACTTTTTCCGGAATGTGTAACATCTGTTGAGCTCTGCATAACAAGTTTGGCAAATCATATTTGGAAGACAGTCTTCACGAACCATCTGGAAAGTACAATATTTTACTATGTATATTACAAATGTTCAAAAGAAAATATTAAGTATTATCATTAGAGTAACAGTTTTGTTGAGAGGCTTTGAAATTAAGTAGTTTAGTTCATTTAAACTTAAGAAAAACAAATGAACAACAAAATTTGAATAAGACTAGTAAAAATTATTTTAACTACACATATAGTTTGGCTAGTAGAATTTATTTAGTATTTGATCAAACAAAAGACTCCTGAGTAGCTACCTTACTCAACAAATAACTCACAAAATGCTGCCAGTATTCTAAGAACAGTATTAAATTAATAGTCCCCCTTTTAATGCAATTTTTAGTATATATATTTCAGTATTGATACCTCAAGTCCAACACATATCATAATTCTCATAGGCAGGGGGGCGCGCACGTCAGAGCTATCAGTGAAAATTGGAATAACTCCATCACATTTCTCCAGGCAAAGTCGGCACAAATCTTCTACTCCTTCTATAACTTGATAATCAACTTTTTTGCGTGAATAAGTCCGCATGATTAGCTGTATCACAAAATAGTAAGAAAATATTGAAAAAATAAAACAATAAAGAATGTTTCACGAAGAAAGCGTTAATCCCATGGATTATTATGATTCTTGGCAACTCAACCAGAAACCAAAAAAATTGTATTCTATGTCAAAAAGATCAGATATTATAACTTATACATAATTGTATCTATTTAATTACAGGTTATCATGACATAAACACAAACAAATTAATTATTATTTAGGTTCAGCTTCTCATTCTCTATTTTCTCCGGACTACGGCTCGTCGGTTAACTTCGGTGCGCTGTCAATGTCATAGTTATTAACTGCCTGCTTAATAAATGTATAAGAACTGCCACTTGTCACTGTCTCGTCAGGCATGTGTTTACTATTACGGCCATGGATATAATTATTTTTACAATAATCGTGAAAAAATCTTTTTACACAAAACTCAACGTTATGTAGTTATATCAATTTAATATATGTATAACTCATATAAACATAAAAAAGAGCAACACGATTTATACATACATATACACTTAAACAAATACTTAATTATAAAGTTGAAACATAGTTAGGTACGTACGAATTAACTTGAACAATAAGTTTCTCAATTTTCTTTAATTTATAGAATACTTACGTACGTAAGTACTATGTAGGTACCATTGGTAGGTAGTATGTTATTTCGAGTCATCAGTTATTCTGCTGAAGGTAATTAATGACAGCAATTTCAGGATACTTCAACTGATTGCTATTACGATACAATTAATGTCTTAATTGGACGACTTATCCAATCCAACTAAGTATTCATGTTACTTAGGTACAGGTATCTGAAATTAAATTGTAATTTAATAGTGTGTGTTCTTTCTTCATTCGCATTTTGCAATAAGCATACTTACTCAAGAGCACTAAAGAAGAATTACTGAATTTGAAAAAAAAAATGGAAGTAGATACCTCAACGGAAGCTAAAACTAACAAAACATCGAATTATTTCAAACTGATCTACAAATATGTGTACATAGTTGGGTGGCCAAATTTCTGGACTTCACGCCCAGACGTGCCCGTAACAATAATAAAATATCATAAAAAATCGGCTATTTTCTTAGACGGACTATGCTTGATTCTCGTTGTTTTAGAACTGGTTGGAATTTTCACGCAGCCCAATTTGTCGGAGAAGCAAAAATCTGACGGCAAGCTGTTAGGTTTCGCACATATTTTTTTAGGATCCTACGGGTACATCCTGTCATTTTATCAGGACAACATTAGAGCTATGACGTATAGCTTGACTGTGGAGCTGAAGAAATGCTACAATGACTATGAAATTGAGAAGGAAATGACCAAGAAAGCCCGCCGGCATTCAATTGCTTACTGTTTGATTGTAATTTCTGCGCTCGTGTCCTACGGCGTGGATGGTTTCATGACCTGTTATGTTACCAAAGGTATGTTTTAAAGTATGGATTTTCATTGTTTAACAAGCTTTAGAATTAAAAAATAAATTCAATGTGTCTAAAAACAGAAGAGGGTCAAAACTATCTCCTTGAGGAACCCATTCTTGACAAAAGCATTTTTCATTGAAGATTTCTTACAAAAGATTACACATCTAGAAAGATGGACTCTGCTTGTTAAGCAGGGCCTGTCACTAGAGGTACACAGTAGTATACAATGCTCTAATAATGCCACCTACTGAATACTGCAGATTTTTTAAAACATTATAAGTCGACATCTGGCGAGCGCACATACTTGCCAGATAGCTTCATGAAAACCTTAAACTGGAACATAAGCTCGAGAAGTATCCAACGGTAAATTTTAAATGTTCTACAACCTATCTCCTAAATGTAGTAAAGAAGTATGTCACAAAGCATTTAGCCCCAATAACTTCGTTTCATGGACAAATAGACCCCGCAAGGGATACAGACGTGATTATTTGTATGTATGTAAGTATTACCTTATCTAACTCATTACCAACTAGATAGGTAACTTGTTTCATTCTTTATTACAGCTGGCACTTTCGTCACTGTGATTACAGCGTGGCCAGATGTAAACGATGTCTCTTACCCAGCCGATTATTTTAGAGTGTTCGCTTATATTCTGTGGTGGATCTTCATGATTAGAGTCTCTGGCGTTTATGTTATGCTCATTTCCACACTCGTATGCCTTGGGTATCAATATAAGAACCTGCAGAGCTATTTCTATAGCCTTGATGGTATATTTGAGAAGGATCACTTGACGTCAGAACAGAAAGAGGAAACGTATGAGAATGGATTGAAATTAGGGATCAATATGCATGCGCGTACTTTATGGTAAGTCTGAAAGCGTAGGATAGGTTGTTTAAAATTGTATAGCGCACTGGCCGCTAAGAAAAAAAAGTTAATTTTTAATAAAAGAAAAATGGTGATCGTCAATTGTTAATTTTCACAGCAATGATTTGAGACGCAATTGTAGTTATGTAGTTAGGTTTTTTATTTATATAAGTTTTAGGTATATTATATTTTTCTTTCTTTTTTACCAACACAGTATTTTATTTTATATTCCGGCTTAATTATTAGGTATTATAAGAATTTGAAAAAAGGGACTGATGTACCTACTTATGAAACAAATCATCGAGGAAACCACAGGATGTAGGTATTGTGCTTTTTCCGCATGACTTGGTTACCGACGTAAGGTTTTCATGAAACAATTTTCGAAACAAAAGCTAGTCAGAATACTTTTTTAAGTTTAAACAAAAGGGTTCTTTGATTCTATCTAAATTATAGGTGTACTCGCGAATGTGAGAAGTCCTACATGGGGGTAGTAAGCGGCCAAATAGTGGTCAACATAACAGTCATCATACTATTGATGGCACAAATGTTGGTAAGTTGGTTTATAAAAGTTTTGGACGAGTTACAAGAACAATAGGTATTAAAAAAAAAACAGTAAGTATATCCAACGAGATTATTTAATTTGAATGCTTACATGTAGTATTGTAAATCTTAGATCATTAAGATTCGTAAGTAGGTACATATCGCGCGTGTGAAGCCTCCGAAGAAAAAGTACCTAGTTACTTTCTTTGGCAATCTGTAATACAGGTATTCCTAGCACAGACAACAATCTCCCACAACATGTTTTAGATATATGTTTTACTATTGTCTTTTATATAGGCTTATAAACTTCGGATTCTTTTATTCGATAGACTAGCAACCTGCCACTATTTGTATCTCAATTTTATCATTATTCTAACAGCTGAACGTGGCCTATCAGTCTTTCGAGACTGCTGGCTCTGTCTACCCTGCAAGGATATAGACGTGATTATACGAACGAACGATTGTACGTCGAACGTTGTTTTAAATTGTATTATTTCAAGATGATTTTTATTTGATCTTCCGCGTGATGCCTTCTTCTTACAAAAACTAGAATATATATATATATATAGTAGAATAAAGTTTTGTCCGAGTTTCATCATCCTTATGGTGCTTGCTCTGGTAGCTCCCAAGCTTGGGTTAATTCCGCCTAATGTTCGAGAAATCATTCTGAAATTATCGGCATGATTATTGGAGCGTATTGAAATTTTAGACCACGGAACGCACATTTGGGGCAGTAGCGGCCATAGTGTCCACAATGACGGCCATGCTCATCAGCACTGGCTTCTTCATGTGGAACGCTGGAGACGTGGCTGTAGAGGCAAGTCATTATCATTCACTAATTTAATTGTATAACATCACCTATCTCAGTTTCTTTTCTGATTTAAGTACCAAAGGCATTTAAAATTAAACGCAGCAGTCACTTGACAGATTTCGCTCTTTGTTATATTAAATAGGTACCTGTTAAGAAATTTAAGTATGGAGCACCTCAAGGTACTATACTTTGACCATGTGCATTAATTACAATTAATTTTTCCGCAGTAGATTGCAATTGGGTGCTTAAAATTCAATTTTTTTATTCTTTATTACGGGACGTTTCAACATCACTTAATAACTGTCCTAACTTTCGGTTTCACAACATAAGTTCACGCCTAATAAATTACTTAAAACTAAGTTTACACCCACTTCCAAAGCGTGGTGCAGAAGAAGCGGTAACAAACTGCACCGCAACATTTTATTCAATAACGTCAACTTCACAATTATCCAAACTTAGAATAGAAATGTGGACGAGAGAAAACATTGTTATGATTAATCTGGGGGCACGGTAGTAGCCGCACGGACTTCTTGCTATTCGTCATATTGGCTTGAGCTTAAAAATCTATTCAATCTTTTGAACTCTTTCCGTGCGACCGACTCGCCAGTTACGTCCACGGTTTGCACGCCTGCGAGATTATAGTGGCAAAACTCTGCTACGCGCTACGAACTACGCAGTACGAGCTATGGCTGTAGTATTTCCCCGTAACTTGAGTGTAAAATTAGGGCTTATCGATTTAGGGCTGGGCATGTGGGTCTATATAAAATTATATAAAAAAAAAAATTTTTATATAATTTTATATAGGTAGATGATTGTTTATAGCAATACGAAAAAATATAATTTTATATAGGTAGATGATTGTTTATAGCAATACGAGTCCTAACTACTAACTTCTAAATTCCTCCTTAGTTCTCTCTCTCATAAATCGGTAGAATATAAGTACATAGCTAATCGCATCAGATGTAATATAAAATGTGTTTGATGGCACAACGTTTATGTGGTTTTTTTTTGGATAGGCCGCATCTCTGTCCACCGCTATGTTCAGCTCAGGTTGGCAGAACTGCCGTGGTGACACATCCGTACGGGTCAGGAAGTTGCTCGTCGTTGCTATGAGACAAGCTCAGGTAATTTGATCCCTAAGGCCGTGTAAGACTTAAAAAAAAAGCGTAGTAAAAAAACGAAGTCATGGGCACTACTTACTTCATTCTTAAAAGAGTTTGTTGTTGATGTATATTGCAGTAGCAAGAAAGAATTGCACGCATGTCTACTATTTAATAGTGCAGTGTGCCCATGGATTTCCTAAAAGGCGCCAAACTTGGGATTCCTCTTGTAGGCGACGGGCTAGCAACCTACCACTATTTGAATCTCAATTCCATCATGAAGCTGTGCAACTATACATTCTCAATTAAGTTTTTTCGAGGTTATAGGCTCTGTCTACCCCGCAAGGTATAAAGACGTGACTTTATGTATGTATATTGTAGACATTTACATACTTACATAAAGTCACGCCTTTTTCCTCAGAGGGACAGGCAGAGACTTCATCACAAACTGTTAGTCTCTCTCTTGACAATGACATTGACACTCATAGATAATTAATCATATGACACACTTGTTCACAATACCCTTCCAGGTACCGGTGTCTATCGGGGCTCTCGGCATCATCACCCTTTCCTATGAGTCGTACGTGTCTGTAAGTTCTTATCTTTTTACCTTTTAAATTTTCGCACAATTTAGATTTTTTTTTGGTTGAGACCTATTGTCTTCTTGACATAGAACCTCATGTCTCTGGTTAGATATTTTCAAAAATATTTTTATTGCCGTGTGGTTTCTGGAACTTTAGAATAAGACCACCCCATATCTATCCCATTGGTGTCGTTAAAGACGACACAAAAAAATTGGGTTTCTTTTAGGCGATGGGCTAGCAACTTGTCACTATTTGAATCTCGATTTTATCATTAAGCCTAACAGTTAACCATGGCCCGTGTGTGTTCTAAGACTGCTGGCTGTGTCTACCCCGCAAAGAATATAGACGTGAATATATTTATGTATGTTGATATTATTATTTTTACCTACATATTTAAGATCTTCTATTACAAATTATTAAGTTTAGTTTCCTTTCTTGCTAATAAGAGTTTATTTGTTACAGATAGTGAAGTCTTCGTATTCAGTGTTTTCAGTTTTATATTAGTGTACTTAGGTTCCATTTCGAATGCACCAATGCATTGTGTACTGCAATGTTAGTGTATAGCTTTCACTCAAAGCCTCGCTCTAGCGAATTTAGCGCCAGCAGCGTGGGATTTGCAAAAAACCTCAATACAAAAGAATACAGGTATTTCGCAAATCCCACGGAATCTTTAGCTTGAAGAACAGTACCTTATGTCCTTTACCTAATTAGGTATACGCAAAATTTTAAGAAGCTGAAGAGCGTAACACAACAAACAAGTTTACTATCCATTTATATAGTTGGGAGCACAAGTAGTTATTATTCTGCGAGAAAAAATTCTAGTGGCGTATTGACATCCATTGAATTTAGGGGCGGCATTATGAAAAAACTTTAAATTATTTATAAAAAAATTCTTAAAATATTGTATTAATTAAATTTTTATTTCAATGATCGTATTTAGTTTTGAAAATAGACAGACTTTTAGATAAAGTAGATTGTAAATTTGCGACAAATAAGTAAGTAGGTACAACATGAAGGTTATTAATAAATATTTTCGCACTCATATTTTTTTTATTTATTTAATCACTATGTAAGTGAAATACATACATTTCATCATCTTGATCCCTTACAGGGAAGACGAAACTAACATTGTCGCAAATACCTACTGAAATGCCACATTCAGCTGTATGACTTTTTGATAGTCTAAAAAAAGAATCCTTAGCCTTATCCCTAGTCACCTTTTACGACATCCATGGAAAAGAGATCGTGGTTCTATTCTAGAGTGCCGGTAACCACACGTTAATATACTTATACAAATATTGCTCGTATAATAATACTCCTACTTATATTGTAGGGATATGACGACGTGAACCTTGGTCTAGTGGCGACATCCCTTCCCCACAAGTCACAAGAACCAATTACGGGGAGCTATCAGTCAAAAACAGCGAATAGTCTAAATCGCGCGAGCAAAGATTTAGCGGATTGGAGCATATAAGTATACAACCTCCGACACAACATCGTCTGTCGCGCGGTTCCCCAGGCATAACACCTAGCCTGGCGGAAGATCTTCCCTTTGTGGCGGTCGAGCCCGAATCACAGTACAGGCTTTTCTATCTTACATTAGGGGTATCCATTTATTTTCATTGAAGGTCTCAAACCAAAAATTAAGCCAAACAGCAGAACGTGGCCTATCAGTCTTCAAGATTGTTGGGTCTGTCTACCCTGCAAAGGATATAAACGTGATTATATGAATGTAAGGTCTCAATAATGTTTAAGTATACAATAGGTATGGGTATCATTGCTCAGGTGCCATAAAATTAAATAAAAATACAAGTACCTACCTAGGTAACTCTTTCTTTAAGCATAAAAAATAAAGTAATTTTGTTCAACTAACAATTAAAAGTAATCAAAGTTTATTTTCACTGTAATGAAGTAATTTAGATATTAAGGCGCTATATTCAGATTACATCGAGGTACCTCGATGCGGGCGAGAGGCTCACCCCGCGCGGGGCTCACCCCCGACCAGCTTGCCCCGCTAGATCGCCGCCGCACCATAGCCGCTGGCGCGTGACCTCACGTAACCCGAATAAAGTTTGCGAATGCAATGGAGTCCGCATCAGAATATTTTATTGTTTTTGATACAATAAAATAATTTTACAAAAAAACATACATATATTAAATTACATTATAAGCAATGATATAGTTGCGGATGTATGCAAAAATTTTGTATAAAATGAATAATGGTTTTAAAAAAACTACTCGTAATTACTTATTCGATTTCGTTCAATCAAAGGTAATTTACATAGTAATGTATATCATATGGTTGGCTATGGCTATGGTTTTCTATATATGGTTTTCTATCTTGGGTTGTCGTTGATGTCGGCGTCGGAATAATGCCATGACTATCTAAGTCCATAATATCAACTGTCGACTCCACACCATCCGCACTTCTCTGTTCGGACATTGTCAACGACGATATCGGAGACAATTTATTTTTCCTAAAAATTAATAACAATCAAATAATGGGATAATGATTGTGATCATGCCAAATGAAGAAAGCGAAGAAAAGTAAACCCTGCGACGTCTTGCAGCTGAGGAGGTACCTACCCTGAATAATACAGTTACCTAGGAGTAAGTACCTATAGAAAAAGACAGAACAATCATCCAGTAAAAAGTACTGTTTCCGTAGGCAAAGACCAGGGCAACAACTAGTGACAGTATAACCGACGGCGGCGGAGCTGTTGTTTGTTGTTGTTTTATCTATCTATCACCTACTGCCGCCCCGCCACAAGCCGGTATCAAATGAAATATTTTTCACCTTCAGTGTTTGCGGAGAAAATCTCAGAAGGCATCTATATGTCTATCTATTAGTAAGTGTAATTAGTACCCATCATCTAAATTGTCCCATATGGGAAGCTCTTCCAAGTTTTTTTTTTAACATGCTAACATTTAACATGCTAACATGACGTAAAATTATACACCTATTTACACTAAACGAAACAAATAAACTGTATTAAAAACTAACCTAAACTATCTATAATATATTTCAGAAAGTACCAAAAAAAAAAAAGTATCAAAATCCACGATCCTAAATACCTACGTAATATCGCCCCGGCCGGCGGAAAAGCGACGCGTAAGATTCAGAGATCAACGACACAATTCATTAAGCTGAGCTGACAATTATGTACAGAAATAAATTCAAACAAAATGAATGTGGGAAATTAAATACTTCGCAGAATATTTTTCAACGACGCTCGGAGCGACTGGCACAGGTCCTGCGTCCGAGAATGTGATCCGCGGAGTGAGGCACGCTTACAAAGGACAGCGCTTTATCCCACCCGGTCGTGTAGGAATGAGACAGAGATAAAGTGTCAACACTCTACTGTCCAGTACTATTGTCGCAACAATTTTAATTCCTGTTTTCATCTATTTAGTTTAATGACGTCTAAACAAAACATCCAATCGAAATTTCATCTTCCAGAAGTTATTATTTTTTAATGATCTTCAATTTGGTACAAAATTCAAATTTTAAATCCTTATAGTTTGAGATAAATAATCGAAATCTAGACTTGTGTTCCTGAATTTTTTTGATCGAGGATTTTTGTTCCAATCGTGTTTTCATCTTCCACAAATATAATTGAATATATTTACTTTCATATCCTAAAATATTGAAACGATGCAAGTTATATTTTATGAGAAAAAACCAAGTGAAAATGACCCAAAATCTATGATGTATCGCCTTAAACTTAATTATTGAAAATGTAGAAATTGAACGAAATTATTTGATTACCCTCGATATTCGAAATGATTACATGAAAATTGCCCTGTTATCTAAATATCAAATGTTCAGAACAATAAAGAAAACTATTGTATAGCAAAATTGCTTAATACTAAATTTAAATTGTAAAAGGTAATTGCATGTGGTGTAGTGCCCTTACGGTGAGGGAAAACATCGTGAGAAAACCTTAATATTCAGGCAACTGGATGTGTAACCATGGATCCAATACGGGTTAGCGTAAAAGCTTATCCTGCGTCGGTTGCGGAGGTCAGAGGTGGGGGTTGCCTCGTGAAAAACCTGACCTGGGATCCATGGCCGGTGGCATACCCCGGGCTTCTCTCCAAAGAGGTGAGGATGCAACCGGGACTAAAGCCAGGAGGCAGAAGACTATGGTGCAGTTTTTCACATTCTTCATTATTTCCTCGCTCCTAATAATTGCGTGATATTATATAGCCTTCCTCGATAAATGGTCTGTTCAACACAAAAATAATTTTTCAATTCGAACCTGTAGTTCCTGAGATTAGCGCGATCAAACAAACAAACTCTTTAGCTTTATAATATTAGTATAGATTATAGTCAGCCGGCAAAGTTCCCAATTAATTTAGTTGTAATTTCGAGATAACTATTTCTACTTAATACAGGGCCGCCACAATTACAACGCATCTAATAAAAAAATGTGCAGATCACGGGTGTTAAAAACAAAGGAAGTGTTCATTCATCACCTTGGTTGGTCCTACCTAGGTTTAGCGGGAGCGATGACTCGGCTCGACCGCCACCAAAGGGAAGATCTTCCGCCAGGCTGGTGTGACGCCTAGGGAACCGCGCGACACACGATGTTGGGAGATTGTATTTATGCTCCAATCCGTGAAATCTTTGTTAGCGCGTTTTAAATACTCCGCTGCTATTAGCTGAGCGCGTCAATTTCTTCGCGATAATTGACAGTTGGTGTGTGACGTCGCCACATAGGTTTTGTTTTACTGAAAATATTGAAGATAGAACCCGCATTATTGAAGTGGGTCGTGTGGTTACCGGCATTTTAGAGTAGGTCGACAGAATAATGCAGCAGTGTAGTTTGTTCCGCCGCTTCTTCTACACATGCGCTTTGGAAGCAGTAGTAGTTATAATTAGATTTAAGTGATGTGACGTCAATAAGTGATACCTTGTATCCAATTTGGAAAATAAATCTATTCTATTCTAAAGTCTTATGGATTTTATAATACAAAATTAAAAGTTGGTTTGCATTATAGAGGTCCGGTACCGCAGCATTGCAGAACTCTAAAAAGCAATTAGCTATAATAAATCCATTCCCCTATCTTTAAGAACTCCTATGCTGAACTTTTTGACATTTCATAGCAAAAATCGCATCCAAATCTTTAGTTTCTACTTAGTTTTAGAACATGTAAAAACAGATGATTTTGTGGCGACATCTCTACGCCACTCGCCACAAACATCAAATCAAACAACTACTGTCAATCATCGCGAAGAAAATGACGCGCTCAACCAATAGCAGCGAAGAATCTAAGACGCGATTTCAGAGATTTCACGGATTGGAGCTATATATACAACCTCCGACACAACACCGTCGGAGCCGCGGTTCCCCAGGCATAACACCTAGCCTGGCGGAAGATCTTCCCTTTGGTGGCGGTCGAGCCGAATCATCGCTCCCGCTACAATTTCATAAACTGACTATTTGATGAAATCCACATAAATGTGCCTACCCTACCTTTAAGTACCTACGTTTATGTTAATTTAGCTAATTCCAACCTACTTAATAAGCCAAATTACAATAATTAAGCCAATATTTTCCTAAGTGTGTGACATTTTATTTCCTGCATTCGGCCCCGGACGCATTAGGTATTTGGTAATTGTGTATCTGAGTACCCAATGTTGTAAACTCCACTATGAGCCAGTTCAACAAGAGCAAAATAAGTAAAACAATGTTTAAGCCCAGCAAAACCGCTCGTTACTTCATGAACATTACAGAATTTTGCTACTGGTTAGGACTGCCCGATATCTGGATCCGAGACAATTCGAGACCGAGATTGATATCGCGAATTCACGACATATACACCAATTTAGCTGTAGTTTTGATCGGCGCCCTGTTAATATTAGAATGGGGTGCTTTTTTCACGCAGCCGAATTTGACCGAACGCCAAGCATCTATCAGGGTGCTTTTCGGCATATCTCATCCGTTTTTGTATGCATTCATCTTGAATATACTGTTTTATGAAGAGAAGATTAGGGTCTTCTTGCACAAGTTGGTGGTGGAGCTGAAGGAGGTGTACAATGACGAGGAGATTGAGAAGGCGATGGTGAGGAAGATGAAGGTGTACTCGACGTCGTTCATGGCATTCTTTTATACGGCGATATTCTTTTACGGAGCGGATGCTCTGGTGAACGTCACGAGGAATGGTGAGATTTTTGAACAAAAGTTTATAACTTTCACATTTAGGACCTATCTGCTTAGTTATGAGTTTTAGGTGAGTATAATAAATAAATAATAACTAAATAAATATATTCGGGACAAATTACAGAGATTGAGTTAGCTTCGAAGTAAGTTCGAACCTTGTGTTACGAGATATTACCTACCTCAACGATACTATATTTTGTAATAAATACTTATAAGCATAGACAAACATCCAAGCCCCAGGCCAATCAGAAAAAGTTCTTTTCTCATCATGAAGAATCGAACCCGAGACCTCCGATGTCACAGACAAGCGTACTAACGTTGCGCCATAGAGGCCATCAAAAGACTTGGAAAAGACTAAAAGGCCACATTCTGCTGTATAGCTGATGGAATTGAGATTATAATAGTTTACTAGCCCATCACCAAAGAATCCAAAGTTTAATAACCTCTCCCTGGACTGACTCCTGGACCTGACTTGCGAACTTCCTTCGAGGCTTACTCAATCAGTGTAATTTGTCCCGTATGAGAATATTTAATTTATTTTATTTATTTCAAGACAGAGCGAAAGAGTAAGGGATATGTACGTCATTATAATGTATGTAATATATTTTTTAAGAGATCATATTTCCTGCCAACTTTAAACCCACCTGCATTATTTCCTCACCGTATTTACATCCAGGTGCTACATTTACGACGGTAGTGGCCGCCTGGCCTGAGGTCCAGGACAAGTCGCCGTTGGCTGACGTGTTCAGGGGGTTCTTCTACGTCGTCTTCTTGATGTTCATGCAGCTTCTGTGTGGCGTTTACACCACCGTCATCACGATGACCATTTGTCTCAGCCATCAGTACAAGAATCTGCAGGTAGTTATCTACACATTAATATTATACGTTTTAATTGTAATATTCAGAGATACTTTTACAATAAAGAAGATTTGATTTCCTCATAAGACTTCAATGAACTCAAAAATTAATACTTGATTTTAATGAACATTCTCTTTCTTTCCTTGCTTTCTAAATATCGTTATTTTATGGAAGTATTCATGCTTACATACCTAGTTATCATCACGCACTGGCGCAGGCGCAGCACATCAAGCATCTTTGGAAAAATCCTTGTTCAAAAGTGGACTTTGGTAGATGAAATGATGATTATAAATAAATTTGAGGATCCTCTGTATAACTGCAGTAATAATTTTAGAATTAGTCATCTTCAGTACAAATACACCTCTATGTTTGTATGTATGATGAGATCTACAAAACTATACAACGGGGTTTAAAAAATATTAATACATAAAATGATTTAAGAGGAAGGTTTATATGGAAAAATTCAACCTGTACGAAGCCGGGGCAGGTCGCTAGTCATCCATAAAGTCGCCATTACACATAAAAAGACTCGGGAGGTTCGTAGCGTGTAAGAGTGTAAGTATTTGTCAGATTTATCTATTAAAAAGTGTACGTATTGTTTCTTATTTACAGAGTTACTTTCACAATTTGAGAAGAATATTTGATGAGAATGTGAGTCAACGGCAAAAGGAAGCGAAATATTTGGATGGCTTCAAGCTTGGTGTAACTCTGCATGCAAAAACGTTGTGGTTAGTATTTTGTGTATATCTTGTCCTTGTTTACCTATTTTTTTGGTTAATGTTCACGCTAAACATGAACTAAACGCCGCTTCATCATACTAATATTATTAAGCTGAAGAGTTTGTTTGTTTGAACCCGCTAATCTCAGGAACTAGTGGTTCGAATTGAAAAATTGTTTTTGTGTTAAATAGACCATTTATCGAGGAAGGATTCAGGCTATAAAACATCACACTGCAACTATTAAGAGCGAAGAAATAATGGAAAAGGTGAGAAAAAAAAAAGGGGAAAATTATTCATCCTTGAGGGCTTCAATGACGCCTAAAATAACTATTCCACGCGGACGAAGTCGCGGGCACAGCTAGTAAAAGATATTAGACTGGGATTAAATCGTCCCAATTGTCCCACTAGGGGACAAGTTAGTGAGTACCTTTAGTGGGATTGACAGAGTAATTATTACCTTACCGGTATTTCCTGAGATTAGCGTGTTCAAACTAACAAACAAACTCTTCAGCTTTATAATATTAGTATAAACGATTAGCGCGTTCAAATAAACAAACAAATTCTTCAGCTTTATAATATTCGACGGCCTCGGTGGCGCAGCGGTAGTACGCTTGTCTGTGACACCGGCGGTCCCGGGTTCGAATCCCGGCCAGGGCATGATGAGAAAAGAACTTTTTCTGATTGGCCTGGGTCTTGGATGTTTATCTATATAAGTATTTATTATATTATAAAATATAGTATTGTTGAGTTAGTATCTCGTAACACAAGTCTCGAACTTACTTCGAGGCTAACTCAATCTGTGTAATTTGTCCCGTATATATTTATTTATAATATTTGTATAAAAGATTAGCGCATTCAAACAAACAAACAAACTCTTCAGCTTTATAATATTAGTATAGATTTGTTAAAGCCACGTCTGTTCTGGAATTTTTTAATTGTTTCAGGTGCAGACAGGAATGGCAGTCGATTTGCAACATCTTGTTCAGCTTGCAAGTTATACTGAATGTTATTGTTCTAATCCTGACGTTGTCTCAAATGGCGGTAAGTTTATTTCTTTGAAAAACCTGAAAAAGTATTCGAAGACACGTCTATACTAAAAAGTTATGTTTTATAAGATACAAACTCTAGCTCTTCCTGTAGATTAAGTGATTAACGAAAGAACCACAAAAAGCTAACCATTGATAGGTATACAAAGAGATTATTTGAGAAAACATCTTAATGTAGTTGCAATAAAGCTTGATGTAAAACGCAGTAGATCTGTTATGTGGTCATCAGTCTGATGTCGACTTTGATAAAGTCGGTGTTCTCTATTCGCTTCGGTTCCGATGGAGAACCCTTGTGTGACTTATTACTTAATAGAAAACTCCATTTTATTCCATTGTGCCGTGTGGTTCCCGGCACCAATACAAAAAAGAATTGGACCACTCCATGTTTTTCCCACAGATGTCGTAAAAGGCGACTAAGGGGTAGGCTTACAAACTTGGGATTCTTTTTTAGGCGTTGGGTTAGCAACCTGTCACTACTGAACGTGGCCATTCAGTTTTTTCAAGACTGTTGGTTCTGTCTACCCCGCAAGGGATATAGACGTGACCATATGTATGTATGTATAACTCCATTTTATATTGGCGGCGCGGCGGCCATTTTGTAGACTTCGTGTCAAACACGCGCACTTACTTTGATTGCAGACCGCTGGAAAGACGCTGTTCGCTCTGGTGTCAACTCTGTTCACGCTGATCTCCATCCTGAGCAGCACGGGTTTGTTCATGCTGAACGCTGGTGACGTCACCGTCGAGGTATTAAAATGTGCACCAAATGTGTACCTTGTTGTTTACTGCCAGCTAATGCTGGCAGTAAACTGAGGGGGTACGCTTTTAGGAACACCATCGATACTAATATCATAAAGCTGAAGAGTTTGTTTGAAGGCGCTAATCTCAGGAACTACTGGTTCGAATTGAAAAATTATTTTTATGTTGAATAGACCATTTATCGAGGAAGGCTTGAATAACATCACGCTGCAACTATTAGGAGCGAAGAAATAATGGAAAATGTGAAAAAAAAAAACGTAAAGTTCGGCGGTAGGAGCATAGGGCCCTCCTTAGACCAGGCTTGGGAAAGTTAGGCATTAGGTCATTATGCCTACCTGCAGTTGCATATTTTTTTGTTTATAGGTATGTACCTACATAGCATTATTTTATTTATTTATTAAAAACTTTACTGAGCCTTAAATGGAGAACGAAATGCTAATATGCAGTAATTTCTTTACCCTTGAGAAAATTAATCTGTAGATAATCTAAGGTTTACCCTAGATATAGAATTTATGCGAGTATTGCCCGGACCTTATTACCTACCACTGGTCATCAATCTAGTAGGTAATAAGTACCTCTTACAACTCTCACTTATAAGTCTTCTTATAAGTCTAGGCTATAGTCCCGGTTGTATCCTCACCACTCTGGAGAGGAGCCCGGGGTAAGCCCTTGACTATGGATCCTGGATTGGGTGAGTCAGGTTCACGAAGCGACTCCCGTCTGACCTCCGTAACTTTTGCAAAGGAACCAAACCCGTATTGATTATATGGTTACACATCCAGTTGCCTGAATGTGCAGGTTTCCTCACTATGTTTTTATAATTATAATACATGAACCTTTAATATTTGTATGCTTTAAACAGCAAGACATAGAGAACTGTACTCGTATTATTATTCAACAACTTTAACTTTGTACCTATGTTTGACAAATTAATTGATTGATTGTTTTCCCTCACCGTAACAGCATCGGTTAGTATTCAAACTGTCGAAAATAGTCTTTGGTACATGGCCGCGGTGGCATTCGAATCGCCTATATGCGCAAGCTTTTTCACCAGACACCTTACCGATTCGAAAATCGGCGCTCTACCCAACGCCCACTTATAGTATACATACATACATATGGTCACGTCTATATCCCTTGCGGGGTAGGCAGAGCCAACGGTCTGGAAAAGACTGAATGGCCACGTTCAGCTATTTGGCTTAATGATAGAACTGAGATTCGAATAGTGACAGGTTGCTAGCCTATCGCCTAAGAAAGAATCCCAAGTTTGTGTTCCTATCCCTTAGTCGCCTTTCACGACATCCATGGGAAAGAAATGGAGTGGTTCTATTCTTTTTTTTGTATTGGTGCCGGAAAGGCACTGTTATAGTATATCTACCTACTGTATAAAATATGAATATTAACAGGCTTTTCGCATACCAATGGCGATGTACCACTCGGGCTGGCACCACTGTCTCTCAGCCCCGGAGATCAGGAAGCTGGTGGTGTGCGCCATGAGGCAAGGACAGGTGGGTACTCAGACATAGCTAGAAAGGAATCCCATGCACCGAAGCATTGGTTAGAGATAAGGTCGACTATTGCAATGTTTTTATATACTTAGATGTGAATTTGCTGTAATTTATTGTGGTGCAATCTATACTAATATTATAAAGCTGAAGAGTTTGTTTGTTTGTTTGAACGTTCTACTGTTTTAAATTGAAAAATTATTTTTGTGTTGAATAGGCCATTTATAGAAAAAGGCTTTAGGCTATAAACTCTGTCAATGGCTATAAATTCACACTGCAACTATTAGAGTAAAAAAAAGGCAAATGTGAAAAAAAATCATCCTTGAGGGCTTAAATGATGCCCAAAATAACTATTCCACGCGGACGAAGTTGCGGGCATAGCTAGTATAGAATAATTGTATTGTATATAAATATAGCGGCACACGGGGGTTATAAAGTCGATCGAGCTGAGTTCCAGATCCAGGAAAATTAGTTATTCACATATTTTTACCCAAAATAATTTTCCCATATAAGATGGTCGATAGAGATCGATAATTATTGCGCCGCGGTCGCTATATTGAATAAAAATATGTTGTTACTATTATTTTTTTGGTGGTTTTTGATGTTTTAATGGAAAACCATTGGTTAGAAAAATCTAACGTCCGCCGAGCACAACTCGGTCACCCAAGTACTTATTGTAAAACCCCAACGGGAACCGAAAAAGCAACTGTGCAAGAAGCAACAATTTTTTTTAACAAGCTGTCTGTTTCGACTTCCTCAGCGTGAAACAATTACATTCACAGAAGTAGGAATAATGTTGGACTATATACATGCATATGGTCACGTCTATATTCCTTGCGGGGCAGACAGAGCCAACAGTTTTGAAAAGACTGAATGGCCACGTTCAGCTATTTGGCTTAATGATAGAATTGAGTTGATTGGAATATACAGATATACATGCATATGGTCACGTCTATATTCCTTGCGGGGCAGACAGAGCCAACAGTTTTGAAAAGACTGAATGGCCACGTTCAGCTATTTGGCTTAATGATAGAATTGAGTTGATTGGAATATACAGGGTGACATTTAAAACAACTGCATCCTTTTAAACATAGTCTATACCCATGCTTCTGAGCCGTTTGAGCCTATTTTTATTTAAATTAAACGTCATCATTTTCACATTTAAAAAACCCTCAAAAACTACGTCACACGCTTTATTAAAGACCAATACTACAAAAAGAAATTAAAACTAAACATGTAAATAAATGTCTGAAAAATAAATTATTTTTCTAGTATCAAGATCAAGTAAAGAACAGAGTTGTCGAGATCGCTCAGCTGAATGAATTGTGTCGTTGACCTCTGAATCTTACGCGTCGATTTTCCGCCGGCCGGGGTGATATGACGTATTTAGGATCGTGGATTTTGATACTTTTATTTTTTTTCGAACTTTCTTAAATATGCAACGATATTTTTCTTATAACGTTTTTAAATATCCTTTAGATGAGTACACTTAACAGTTAAAATGCAGTTGAATTAAAAGTCACTCTGTATATATGATAATAAATAACATACATACATAAAATCACGCCTCTTTCCCGGAGGGGTAGGCAGAGACTACCTCTTTCCACTTTCCACGATCTCTGCATACTTCCTTCGCTTCATCCACATTCATTACTTTCTTCATGCAAGCTCGGCGGTTTCGGGTACTTAATAAATAATCCTTAAAGTTATATCCTTAACGTGATCAGGGATGGTTATTATATTGAAATTTTATGTTATAAAGTAATTGCATCATATGGGTTGTAATTGCCATAGAATATGATATATTTTTTTCAGAAACCGGAAGTTCTATGGGCCCTCGGCATTGTACCAATGTCCTACGAATCCTACGTTTCGGTAAATATTTTATAATTTACATTTGTCACCCTTTCATCACCACGGAATAGACAGAGCTTCAGGCTTTTCGTTGGAAAGTACGTTCTTAAATAGTGCACTTGATGTCACGAACATATAACTTGACGCCTCTTTTGTTTTCAGATTGTAAAGTCATCGTACACAATATTTTCGGTACTATATTCACAGAATTAAGGTAAAAACCGGCCAAGGGCGTGTCGGTCTCGGCCTCTAAAAAAACCGCAACGGAATATAAGGTTCGTTTACGTTTCATTTCTATTTCCGCAATTGTCATCACTGTCATTCACAGAAATGAATGAAAATCATTTCGTAAGTTTGTTATTTTCATTTGCTTAAGAAAATCAGTCGTGTAAATAAATTCGTGAAAATCATACTGCATTTTTTTATATTCCCCGATTTGAGTCAACATTCCGACGCAACAAAATCTCTTTCATATAGATAAGAAACAAATGAGGATTGATATTTGTATCAATGTATCAAAAATGATGTGTAAATCGTTTCATAACTGACATCAAAAAAAAAAAGAGGGATTCTGCCAAAAATCATGTCATCAAGAAAAACAAAATGTTATTTGTGAAAAATGTATTCGTGATCAGTATTAAAATAAAACTTCTACTATCAACACACTAATGCGACCGGTGCCTCGTACGGAGCTAAGGCACGCGTCCTTACATTACAATAATACGTACAAAATACTTCTGCCGTCACGGAATAGAACGCGCGACACGACACGACGCGACGCGACGCGATGCGATGCGACTAGTTTGTATTATATGGAAATTTATGAAATTATGTATACTTACCACGCAGCGTGGATGAGATGGTTAGGTTGCATACACACAATACAGCGAAATAAATCTTTTTTGAATTAAACTTTTGCGCTGTCGCTTGGTCTCACAAATACTTTTAAATAAATTGAAAATAATACTAATAATAATTCTTTTTTTTTCAAGAAACGGAACAACTTGATTTTGAGTCTATAAAATATTTTCCGTGACAGCTTACAAATCTTAATATCATAAAATAATATGTTAATTACACATAAGGTCTCTGTGTAGCTCATGAAGTTACCTACATACATAATAAAAGGCGAAAAATTTTTAATTAATTTTTTGCAGAAGAAGTCTTCTTAATGAAAGTTTTTTAGGGAAATTCCCACAGTACCGCGGGATTTGAAAGATTTTCAAATACACTTATTGACATTCACAGAGACCCGAATAATTAAATTAATTGCAAATATACACGATATAAAAAAAAAATATATGTATGGCTTAATAAAAATTATAAGTCTATTTGACAATGGATAAAACTCAATCGAATGATCTCATCATTTAAGTAACAAAACTTTTGGACGGAAAATAATATAAAAAATTTCACACAATGTCTTATTCGAGCAGTCTACGCAAACATATTATTAATACAATGTCGACAAATATAATAATAACCTAAACTTATTATCTAATTTGTCTCGAGTCGCGCGCTTAATGAATATAAGAAGATTTTTTTGGTAATCAGAACAGGGATGGACTGTGTAATCTTAGATAGAGTAATGTAGTTTTGTAGAACACAGTAATATACGTCATTAAATAAAGGTTTATATACGTAAACCTTTATTTAATGACGTATATCACTTACGTACAATTTATATAATGGACTGTGGAGGGGTTGAAAATAAATAAATAAATAGTAAAACTAAAAGTTGTTTTAGTACGCCGTAACCTCCTTTATGACAGCACATTTTAGTGCACGGGTCTATAAAAGATATGTATCATAGATTTTTATACCTGTGAAACTATTATGTGAAACTAATAGAACTATGTGATTGCACTGAGCATTAAGATATAAACTTGGAGATAATTATTTTTATTTATTTCATTTACAAAATATAGGTACAAATTATTAATTATTATTAAAAGAGAAAAGAGAGCACGAAAAAAAAAAGCACATGCTATTTTATATTATAAATTGTGTAGTCCGTGTAAATCGTTTGCCAAATGCAACCAGCCTTCTGTGCTGGCTGTCTGGTGTCTGGCTGTGCCTATTCTTTGACCTAAGAAGTTCCCAGCCCTCAGGTCAAGGTTAGATGTATAAAGTAAAATTCTTTGAACATCATCATTAGGGACAGTTTTCACAATATTAAGTTGAAAGTATCTTAAGTCCATCCCTGTTCTTGAAAATACAATACCATTCCTCAAAATCATACAGATCTGAGAAACGTCTAATTTTATTTTGAGATTTGACGCCTCCTCCGTAGTCACGTGAATGACGACAATACAAGAAAACACTTGTACAATTTATACTTTAAATATAAGTACATACGGTACATAATAAAATTAAAATACAGACACATAAGTGAACAGGAAAATTTTACTTATAATTATAATTATAAGTAAAATTTTTAGCGCGGCACATATTATTGTATGTTTGTAAATTCGGCATGCATATATGCTTAGTTGTCAGTTCATCTACTTAAAATGTCTACAGTATGATGGTGTACAAATTTAGTTTAAATAATTACACAGAATTGAGTAAATAAATGAGCTATATATATAAAGAAAACTTATAAGTGTTTAAATATATTGGTCTTGACATGGACAAATTAAGAAATAGATAAGCTTTGTGGATTAGCAACTATTTTTAGTATAAATGTAGGAAGTAGCCAAATGGCACTTAGTGGGAGAAATGTTTAAGATATTTTGTGAGCGAATTCGACTTATATTAGTCGGATGTACAGTGACCGATATAGCCATACCACCTGTTAACTCAGAAAGGTATACTTTTCTAAGTGGGCCACTGTACATGGAGAATATTGCATAGGAGCATATTATTATTATGATATGATGTACAGTGATCATGTGTTAAATGTTGTTTTTTTTATGATAAATATGTGTTTTCTATATAAATTATCCTTATTTTGTGTGAAATATTATAGGGATACGATGATATAGGTAAAAGTAGTATAATTGTCTTACTATGATTGTCTTTACATTGATAAGTTTTAGTTAAACAAAAAAAGGTATTAAATGTGTAAAAAGTAATTGATTTTTAATTTCCTCAATTGAATGGTGGAAATTACTTTCAGCACTCGTTAAAATTAATATCAATGATCAATATAAATTTGTACTGTTTTAAGTTTAAATATTTCTGAAAGATTATTATTTTTTATTACACGAGCTAGGTTTATCACGTTGAAAGGATTGATAAAATAAAATTGATCGAAACATTCTTATAATATTGGAAGTAAAATTTACGATAATTTTTATAAAGATCAGTTGATTTGTATCGAGGTCGCTGAAGGCGTTGGTTTAAACTTCGTCCGATAGTTAATACGGCACAGATTTTTGAAAAACGCTTAATAACCTCATGAATCCATACAATTTGAAATTATTAACTGAATGAAGAAAATCAAATTAACAGAGGGTCTGATAAATTTTACAGACTCATATGTTTATGATCGCGGCCTTAAATTAAAACAATAACTGTCAATGTGACAGTGACAGCTCTAACTTGGTTGTACGTAACGTACTCATATGTTTGCCGCTTTTTGAAAATAAATTATAATAGTTGTTATCTCCGCCCCGTGTTTTTTTAATTTCCGACGGTTATTTCTTACAAATCACGCCTTGAGGGATAGGCAGAGACTACATTCATACTCAGACAATTTGCGGTTTTTTCTTTACTTAGATAATTTGCGTTGAACTTGTACACAATGTGTTGTGTGTTAATGAATGTGTGTGTAGAATAGTGAGTGCGGCCGCTATATGAAGAACTCCCTGCGCTTGGAGACCCTGGGCCCCGTGGCGGCCGCCAGCGCCGCCGCGTCGGGGTCCGCCGCGTGCTCCGCGCCGCGCTCCTCCTGCGGCGCCGGGTATATATACATATATATGTATACCTTATACATGCCATGCCGTGTGGTTCCCGGCACCAATACAAAAAAGAATAGGACCACTCCATCTCCTTCCCATGGAGATTTTGACGGCCTCTGTGGCTCAGCGGTAGTACGCTTGTCTGTGACAACAGAGGTCCCGGGTTCGAATCTCGGCCAGGGCATGATGAGAAAAGAACTTTTTCTGATTGGCCTGGGTCATGGATGTTTATCTATATAAGTATTTATTATTATTATAAAATATAGTATCGTTGAGTTAGTATCTCGTAACACAAGTTTCGAACTTACTTCGAGGCTAACTCAATCAGTGTAATTTGTCCCGTATATATTTATTTATTTATTTATGTCGTAAAAGGCGACTAAGGGATAGGCTTATAAAATTGCGATCCTTTTTTAGGCATCATTAAGCCGAGCAGCTGAATGTGGCCATTCAGTCTTTTCGGGACTATTGGCTCTGTCTACCCCATAAGGGATATAGAAGTGACTATATGTATGTATGTACCTTATACATGTGCCGTGTGGTTCACGGCACTAATGTAAAAAATTGCAGGACCGCTCCATCTCTGTCCCATGGATGTCGTTAAAGACGATTGAGAGATAGGCTTATAAACTTGGGATTCTAATTTCAGCCGATAGGCTAGCGACTTGTCACTTTTTGAATCTCGATTCTATCATTAAGCCTAACAGCTGAACACGGCCTGTTTTAAGACTGCTGACTCTATCTACCCCGCAAGGGATATAGAAGAAAGTGAATGACTGACTGACATCTCAACACACAGCCCTAAGTAAGTAAGTTCTTTATGTGATCAAGGGGTGCACTAAAAGAGGATTTCCCGAAATTCCCGCGGGAACGGGAATTATACTGATTGTCTGCGGTTGTCCTCTAATAAAAATATATATTACCTGTGTGAGATATTCTCCCTTATGTCTGGAGAGGGCTCGCACCAATACCACCGCGACGATGATCAATAGCACGAAAATCAGCGCCAACACGGCTGAAACAAATAAATTCATATACATGTGTATAAACGAACCGCATTCAATATAAAATGTGTGAATTGTGAATAACGTTGCGATTTAACTAAGTCCACTATAATGAGCATGATGACAATGTTTTTTTTTGCTTCGGTGTTAATTTAGTTTAACAACAAATAAAACATTGGTCAAATAATGGCGTCAATAAACAATTAAGTCAATTAAAAAAAAACCGGGCCGAGGGTCTTTTAGGGTCGTGTCTAAATAAAAACAGAATTTTTCCCGTTCAAGACACGTCCTGTCGTCTTAGTCTCGATTTCGATTGTCGATTGTCCTTTTTTTTCACAGTCTGTCAGTCAGTTTTGGTCATCTAAATTGTCAAGTCGAAAAGTGTTTGTCCATGAAGGCTGAACGGCCGCTACAAGTGTGTATTGTATTGTACATACATACATACATACATATGGTCACGTCTATATCCCTTGCGGGGTAGACAGAGCCAACAGTCTTGAAAAGACTGAATGGCCACGTTCAGCTATTTGGCTTAATGATAGAACCGAGATTCAAATAGTGACAGGTTGCTAGCCCATCGCCTAAAAGAGGAATCCTAAGTTTATAAGCCTATCCCTCAGTCGCCTTTTACGACATCCATGGGAAAGAGATGGAGTGGTCCTATTCTTTTTTGTAATAGTGCCGGGAACCACACGGCACTATTGTATTGTATTGTACTGTACTGACTGGCTAGTATCGCCTCATCCGTCTTGTGGTAGTCGAGCTCGCGCGACAGGTCGCCGAGCGGCGGCGGCCGCGTCTCCGCGCGCTCCGGCGGGTGCGTCACGGGCTCCACGCCGCAGAAGTCCTCGTGGAGGCGCAGGCCTGCGGGCGGGGGGGTAGCTTTCAATCTTACATGTTACATACATACAATCACGCCTCTTTCCCTGTGAGGTAGGCAGAGACTACCTCTTTCCATTTGCCACGATCCCTGCATACTTCCTTCGCATCATCCACGTATTATTCGTTCGGGTACTTTTGACCTGACCCTTCTTAGAATCTTACATGTTGTTTGACATCAATTCATATGATCTCGTCTTGAAAGACTGACAGCCCACTTAAGTTAATTTGTGATAGAATTGAGATTCAAATAGTTTATCCATACTAGTAATAATGTGAAAAGATTTTTACTTTTGTATGTTTGTGACGAATAATAGTGCCGCGTGGTTTCCGACACTTTAGAGTATATCATTATCTTTCCCATGGATGTCGTAAAAAGCGACTATGGAATAGGCTTGTAAACTTAGGATGGGCTAGCAAGCTGTCACTATTTAAATCTACGTCCCGTCATAAAGCTATACATTTGAACGCCATTTCAGGCCGCATTTCTAAAATTTCCCAAGAGAGCGAAGCCCAGCGCATTTGCTAGTTATTAGCATACTTGACAATAACCTAACCGTATTGTATGAGACACTATTGCGACAGATGCATACCGATAATTGTACTGGATGTACCAGTAGCCTCATAGTACAACTGAAGCGTGAGCGTTGAACCGCTTACGCATGTTAAGCAACCCCGGGCGCAGTCGCCAGTTGGATGGGTGACCGCAAGTGGCTCAATATTATCTCTGGGCTTCGGAAGGCCTCAATAAACCGTTAATTCCTGCTGTTATCTCTAGAACCGGTCACAAAGACTTTTCGAGACACCATTGTTGTAAAAAGTCTTAATTAAAATACTCATGTATCAATGATGTTCGAAATCTTACCGTC